>NW_022900932.1:7609814-7630989 GCF_012274545.1 Fukomys damarensis | reverse complement strand
CCGCTCGGCTCCCCGGGCCCGACGGGCGCCTGGGCCTCTCCTGAATGGTCAGCGAGACCCGCCAATCGGGGCGCTGGGGCCGGCTCTGGGCCGCTGGATATTGGCTCCTCATACTCACCGTGCCTCGCTCCCCCGGTTCGCTGCCCGCGCTGATTGGCTCCAGTACCGGACTCCGAAACCCAATCAGAGGCTCCAGCCGCCGCTGCCGCCGCCACTGCCGCTGCCTAGCAAAATGGCGAACCCGAACAAAGGGGAATCAGGCCTCCCTCCAACCGCCTCCGCGCAGGCGCCTCGGGAACCACGCCCCTAACCCCAGCTGGGCTCGTTCCGCCCCCTCCTCCGCGAGGCAGTGCGCAGGCGCCTTGGGTAAGCCACGCCTACTTCCTGGATTTGACACCGCCTCTAGCAGCTGGACCACGCAGGCGCCTTCAAATCGCGCCAGAGCCGTCAACTCACACCTCTCTGAGCGTAGTACTACGCAGGCGCCAATGCACCCCTTTGCCAACTGCCCACCCGCTTCTAAGCGAACGAGGGGACACACCCCCGGAGCTAATGCGCAAGCGCCGATCTTCCCAACTCGCGGTCGGCTCTCTAGACGCATGCCCCGGCGGCGGCGGGATACTACGGAGTTTGTCGCCGGAAGTGCCGCGCAATTACCACAGAGAGCCGGCTGGGCTCGCTAGCTAGAGGGGCTCGTTTCCGCCGCTGCGGGGTGGGGCGGCCATCTTGGGTTCGCGTCGGGGCCGGTCCTCTGCTCCCCACCTACCAGGGTCGGACCGAGCCCTTCCTCGCGGGGCGGGGACCTCCCAACGGTCGACTCCTTTGCAGGTGAACGGTAACCCAGGTATCTGGCCCGGCTCCCTGCCCTCGCAGCCAAGGTGGGAGAGTCGGGCATCTCCTCTAGCGCCCCTGCCCTGCACACCCTTTCTTCGCCAGGTCCCTCGTGTTTCTCCTGCGCCATATCCGCTGGGGACGTACTTTTGTCTCCTGCAGAGGAAAGGACACCGTCCTGGGACGAGGAGGCAGGTCGGGGGCCGCCTTGGCTTCCGCCCCTGGAAAGCGCGAAAAGAGCGCGGGCCACGTCCCATCCTCTGGCCCTGAACAGTTTGGGGTCGCACCTTAGGGCCTGCACGAAGTCACACCCAGCGATAAACTTATTACGTGGGTGACCAGGGCATTGTGCACATAACATATTCAGACCGCCTGAGCGTTTCTACTTTTTCCTTCTCCTAGCAGAAGATAAAAGTTGTGAAAACAGCGACTCAGTATCATGGCCAGCAGCCTTAATGAAGATCCAGAAGGAAGCAGAGTGCGTAGCAACTATTAACTTACCGGTGAACTGAAATTCAGAATAATTGAGGTCAAAAGCATAAACACTTTTTTTAATTAAACCAATAATTGGATTGTCTTTTTTGTTTCTTTCAAGCTGATTTACTTAAGAAAGGCTAATACAATCCCAGGCGGGGACCATCCATCACATTCCTTTTACACGAGCTTTAATTCACTGTAATTAACTCCTTCGGTTCTGAGGATTAGACTTCATTGCCAGCTGAGGGAGGGGTGGAAAGGAAATAGTGGTGAGGACACGGAGTAAAGATAGAGCGGAGAGCGGTAGTTTAATACTTTATCTAATAAAGCATTGTCTTTCCCTTTGCACATTTTAGATCACTTATGTGAAAGGAGACCTTTTTGCATGCCCCAAAACAGACTCTCTAGCCCACTGTATCAGTGAGGATTGCCGCATGGGCGCTGGGATAGCTGTCCTCTTCAAGAAGAAATTTGGAGGGGTGCAGGAGCTGTTAAATCAACGTGAGTTTTGAAAACAGCTTACCCGTTTTGCCCTGGGTAAAACACCTTTTGATCATCTGTTATACTTTAATTATTAGGGTTTGCATGGGAGGGCTTCTTCATGACAGTGCCTTTAAATCTTTCGATTGTTTTTCCTCACAAGAGTGGCCTCCTGCCTGACCCCTTAGCCCTCCAAATCTGAAATCTTGTACAAGTTTTTAATCTCTTCCTCCCCTCAAAGCCTCCTTGATAAAATTATCCCACTTGTCTGAAACTTTGCATAACTCTGAAGTACTTAGCAAAGTCCACAGGTGTTTGCTTGACATTCAAGATAATCTGCTTAGTGCTACTCTTATTTTTCAAATAGAATTTTTCTTAACAGATCCCTTCATCTCGCACTAATACTGTAACAGTGCATTTGAATCCCATTGGGAGCCGGGTGTGGTGGCGCACGCCTGTGATCCCAGCACTCAGGAGGCTGAGACAAGGATTGCTGCGCGTTCGAGACCAGCCTGGGCTACGTTGTGAGTTCCAGGGCCGTCTGAACTACACAGTGAGACCCTGTCTCAAAAAACAGAAACAGAACAAAACAAAAAATCCCATGGGGAGCTTCAGAAACAAATTTCTCAGACCAAATTTTAGGCTTACTAAAGTGTCGACCAGTCGTTCTGATTCCAGACTTAGGCAAAAACAAACAAAACAAAACAAAAAAATCCCCCCCACACAATTCCTTACTACTTTTATTATGATTATTTGAGTCCTTCTCCAGATTAAAATTTTATTTGTGAACTTTCTGATGTTTCCCATAATAGCCCTACTCTGTAAGATCATTATTGCAAGAACATATACTTGGCAGTTTAATGGTTCATCCTAAAACAATTTCAAGGCAATGGACATTAATATTTAAGTGGATAAGAGAATATATTTGAAAGCAGAGACAGGATAAAAGATGGGGTGTGAGGAAACATGATTATAAGTGCGCTGTAAGTTAAGGGGTACAGTGTTTAGGAAGGTTGATGAGCAGAGAGTTCACAGAAATTTACAGTTGAAAATGATTTCTAGTTCTGATGTAAACTCAAATCTGTAAAGATTTAAAAAGTTTGAAGAATAGGGATCAGTGTTTTGGTTTTCTTTTTTTCTGCCACTAAATAACCGTTTTTCATAGAAAAGAAGCCTGGAGAAGTGGCTGTTCTGAAGAGAGATGGGCGATACGTATATTACTTGGTAAGATGGAGCCAGATCATTAATACAGCCTAAGGACGGGGGAACAGAGGGGCTGTGCTGCAATTGTGTTGGTCACCATGCTCTCTCTGGACACTTAAGGGGATCAAGAAGCTCCTGATCTTCTGACAGTTCAGGTCCAGTGGCACTGGCCACTTGCAGCCCTAGAGAAGAGAGGAGTGTGAAGCCACAGCCCAGCCCTGTGAGCCAGAGAACTGTGCAGTCTGCCATAGGCTTGTGTTCTAAGACTCACGGAAGGAGGGCTGCCTCCTCTCCCTTGATTCTCTCCTCATCTCAGTGAGATAGAAACAATGTCTGAGGAGACACATTCCCCAAGGGGAGTTTTCTCTTTCTGTCTGCTCTTAGTGCAGCACCAGGTAACGCAGCTCCTCTCCTGCCTGCTGCCTGAAAGAGGGGTTCTTCAGCTGTCCAGGCTTTGGCCTTGGGGGTGTGGCTTTTGTAGTGATGGTGGCAGATGACTTGATGCTACCCCACAACAAGCCTGATCTGGATAGCAGACTTAGTGGGGAGATGTCTAGCCCTGTTGAATTCTGTCCCTTAAGGCAGATGTTCCTTTTTTCTCCAGTACTGGGGAATTAAGTACAAGGAACTCAGGACCTTGGCTTGCCAGGCAGGCATGGTGCCACTGAGCTACATCCCCAGCCCTAATGTGACTTTTAAGTGTTTTTGTTTTTAAAAACTGCCAGCTTCTCCCCTGTTGTTTTGTAGAGAAATGAAAAGCCTGCACAGATCTTAAGTAGAATTTTAATGCTATTTTCAGGTGGCATGGGTTCTTCCTTGTTCTAGGCATGCAGATTAGCTCTTGGAAGTAGCACAGGGACTGTCATTGACTTTGCTTAAAAGCTACTGACAAGCACAATTTATCAGTCTCGTGGGTTCCTTGGATAAGGAAAGTTTTCTCCATGGCAGAGTCTGGGTTTCTCAGACCCTGTCCAGTGGCTTTCCCTGGGGTTTCCTCTTAACAGTATAGAAGGAGCAGTGTGACATTTGTCATCCCCCTTTCAGATTAATTATTCTGTAGTAGCACGTTTAATTTCTCAAGCTAGGGAAGACTCTGATGTTTTTTTTTCCTTGACTGTTATTTTGGGAAATGAGACTTTGAATCCTTTCTCTGTGTTCAGATCACAAAGAAAAGGGCCTCACACAAGCCAACTTACGAGAATTTACAGAAGAGCTTAGAGGCCACGAAGTGCCATTGTCTGAAGAATGGAGTCACCGACCTTTCCATGCCCAGGCAAGGAAATCCAGGGGCCTAAATGGATACTCGGTTGATGTGTGGGGCTTACTGTCTTACCGAATGACAACTTCACAGCTTCACTGAAAATTAAGAAAGATAGACAAATTTCCAGACTTAAACATCACCAGTGAACCAGTTTTCTGATTTTAGGCAAAGACCTTACTCCTAGATTGCAAGCAAGTCGGCATTTCCTACCTTTCTGTCTTGCCCTCCTTTTTGCAGTGATCCTGCCCCTCGCCCCTCTTCTCCTTTTTGTCTCACCATTCCATTATCTTATGTGTTTTGAACATACCATCTTTCCCATCTGTGCACATCCGGCTTTCTCCACTAGACAGGTAGCAGGGTAGTGGCTCTGCTGTGTCACGGCAGACAGTTTTCAGTGGAGCATCTGGTACGTTACGAGGCGGGAAGTGAGCTGTGGGACGTCCGAGCTATCTCGCAACGAGCTTGGGTGACTTCACCATGAGTGTTGACTTCCAGACACGCACCATGGCTGCCTGTGGGTGTCTCAAGGCTTTGAGTAGATTTTCCCCAAAGAAGAGGGAAGGAGCAATTTCCTAGGTAACTTCATCACAGCCAATGGAGTTGTTTTGTCTTTTTTTAGGATTGGATGTGGTCTTGATCGTCTGCAATGGGAAAACGTATCTGCAATAATTGAGGAAGTATTCGAGGCGACGGACATCAAAATCACTGTGTACACACTGTGAAAAAATGAAGAACATTTTGGTCCTTGTTCTCTGGTGTCCTCCCTGCTTGGCCATAAGATTGAGCCAGCTCACCTGAGAATGGGGAGAGGAAGATTTTCGTGTGAAGTAGTGTCATAGAGCAGGCTGGGGCTGCTGTCTTCTCATGTTTGGACTAGGATTCTGGAGGAGGGACTGCTTGGGGATGTGGCTGTGTTTTCTGCAGCAGGTTCAGGAGTAGGAGGCCTGATGTTAGGCAGGAAACCCAGAGAGTGGGTGGGACCCATCACCCGCTTTCGGCTCCAATGTGCTCATTTCGACGGCTGGCCACTAGGTGGCAGCATTGATTCTATTTCTCTGCTTTATGAGAAATTTCAGGAATGGTGAACTTTGAATTACTTGGGGATCTTGTTTGTGTGCTTACCTTAGTATTATGCATCAGATTCATCCTAGGAGAGAATCGTGAGTTTTTTTTTTTAATTACAAAATTATGTCTGACATTGTTACCATGGAATTTTTGGTGATAAAAATGGAAAAATAAATTTTGGGGTTCATTGAGGTTCTGTGCTTGTGCCTGTGTGGATCAGGAATGGGGTGACCACCGAGGATAAATCTGTAGCTTTATTTGGAAGGGCCCAGCAGGGCACACTGGGAAGAGCAGCAATGGAAGAAGAAAGAATGGATAGGAACAAGGGATCGGCATAGTTGGAGGGCTGGGTCTGGCTGTCATGGTGCACCCCTCCCTCTTCTGCCTAGTTCCTATCATTGAGAACAGCGGACTTCGTCTTGAAATAATACATAAGTGCCTGGCATAGCTCAGCGCAGAGTAATGACTCCATGAATCAGCGATTCTCAGCATGGGAGCCACTGGACCAATGAGGCATTTTTGTTTTTTCGCTTGCTGTGGTGCTGAAAGTTAAAACAGCCAAACTGGCTGCTGATTTTCTCCCTGGAGTGAATGGGCCGTCTGCTACATTCCCTAGTGCAAAAGAACAACTGGATTTTAGAAGGGGGACTTGTTAGGACACCAGGAAAGCACTGGTTAAGTATAGCCTTGGGACTTTAGACCGGCATTCTTATCACGTTTCAGCCTGATAGGGCAGTGGTTTCCAAACCTCTTGCTTTATGTCTCTGTGTGGTGCTGCAGGTTTCAGAGTGGTGTAGGGTAGGTTCTTCAGCAAACTTAGGCTGTGGCTTTTCTTGAAGCTTAGCTTCTGTATACATAAAGTGGAATTGGAGGGAAGAAAGGAGGGAGGGAATGTCTGCACAAAATTGAAAATGAAACGACCAATAAACAATTGAAATAGTTTAACTCTGACACACACACACACACACACACACACACACACACACACTTCTTTGTCATGTTCGGGACTGAACCCAGGGCTTTGTGCTTTTTAGGCAGATGGTTTACCCTTAAGGTTCACTCCCAGCCCGTATGTAAATAAATCTTACACGGGTCAAAACACCGGTTTTCTAGGGTTCCTTTACTTTTAAAGAGATGACAGTTAATTTTTTCGTGGAGTGAGTCTTGATTCTTTTAACAAAACCTCGTTTCATCCAGGATCTGCTGTAAGTGGAATTCTGGGACTCCCCAGGGACGTGATAAAGCGCTTTGTCAGTTGCAGATAGCCGTGGGTCAAATTCCAGTGCCTTGCCACCCTCGGCGGTCTGTGGGAGTGAGGCATGGCCTGGTGATCAGAAGGAGGACGTTATTCTTGGAAACCCAGTTAGAGTTTGACAAACGCCCAGAAGTTCACATGTGGAAATTCTGCTTCCACATAGAACTCAGACAAACATTCTAAGAAATGAGACTTTGGGTGTCCTCCTGCCGTGGCTGTCCAGGACCACGCATCAGACCATTCATTGTACAGCCAGACATGGAGCGTCTCCTTCCCACCTTCCCTCCTTTAATGGAGAAGCTAACTGCATATTTGGTGATTGGGATGTGGCTCTCTTTTGATATTTCCTGTGTGTTTAGTTCCATCCCTTGCTGTAATGTCTTCAGAGAAAGGGACAAGCTCTCATTTGCAAATAATCTCAGGAAAGTATTTTAAAGGATGATGGGAAGTCAGCATGGGACTGTTAGTTCCTGTGTTGTCTAGACAAGTTCTAGTTTAAACTGCTCTTTTTTGTTTGTTCGTTGTGAGGCAGGGTCTCAACTGTGTAATGCAGGCTGGCCTTGAACTCACTGTGCATCCCAACCTGGCCTGGAACTCACAGCAGTCCTCCTACCCTAGACTTACTTCCAAATGCCGGGATTACAGACGGGTGCCACCACGCCCAGCTGGTTTAATTTTTCTCTCCCACAACGCCATGGCTTGGTTCTCAGCCTAGGACGTCCCTAGGCCAGGGACTCAGTATCCATGGTAACTTCCTGGTGCCTAAGTTCCTTAAGAAACCAGGCCACAGAAAAACCATGCTACTTCTTTTATTGATGTTGCTGTTTTTCTTTCTTTAAAAAACAAAACAAAACAAAAACAGCCCAACTGAACATAAAATGTACTTCTGGACATATTCAAAGCTCTGTACGTTCGGCCTGAGGCTTCTGCCTAAACAGCCGCAAAGGGGAGTCAGGAAGACCCAAGGCCCTGGGAGCCTGGTGCTTTTCTCTTTGCTGCTCACGCGCCTCTTTCCCGACAGCAGCTCTGGAGAGAGAAGCACAGCCTAAATGAATCATGGCAGTGAGAAGTATATTTATCTGCTGAGGGCCTTGTGAGTGGGATCGGTTGTCCAGTGTTGTCGTGCTGCAGTGGTGTCCAGAAGACAGGTACGTCCCAGGTGGCATGTGTGTCCCTTGGCAGCAGCAGGCAGACCTTTGAGAAAACACAGCATGTTACCCAGATCTCTCACCCCACGCACCTACCAGTTACCTACTGAGCTAAGTTTCTGGATGTGTTCTCCACCCAGTCCCTGAATTTCTCCTCCATAATCTCCTGCAGTTGCTGGCTAACCCAGGATTGGGTTTGATTCTTTCATTCACGGTTTGTTTTGGTTCAAACACAGAAAGTGTCTTAGAAGAGAACTGCATTAGTTCTGGTCTCTGGATTCAAATACATGGTTAAATATTGTTATTAAAAACAAAATATGTAATAAGAGATCTGGGGCACATTTTATTCCACAACTCATTTCTTGGGGTTATTTTAATTAAGCGTGGTTTTTCTTTTGGGCTTTCAGATTACAACTGTATTTCATGACTTTAAAACTTGGTACATTTCACCTTCCCTTCAGGAGCAAGAATAGCCCAGGGCGGGGAGGCACATTTCTGGGCTCCAATGAGACAGCAGTGTGTACACTAAAGGGAGATGTTCAATTACCTATATTTTAAAAATCTGACTTTGAAATAAACTTTTCTCTCAAACTGGTTCCTTTTACTTCAATTTATATCAGATCCAACCCCTACTTAGCCAAAAGCAAAAGATCTCTTAAATCCTCCTGGATT
Source organism: Fukomys damarensis (assembly GCF_012274545.1). Classification (NCBI taxonomy): domain Eukaryota; kingdom Metazoa; phylum Chordata; class Mammalia; order Rodentia; family Bathyergidae; genus Fukomys; species Fukomys damarensis. The sequence continues at coordinate 7,622,597 of NW_022900932.1, read as the reverse complement.
GCTTACTTTTAATTGAAAAAGAAAATCTCTGGGGGGAAAAAAAACAACCCCAAAGCAAAACAAAATGTTTGAGGACTTATGTAGTTAGGAGAAGTGGCCCTGGAGAGTAGGGTTAAAATTAACTTGCCAGTTGTCATTCTGTGGTCTGTGTTGGGCTTACAATTATAGTACCTACTTACAAGTTCTTTAAAGCAGGTTTTTAAAAAAAATTTTGTTTGGTACCGGGGATCAGAACTCAGGACCTTGTGTTTGTGAGGCAGGTGTGGTGCCACTGAGCTACATCCTGGGGCCCCCTTAGAGCATTTTAAAAGGTAAGCTTTGTAGATTCAGAGGTCACTCAGAAATCTGTCTTTACTACCGCTCACTGCTTATTTTATGAGCAGAATGTCCGTGGTATTCCTCCACCACAGACCCTCTGAGATCAGTGTCTGGGTCCTGTAAGTAGCAGTAACTACAGATCGTGTCTTGATGGCTTGGCCAGTGCCCAGCCTGAGAATAGTCAGCTGTGCCTTGTGCCTGCCTAGTAGAACACTCCTGCAGGCATCGGCTTCTGGCACACTGATATTTCTTCAAAGTGTCTACGAAGCAGCATCTTCTCTTAAAGGGTATTAGGCATGAGAAATACCAAAAATAAATTGAATTCATGGAGGCGTGCTGCTTTTGTGTTTTATTAATATGTGACTTGTTCCAGAATTAAAGCCACAGACGAGGGCGGTTTGATCAGTAATTCTGGCCTTATAAAGGGCTCAGTTCAGTCACAGCGTTTCTGTGGAAGTAAACTAGAACAGACCAAAAGGAGATGGGAAAGGATCTTTCACCCTTCTTTCTGAGGATAATTGGCCTGTTTCTCTGAAAGTCTAATTTACCCTCAGCAAGTGGCCAAATTGGCCTTAATTGTGTCCTAATTATTTGCTTAAATAGCTAATCTTTACTTCCAGTTTTCCTATCTCCTCAATATCTGTAGGAGGCTGCTGCTGAGCTGCTGCCTAACCTACAACATCGTTTTAACCCTTTCACAAGTCCTGTATCCATGGGCTTGTTGCTCCCTTACTCCAGTTCTTCCATTTCGCTTTTCTGTGAGTTCTGAGCTCTTCTCAGTAAGGAAAATGCTCTCGCACTGTGCATCCACCCAACAGTTATCGATCTCCCTCAAAGCGTAACCATTTGTTTGAAGACGTGAAAGCAGGTCTGGCCAAAAACGAAAGTTGACTACAAATCCACTCGGGGATTTGAGAATTACCGAAGACGAAAGAATGAAAATCCCGTCATAGAGAAAACATGGAGGTGAAGATCGCTAATGGACTTGGGAGCAGCGTGCCTGGCGGGTGTCTTGGGTACGTCTGGGTGGGAGTACGGGGGTGTGCTTAGGGCTCTCAATGTCTTCTCTGCTATTATTCAGTGACCGGCCCTTGTGCTATCTGAATCTCACCAAGGCTCATTCTGGCTCGGAGCTTTGGGATCTCTGTCAGCTTTGGGTGTCCCAAGTTACAGGAAAGTTAGTCTGAAATGAAAAGGTAGCAGGGGAGATAAGAGCGGGCGGAGGGGCAGGGATTCAGAGGAAAGAGAAAAATGAAACAATGTTCTAAAATGTTTTTACAGTCAACCCAAAGCAGACAAATGCAGCCCTTCCAAAGGCAAATCAGCGTTACACCACTCATTCCACCCGACCTCACGCCCTCTCCCCAAGTCAGCGGCTGGTGCCGCGGCCCTGGGGGAACTCACAGGAGGCCAAGGCCGGCGCCTACTTCAGGATGTCCGCCAGCTTCTCCTCGTAGTACAGGAAGTTCTCCTGAATGTCCTCCCAGGGCTCAAAGGCCTTGGATTCACCCTCTTCTTGCTCCACGAAATTCTGCCAGACGTACTCGAAGTCCTGGGGCTTCATGATGCGCAGTCTGCAGCCAGCCTCCTTGAGCTTCCTCAGCGCGGCCTGGATCTCCGGCTCTTCCCACATGAAGAGCCGCCCCACCAGAATGAGCAGGCGCAGGTTCTTGGTCTTGCCCAGGGTTTTGACAATGCGATCCGCGCAAGCCACGCAGGGGCTGGAGGACACGTACCAGGTGACGCTGTACCGCAGGGCCGGGTCGAAGGCCGGCAGGATGGTGTTGAAGAAGGCTTCCTCCGCGTGGGCGGCTGCGTGCTCGTCCTCCAGGTACCCCCGGGAGGCCTGCACTTGGTCTCCCTTGCTCTGTACTTCCACCACGTAGCAGAGGAAGGTCTTGTTCCTCCCGGAGCTGTACTCCACATTCCGGAACTGAAACTTAAAGAAGTTCACAGGTAGCCGTTCCCTGTAGGCCAACGAGACAAAGGGATGGGAAAGGAGAGAGAATACTGAGCTCCTTTTCAGAGGACCAGCCTAGAGTAGGCAGATCTGCGAGACACGCTGGCTCTTAATAAACCGGCCTTTCCTAGGCTAATAATGTCAGCGAGAAAAAGGCGGCAAAGAGTCCAAAAGTGATCTGGGAGAGGGGAGAGAATTTGGATTGGGGTTTCCACTCTGGTCATCGTCCTCCTAGGAAGGATCTCCAGACACCGTTTCTGCCATCTCTCCCAGCACAGCACACCCAAACTTTCTATACCGGCGAATCTCTAACCTGGCCAGGCAAAGGCACCTAGAGGAACCCTTAGAAACATCAGCACCTCAGCCCCACATCAGACCGATGAGACTGGAATGGCTGGAGAATGGTCCCAGACAGCAGTGTTTGAAAAGTGAAAGAGAAAACCTCTCTAGAGGATTATGATAGGTGGCCACCTCTGCGAGGCAGGGCTTGAAAAGCAATTTTACCAAGCAGCAAGCATGCAAAATTTCTCAGGAGAGAGCAAGACAAAGATTTTGCATATTTCATGCTTTTATCTGTCCTTGTTGTAGCCCATGTACATTGCATTTTGGGGCTGGCCTGGCCTGTGTCTTGTAGAACTGTGCTGTCCTGTTGACTGTTTCTCAAGCCTGTCTTTTCTTTCTGGTGAGAGGACCGTCACATGGTTAGTGTCCAAGAGTATGCATCTGTGTGACAAGATTCCCCAGGGGTGCCTTGGGTTAATGAAGCTGTGTACAGTATTGAGTTGTCTTGGAATTTTAAAAGACTTCGCCTCTACTTTAGCTGCTGATCATCTAGCAGCTGGATCAAGAATTCATAAATAAAGAAGAATGTTAGAAGAGTGCTGAAGTAGACAGGTAGAGTAGGGGACATGTGACAGAAGGTTTTGAAAATTTCACCTTGATTCAAGAGGCAGATGAGAACCATTTGCAGTTCTTGAGCAGGAAAAAAACAAAAAACCCAATGAAAGTTATTTCCATGGAAGATCAGCCGGCTAGCACTGGACTGGTGGGGTATGAATGGGGAAAAGCCTGAAATTTAAAAAGGACACCAGACTTGGTGGTGTGTAGCATGGCTTCGAGGAGGAGGAACATGACCCAGAAATGAAAGCAGCAGGAGAAGTCCAGGGGTTTTGAAAAGTTTGGTAGGAATAAGAAGGAAAGGAAAAAGGAGAGGGTCTGGAGGGGACATCAGAGTTGAAGTTTGTTTTTACTTTTCTGTGTGTGTGTTTTTTGGAAGCAGGGAAGATCTGTGCAGGTCTGTGGGCCACAGAAAATGAAGGGGTTTAATAGGCGGGATTGCAATGTCGGAAGGGGATGAGTACCAGCTAGAGGGGCTGAATGTCTTTCATTTTAACAGTGTAGTCTCAGGGGCTCAGGGTAGCCTAAGGCGTGTGAGACCTGCATCCCCCATCACACTAACTCCCATTGCCTGCTCACTCCTACCCCTTCCCAGGAAGGTCACCGGACTCCCCGCGCTGCGGGGGAATCCCTGGTGTCCCAAGGTCCTGGCTACTTAAGGATGAGCAGCAGATGCCACAGAGCTGAGTAAGCTTGAGTAATTTCCCTGCCAGATTCCCTCCTCCTTTGCCCAACTTTCTCCACCCGAGTCGCTGTGTCTCTTGCTGTCCAAGTGAAGTTTCCAGTGTGAAGATGGATGTATTTGGGGACCCAGCCTCAGGATTCCTCCGGGTACTATACTTAGCTCCCTAACCCCTCTGTCCCTGGCTGGAGGTGTTTATTATTTACTTAACATTTTAGCAGAATGGATCGCCTGAGGTTTCACCTTTCCTCTGGAGAAGGAGGAAATTCTCACACATGAGCTTTTCCTAGCTACCCTAACCCTACTGGACCACTGCGAAACTCTCGGGAGGCCCTCCAGTCCCTTTAATGGCATTTTGCTCCCGAGAAGTACAGTGCTTACCTTTTCTGCCCAACCTCTTCACATTCTACAAGGCCTTTTGCCAGCCTCCCCTGCCCTGTTGCGATCAGAACCATACAGATAGGGAAGGATTCTCTAGTGGAAACCCTGGGAACTATTTATGGTTGGTTGGCTTGGAGGCTTCAGCAGTAGCTGCCTATGTGGTCCCACAAGTTTTTGTCTGGGAGCCCCTAAATATTGCTTTAACTCTGCCAAGCCCAGCCCAGCCCAGCCCAGCCCAAATGATCCATCACAAGTTGGCCAGAGGGGGCCAGAATGCTGCTTCTTTCAGCCCCTCTTGAGATCTGATTTTCCCTTCCTGTTCTTCCTAGGCAAGTGGAGACCCAGGGTAACCTAAAACCCAAGGGAGAGGAAGAAAGGTCACCTCTCTATAAATATCCATTCCCGACCCCTCTGGCCAGTGGCCCCAGGGCCTCTGTGTCCCTCAGCAAGGCCTTCCAGACTGGGTGTCTCAGACGTGCTTCCAAGGCTCGAAGGCAAAGCACAGTCTTTCCTTTGGGTTTGCCCCAAGCTGGAGCTCGCTTGGCTTCTCAATGGGCTTCTTGATCTTTTAGAAGGGGTGGCAAGATCAGAAGAGGTTTTTTGGGCCACCCCCAGATGAACACAGCCAGGTCCCAGTGAGATACCAGAACAGACTTGGTAGAGATAGGAAACTTCTGCAGAGAGCTGGACATCACAGGTGATTTCGTGGAGTCACGAGATAGTGCTGTAATACTCACTAAGTGGAAGGAAGGAAATAGACAATCGCAAACATCTTTTTCCTAACAATGTGCTATTTCATTCTCAACCTCAGTGGATATTTCACTGCTAAAGGGACATGTGTGTGTGTGTGCGTGTGTGTGTGCGCGTGTGTGCGCGCGTGTGTGTTGGAATGGTGGAGTGCAGACATGCTGGTTGCAGTTCCCTGTCCCCATCTCCTGTCCCTCCTTCGGGCACAGAAACCAGCAGCATGAGGATTCTTGTTCCTGTTCCATCACCACAGCCTCAGGCATCACAAACAAGGCTGTTCACACCTGTCGACTTAGACCCAGGCTGAGGAAGCATCTCACTTCTAAGAGGGAACCCAGAATCCTACAGTCTAGCGAAATCTCTGGGAGATGGCCTGCTTGATGGGGAAGAAGAGATGTGAGGAAATGTAGTACCTGTTTTCCTCAGGTGCCCATTAAAAAAGTTCTCACTGCCTAAGCATAAATCTACACAGCGAAGAGGAGTAACCTGGTTGGCCGTGGTCTGAGATTAAACATTTGCTCCCAAACATCCCATGGAGTGGAAAATCTCCTCACAGTGACTGCATATTGACTTATTTCAGCTTCACCTTGCTAGACCTGTCAGTGACTGCTTTGAAAGAGGTGGAGCTATCGGTTTCATTGGGCACCGTCTTTTTCAGACCACTTTCCAAGTGGATGCCAGCAAGTGAGCTTGGGGAGAGGAGGGCAGAACAGAGGCAGAGGGTTCTAGAGCTGAGGAGGGAGCTTGAGGTTTGCAGGACGGGTGCTGCCCAGGGCAAGCCTGGAGCTGACTCCTTCTCCCTGGGAGATGCCAAGCTTTGACCTCCCACCCGCCCTGCCTTGGGCTCTGGGTGGCAGTCGGCTGTCATCTCCTCTGTATGATGCACCTCTCAGCGTGCACTGGCGGCCAGGTGCGGCCTTAAAAGTGGTGTGGAAGGGCCCTCACCCCTCACTCTCTTCTCTCTGGGTCCCTCGTGCGGCCCCAGAGAATCCTGGTAGCTGAAGAAGTGGCTGTAAGGTGACGCAGTCCCCCTGCCAGGTGTCCTTGTTCTGTAAACAGTCCCTTTGCTCGCAGGGGCTGCTTTCTGCAAAATCCTACAGGGTGCGGCTAGAGGCAGAGACAAGCACACATCCGGGTGCTGCCAGGCAGGGCCAGAGCTCTCCGTAGTGGGGTGGACACACACACACACACACACACACACACACGTACAGAGGGCCAGACAACCAGCTTCTGTGCTCCAGAGCAGCCCTCAGTCAGAGGTGGGCCCAGGCCAGCACTCTTATCTAAGCTCAGCACTGCCAGGCCCCCATGTATCCTGGGCCCTCTCCACAGGAGCTGTCCCCCAGTTGATTTCCTGTCACGATTCCTGGCGATGAGCCTGACACACAATAGGTGACCATTCACTCGTTCCTTTATTCCTTCACCAAGTATTTGTTGAGGACGTCCGAGGGGCTGGGTGCTGAGGATAAAGCAGCAGAAAAGACAAAGTCCCTTCCTCACGGAAGGGAAACAGGATAGTGGGGGAAACAGGCAGTAACTGACTAATTCCTCATCAGTAAGTATTTGTGGGCTTCAAAGGAATCCTCTTCATGGTTTTTGGGTGCACTACAGTGCTTTAGGGTGAGACAGTCCTGGGATTCATGCCTTACTCCTGCTAATTCTTGGCAAACTACCAGTCCCGCTTTAGTTTTGGGCTTCAGTTCCCTTCTCTGAATTACTGAGTAACCCAACTTCCTAGATTATGGACAGCCCGCACATTCAATAAATTACAGGCCACACTGATGGGTGGCGCCGTCTCTGCGTCCTTCACAGGTCCATCTTAAGGGTCACCAAGCATGATCCCGTCTCTGCCCTGCCTTTCACTTGTAGCACTTCCTGTCTTTCAGCATGTGCTGCTAAGTGTTTAACACCCATGTCTCTGAAAGAAAGAAAAAGCTCTGGATTTCTAACATTCGAGGGCGTCTCTAATCTCAACACCCCCGCCATAGGGGTGTAAAACAGCCACGTGAAGTCGCCACACACAGATAGGAAGAGAGTACGCACTGGACTTCACACCTTTTCCCGGCCCTTTCTGCTTTGCTCGTGTGCTCCAGCTGCTTTCTAACCTGAGTGCCCCATTCAGCCGGGACCACTACAGACAGGCATCTCTCTCATTCCTGCCATGGGCCCCTGCTCTCTTCAGATGCTTCTCTGAGGGCCACCTGCTGTTCTGCTAGCTTTCATCCCAAAGCTAAGGAGCAGTCTGGATCCATTCTCCGTGGGAGTCCAGACCAAGAAAGAAGCTGTTTGCTGGCCCTTGGGCTCCAGGGCCTATGGAGAGGGAAACAAGGAAGCTGCCTCCTTGTCTAGTCCCTGTGTAGACAGCCACACCTCTGCACTATTTTAAGTGTCTGTTTACCCAGAGGGAGGGGCCCTGTCACGTGGCCAGGGCACACTCAGGGATTCACCTTCCGCTGAACTGCTCAGAACATTCAGTTGGAAGGGCGCCCCCACCCATGTCTCTGCACCTGGGGTCATGAGAAGCCCCTGGCCCTCACTGTCTTGAGGTTGGGTACAGTGGGAGACCAACGGGCAGACAGGTCACTGCTGGGCCTTGAAGACTGGCCAGGTCCTGGTTCTGTGGGCTTGGACTTTCACTCCATCTCCCTGAGCCTCAGTTTCCCATGTCAAGTGGAAATAACAAATCTCTCTCTCAGCATGGGCTAGGGTTCAGTGAGCTCATTCACTTGGAAGTGTGCTGCGATGGTGAAGCCCTGGTCAGAGGTCAGTTACAGCAGAGGACTTATCCCGTCGGGACCCTAAAGCATGCTCAACCCAGCAGACTTGGCCTGGTTCTGCTCTGGACCTGCTCCACCCATGTGCTGGGGAATCACAGTGCCCTGCATGTGCGTGTGGCCTTGCATGCCCAGGTGGGAGAGAAGGCTCCCCATTCGTAGACAGCGCTGGGATTGGGGGGTGATCCCGGCCTGGTTGCCCTAGGCTTTCCTTGCATGTATGTCAGTCTGGGCTCAGCTGCTCCTTTAACCCGAGGATGAGGGTGAGACTGGTGGGGGAGCAAAGGCAGACAGAAGTGCCAGGCTCCTCGTGCCTAAGGAATGGAATTGGGTGGGCTCTGAGCCTGAAGGGACCCTAGAAATCAAGTAGGATAAAGCTGAAGCCAAGACTGGGAAGCCACTCAGCAAACAGCAAACAGCAGGTCCAGAGGGGCCCCCCCCACCCCGGACTCCGCCTCCTGCCTTTGTTCTTCCGGGACCTTCCTGAAGCGTGGTGCCCATCGTGGGTGAACCCCGTGAAGGAACCTTGGGCTCAGGGAGGAAGTGCCCCCCAGATTTCCTTATTCCTTGTTTAATAATTTAGCAGGGTCTCCTCTACAGGAATGGACAGGAAGAGGAGAAAGACAACTTGGTTTTATTCCTGGAGAAGACGGCATAAGCTGGACCAGACAGAGGGACTGTGCACACCCCCCTCCTTCAGAGCCTCAGGTTCCTTCTCCAGACCCCTCAGAGGACTGAGGGTGTGAGAACAGCTCCTGTCTGTAAGCCCCTGGCCTTTTGTCTGTGCTGCAACTATTTCCCTGGGGCAGACGAGGACGGTCCCTGAGGACCGGAAGGAGAGGTTCAGTAAGATGAAAGCTGTTTCTCATTCCACCTCTTGAAACGATGAACCTGCCTTCCTGCCTCGGGAGTTTCTGCCCCAGGGAAAAGCTCTACAGAAAGCACTAGAGAGAGGGCTGGGATTTATCTCAGTGGTTTAGTCGAAGCCAAAGTTCCTGAGTTTGATCCTAGGTACCAAGGGGGCCAGGGAGAAAGCACCAGAGGTGGACGCAGGGAGGAGAGATCCACTCAGGAGCAGAGGGGGAGGCTGAAGCACTGTGGGAAGCTTTGAACTGGGGCCATCTTTAAATGTGCACTTCACAGATTTCCTTGGGACTAAACTTCTACCCACAGGCGACTCCCAGTTCCAGGAGGCCTGAGAGTGGCTCCCTTCTCTGGGCCTTTTCCTCTGAGACCTCTTCCTACGTCCTGATCAGAGTCCAAGGTGTCTCCCCAAGAAACCTAGAGAGCTTTGCCGCTGTGCCCCCTGACTGCCCCTGCAGGGGACCCCCACCCAGCCCGCGCGCGAGTCTCACCCCTTGATGATCTCAAAGGGTGGCAGCTCAATGAGCTCCTTCAGCTTCTCAGGGTTTTCCAGGTCATCCAGGTCCCCCTCCCCATTCTGGGAGGCTGGCGCCGCGGGTGCTGCGGGCGCTGCGGCCGCTGCGGCCTCTTCCTTCTGGGCCATGAGGGGCTGTGGCTCAGGAGTCACCGGGAGACTGAGGAGAGGCTGTGGGTCTGGCCAGGCCCTGGCGGCAGAGTCCCAAGCAGCTGTCAGCAGCTCTGGCTGGCTGGAGATGAGAAAGAGGACCCGGCAGGCCAGGCTCCGGCTGCCCCCTGGGCCACGGCTTTATAACCAGGCCTCCTGCCCCTCCCCCCGGTCCTCTCCCTCCGGCTTCTTAAAATTGAGTGACAGCGGTGCCAGGATGGGGGAATGGAAACTCTGGCTGTGAGTAGCCCGTATTTATCAGTAGCAAAGACAGGAAGCTGGCAGGTTGGGCGGTTTGGCCTGCTTTTCCCTTTCCTCTTCTCTCCTCACAACCTGGATTCCTCCCTTTGTTTCTGGCCCTACTTCCCAGCTCCATGGGAGGGTGGTGGTGGGGGGATTGTGGCAGGGGCCAGAGGGCGGCCGTCCTGAGATTAGGGGAGAAGCACTGAGTGAGTCAGGGTCCCTGATTTCTCTGTCTGAGTCTTGGGGCGATGACAAGTTGCCCCAGAGCTCCCATGGCAACAACTGTTGAGTTCCAAGACTGAAATGGACTGGACAGAGTTTAGTTGTTTCCACTACTCTAGGAGGCTGTGTGTACCATTGCCTACGACGTATGGGAACACTGAGGCTCCAGAAGGGTTCTGTTCCTGGCCTAAGGTCATACAGCTCGTAAGTGGGGCAGGCGGGATTAGAACCCAAGCTGTGTGCTGTCCAGCGGGCACCTTTAGCCTCCATGCTGTGCTCCCTCTCAGTCGGCCCTTTACCTGTTTAACAAAGGTTTATCGAGCACCTATTTGATGCGAGGGTCTGGTTCAGGTCCCGGGACTGTGGCAAAGAAAAAAGCGAGTCCCTGCCCTGTGGAGCCGAAGGAGCTAGATGATAAATAAGAAAAGTAAAATACAGGCTCTGCTTGGCTGGTGTTGGTCAAGTAAGGGAAAAGAAAACAGAAAGTGGCAAGAGGTGAGATGACATTTTTATTATTGGGTGGTTAGGGCAGGACTTTGAAAAGGAGACAGTTGAGAAACCATCTGAAGGAGGCACGGGGGCCTGAGATGGAGGCCTCCTTGGTGTGGACACCTGTGTGGCTGCAGAGGCCCAGGGGAGGAGGCCAAAGACACAACCTGAGCTGAAGAGGCTGGGGCTCTGTGGGCTCCTCTGAGGAGCTGGCTTTTTTTCTCTGTGTGAGACGGGAAGCCATCTTCTCAGCCCAGATGAGACGCACAGTCCAACTCCTTTTTGCAGCTGAGATTGGACCAAAGATGGGAAACAGCAGAAGCAGGGGCATCGGTCAGAAGCCTCTTGAAATTAGAGGAAGCGATAACAACAGCTGGGAAGTTTTTGTAGCTCACATGACAGGTGCTTAGCAGGGGCCACAAATGTTTGTGTTTGGGCAATGCGGATGCTCTGGGATGAGCTCAGGGGAAAGGGAAGGAGGTGCCAGGGTCACCTGCAGGTCGAAAACGAGGAATCTGAGAGCACTGGGGGTGAAAACAGTCTGAAAACAGCTGCGGCCAGGGGTGGAGAAGAGGAGGCAGGGTGCCTCTGCCGTGGTCTGGCTGGAGAAGACATTTGGGGGGTTCCCTGACCCAGAGAGTTCTGAGTAACCCACAGTGCTCAGCATTTTGGTTTTCCCTATGGTCACGGTCTCTCCCAGTTGTACACGCCCGAGTATTAGACGTGTTCCTGTGAAGGCCATAAATTATACGATTGCCCTGCCTCTTAGGGTTATTTTCCCAGGAGAGGGTAGAAGTAATAGTACTACCAAAAGGCGGTAGCAGCTCATAAATGACAAGGGAGTTTATTACGACACGAACATACAGCATTCGAATGCAAAGAGATTATTTCATTCTGGTTATTTCATCAACATTTATCGAAGGTTCCCATGCAGTGAGCACCAAGAATAGAGGTGAACGAGCAGGTCTCAAAGTCTTAATAGCATTTGGGGCATTAATCAGGCAGTCAGGCATGGGGGTTATTCCATTTATTCACACAGCGTTCTCCCGCCTGTGTGAATTATTGGCCTTATTTTGCAAGTTAGGGACCAGAGTCGTCAGAAGGTAGTGATTTTGTGCCAGATCGACAGGGATTTGAGTCTAGTTCTTTTGAGCCTGAATGCAGCCTTATTTCCAAGGCTGCACCCCCAATACCTCTGATTTGATATCGCTAAAGCGCTGGAAAGGGGAGTTCCCCTCACACTCTGGCTACAGGGATGTGCTCAAATCAACTGAGAGAGAGTCGGATGTCCCCAGGCAAATGGCTGAATCTATCATTTCATTCTTCCTCGGGAGGGAAAGCTTCCTCCCTAAGGAGGAGGAGTTCTTACATTTTGTCTCTCATGTATAATCCTGGATTAGGAGGAAAGAATACTTCATGGTCCCATCTCACTGGGTTCACTGTGTGATCGGGGGCCAAATGCCAAATCACGTCACATCTCTGGGCCTCAGGCTGAGCTCGCTGCTCCAGGGTGGTTGAAAGGAAGAAGGTGAAGGAGTCAGCTGGGCAGAGGAAGACCAGAGATGGCCCAGGGCTGGTCCTCCCCAAAGCCGAGACCCCTGGCTCCTACACACTTTGACCTTTGGGAGAGTGCCCTGGGCCCACTCCCAGGCCCCATGCAGCCGCCTCCCCCTTTCCAGGCCTCCTTTCCAGCCCCCACCCCCCTGCTATGCCTGGAGGCCTCAAAGCCCTGGCTCTGGCTATCTGGCTATTTATGGCGCCTCCTGGGGACCTGCATTCCTGGCTGGTCTCCGGCTCTCCTTTCTGAGTCAGACCAGTTTCTCCCACAGGCCCCACAGTGTAGCAGCTAATCTGGGGGACTCACATGCCAGGGCCTGGCTCCTCCCTGTGCAGCTGCCACCTTACTCTTTTTAGGACTGGCGTCCCCTGCCCCTCAGCCCACATTAACCCTATTGGGGAAAGTTCTTTCAATCCCCCTCCTGCACAGGAGGAAGTGGGCAGTGAGGTATTTCATTCAAGGCTTCTTGGAGTTAGCAGGGCACTGAGATTTGAACCAAGCCGCTCAGCCTCCAAGTGCCAGGCTTTTGCTGCTGTCTTATGCTGCCCAGAATTCAGTAATGAGCAGGGCTGGCATCAGCACAGCCCTGGCTGTCAGCGTTCTGTTACCCTAAGCACTTGCAGAAGAATTCCTTTACTCCTCACCAGGGTGTTTGGGGGAGGTACTTCGTACTACGATGCCTGTGTGCCTGGTGGGGAAACCGAGGCCTGGAGGGGAAGTGGCTACTGAGGCAGTGCTCTTTGTTTTCAATTTCACCCTCTTCACCCTTCACCGCTCTGTCCCTCCTGCCTCAGGAGCCTAGAGACCAGCGGAGGAAGGCAGGGGATGGTGTGGGAAGCTGGGGGGCTTGGAAGGAGTTCTTGCAGGCAGAGCAGGCTCAGAAGTATTTGATACTGAGGTAGGGTTTGTGTGTGTGTGTGTGTGTGTGTGTGTGTGTGTGTGTGTGTATCTGAGGGCTAGAGACAGAGAGCCCATTGGTCTCTC
>NW_022900932.1:7606364-7609721 GCF_012274545.1 Fukomys damarensis | reverse complement strand
TGTGTGTGTGTGTGTGTGTGTGTGTGTATCTCAGGGCTAAAGGCAGATAGCCCAGCTTGGTTTCTCCAGGCCAGAAGCCCCCAAAAGACTTCTGTGGGCACCTCTCACTTTTGCCGGTGGCTCCTGGATAAGCAGCAGCCCACCACTCCCTGTCCCACTCCCGGTGGTCACTTCTGAAGACATTCAGGGGTTCTCCTTGTGGCTGAGGAGGTGGAGACTGGGCCAGGCACGGCCGTACCCTGGGTCTTGGCTAAATGTGGAACTGCCTTGGCTGGGAAAGGAGCAGTGGCCAGAACAGGGGCTGGTGGAAACTAGGAGCCTCACCAGGGGAAAGTTTAAATTCTCACCCTGTGTAAGAAGACACCTTGGGGGCACGCTGATGGCATGGCTGCTTTATGTGCAGGGACAGCTGGGACCCCAACAGCACGTTGCCCCAGAGACCCAGCCCGGGTGTGCCTACCCCTCCGGTCACTACTGAGACCAGGTACACAAACAACAGGCTGCGGGAAGCAGACACCCCCTGGCGGGCAGGAGCCTGCCAGCTGTGGCAACCGCTCTGTTGACATAAACACGAGTGTCCAGGGCTTTGAGCGGCTTTGCTGGGGAGTGGGGAAGAAGCCAAGGGTCTCCCAAAGTCTGAGCTGGGATCGAGGAGGCAGGCCGAGGTTTCAGCCTTCTCCACAGGACACAATGCTTGGCCCACTTCGTAGGACACACTGCCCCGGTGACACTCAGGACTTTGCTCCTGGTCACTGCATTCTTCCCTGCCAGCAGCCACTCCTAGCACTGTCAAGTTCCCCTTTCGTCTTTGCCTGACTCAAGTCTTTGAAGAAAGTGATCTGATAAGTGCGGTGCCCATTAGGGTGACTAAGAGGGTTATTTGTCTTGGAAGCCATGTTTGCGAGGCCAGGCAACCCGCTGGGAGAGCGCTGTGCATTCAACATCAATTTTTGAGGAAGGATTTGAACCCTTAAGATGGGTAAGCATTGGGGTGGGTGAGGGTGGAAGGGACAGGGGCTTCTCTGGCGCCCCCTCTGTACAGATAATTTCTATGTGGGCCTGGAGACCTCAAGGATCCAGACAGTGGATACAGTCAGGCTTTGAATAGCTATGGTGGAGACCCCACTGTGATCAACATGGATTCTCCTGGCTTGCACGCTGGAAGAGGGGCCGCAGTCTGGATGCTGCCAGGGAACAGGGGCCGGGGAGGGAGCGAATTGTTTGGGTGAGCTCTATCAGATGACAAGAGGAACACTGAGATCTGAGGGAGTTCCCAGCGAAGTCAGGCCTTGGACCCAGGAACCTGTGGGGTGGGAATGAAGATCAGCGCTAAGAGCCCTAGAACAGAAGGGTCTTGTGCTTCCTTTCTGGAATTACAAGATAGGAGATCTCTGGGAAGGCTCTGAAATTGTGCTCAGAGTGCGGAGAGTCCTAAGAGCTAAAGGGGATGGTGGCCACCACGAAGGAAGACAAGAGATTTTGAAGCTCATGATATGGAGGTGTCCTTTTGGGGCATCTGTGGCATTGGCTCCATGGGCCTGGATGTGGGAGGAGGAGAAGGACACAGAAATAACACTTCCTGCACTTTCTGCACCCCAGCCCGGCTGACCAACCTCTGCCCATTGGACATACACCTTTCAGTTGGCTCCTTCACCACGCCCCCTGTGTCTCCAATCTGCAGAAATTGGCAAAAATTGGACCAGTACCCAAAGAGCTGGTGCAAGGAGGTTTTTTTGGACAATTTTGGGGCTGGAGGGTTAGAGTTTGGGGATCCTGCCCGGTCAGGCTGGGTTTCTACCCAAGGCCAAGAAGCTCTTTGGTTTGACTCACGCTGTGTTGGGCTGTCATTGCACCCAGGGCTGAGGATTTTGCCCAGATTGACTTCCTTCTCCAGCCACGTGTCCAAAGCTAGAGGACGCTAGACCTGGGGTTTGTGGGTTCCGCTTGCCCTGAGGTGGTCAGAGTCATGCTTTATGCGTGTTGTATCGTCTTAGAGAGTCAGCCTAACTTTCCAGAGTTGGCTGGCACCATGATTAAAATCGGTAGCCTCGATGTTATGAGGCGTACATGAGATGGCAGCGGGCTAAGGGCGAGCTTCTAGGGTGACCACCTGTGGGCGGGGACTTGAGATAAGGACCTGAGCAGTGTGCCCGAGCCCTTCTTCTGCCAATCTGTATTTGTTGGTGCTGAATACATATCCGTTAGAGATGTAACAGAAATGCCTGCCTCAGACCCAAGGGGCCCAACCATCCAAAGGGTAACGTAGAGAAGTCCAATTTGGTGAGCGAGTTTATGAGGGTTCAAGTAGAGAGCGCCGGATGGCATGGGGGCTGCAGTCACCAAGCCCCTGCACTGGACTTCAGGTTTTAGGGGACACTGATTAAAATAGCAAACGCCGATCAAAAGCAAGACGGGTCCTTGGGAAAAGCTGTGTGTACTTTGCTCCCATCAGCAAGCACCGTCCGGCTGCAGTGGGGCTGACTGTGTTGTACTGCGGTTGTAACTGGACAGCTAACCAGGGGCCGCTGTGAGGTGGAGTTAGTTTGACTTTGATACATTTAGAACAGTTGCATGTGTCGATGGAGCTGTAAGTAAAGCTAAAGATAAGGTGTGTGGTACGTGTGCGTGTGTGTGGTGCTTGGGCTTGAACCCAGGGCCTCACCTATGCTAGGCAAGTGCTTGGCCACTGAGCTACATCCCTGTCACTAAAAGCAGTTTTTACTGAGTTCAGACGGAGACAGGATCTACAGGAATGTGCAAGACGGGGCTGGTCCTTGTGTGTGTGCGGTGGCAGTCGGGCTGGCCCCATGGTCCTGGGTGGAAGTGGTCACTCTCCCAGCTGGCAGGAATTTAGAAAGTGCTGCTGGGCCTGGAGCGGGGTGGGTGCTTATTTAACAGGTGGCTTCTCTGGTTCCCATCCTAGAACATTTACTGATCACTTGTCTGTGGCAGTTACCTTTTTTCGCCCTGTTATCTCTTTCCCATAAATCTGTGAGGCCCTCATTTTGCAAATCTGGGTGGAAGTGGTCACTCTCCCAGCTGGCAGGAATTTAGAAAGTGCTGCTGGGCCTGGAGCGGGGTGGGTGCTTATTTAACAGGTGGCTTCTCTGGTTCCCATCCTAGAACATTTACTGATCACTTGTCTGTGGCAGTTACCTTTTTTCGCCCTGTTATCTCTTTCCCATAAATCTGTGAGGCCCTCATTTTGCAAATGAGAGAGAAAAAATAAAAAACCAAACCAAACCAAACCAAACCAAAAAAAAAAAAAAAAACGGAAGAACTAGGAAGGTTACCGGTTAATGAGGGAAAGAGTCAGTTTCTGATCCCAGGTTTTGGTCTGACTCCAGTCAGAACTAC
>NW_022900932.1:7584750-7606351 GCF_012274545.1 Fukomys damarensis | reverse complement strand
AAACAAAAAAAAAAAAAAAAAAAAAAAACGGAAGCACTAGGTAGGTTACCGGTTAATGAGTGACAGAGTCAGTTTCTGATCCCAGGTTTTGGTCTGACTCCAGGGTCAGAACTACAAACCACAGCACCCTTATCTGTCCTCAAACTCCAAGAGGATCTGACTCCCTGGTCTGCAGCTGTCCCGGAGTCCATGCTGCAGCGAATGCCCTGGGATGCAGTTCAGAACTAGGAGGCATTTCTGAAACTATTAGAAACCTCTTCTTTTTCAGGTGGTCCAGTGTAGGGGGCGGGTGGAAGTGGTGGCATTTTTCTTTTTAAGTATGAGAATGTGTACATTTATTCAGTCTTGAGGTCAATCAAAAGTCTGCTCTGGGCCCTGCCCTACCCTGGGATTGCAGACACAAAGGTGGGTGGGACCCCGTGTGTTCTCTCCCAGGGCTCACATGACCCACGTGGTGCAGGGAGGGAGGCTCCAGTTCCCAGGCTTGGTGAGCCCTGGAAGGACCCAGGTCCCTCCCCAAAGGATGTGGCCCCGCTGGCTTCCCCTGCAAGGCCTCTCTCTGGTCCCCACCTGAGAGGATGCAGTTTGTTTCAGCCCCAAACTCAGCTCCTAGGACTTCCGACTGCCAATGCTAAATGGACTCATAGAAATGAACCGTGCCTGGTGCACTTGAATTCCGTGGAGCAGCTCACAAAGGTGCTAGGAAGCTTTTAAGACCTGAAGATGCCAGGAGCCCACTCCCAAAGTTGTAATGCATCTGTCTTGATGGCCCCAGCAACATGCATCATAGTTTACAAAGCTTCACGATGGCCCATAGAGCTCAGCGGTAGTTCTCAGCTTTACCTGCCTCCGACGAGGCCCTGGAGGGTCTGAGCAGAATTTTAAAAAGCGTCACCTTGATCCCACCAGGCAGCAGGTGAAGGCACCGCACGTAAGGTGTCCGAGCCTTCCAGCTGGCCTGCATCAGGGACTAGGGAGACAGCCCAGGGGGGGCCACTCCTTGCCGCCACCAGGGCTGGGAAACAAGAGCAGAGGAAAAGAGGAGGGAGGAGGACGCATGTTAAAAGGTCACTGTGATGGCCTAGAAAACGGTGAAGACCCCATAAGAGGGTCCTTCCGATTTCAATTCTCAGCTTCCTGAGGCTATGGCCCTTTTGTTTTTAAATGTTTTTCTTCTTTCTTTCTATAATGGTGATTAGTTGATATAAAAATTAAAAGTATAGGAGACACTCAAAAGTAATAATCACATAAAGTCTTAGCAAGACATATACTGTTACAGCCATGTTATATAACCCATGCAGTCTATAAATACGATCTATAAATCAATATACTGTATAATATGGAATATATAATCTTAGCATGTGATGTTAGTATCCTTCTTGGGCGGGGGCTTTATTTGTCTCTAGTTTTTATGCCATATTTCAAAAGGATTTTGTTTTCCTGGTGGTTAGGAACAGAAGTACTAAGCTCTCCTGTAGGTTTAGGAGGGCGTGAGAGGAGCGAAGATGGTGCGCCCTCCTGCGTGGGTTCACACCCATCCCCGTGTGCCCCGTTGCACCCAGGGGCAGGAGTTGCTGCCTTCACTCTGCAAGCCTGATGCAGCACACTCAGATGCACACTTCGCACCGCACCGTTTTATTATCAAAGTATAAAACCATTTCCCCCCTTCCCATTTCTCTGAATTCCAAGGAAGGCCCACAGCTGGGGGCCCAGGAGAGCGCCCCCCACCCCTGGCCTCTTCCCTCATCTGCCATTCTCCCCTGTGGGCCGAGGCTGGGCCGTAGGGCAGAGGCTGTCCCTCCAGAGGCGGTAGGTGAGGACGGCGGTCACCGTGAGCCAGGCCAGGTAGGGCAGCAGCAGCAGAGCAGCCAGCTTGTTGACGGGGTGCCAGACCAGCACCATGCTCACCACCAGCCCGTAGAGCAGAAGCAGGTGCAGCAGGGCCTAGGCAGAGGGGTGGGGTTGACACGCTGCCCAGGAGCCAGGCTCTTCCACCTTTCTGTAGCTCTGCACTCTGAGGACCCCTGAGGAGTCTGTCTACCACTTCCCTGCCAGTGCCTGGTCTTTATCTGCTTTGGGGCTGGTGGCCTCCCCTGCTATGCTTCCTCCTGTACTGAGCTCCTGGAGCCTTACCAGCCCAGGGTTGGCAGCCTCCAGGAAGAGCATCAGGACAGCCCAGCTGATGGGCAGCTGGACAGCATAGAGGCCAAGGGGCAGGGCCAGGCGCCACTTAAGTCCCCCTCCAAGGTCCTTCCATACCAGGTAGGAGGCGTAGCTGGGGAGAGAAGGGGGCAGAAACACAGTAGGAGGGGTTCTGGAGGAGACTCCCCGGAGTAAAGATGTGGGCGTGCTCTGAGGGCTGGGGGCTGGTGGGAGGGGTGAAGGAGGGCTGGGAGAATGCAGACGTGCAGGAAAGGGCTGGGAGGGACCCTTGGATGTCTTGGGGGCCCCCTGAATAGGCCAGGTGGGGTGGACCCCTTTGGAGGAGCTTGGATACAGGGAAGCTTGCTTCCGCCCCAGTGGGTACCAGGGGAGCGCATTCTCACCCCATGAGAGAGTAGACGGTGGTCCACACCAGCAATATGGTCTTGTAGGGTGGGCACCAGGACAGGGTCCTCAAGTTCTTGCACCAGTCGTCGCTCATTGAATATCGGGTGAACAACCAGAAGAGGATGGGTCCCAGGTGAGGCAGGCCCACAAACATGGGCCCTTGGGGCTGCATTTGCCTCAAGGGGAAAGAAGCTGGGGGGCCAGAGAGCTTGCGGATGATGAGCCTTCCCTTGTCCTCGTCCCGTGTCTCTGTGTCCGTCCCCACCTCTAACGTGACACTGTTCCCTGGTCAGAGCCCCTCTTAGGAGGTTGTCATTGTGTCCTCCCTGCCGCATGCCAACTTGGGCCCAGCTCCAGTCCCGCCCCTCTGAACTGTACCCAACCCAACCCATTTTCTAGCTTCCACAGACTTATTTCCCCCACACCAGTCAGTCATTGGTGCTATTGGATTACGGCAACTGCTGCTGAGTACAAAGCTCCCCTCCCTCTCCAGGTGTCTGACCCCTGGATGTCAGGTCCGGGTGTCACCAGGAGTCTTTTCAACCTCCCAGAGCGGGCCTCACCTGGGCAGGTACATAGCAAGCCCTCAGTGAGGACACTGTCTTACCTCCGCTGACAGTGACTGAGCCGGAAGGCCCATGTTCTGAAAGCAGGAGGCCAGAGATTCCCGGGCCTTTTCTAGTCACCGGTGGGCCTGCCCATCTGCCCAGGCTTATCTCACTAGACCAGACTGGCACACCCACCCAGGCTGACCTGCCCAAATCTACAACAGCCAACCGCCACTGTGGGGATCCCCTTCTCTGGAGCCCCAGCTCGTGACTGCTGCTGGACCATGAGGGGTATGCTCCATGTTCCCCCCGAGCCTCTCCATTTGGGCTGCAACCCAAGCCTCTAGATTTCTTGAGCCAGATTCTGCAGGAAACATCCACCTGGCCTTTAATCGTAAAGCTGCCTTGCTCATTTGCATGTTGCTTTATTTGCATATCATTTGCATGTGGGATACCGTGCAGACCCTCCTCCAACCAAAGTCCCCAATATCATTCTCTTTTGCTCTTGATACAAGGTGCGAGCAAAAATTGTGGTCAATGTTACATTTAAAAAGAATTTATTACAGTAAGACACATTGGCATTAATCCCCTCAATGTACTCCTTATCCGTAGTCCTCGCTGCTTCCTGAAGAAATTCTGGCAGGTCCTCTTTCCTGAGTGTTTTCAGTTGCTCTCTCCTGGCTGCCTCGATGTCCTGAACCAATTCAGAATGCTTCCCTTTCATGGGCATTTTGACCTCGGGGAAGAGCCAGAGCTGCACGGTGCCCCATCCTGTGAGTCAGGTGGATGAGGACACAGCGTCATGGTTTTACGAGGCTGCTTTCCTGTTGGTGGCGCTTGGCAGCAGCAGTCACTGTAATTTTGATCACACCTCGTAAAGACACCGCAGAAGACTTCAGAACTGCTTCAGAAAGTGGCAAGGATGATGTGATAAATGTACTGAAAGTGAGGGCTAGTATTTTTTTGGTAGGAGATTAATGGCAACGCGTCTTTTACTGTAAACATCTCTACTTTTTAAAACCAGTGACCGTATTTTTCTATCTCCGTTTGATCAATCTTCTCCCTCTGATGGGATTTGAAGGTAAAAAGTTGGATTATTTTCAATGTTCTGCAGTGACTGCCTGATCCATCGTTCTCTAGCAGGGTCAGGGACCGTGTCCTGGAGGTTCCTGGCCACCCCACTTCCTGGACGTCCCACTTGTCTGCTCATCTCCCCACTTGCCCTTGGCTCCTCACTGTGCTTTGCTTGTCTTGCCTTCCTAGCTCTCTGGCTCACTTTTCCTACTTTTTTCTGTCCGGTGCTGGGGCTGCCCACCCTCACCCTCCTTCTCCTGTCACCCACCTGGCCCCAGGGGCCCTGGCTCCAGCCCTTGCATGCCCTCCCTCTGGCAGCGCAGCTCCCAGGCAAGTGCAGGGAGAGGAGCTGTGGGGAGGAGGGTGGAGCTGGGCTCCCAGCTGGCCTGCCATTCTCAGGTGCTGCGGTGGTGACGTTCTGGGGCGTGCAGGCTGGGGCTTGTATGGCCCCAAAGTTCTGCTCAGTGGGGCTCTCGCTGGTCTGCTCCATTCTTATTTATTTAGTTTTTGCAGTGCTGGTGATCAAACCCAGCGGCTCATGCACGTTAGGCCAGCGCTCTACCCCTGAGCACCGCCCCTGACCCTGCTAGGTCCTTCCTGATGCCCAGGGTTCGGAGGAACTCGATGGAGCGGTTGAGGCACTGTAGTCTGGCACTGGGACACTCCTGCCTTTGATGGCAGCTCAGCCCCCAGTGACAGTGCTCTTGCTGCCTATGGTGTCTGTGTCCTGTGAACCAGCTCTGTGTCCATGGGGGTGGCAGGACCTTCAGCCTTCTCCAGAGCCTTTCTGCAACTCTGACTCTTCTCAAAGGAGGAAAGCGCCCACTTTGGAAATGAATTCATGACCCTGGCTATGGCTTCCCCTTGGCACAGGCCTGCCTGGCTTGAAACTTGTGCTTGACGGAGCTCCCACAGCTCCTAGGACCCTGTGATGCAGAGAGAGCAGAGGTGGGTGGGGAGTCTGGGCCGGGGAAGCCTGGTGCTTCTTGGTAACATTCTTCCTCCCAGCTTCCCTGAAGAGGGGCAGGGAAGACTGTCTCTGTCTGCCGGCAAAGTCTGGCCTCCTGTGTGGCGAAGACACAAAGACAGCACCTCCCCTCTTTGCTCCTTGTCCAAGGTCTGGGCACCTTTCCTTGCCCGTCCTTTCAGCATGAGGTCTCCTCAGGTCGGCTGCTCTCCACCTCTTCCTCTGTGACATCTCTCCAGGTTGGGGACCTGGCTCCCTGGAGGTGTCTGTCCCACCTCATCCCCTCCACCCAGGGAAGAAATAGAGGGGAGGGGCTGCAGTCAGGGATAAGAGGCTACAGAATCATTTGCTGGGACTTGAGCAGAGGAAACTACTTCTTATCTTTGTAAAACTGTGTTTTAGTTTTGCTCGACACACAGTTGAACATACATGTGGGGCACAATATGATGCATGCATCTTGTAACAATCAAATCATGGTAATAATAAACATATCCATCACATGTGCTATTTGCCACGTCTTCTAGCTATTTTGAAACCCAGAATGCATTAATATTAACTATAGTCTCCTTACTGTGCAAAACAATGCAGAACTTATTCCTCCTATCTAATCATAACCTTGTAATAGTAGGCCAGTCTCTCCCCACCCTCTATTTACAACTCTCCCAAGCCTCTCATACCTGCACTCCCTGATTTATCGGTGCACTATCCACAAGAACCAAAAACATGGAACCACCTCAGCGTCCATCTGCAGGTGAATGGGTAAAGAAAATGTCACATACACACAACAGAACCCTAGTCAGCTTTAAAAAACAAAACAAAACAAAACAAAGGAAGTCCTACAACGTGTGACGTGTGAATCGAGCTAGGCACGGAAAGACAAATGCTGTGTGATCTCATGCACACGCAGCATTCAAACTCTCCCTCTCATGACGCAGAGGGAAGAACAGCAGACGTTGCTTGTTCTCGGTGGGAAGTGGTAGCTGGGAGCTTCAGAGTTCACCTTGGTGATAACATGTCCTGGGTGGTAGGCACTTTTCCTTTATTGATTCAATAAATGACAGCAATTATCCCAGCCAAGGTAGATGTCATTATCTGCACTTGTCAGACATGGGGATTGAAAGCCGAAACGGGCTGAGAAGCTCGCCCAAGATCACGCAGCCAACGTGGGTCACCAGGGCCCTGAGCCGCTGGCCTGGATCCCAAAAGCCTCCCCTTCCCTTTGAGTGGGCGATGCAAGTCCCTCTGGAGCAGCTGTTGTGAATCGGGGTGCACCAGGAGCTGAGGAGACAGCAGAGGGCAGATGGGCAAAACCCCTTGCCCCTGGGCACTTTCATCTTCCTGGTGCCATCTCTCCGGGTGGAGTTCCCTAAGGGCCCGGGCTGGCAAATGGCCCCCAAGTTCAGCTCTCCCTGTAAGAGGCAGTGTCCCTGACAGCTCTGGGTGAGGGGGATGGAAAGGGTAGTGGGTAGGAGCCAGATGCTACCAGTACCTGATGCCTGTCTTCCTGGATGAGGTGAAACTTGGTGCTGTCCTAGCTCCCAGGATCGGCTGCATTGAGTCACCAGGCCCCACCTCACACCTACAGAAAAGGAATCTGCTTTTTAACAAGACCCCCAAGGGACTCCTGAGCACACCGCAGTTTGAGAGGCTCTGGCTGAGTTTCCCTCTTCCTTTCACCTTCTACTCTTTGAGCAGACTGGCTGGAGACCGCTGTTCACCAGCAGGGGGCGGTGTAAGGAGGGTGTCAAGGTGCAGCGCCGTCCACAACTGTCTCCCTCCCTCCTTCGTTCCTTGCAGCTCCACGCTGATAAGTTCACTGCCTTCTGAGGTCCTCAGCTACTCCCTACCCAGGCGGACTTTGCCAGCAGACAGGAACACTCCCCTCCACCCCTGTTGAGGGTGGCTCGGAGGCAGGACTCTTCCGGGAAGCGTCAGGCCAATCCCCCTGGAGTCCCCGCCCACCGCCACCCGCAGGCTGACCTGGCCACTGGGTCTGGACGACCTGTTTCTAGGGGACGGAACTGCGGGTCCTGCACAAGCCAGCGCCCCCTGGGAGCATTAGACAGAAGGTGAGCAGCGTGGGGCTGGCTGGAGGCTGGCACTGCTATGGGGTCACATGGGGCTCTGCCACCGTGTGGGGACCCTCTGCGAGAGGAGGGGAGGAAAAGGGGACTTCAGAGCTGGTGGGTATGGGGACCAGAGATTACTGTGGTGTGGACATGCGTGCCGTGCTAGTGAGTGTGGTTGCACAGTGCGTACACACCCTTCCCAGGACTTTCTGTGCCCTGCAGTGATACCTGGGCATCCAGCAGGTATCGGGGACACCCGGGAGGACTGTGAGATGGGGGGGTGAGCAGGACTTTGCAGCAGGTGTCTGGATCTTTCTGCTGGAGGAGGAGCTGCCCGGGGACAGCTGGTGGTGGACCTCCTAAGGGGTTCCTCTCGGGGCACTGCTGCCCAGGATGACACTGGGCACGGGTAGGGCAAGCAATGAACGGACGATGAGGCCCTAGGCATGGAGTGGGGAGGTCCGGTCCTTACTGATGGGGCTGCAGTGATGTGGGCTGCACTCCTCTCCTGGGCCGGGGAGAATGGAGCGGGTGCCAGGGAGGCCTGGAAGAGCTGGCACCTGGGCTCCCTGGGCTCGGCCAGGGGAGGAGTCAACCTGCTCAGAGCAGGTAAATGAATGGGCTCCTGGGCAAGGGGACACGGTCGCACCACCCAAGGGTTTGGACTCTGGTCTTTGGAGGCCCCAGGAAGGTTGTTGCTATAGAAACAGAAAAGGTCCCCTCCTTTCTGTCACTTTAGCTGCCCATGCCCTGCCACAGGGCCTTGGCGGGCAGGAGGTGGGAGGCATCGCTCACAGTGGAACGGAGGCAGTTCCTTTAGTTCCTTCATTTTCTTTTCCTTAGTTTGTTTCTTTCTCATCCAACTTCATTCTCCATAGAGGAGGTGTGGAGAGAAAGAAGGGTGGGGAGAGTCCGGGGTCTCTGGAAGTCCTCACTGTCCCTCTACACCCTTCCTGGCTTGTAGTGGTTGCTCAGTCACCCCCTCCACCCTCAGTGAGGAGAGAAGGCTCAGTGTTCTTATCGATGAAACAGGGGACCGAATGGGATATTATCATTGTCATTATCACTATCTTACTAAAGTGGAGAAACTCTGAGGTGTGGATGGGACATAAGGGGAAGCTGGCTCCTCCCACCCACCTTGCCCCACCTGGTTCACTGGTACGCCCTGCAGGTGGCCAGGCAGGAGGAGGCAGGGACGCTGGCTGTAGGGCTGGATTTTAAGGCAAAGGAAACGATGGCAAACCTCTGCTTCCGGTGCATGTTTCCAGCAAGGACAGATGGACAAGGAAACAGGTCCGGAGCTGGTGCTCAATCTTGAGCACACGAAAGAGCTTAGCTTCTGCTCGCGTCTGGAAGGAGCGGGGAAGGGGATGTAGTTTTCGTGGGCTGAGGGAGGAAGCAAGATGGGCAGAGCCTCAGCTTCAGGCTCCAGGTGAGACAGAAAGGAGTGGGGAGGAACTTGTCTCACGCAACCTCTGGTGAATCCACCAGCGGGGCCTTGAAGGAGGAGAGTGTCTCCTAGAACTCAGTCGCCAGCCGGCGATTCCCTGGGCAGCTCCCGCAGAACTGAGTAAGGCGTCATGCTTGGCAGGACTGAACTTCCCATGGTGCCTGATACGCAGCTGGTGCCTGGCCGACGTACATTGGAGCGGGAGCCACAGGAGACAGGGGACTCAGGAGCTGGCCCGGGTGGCGTGGTGGTGGGCAGAGGCTGAGGGAGCAGTGAGAGAGCTGGTCAGGGTGCTGCACCTGGGGCGGAGACGCAGCTGGGAGATGGGGCAGGTGAGGAGAGGTGGAAAGCAGGCAGGAGAGAGCCAAGGCTAGAGCGGACCTGGGTCTTGATGGCAAAGGTCCGGAAGTGGGTTCTGGAAGAGAGGCACAGCTGCGGGAAGTCTCTGTGTGCGCCCACCAGGTAACCAGGTAAGCCAGGTACCTGGCGCCTTTGCCAGCCTCCGTCGCCTTTGTTTTACTTTCTTTTATTGCTTCTGCTTTTAACTTTTGTTATTCATGTCGGATCACGTGCCTCAGAGGAGGAGGGGTGTAAAGAAAAACACTTGGACACCTTTTATCAACTAGTGTGTCACCCACGATCTTACCCCCTTCTCCAGAGAGGCGTTTTTCCTCCACTTTTAATAACTCCAGAAAAGAATGATAAAGTCTTTATAAAATACATGCATGGTGTGAGAAATTCATGGAATACTCCAAAAGAAAAAAAATGTTTCAGAAAATTCAGAGTCCTTGTTTATGCCTTCCACCCTCTGAGTCTTTTAACTGTGACCGATCGGGACAGTTTGGGGGTGGATGGTTCCCGACCAGTCCTGAGTGAGACAGGAGCTGCTAAAATATGTGGCGTTTGACCCAACAAGTCCTGGTCAAGATGCGTCATACACACATGCAGGAGAAAGGCCTCGTGTGACAAGAGAATGGAAAACATGGCATTAATAAGTTTACACTGATTGCCTGCTAAAA
Organism: Fukomys damarensis; assembly: GCF_012274545.1. Taxonomy (NCBI): domain Eukaryota; kingdom Metazoa; phylum Chordata; class Mammalia; order Rodentia; family Bathyergidae; genus Fukomys; species Fukomys damarensis. Next base: position 7,596,674 of record NW_022900932.1, on the reverse strand, counting down.
TAGCATTTGAAATCTGTGGGGTTAAATACAAATGTTATTAATTCCCTCTGTTGCTTTTATTTTTAGTTAGTGTGGCCATTAGAAAACTTAAATCTCATATTTAGCTTGTATTGTATTTTGATTACATACTACGATGCAAGACCTTTTACTATACATTTGCACATACATGTACCCTGTATCCACACACACACATATCCAATAAATGTCACCTACACTATATTTGCATGTTCCGTATGTGTATTTGTGGGGCTAGGGATTAAAGCCAGGGCCTCTTACTTGCTAAGCACACTCTGCACCACTAGCCTGTACTTTCTTCTTGTGTTAGTGAGATCAGGGATTTCTATCTCTGTCTTTTTTTTTTTTAAACTTGTAGATTGTGCTATAGCAGCTCTTGCAGAGCAAAGTAGATGTTTTGACAGGTGAAGAAATTGAGGCACATTATGCAAGATGACAAGCTTACCCAGCCACAGTGATCACCAGGGTTTTGAACTCATATCCTCTGACTCCAAACCCAAATTCTTTCTGCTGCCTCACTTTGTATTATTGAGTTACGTTAAATCATGGGAGTCCACGGAAGGTGTGCATGTGTGTGTGAGGTGTGGGGCGCTGTAAGGAATGATCTGATTGGGACTTGCTGGCTTGAGAACCATTGCAGCTATGTGGAAACCAAGTCTCGGTCTCCACAGCTTACGGCTTAGCTTGGTCCTCACCCCTTCTTTCTCCCAGGCCCGTGGCCTTGATCAGCTTCAGTGCAGGACACCCAGCAGCCTTGAGTGACCAGGAGGATGTGCCCACCGGAGACTGCCCTCCAACCCCCCCAGGTCCTGCTGCTGGTGGGGGTCCCGGTGGCCAGCGCCCTGCTTCTGGTTCAGTGCCTCCGGTGGCACTGTCCCTGGTGGCTGCTGAGACCCTGCCGGAAGCCAGATTGCCAGGAGGAGCCAGCGGCCCCAACCATCCTGCCACCAGAATTCGAGGTGCCAGGGCGGTGTGCACCTGCTACGCTGCCGGAGATGGCTGCCTTCTACCAGGAGCTGCACACGCCCACTCAGGGCCAGACAGTTACCCGCCAGCTGATGCACAAGCTGCTGGTGTTCTCAGCCCGAGAGGTGGATCACCGAGGGGGCTGCCTGCTGCTGCAGGACATGGGCATCTCCCTGCTCATCCCACCAGGTAACGGCCCACAGTGTTTGGATTGTATCCCTGGGGATGGTGTCCGAGAGAGCACCCTGGGACTGCACCTAGGGCCTTCGCACTGAGCCATATCCCCAGCCCTTCTTCAATTTTTATTTTGAGACTGAACATCACTAAAGTTGCTAAGTTGCCCAGGCTGGGCTCGAACTTGCCATCCTCCTGCCTCAGCTTCCCGGAGTGCTGGAATTCCAGGCGTGTACCAAGACATCCGGCCCATGGACATCTTTATAATTCTGAAAATGATTGATGTTTCTGGTATAACGATTGCCACCAGAGATGAACATGTCATCTTTTAGGACAACTTCCCTCAGGCGGAAGTAAAGTAGCTTGTTCTAGGGACTCAGCGTGCCTGGACAATTCCCCCACAGAAGGAGAGAGTGAGGTTTACAAGTTCACACCAGGTGCCCTGTGGCCCTGGGAGGGAGGGGGCGATGGCTTAGGACTGCGCCGCAGGTCAGTGAACAAGCCTTTGGTCGCTCTGCCCTGTGCTCAGTCCTGTGCTCCAACCCAGCAGGCTGGCCCCGTGCAGGGGCGGGGCAGGGCGGGGACGCCTGCCTGCCGGGCTCCTCCCAGCGCTCCGCCTCCCCAGGTGCCGTGGCCGTGGGCCGCCAGGAGCGGGTGTCCTTGATCTTGGTGTGGGACCTGTCTGATGCCCCGTCGCTGTCCCGAGCCCAAGGGCTGGTGAGCCCCGTGGTGGCGTGCGGGCCCCACGGGGCCTCCTTCCTGAAGCCCTGCATCCTCACGTTCAAGCACTGCGCCCAGCAGCCTGGTCACGCGCGCACTTACAGCAGCAACACGTGCCTGCTGGATGCCAAGGCCTGGAGGCCCCTGGGCCGGCCGGGGGCCCACAGCTCCCTGGACGAGTGCCGCATCCAGCTTTCCCACTTCAGGTAGGCCTGCGCCTAGCATCGCCTGGTCCCCATCTCTGTACAGAACGGCCCTTTATCTGGGTCTGCAAGTCCTTGGTCCCTGGGTCCCTCTCTGAATCCTCTGTTCTGATGTCCATGGCAGCTGGTTCCATCCGAACCCTGACTGGGGCTGTGTACCCCACTGCGGTCCCCTCCCCACCTGTGTCTCTCTGCCTGACAGTCCTTGCTGGCTCTCCTCCCTGCCCCATGGTGGCCTCCTGATACACTCCATTCTCCGCTCCTCGCTGCCCGCTAGCTCCCCTGGCCAGGACCCCACTTGCCCCCCAGAGTGCTCTTGTCTCCTTGGAGGCTGGCACAGAGCGCCCGCACTCTGGGTGACCGGAGCCCGGGATAATGTCCTGGGGTCTCTGTCCCGTCTTTCCCGCAGCCTCTACACCTGCGTGCTGGAGGCGCCCGCGAGCCAGGCTGCCCGCAAGTGGTTGCAGCTGGCTGTGTTCTGCTCCCCTCTGGCCCCGGGGCAGACCCACCTGCAGCTTCGTGTCTACTTCCTCAACAACACACCCTGCGCCCTGCAGTGGGCCGTGACCAACGAGCAGCCACACGGGGGGCGCCTGCGAGGGCCCTGCCAGCTCTTCGATTTCACTGGGGCCAGAGGGGACCAGTGCCTGAAACTCAAGTACATCTCCGAGGGTGAGGGGTGCTGGCCCCGGGGAAAAGGGAAGAGGAGCAGCTTTAAGGAGACCCCTGGCTTCTGCCCCCAGTAATCCAAGGCCTCTTGCTCCTCATGCTGCCCACTCAAGCCCTCGCTGCCCTCCAGGATGGGGCAGGAGTGCGGGTGGGAGGCTGCAGCAGGGGGTGAGTGGCTACGTGGTGCAGGAGCCGGGCTGCCCAGGTCTGGGGTTCCCGTCCACTCAAGACCCCCAGACTTTGCTGGTCTTCGTGCCTCCCCAGCACCTGCGAGACCCTCCGCCTTGTCTCTGTCCCTGGCTCAGGTTGGGAGAACGTGGATGACAGCAGTAGCCAGCTGGTTCCCCATCTCCACATCTGGCATGGAAAGTGCCCCTTCCGCTCCTTCTGCTTCCGGAGAAAAGCAGGTAGCCCAGGAGCCTGGTGGCCACCTCATGCCCGCCCTTCTCCTTCTCCTTCTGTCATCTGATGCTCTGTGTCCCAACCTGGGGAGAAGGCGGAGTGTTCTGCCTGCCCCCCACCTTTCTGCAGGGCCCTTTGACTTCTGTACTCTTACCCTAGTCTTTCATTCGCTCACTGACTCTGTAGCCAATGAGAATGAGGACTGCTCGGCACTGACCAATGAGATCATTGTCACCATGCACACCTTCCAGGACGTGAGTTGGGCCTGTGGAGTCCTGGGCAAATGGGTGAGGGACGTGGTACCGGTGACAATGGCCCTAATCACATAACCACATAGGGGACAATGGCATCTCCACAGTGTAGCCCTCCTGGCTCTTTGAGGGACTTAGGCCACCTGGAAGACACGGCTTCTTCCTAGGCTCCATCTGATGCCCAAGGGGAGGATGGGAAGAAATCAGGGGAGAAAGTCTTTGGGGGCCCAGTGGCATCTTGGTGGAAGCTGGCAGACACCCCACACTGTCGTGTGGTGAGCAAGTTGGGATGGAGGGAAGGGGGCCCAAAAGCCTGAGGGCTATGTCTCTGTTACCGGGGGACCTCCCCAGGCCCTGTGCCTTTCCCCAGGACTTCTGGTAGCTCAGGACACATCCTCATGTTCCAGTCCTCAATGTGGGCAAAACTGGGGCAGAATGTGGGAGTCTGGGGTCTGGGAATGAGAGGGTAGAGGGGTGAGGTTTTAGCTCTTAGTAAGGCAGCTTGGGGTGACCAGGTGAGAGAGAGACAGGAATGGAGGCAGCTCTTGGTTTCTTACTTAAGGGGGTGTCTTGTGACCCCCGATGTGTTCCCTGCCCCGCTGCTGACTCAGGGCTTGGAGACCAAGTACATGGAAATCCTCAGGTTCCAGGCATCAGAGGAGGGGTCCTGGGCGGTGCCCCCCCCTGCCTCCCAGTCACCTCCGTGCAACAGGTGAGGTGAGGGGCGCTCACCCACAGGGGAAGTACAGCACATGGTGTGTGGGTGTGTGCGTGTGTGTGCGTGCATGTGAGAGACACAGACTCAGGTCCTCCAAGAACATCCTTCCCCTTTCCTCAGGCTGCCACCAGAGCTCTTCGAGCAGCTGCGGATGTTGCTAGAGCCAACCAGCATCTCAGGCAATGACTGGCGCCGGTTGGCTTCCCACCTCGGCCTCTGCGGCATGAAAATCCGGTAAGAGGGAGAGGTCTGCAGGTGGAGGTGGGGAGAACCCGACCACAGGTGAGGGAAGGGCTCCTCCTACCCTGGTCCTCACCGCAGGGCAGCTCTTCTTACCGATCCCTGTGTTCTCAGGACCCAGAGCGATGCTGGCCTCACAGAAGGGCGCACAGTGTGTATTTAACAGTGGCTCTGTCACCTGGCAAAGCCACCAGTGATTGCCTGCCTTGTGGCGGCCTGGGGAGAACAGCAGAGCCCAGCAACTGTGTGCAAAGCTTGTACTCAACAGATGTTAGCAGACCACTGTTATCTGTGGTCCCTGCCAAGGAACTCACAGAGAAATCCTAGGAGAAAAATTCTGAGATTGCTCCCTGGCTGAATGTGGTGGTCAGGGAAGACTTACTTCACCCATGAGAAGGGCTAAAGTTGGACCTTGAACCCAGGGTGGAATTAGAAACCTGCCCTTTATTTAAGCATCCATCAGGTACCTGCTGGGTCCCGCTGAGTGCCAGGGTAGAAGAAGAATGAGGGCTGTTACCAGCTCCCAGGAGCTCAGAGTCTATGCATTAAGGGTTCAGAGAGTTTAAAAGTCAAAGTGAGTGTTCCCTGTGCCTTCCTGTGCATATCCGGCATTGCATACACAGTGGAAAAAGAGCCATAAAGGTGCGGAAGCAAGGAGAGCTGAGCTATGAGCAGAGAGGGTGCAGGGCAGCCTTCTCCTACGTGCCAGGGAGGAGAAAGGATTTGTGAAAACAGTGACGGGAAGAGGAACGAAGCCTTTCTGTCAGGAGCTGTGGAGGTGGCTGTGGGAGTGGTGCATGCAGTGAGGGACAGGGGAGGACCAGTGCAGAGGCCTGGGTGAGGCTGGAGGGTGTTTGGGTCTGGGGAGGTGCAGAGGACAAGCACAGAGTGCTCGAGTCAGGCGCAGGCTTACAAGCCCTCTCCTCCCCAAAGGAAACTGAGGTCTAGCGAGACCGGGCCCAGGGCGTGAGTCTCCAAGTTAGAACAGTGTCTGGTTTCAAAGTCGTGGGGCATCTGGCCAGTTCAATCCCCACTGAGGTTGGAGAAGAGCCCTCCTCCCCCGCAAACTGCTAGCTCCTCTGTCTCCACCCAGGTTCCTGTCCTGCCAGCGCAGCCCTGCCGCGGCCATCCTGGAGCTCTTTGAGGAGCAGAACGGCAGCCTGCAGGAGCTGCACTGCCTCATGACTTCCATGGAGCGGCTGGACTGTGCCTCGGTCATCCAGAGCTACCTGAACATGACACCCCGCGGAAGCCCGGCTGTGGCCCACAGTCACTCCTGGGAGAACCAGGGACGGGAGCTGGACGAGAAGCTCTGAGCACCCGCCAGGGCAGGTGGCGTGGGAAAAACGCGGCCGCAGAACTGGCCGACTATGCCAGGGCCGCCTGTGTCCTCCATCAGCACCACCTTGCCCTGCATGTGGGTTCTCTCCTGGCCGGCAGAGGGTGCAGGAGCACAGGAGATGACCGCAGCTTGGCCAGCTTCCTAGCAGCTATTTATGGACACTGGGCTGCCAGGTAGCCCCCACTGGGCAGTCCTGGGCAACTGGTCGACACGCGTTCACTGAGCACTTAGTAAGTCTCCTAACACGCCAAGGGGATGCTGGAGTATTTGGGGTGCGGCCTGGAGCCGGGAGTAGCCCTTGTGCTCTTTTGGAGAGTCAAGGTACTTAGGCCAGGGCTCGGTGTAGACTGAGACTGCAGCGGCCTGAGCTGTACTCTCCGGGAGGAGTTGCGAAGGGAGACAGCTGTGTGGGCTGGAGCGAAGAGAAGGCCCGGGAGGATGGAGGGAGAGAGCCTCAGGTGGGGCGGGGAGAGCAGCCCGAAGGAAGGGGAGAGGATGGGAGAGGGTGGGAGGTGCTGAGCTCAGCCCGCGGCCGGAGGAGGGAGAATCAGGCTGGACAGCCCTGCTGCCCACGTCTCCTCTACGCCCGCTCTCCTTGTGCTCTTGTCTTGTTTTCCCCTCTTTGCCATTCTCTGTATCATTCGGCACTAAAGCCGAGCAGAAACCTTAGGATCAACCTTTATAGCCGTTCGCCTCCAGCTGTGTGAGTTTTAAGCCTCTGACTTCATCTTGCTGCCTCTCTTGCCTGCGACTTCCCCATCCCGGAATCCACATGTCATTCTGTTACCTGGCGCCTCAGCATCGTTCTGTCTCTACCTAGTCACCTTGCCCTGTCTTTGCGAGTTGCTTTCTCTGTCTGAAATCCTCAGTCCTTCCCCCGGGCGAGTGCCTCCAAACTTACGTGATATATCAGAGGTTCTTGCCAGAGCCTGGGCTATCCTAGCAGTGACTGAATGGCCACATCCTCCCCATGGATCAAGATCTGGTTTGGGGCCAGGAAATAAAAGAAAGGGACTAATAGATACCAATACTATGGTGTGCAAGACACTGTGTACAAAAAAAAAAAGAGCATTGCACAGAGAACAAAGGGCTCCACTTAGGTCTAGTGATGCTTCTGCTTGCAAACAGTAATTCTTGATTCGTTCAAGGGTAGGCAATGTCTCTGGTAACACTAAGAGGTTGCTTCAATATTTAATAAAAGTATGAGTGCTTTTTTTATGATGAACAATATTGTATAGTAAAATAGGAAAATTGCCTTTCTTTGTTACTGTGCTTTGCTCGGATTGGTAGATTTGCATGTGGGTATGCTGAGTTTTAGGTGGGGGAATTGTATCCGTGGGGATGGATTAGAGGGAAGGCCTTTGTAGGTGGTATTTCCAGTAGGAAAAGTGTCCAGCGTACCGGGTAAACTGGACAGGTTATTTCCTTGTTTCTGAGGAGCAAACCTTGAAAGTCTGGCCCTCCTGTCTCCTACCTTTTCCTCTGGCCCCATGCGTCTTCTGCCCCCTCTCTCTTGCTCCTCCCACCCCGCCAAGGCTGCTGGTCACCCCGGGTTGGTGCTCAGCCTGCTCCCCCGTGACTCGGTTCAGGATCGGCCTGTGAAGAGGCGCCTGGATGGTTCCCCCACGGTGTCCCACGGACCTCCCCTGTCTCAGGCCGAGGGCGTCTTCGCGTTCCTTCCTACCCCGGAATGAATCATTTTAAGGGTTTCAGGCCTCTGTGGGGAGGGGTGGGGTGGGCTGAGTAGAAGCCATGGGGTTCCTGAGACGGAATCGAATGCTTTCCGGCCCCCACTGCAGTTTCTCTGCACAAGTTCCCAGGGTGGGCAAAGGGAGGCTTGGAGATCTGGGGTAGGTGCAGGTTGTACCTCTCATGTAGGGGACCCTTCCTTTCTCAAATCAGGCCCAGTGGGCATGTGGTTTAGCATCTAAAGCCGAGCGAGGAGGTATCACAGTGGGCATCAAGAGACTTTGTGTTTAGCCCTGGCCCTTGGGCTGGTCGGAAGAGCCCTCTCCCTTCTGGGCCTCAGTCTCTTCACCCTTGAAGGAATCGATCATATGAGAGGTTTGGCAAAGGCCCCTTTGAGCCCGAAGGTGGCACACCGGTGACCAAGGGACAGTTACATGGGGATTTCCTCTGTGAATTGTCTTTGGTTAGAACAGTTGATCACTGCTGTGGCCTCACTGCTAGCCCTTCCCTGATAGGTTTTCTGCCTGGTGCCCCCGAAACAAATCTGTATTCTTCACTCTCACGCATGCATCCCATAGAGGCCCAGACCTAAGCTGTCACCTGCTGGGTTTAGAGACTGGGGTGAACATGAGTGCTCAGGGGGACCTGGTCTGTAATAGGGGGTGAATGTCCTCAGTGTCCCTCTGTCTGTTCAGGACAAGGTTCACGCTAATGCCCAGATATGCCCCGTCCTACAGAAATACAATAAAAGCCACATGTCATTTTACATTTCCTAGCAGTCACATTCACAAGCATAGAGAGGAACAGGTGACAGCCATTTGAACAATATACTTTGTTTAACTGAATGTACCTAGAATATTATCACTTCCACATATAATCATTAGAAAATTAATGTCGTGTTTGAAATTGTTCTTCATATTAAATAGCTGGCACTTGGCATCTGCTTTACAATTACAGCACATCCCAATCTGTGTGCTGTCATGGTTTGGATCTGAAGTGTCCCCCAAGGCCAGGATGGGGTTCCAGCGTGTGGCGCTACTGGGGTGGGGTGGATGGAATCAGTGCCCATGAAGGGGGTGTTGGGGCCCTGGTGCCGGGACCTTCTCTCTTTCTGCTTCCTGGCACTGTGAGGTAAGCAGATGTCTTTCCATCAAGATGTATGGTGCCACCGGCCATGGTGGCATAAGCCTGTAATTCCAGCACTTGGGAGGCTGAGGCAGGAGGATCGCTGTGAGTTTGAGACTGTGCTACATCGTGAGTTCCAGGTCAGTTTCAACTACATAGTGAGACCCTGTCTCAAATAAACAAAACCAAAAACTATAAAAAAAAAAAAAAAAAAAAAAAAAAAAAAAAAAAAAAAAAAGTATGCTGCCGCAACAGGGGCCGGGCAACTATAGACTGAAACCTCTGAGACCAAGAACCAATGTAAACCCTTCCTCTTTACAAGTTGTTTATCACAAGGGTTTGTCACAGTCGTGGGACTATAATAACACATATGCTGACTTTTCACTAGAAATATTTGATCTGTATTTAACTTTCCACAAAAATTTCAGCTGAAAGAGTACATTTACGTAGACAGGCTAAAGAAGCTAAAAGCTTTTTTGTGTTGTTGTGTTTTTGAGACAGGGTCTTGCTATGCAGTCTAGGCTGGCCTTGAACTTGAGGTGATCCTCCTGCCTCAGCCTCCCAAATGCTGCTATTACAGGCCTGTGTTATCACTCCTGGCCAAGCCAAAAGTTAAAAAAAAAAATGGAATCAGGAATCCATTAAGATTTCAAGTTAAAATTTAAGTTCATTCAAATACATTTAGTGCATTGAAATAGAATGAAAAACGGACTCCGTATCTCAGTTGTCCTAGCCACATTTCAAGGACTCGGTAACTATGAGCAGTTAGTGATTACTGTTAACAGAGAGCAATGTTCTGGATTATGAATCCAGCTGTGTGTAACTTTATAGTGCAGATGATCATCCACCCGTCCGTCCATCCATCCATCCATCCGTTTATCCATTCTTTTACCCATCCAACATTTGCTGAATTCCTACTCAATGCTAAAGCCCCGAACACATTGTTGGTGCTAAAAATTCAGTGAAGAAGAGCACTCGTGTTCTGGAGGGGCTCCTGGGATGTTGGGAGTGAGCAGGAAGGCCACACCTGAAGACTCAGGAAAGACGTGGGGGACAAGGTCCAGGCCAGCACACTGCTCCGGTGTGACTCACACTGCAGCCTTCTATGGGAGACTGATAGGGTTTGTTAAAAGATACTGAAGAGTTAGCAGTCATTGGAAGGACTGGGAAACAGGTTTGAGGTAGTTTCCAGGAACAACGCCTTCAGCGGGGTTGTGGCAGCATCTCAAGGAAGGAACCCGTACCGCTATGGCTGTTGTTACTGAGCACTAGATGTCAGGAATCTGAGTCCATTGCAGCCACGCTTGCCGCCATGCCAGGGCCACTCCTGAGTCAGGAAGCGCTGCCTTTGAGTGAGGCCTCTGCTGCTGTCTGTGGTGGTCAGAGCGGAAGCTCCGTGCACCGTCTGATTGTTCATGCTGTCCCGCCGCGAGAGGCTGTCAGAGCCCGGCTCACAGGCCCGAGTTCCTAGCGGGAAAGACATCTGAAAGCTGGAATTCTGACTTCAATATTTGGGAGGTGGGACTCATTATGTGCAAGTCCCCTCAGACATGGAAAAGCTACTCCAAAGCTGGCAGGAAGCAACAGATATGACTGATGTCCACTACTTCAGGGTGTGGCTAATGCTGCGGCCCAGGCCAAAAACCCTCTTCACAAGAAGAGCCGTGTGGTCAGCAGGTGCCTAGGCAACGCCGCAGTCTTTCAGAAGCTTTGAAGGAAGCCCGAATGCACTCATCCCTTAGGGCTGCTCACAGCACCGTCCCTCGTGTGGCTCTGTAATTCAGGGGTCTGCATGCCTGCGTCTTCTCCACATTCATGCATTGGGCTCCTCATCCGCAAGGTGATGCTATTTGGAGGTGACAGCTTTTGGGAGATCATTGGGGTGGGAGGCAAAGCCATCATGGATGAAAGGAGTCCCGGAGAGCTTCCTCATCTTTTCCACCAAGGGAGGTTGCAGTCTATGAGCTACAAAACAACCATCAGCAGACACTCATTATGTTAACACTTCGATCTTGGATTTCCTGGCTTCCAGAACTGTGTCGAGCACATTTCTATGGTCTACCAGTTACATAGACTTAGACAGTGAGGCCCCAGCACAAGCCTCCTGTAGCCCCATGTGCTTTCTCTGCTGCCGTGGCCGAAAACACAAACTACATTTCCCAGACCTTTAGCAGACAGAGGTGTAGATGTATTTATGTTCTGCTAACCAGCTGGATTCGGGCAGGACTTTGATTCAGAAATGAATAATTTAGAGGGTTGCATAGGGCGCGAGGCTAGTGCTTATCTTGAGGAGCTGAAAGTATGGCTTACAGAATGTTCCTTCGTTCCTTCTGGTGATTTGTGAACTACTGAGTTTCTGCAATATATTGTTCCCGTTAAAACTAGTCAGAGGGGGACTGTATAGTGTGCAGAAGAGACCTCTGCCCACAGTGCCAAAGATTCCTTCTCTGGTCATACTGTCCTCTATTCTGTATCCGGTCCTACCCATCTCACTGAAATTAGTTTAAGATACCATGAGAGGGTAGTGAGAGAGATGTTAGTATTAAAATATCCCCAATAGGCAAATTAAAAATACATTAATCACATGGTGATCTTCCCACTCCAAATCATAAAACAAAACAAAAACACAGTGCTTGGTGTAATGCAAAAGCCTAAGATACTTTTTTTTTTTTTTAAACGAGAACTGCCATCCTCTTTAAAGCCTTACACAGTTTTGTTTATTCATCTACTCAGCACATATTTGACTGTTTCCTATGTGCTTAGAATCTTGGTGGGGTTTTATTTATTTTCTTATCTTTAAGTAATCTTTCTCTTGCTAGGTTTAATCCAGCCCGTATTTGGTTCTTATTGGTGGAGATGTTACAGCTTCTGGCCGACAAAGAGCTAACATCAATCCTAGATGTTTAGTTCATAATGTCATACAGATACCAGCCGAAAGACAGGAATTATGCTTAATCTCTGTTAGCAACCTTCAGGTGGGAATTTCTTCCATTTCCAAACAAACTAGGACGGCTACGGTCAGAAAGTGCAGAATCAAGTCTGGGGAATGTCATGCGGGGAAGAGAGGATTACAGAAGGATTTCTCAGAAAGTACAGATGGCGTTGGAGAAGGGGCCACAGCCTCACCATCCTGCCCCTGGGAATCCCAAAGGGATAGAAGGAAAGTGCGTGGCAGGGAAGGGGACACAGTGGCATTGGTCATCTCAGAAACCTACCTACCAGGAGAACCTTCATGCCTTCTTGTACCTGTTGTGTGTCCACCCTGGGGCTTCCCGGGGTTGTGAGGGCTCTGGCTACAGGGACCGTCTGTGGCCTGGAGGCAGAAGTGGCTGCTTTTAGATCACAGGGTGGCAGCCCCGGGAAGCTGTGAGCTCCAGAAACCTCCCTCCTGCCTGCCATTCTGGCCTCTC
>NW_022900932.1:7546773-7584654 GCF_012274545.1 Fukomys damarensis | reverse complement strand
TGGCCCCCCCCCCCCCGCCAAGGTGGTCAGATAGGACTCTGATCCATTCTTCCCCGGGAGAAGATCAGGTCCTTTCACCCCACCTCTGTCTCTTTCCTTAATGAACTCCTTTTAATTTATTTGATTACATCAAAGCAGAATGTGGTTTCAGCCCCTTGAGGTTCAGCCATGAAGCCTGGGAAAGTGGTAAGTAAGGACGTTGGCGATCACAGACTTAAAGACCAGCCTCATCTCCTTCCCTGCAGATCCCAGCAGGTTGCTTAATGTGTCTGAGGCTCTATCTCTCCCTCTGCATGATGGGCACAGTGCCACCTCCCTTGACAGGCTGTTGCAAGAACCAATTTCCTACAAACACACAGAATTTGCTCCTGGCATATGCATGGTATGATTCACCAGTATTAAAAGCCGTCCTCTTTGTACCAACCTGCAGCAGCCCTTGGGCTGCACAGCTGCCGATTTTGACTGCAGAACACCCTCTCCCCTCTCCAGTAACCTCTCAACTTCCTTTCAGAAATCATCTTTCCCCACAGGGAGAAATCTTGGTGGACAATTCCACTAAGGGGCAGGTCCTTTCTCTCCTGCTCTCGGTGCAACCAGGGGTCTGGGACATGAGCCATGTCACAGTCACTGTGGACACTGAATCCCGAGAGAGTAGATTGAGGGTGTCTTAGGGACTGAATGTTTGGGTTCCTCTAAGTTCCGGTGTTGAAACCCTAACCCTCAATGTGATAGCATTAAGAGATGAGGCCTTGGGGAAGTAACTAGGTCCTCATGAATGGGATTAGTGTTGCAGAAGAAGGCTTGCTTTTGCCAGGTGTGGTGGCGCATGTCTGTGATCCCAGCCCTTGGGACACATCTGCAGTTCAAAGCCAGCCTGGGCTACACAGTGAAGTCAAGACCAGCCTGGACTACAGAGCGAGACCTCAAACAAAAAACAAAACAGAGCAAAGCAAAACAACAGAAGGCCTGCTTCTCTCCTCCAGGTTCCTCTGGGCTCACCACAGTGTGAACAAGGGACACAGAGAGGTCTTCCAACCAGGAATTGGGCCCTCACCAGACATGGGTTCTGCCAGCACTTCTATCCATCCTGGGCTTCCCGACTGCCAGGATCCTGAGAAGTAAATGTTTATTGTTTCAGCCACCTCACCGATGGGGCTCTGTCACGGCAGTCCCAGTGCACCAAGGCAGGTATGTGGCAGCGCTGGTGGCTCTTCAGAGGTGTGAGTGTGAGAGGCGAGTGAGCCCACCTGGATGCCCTGGACCAGAGCTGGTTGTTGTATCACCAGCTGCCCAGGGATCCTTAGCCCGGACTTGCAACTTCCTCATGGATTTGGTGAATCTTAACACATTCCCCGTTGGCTTACACTTGCCAGAATTTGCTTCTCTTGCTTGAAACCAAGAACTCTGATGAATACCCTTCGACCTTGCACCTCAGCTGTGAAGTATGACAGGCTCTGATCTACCTAGTAGTGATCTATTGCAATGTAACAAATTACCCTCACATTCGGTGGCTCAGCCCAACTGCAGGCTTTGGTCATCTCTTCCCACCTGTGGGGCTGGTTTCAGAGTGGTCTTCAGTGCAGGGACTTTTGGGAGGCTGCCACCTTCCTGGAGACCCTGCACCTGCCAGTCTGTTGGTGCTGCTTGTTGGCTGGGCTCCATTTTCCTCCACAAGAGGCTCCTCCGTAGACCTCACAGTGGGTCTATGATTAGAGGATTATAGTGAGAACAGCTGTGCACGCTTAGACTTGGAGCTGATCTCTGCCTGGTAAGTCAATGAGCATCTTCCCCTCCATTTGCTTGCAAGTAGACAAGGATTGCTTTATCCACCTCTTTTTTTCAATCCAATGTTTGAAAATATGTGTGCGTTGTGGAATGGCTAGGTTGAGCTAATTAAAATATACATTACACCATGTGCTTATTTCTTATGATGAGAACACTTAAGTCTCACTGTCATGGTGCTTTACAAGAATACAGTGGGTGACACTGGTTTTAACTCTAGTAAGGAAAGACTTAGTCTTGGTCTCCCCCACCTGTTATGTCCTCCAGCCGCTTACAGAGGGACAGGGTTGTTTAAATCTTTTTCATGAAGGTTTGTAAGCTCATAGTGCACATTGGAAGTCATTTCTCAAGTGGCCCCCATAATGGCCCTACAAGGTGAGCAAAGTGGAACATAGTGGCCCATTCCCTAAACGAGGAGGCTGAGGCCTACCCCCAGCAAGTTCCAGCCAGGCACAGTGGTAAAGGTACAGTGTCAGCAATCACACCTGGCTTCCGACCTGAGTTTTCCCTTTGCTAACTGTGTGACTTCGCATGGGCGGTTTAACATCGCCTACCTCATTTCTGCATCTCGACTGTGCCGGCCACAGTGCCACGCCGGCAGCGCTAATCTTCAGGGTGCCCGGGGTTGAACAAGATGCTGTGCGAGCACCTGGTGATTCCTCAGCACTCCGCTAAGGTGGGGAATCTTCCTTCAGACCAGGACAGGTTGTGTGTTTCAGTCATTTCTGCAGAGACCTGTTGGTTTGCACTTAGTGCTGGACACACGCACTGGAGCTTGGGAAAAAGAGCAGCCACCCACCCTTCTGTGACGCCCTTCCCAGGACTCCCCCTTCTCTGGCGTTTGCTCCTCCTCCCTCTTACTCTTCAGGTGTCTTTCATTTTAATCCAATATTTGAAGAATGCAGGGTTGATGAGATTTATAAGGTTCCTGTGTAGCATCCAATTTGCCCTGCAGCAAACTGTTTAATAAGTGCTTGTTAACTCAAAATCAAGTTACCCTTGCGACTGATAGACTGGAGCAGTGTGTGTGTGTGTGTGTGTGTGCACATACACGCGCAGTGTGGACATGTACACGCACTCCTGCCACGCACCTTGCAGCCTGTTCCTCCTCAGCCCGGACCTTGGACAAGGCCATCTGTTACGGCCCCAAAGGGCAGCTTTGGTGGTGGGATGTTGGGAATCTCTAGGTACCCAATGTGTGACAGGCTCCTTACAGCTTACGAGGCTGTACCACATCTGCGATCTCCCTGAAGTCCTTCCTCTAGAGAGCCGAGAGCCGAGAGGCTCAGTGATTTTCCCAAGTGAGGTAACCGGCCTCAAATCCCAGCCTGTCTGCTGTAAGTCCTGTGCTGTGCCCCACCCCCACTGCCATTAAAGCCGTTCTGTCCCTTCAGCTTCTCATTAAAATGCACAAAGCACCTAGTTTATCTGAAAGGGGTCCAGCTCTCCTTCCTTGGCTGATGCTAATGGATCAGACAGCTGTCAGCATCCTGGGGCACTGCGGCGGAGGGGCAGCTGCCCGCCAGCTCCCACGCCCCCTCGTGTCCAGTCATGTAAGTCACATTGGGACATGCTGCGCTGTCTCTCTAGCCGCACAGCAGAATTAGATGTGCCCATGTGACAGAGTCTCCATCACAGAGTCGAGTGCTGGGCCCAGCGCCTCCGGACTCCCAACCCTTCTCCCTCCCTCTGGCTGCATCTGGCAAGGACCGCGTCTGGGTGATGGAGAAATAACATGGGAAGTAACCGAGTCTCTGACTCTGCCTGACGCAGTGGCCAGGTGACAGTAAGACTCTTGGGTTACATGGGCGAGACAGACACATTCGAACTCAGTTCTCTGTTCCAGCAGGATCAGACAAGTTTGGCGCCTGGTTAATCACTTGGTAAGTATCAGCCCTTCCAGTGACTGTTTGTGTATTAAAAGCTCGTGTTCATCTCTGAACCTTTGTGGGGAGAACTGGGGAGTAGCTGTTATTGCAAGGGCTTTGCCAGACAAGTGCTACCCTGCTTTGGTGCCTGGGAAACCAAGACGGGCCTGGAGTGGGCATTTGCCAGCCTTTTGCATGAAGGAGGCTAAAGGCTTTGAATGAGTCCACCCAAGTGTTCAAAACTTCCCTTCAAATGCCATTCGTGTGACTTCTTCCCAGCAGCTGCGATGTTTCAGTTCACATTTAGATGTGAAGGCTTCTCCCAAACCCTCGGAGCCGTTGACCAGATTCTGGGGTTTCAGCACCCTGTGCAGACACTTGGTAGAAACAGCTGGCATTCAACTCCGATACTGAGCCTGGTATACTGGTTGTGTTTCTCGGCAATTATGAAACCTTTCCTTCAGGACCTGTAGCTGATACACAGTGAATGCTGGGAGCGGCTCTAAGATCAGAGCAACACGAGTGGCATGTTGTTTTGCCAACATTCTCTAGCCTGCAGAATAACACTGCTCAAAAACCAGTTTTCAAACAACGCGGATGTCACCCAGACTTTCTCACGACTGCGATGATAAACAGGGAGTGCTCGCAACCTCCAGTGCTCCAGGGTTCTCTGAGTGGTAGAACAGGAAAAGCTTTCCTCTGAGCCCTGCAACATTTCCACCCCAAAGCACTGTCGTGCCATCCTTGAGTGCATGGTCACACTTGGCATCGCCTTGGAGTCCCGATGGATGAATGTGTGCTTTGGCGTCCACTCCCACAGCAAGCTTGTTTCATCAGCATTCAGTATTTACTCTGGCAAATAGTTCTCATCCACAGTTATCCCAGGCAGCTCCTTCTTTAAAAGCTTTGGCATCTTCGGTACCAGCGTTTGCTTCCTCACCATTAACCTTCACATTAGGAGAACTGTGATCCTTTTGAAGCCTAGGAACCACCCAAGGCTTGCTAGAAATGTCTGTGTGCACCTAGGATCCTTGGTGTGCTCTTTACTGTATGGAAAAGACTTTGCCTAGCCTGGATCATCAGTAGGTTGAATAGTATGTGCTTCCTTATCTGATGTACTGTCCACAGAAGAAGTAACTTTTTCATCAGGTCAGCCTAGCTCCTTTTTTTTTTTTTTTGAGATGGGGTCTCACTATGTAGTTGAGACTGACCTGGAACTCACTATATAGCCCAGGCTGGTCTCAAACTCACAGCGATCCTCCTGCCTCAGCCTCCCAAGTGCTGGGATTACAGGCGTGCGCCACCACACCCGGCTCAACCTAGTTCCTTTTTTTATGAAGATGGAGGATCTAACCAATTCTGATAATTTCACTGTATCACTGATTCTCTTCTTTTTCAAGATGGTTGAAATTGTCAGTTGTGAAAGTCCGAACTCCTATTCAGTGGTCGTTCCTAGCTTGTCATCTCTTATGGTTCAGATATGGAATGATATGAAATGAAATGATTCTTGTCCCCAGCTCCTCCCCCATCTCTGTCTGCTTTCTGGCTGCCATGAGTTGAGAAGATTTCCTCTGCCAGCCTCTTCGGCCCACACCCTTCCTCCATGCTACTTCAGTCTTGGAGACAGATGACCATGAACTGAACCCTCTGAAACCATGACCCAAACTAAACCCCTCCTCCTTTAAGCTCTGAGTATTGGGTATTTTGTTCTGCCAACGGGAATGTGACCAACAGCCCACCTTCATGCCGGGCAATCATCTTGTTTCATCTCGAGAATAACTGCCTTTGTGTTCTCACCAGAGGCAGAAGACTCAGGTGGTTTTGTAGCCATGATGGAATATGAAAGCACAAAGCACACTGCCTGCCAAAGCCGGCAACACCATCTGTTGTGGCCTTGGTTTGTTCCCCCGATGATCCTGTGGCTGAAAGGGAGGCTGCTACTGCCCAGGAATGTGAAAGACGATCTCACGGCTTATTGCTAACCTGGGAAAAGAAGCATCGTTTCTGCCAAATGCGTATCACTTTCACATGACCCTAAAGTTGAAAAACCCTCAGTTAAGACGTCGTACATTGGGGACCATCTGGATTTTTTTTTGAGGGAGAGAAAGCTTCTGTCTCAGAGAGACAGAAGTGGGGCTGGAGAGTGTGTCGCCCACCCGCCCCATTTCTCCGAGATGTTTTCTACAGCCAAGCCATGTGGGCGACCATCTGTGTTAATGCCCTGCTCTTCACTTACTGGGCTCTGCAAACAGTTCCCGCACCTCTGCTCTGCAATTTCAACAGGCTGTTTCCATGTACGACTTTTTCCAGCTTTTTACTTTGAACACATTATAGACCCCAAGAAATTGAAAAAGGAGTCCAGAGAGCTCCTGCAGACTTGTCACTTAGCTTTCCCCGAAGATGTCATCTGACTAGGCTACACTATCAGAACTAGAGGACAAACATGAGTGTTACGCAACTAACCAGACCAGGGACCACCCCCAGGACTCCCCAGCTTTTTAAGGTCTAGGTTTTGCAGCTGGCCTTCTGTACCTGTGATTTTCACATCTGATGATTTAACCAACCAAGGATTGAAAATATTGGAATAAAAATTGCATCTGTTCTAAACTTGTGCAGACTTGTTTCTTGCCTTCGTCCCTAAACAATTAAACCCCACAACAATTTTACACAATATTATGTATGATAAGTAATCTAGAGATGGTTTAAGTACATGGGAGGATGCGCGTATGTTATTATATGCAAATACTACAACATTTTGCCAGCAGGAGAGCCACTGGGGGTTTGTGTGTACCTGTGAGGGTCTTGAAACTAATGATCCAAAGATGTTGAGGGACAACTGTACCTATTTTTGGGGTCTTATCCTATAATTCAGATTGGCCTTGAGTTCGCTATGTAGCCCAGGCTGACCTTAACTTCATGGCAGTCCTTCTGCCTCAGCCTCCTGATGCTGGGATTACAGGTGTGCACCACCACATCTGGTAAATGTCTTCATTTCCTTGGTGCATCTTTGTACATGATTCTGAGGCATTAATTTCATGCATATAATGTACATCACCACCCTTTCTAAATCTATTCTGCTTTATAGCAGTAACAAGGATGTTAGCAATGTCATGTCTGGGGGCATGGCTGTAGGTTCATGAGAAAGAAATAAAAGAAGGTAGGAGAACTTGCATATGACCTACCCAGCACATGGGGTACAACTCACCCCCTCTTTAAGACTCTTGCCACTACCCCGAAGTTACTGCCACCAGTCTAATCAGCCTTGGGGGCACACATTGCACTGTACCTGCTCCTGCCATCTTCTTGTCCTCTTCCCAGAATCTTCATACGACTTCTCCTCTGGTTTGCATCCTGTTGTGCCCCTCTTTCTCTGCAACAACACCCACCTCCTCGTTTTAAGTCAGGGTCAGTGGCAGCCACTTATGTTACACTGCAATGAGTCCACAACATATGGACATACACTTGGGCAGACCAGGTCTTTCCTTAAGGGGAACTTGGTTGGAGAGGGAACTACTGCGCTCATACTGGCATCTATTTCTCTCAGACCTCCTTTCTCCTCTTCCTCTTTTGAGCACCCATGCACCCCTCACTCGTAAGAATCCCATTGCTCCCCACAAATCCCAGCTCCTCCCATACCCTTCACTCTGACATTTGGAAGAGCAGCGATTCTGTTCTTCATTTTGTAGGTGCAGAAGCCAGCATGACGAAAGGACCGACCAGAATTGGCTCGGTTTGGGGATTTAGTTCAGCGGTACCATACCTTCCCGGCAAGAGCAAGATTCTGAGTTCGATCCCCGGTACCAAAAAAAAAAAAAAAAAAAAAAAAAAGAAAAAGAAGAAGAAGAAAGAATTGGCTTCATTTCCTCCCTGTAACATGCTCCTGGGGCAGGGTTCTTAATGCACCACAGGAATCTGACTTCTCACGGCGTGGGGAGACTGCACACTGCACACCATGGCACCGTGAGCAGCGAGCCTGTCCTGAGCACACAGGCGTTGACTGTCACTTCTCTTGTTCTATCCACTGTCAGCCAGAACCTCACCCTCCAGGGCCCTCGTAGGCACACTGGAGGGAGTGCGTTCAGATTTACCTGACACTCACTGCAGGCTGTCTTTTTGCCTTTTCTCCTTTTCTTCCGCCGTGTGTTGGGGTGGCACTATTTCAGATACCCCGCAAGACACGTATTAGTTTCGTCCTTGTTCTACATAAGAGGAAACCGAAGCTCCCGGAGTGGGAACTGACCTGTTGAACGTGATAAAATGGGTGCATCTGGGTGCTGAACAGATCTGTCTGACAACAGGAGTGAGGTGCTTTGGGGCCAAGTCCTCTTGTTCCCAACGGTTAAAAATTCAGAATGTGTGAAAGAGAAGTCCGTGTCCATCTTGTCTTCTGACCCATTAGTCATTTTCCTAATGATGACAGTGTCATTTCTTGAGTGTCCCTCCTTTCAGAGTTATCCTTGTATGAAATACATAGGGGAATAACACAAGCTATTTTCTGTCACTTTTCCCATATTCTTGCTTTTCCCACTTAACAGTGGGTTTTGGAGATCTTCCCACAACATTTATAGACATTTCTTCATATTTTTAGTTGCATGATATTCTGTTGTGAGGAGGGGCCATTTACTCAGCGGACCAATGGACCTTTAGATAGCTCCTGTTCTCTGCCCTAACAAGCAACTCTTCATCAATAGCCTTGCAATTTGTAGAAAAGCCCTTAGAAGCCAAATTTTTAGGTCGAAGGGGATGTGCATTTGGAATCATGAACGTCCTTAGCACTTTTCTCTCCGTGGGGTTTGTACCAATTTGCAGGGTTCCACTGGGTGGTGCCCACTCAGAACAGGTGCCAAGATCGAGATCTGCAGAAGGCACCCTCGAGAGGCAGCCCTCTCCGTCAAGGGAGCCCCTGGGTTCCAGGATTTCTTGCAGTCCCACGTTTTCTCTCCCAGGAAAGTCCCCAGATGTGTCAAGGATGGAAGGAAGAGACATGGAGGAGACATGGGAACCTGGCTGCGTCTTGGCAAACTCCAAAGGAGCTCTACAGCTGGAGGAGCTGGTGGTGCAGGCAGGCCGCAGGCTTCAGTTAAATATTAACGGTAAGACTGAACATCACCGTGCATTCCGTCAGTGCTGGGAGCTGCTGGGCCCTGAGCATGGGTTTCCTCATGGAAACCTGAAGACGACCTGCACCTTGTGGGCTGCTGTGATCCCCTTTCTAAGGTACAGAGACAGAAATATAAGGGTTGAGTAACATTCCCAAGGCTACAGAATAATCAAGTGGCACGGATGGGGCTTCAGCCCAACTGTCTGGTTTCGTATTCTCAATCACGACCCCAAGCACCTGTGAGACTCTTTCCCTCTTCCACGCTCGATTTCCGCCTCCTCAAGAGAGCCTCTCCTCTCTCCCTGCCCCACGGTCTCTGGCTGCCTTCTCTACAGCAGGACTCAGTCGTCTCTTCTTCCTTTTCCTTATACTGCACAACTGATCTCTTTGGTTCCCGTTCTCAAGCTTTTAAGCCTCAGCTTTTCAGCAGTGTAGCCTTTGCTCTTACATTGATAAAAACCAATGACTATATAGGTTTCCACTGAACCTTAATGAGGTAGAATTTCTGGTGTCGAGGTGAGGCAGTGGGATTTTTTTGGGTGTGTGCATATTTTGTGTTGTGTGAATTATTTCCTTTTTCCTATGTTTTTGCAGTACCGGGCACTGAATCTAGGGCCTTCTCAATGATCTATACCCCCCAAGCCATTTTTATAAAAGTTTGAGATGGTGGTTTCATTAAGTTGCTAAGTTGCCCTGGCTGGGCTTAAACTTGAGATCCTCCTGCCTCAGCCTACCAGAGTCTTGGGATTACAGTCATCCATCACTGTGCTCAGCTTTGCTGTATGTATCTTTTCTGTCCTCTTCAGTCATGCTGCATGAGAAGCTATCACCCCGAGAACTTTGGCTGAGGGGTTGCTGGTGAGACAGGAAGACTATCTCCCTGAGGATACAGGCCAAAGGGAAGAGAGCTCTGTGGTTGTTGTCCCAGCCCCAAAAGTGATGCCGGGAGGACAGAGGGAAAGCCCAGGCTAGCTCGGTACCTTCCACAAAGACATGGAAGGTGATGGCTCAGTCTTTATTCCCCACTGCTCTTGTGCTGATTCTCTTCCTTTCAGTGATAACACTTAGCATGGAGGACTAGAAAGATTGGCCTGGGAGCCTACTGACCACACACCCTCATGCAGGAGGGTCATTCATCGATGGGTGGGTGGTCAATGGCCCTTTGTGGGGTGGCTGAGTGTGGGCTGCACCAATGGGGGTGGGGGAAGAGGTACATTCAGCCCAGAGTCTGGCACAGAACAAGAGTATGATGAGTGATTGTGGTTGCTGTCATCTCCTTAATGGTTTCAGTTTCTTCCTTCATTTCAGCCATGTCCTTTCCCTGCTCTGGAGCATTTATTTCTTCCCCTTCCCTCTGGTGGCCAGAGGACACTGGAAGCCCTGCTGGACACACGTGCTGACCCTTCCCAAGAGCGAGACCTCTGGGCAGAGTGTGTGGCTTGGCAGCAGCCTCCAAGGCTCGGAGCTGAGGATAAGAAGTGAGGAGATCGCAGACATCTTAGTGGAGTCCACTTCAGCAAATCTTGATCCAGGAGCACTATGTCCTGGGGCGATCCACAGAGAGGTTAAACAGGGACATGACTTTGAGGCTTGTAGTTGCAGCTGGGGACGCTGACACCAGAGGGAACCACGCTGATCAATGGGAAGTAGCCCTTTCTTTCTTTCTTTCTTTCTTTCTTTCTTTCTTTCTTTCTTTCTTTCTTTCTTTCTTTCTTTCTTTCTTTCTTTCTTTCTTTCTTTCTCTTTCATTAAATTTATTGGTACTTTTTAGGGATAGAGTACAGTTACATTCATTGTTGGAATCTTGTACCTTCACATGATGTATCTTGGTTCTTATTTCTTCCCCATACCCCTGCCCTCCCTTCACCCCCTTCATACTTCCCTACTTGTTGGTTAATTTCTTGACAGCAGCCATTTTTTCTGGGGTGAGGTAGAATCTCAGCATTGTTTTCATCTGCATCTCTCAAATGAACAGCGATGTTGAACATTTTTTCATATATTTATTTGCTGCTTTTACTTGCTTGTCTGAGAAATGTCTGTTCATCCCAGAGGCCCATTTTTATTTTTTATTGATTTATTTTTTTTCCGGTACCGGGGTTTGAACTCGGATCCTTGCGCTTGCAAGGCAGGCCACTGAACCGCTGAGCTAAATCCCTGGCCCAAGAGGCCCATTTTTGAATCAGGTCTTTATACTTGGTAGTCTGATATTTTTTAGTTCTGTCCATATTCTAGGTCTATTAGTAGACCTTTGTCTGAGGAGTAGCTTGTAAAATTTTTCCCCACATTGTACATTGTCTCTTAGTTCTGTTGATGGTTTCTCTTGCACCGCAGAAGCTTTTTAATAAGATGAGATCCCAGTTGTTGACTCTCTGTGCTGAAGTAACCCTTTCTTACTCCCTCTGACCCTCTCTTCTGTTTCCTTTGGTAGCTGCTTAGGTCTGGGCTCTGGGGACAGGCTCTCTCTGACCTCTCCACTAGCCATAGCCCCTTTTCAGGCTCCCTTGTGCTTCCTCGGTCTCCTCCAGACCTCAGGCTGCTTCTGCACCCGTTCCTTCAGCGAGCAGAGGTACCATTCAGTTTCTGGTGAAAGCTTTTCCTGCCCCATGACCCTCCGCCATGCTGTTTCTCCTTTGGAGCTGGCTGACTGTGCACTGAAATGTCAGCCAAGGTCAACCTCTCTGTGGTTAAGTTGCAGATTTTGTTTCAAGTGACACGGAAAGTGACTAGGACAGAGGAAGACAGGGGTGTATCTTTTCCCCAGTTCCTGCCCTGTCTCTTTCTCCACTTCCTGGCTGCCACGAGCTGAGCAGCTTTCCTTCGTCATAACCTTCCACTATGCTGTCTCTGCCTTGGAGCCAGCCGACCATGGACTAAACCCTCTGAAACTATGAGCCTAACTAAACCCCTCCTCCTTTAAATTGTGAGTGTTAGGCATTTTATCCCAGTGACGGGAAAATTAACTAATCTAAGTGGTGTCTGCCATAGCTACCCACTGAATATCACTCCTTTTTGATGAATAAGTAATCTGAAGAATTGCATTTTGATTGTGTGACTGCCCCACCACTCTTGTACCCAATGGTAATAGAATCCAGCGATGAGCTTTAGCTAAGTAAATTATTACATCGCCATTTTCTAATCCTATCATTCTTCCATCTCACTAGCAAGTATCCTTTCGTGAAGACTTCCCTTCCTGCTTGAATATCATCCCGACCTTAAGGATTTCTGTCACTTGATGTGTCATCACTCATTACAAATATTGAAGCTATCCTGTCCCACTTTTGGCCCCTGGAGTCTCCTTCCCATCAGCCCCTGAGTTCCTTTGACAGGTGTCCCTTAGCATTTGAGCACTTTCTGTTTTTTTAGTACAACCTGATATTCTTGGCTCACCTTGGATTTTGTTTGCTTCGGAAAGGGATCAGTCATTTCTCTGAGGAGCCTTGTTCCTTTTAGGGAGAATAGTATTGAAAATGCTAAGATCTGGGTCCTGAGGTGCTGGTGACTGTTGGGCTCTGGTCATTTCTATGCCTTTTTGGTGACCGGAACCAGAAAATAAAATCTCAAGTTCACTTTGTCACTTCTAGCCCTGATCTGACACTACTCTGGGTACTTCTTCACCTTCCTTCAGTCCCTTTAGCGAGAACTTTGCTCTTGCCAATGTCAGTGTATTCACTAGTTTTCTTCATCCTGCAAAATGCACAAATTGTTTCCAAATCATCCCACTAGTGATAACACAAGTAACAAACCTACTAAGTCAGGTGGGAGGTTTCTTTGTAGCTTCTTTTATTTTCTAGATTTTATATCCCAGTAAGTGTGGATAATCAGGCAAATCCCCCTAAATTTGCTTGGGCTATGCATTTTTCTATATGATTTGACACAGAGTTAGGTTTGTGTCTTTATTTTTATTTTTTAGTGCCTGGGATTGAACTCAGGACCTTGTGCTTGAGAGGCGGGCTCGGTGCCTCTGAGCTAAATCCCTGGCCTGGTTCATTTATTTTTGTTAAATTCAACTTTCGATCTTGCTCTTTTCATCCTTGCTGATTTAATTTTGAATACTGTATGTCAAAACATCTAAATAATTGAAGATCAAGAATATAGAAAAGGTCCACTTGGGGAAGCCTCACTTCCACCCTTCACACTTCCACTACGTTTCTAACCACACCCCCTCAGCTAACTATTATCTCTAGATTCTGATTTGCTCCCCCTGGCATTGTCATTTTTTGAGAATAGCATCGATTCAATGGAGAGAGAAAGGGAACTTTAGCTAAAGAAAGTAGGTGAATCTCTCCCGCGGTTAGATTTTAAAAGAGCATCATAAGAATCAAAGAAAAAAGGAGGAAATGGAGGTGGCCCCAGAGGCTGATGCCAGAGAACCAGGAAACCTCCCAGGCTGAGAGTCTGAGAATTCCGGTGACCCCTCTTGCCCCCAAGACCACTGCCTGTGGGCTGACCCTGCTAGGGTACTTCCAAGGATGGGGTGTCAGGGCCTCCAGGCTAGGTGACGGAGGAGCGAGGGCATGGGCCAGGCTCTCAGGAATGAAGGTGAAGGGGTCTGGAAGCTGGACAGGGGTCGTGAGTAAGAGTCTTTGGTCTGACTGTCATGGAGGGGGATGATGGGATGAAGGAGTGACAGCTATCAGAAAGCCTGACCCGGAACAATTGGCTTGGGCTTCAGCAGTGACCAAGGAGATCAAGCTTGAGTAAAATGGCCCCCACGACCCCCAAGTGATACAGGAAGGGCTGATTCCAGTGTCATGGCCCCAAGTGTAGGGACTGAATGGGGCACATGTGAGGCCTCCCATGACCTAAGGGTTGTAGCCCCACAAGGAATCCCATTTATTTCTGTTCAGCCTGCAAAATCAAGGGCAGGCACTGCTTGGAAAAAATGATTTAATGTTCACTGAAGACAAAGCCAGGGCACTGCTGCCTAATCACTATTTTACCTCCTTCTTCTCCAGCGAGGAAACTGGTCTTCTAGTTGGAAGGGGTAGAATAAACATAGCAAAGAGGGGCTTGAAGTCAAGGACGGGTTAGGAGGCAGTAAAGCTGGCAGCAGTAGCTGTAATGAACTTGGGGCTCTGGGCCTGATGAATTATGTCCTGCAGCCTTGGAGGGACTTGACATGTGATTTCAGAGCCACTGACATTAATCTTTGATAAATTATAGAGGAAGGGACTTGTGCTCCAAGACAAGAGATGGGCATATGAGCTCTTGACATTCAAAAGGGGGACAAGAGTAAATCCCGGAAGTCACAGAGTACTGGGCTGGGATCTTTTCCCAGCAGGACTGTGGGAAGATGTGAGCATCTTAGGCAAAGTTGGCTCTGTTTCTGGACTAGGGCAGAAATTGGGGGGTAGGTCCCCCCTTTTAGAGCCAGGTGGTCTGGAAAGGATCATACCCAGGAGGAAGATAGGCATTTTGTGAGGGGCGCCCTCTCGTGATCCCTCTTCTAGTGCCACCAGGCTGACTACCATGGACCTCAGGCAGCCATGTTTGTCTGTGTCCTACATTGGTTTGTCCAGAGCAGATCGGAGGATCTAAGTGGCAGCGTCAGAAGTGTTCCCGGGGGCCATGGGACAGGGAAGGGAAGGAAGTGCTGTGCAGCAAAGTCCCACAGAGGTAACTTTGGCAGAGTCTCTCAGGAACACCTCTACCAACAGTGCAATTCTCCTTTCAGAGCTATTTCAAACAGGAAGGGCTGGGATGCCTTAGGGACACGAGTCAGCCCCAGAACTGTTGCATGACATAGAGGCCCAGGGGCTGTGTGGCTCAGGTGGCAGCACAGAAGGACTGGCCAAGGCTCAGAGAGGACACGGGAGGAGCACTGATGCCTTTGCAGTATCACCTGACCCCATAGCCCCGGCCAAAATAGCAGAACCAACTGTGGAAGCACCTGACCCTCGTTGGACAATCTGGCTTCCTCTCGTGGGAGCTAGAGCTGGGCTTGGTGGAGCAGCTGTGTTCTGCCAGAGGACTCTAGGGATAGTTGGCATCTTGCCTGACTGCTTAGCACCTTCTAAGTATTGACTGCTCTAATTCTTGCTTGAGTTCCCTATGTGTGGGAGCTTCTTCCCCACAGCAGAATCCTTTTTAGCATCCAGTCATGTGAGCCAGTCTCCACCAGGCAGGAGAAGCCACCTTAGACCTTGTTTTAGAGGCAAACCCAGAGCTCTAGGTGCTGTGCCCATTTTACTGGTGTGCAAGTGGCCCAGGCTTCTTGGTTTTGGGGAGGCAGCGTCATGTTTCTTCTTGGCATTCAGCACCAGTCAACTTCCCTTTGGGGAGAGATATTAAGAGTAACAGGTCTGCCAGGGATTTAGCTCAGTGGCACTGCACCTGCCTTGCAAGCACAAAGTCCTGAGTTTGATCCCTGGTACTACAAAAAAAAAAAGTGTAACAGGTCTGAGAAATGAATAGATGGAGGCTCTTTGGAGTCCAGAGGGGCATTTGAACAAATCTATTGGCTCTTCCAGGAGATGGATGATTAGCAATGCTGTGGACCAATGGCTGAGCCAATCGTATGAAAGAGGAAGATGACGCATGTGTTGCTATGTGGAAGGAGGCCTCCAGTGGTGTCCCACAAGGACCCGTCTTAGTCTTGTCCTATTCAACACTGTTTTCAGCCTGGATGAAGATGCAGGAGGTGGCACTCTAGTGAGCAAGCATGTTGGGGTGAAGAATTGGCTTTGATGGTGATCTTAAAATCTTGGATGAAATAAAACCAGTTTTTTGGGTGGTATTGGGGATCCAACTTGCACTTCGGAGGCAGGCGGTGAGCTAAATCCCCAGCCCTAGGATGAAATAGAACCTAAAGGAATATGTTTATGTTTTGGTTCTGCATTGAGTAAAAACAACAACAACAACAAAGGCGAAATACCAAATCTGCATCCTGTCCAGTCCTGTAGCTATTCCAAGATGTGGCCAGAGCAGGGAAGGGAGACTGAATCTAATGTGAGATGGGCATAGCGAGTCTCATGAAAGATAAATCATAAAAGATAAACCGTGTGTTCAGGAGAAGCATGGCTCAGAGCAATCTGACAGAAAGCTCTTTTCTGGATCTTTATGAAAAAGACACTTTGGGAGGTGGAGGCCAAGGTCTCTAAAGGGCAAGCAATGGAGGTGAATTTAGGGGAGGGCAGTTCTGCTTGGAGCCAGAAAACCATGAGCTAAGTATCCGGCCCTGAAATACCATTTTAAACAGTAAGAACCAAGATACGTCATGTAAAGGTTCGAGATCCCAATGATGAATGTAACTGTATTGTGTACCTTAAATGTACCCATAGACTTAATGAAAAATAATATAAGTGCGTCAAATATACATTGATAAACATATAAATATACAATTAAATAGTATTTTCCTGCGCACAGTTATGCTTTGGAGGACCACAAAACTCTGAAATATCTAAGTTTTTTTTCCATCCCTTGCCTCTCTAAGAACTGATTTTCATCCTTAGGATCCTTTGGTCCACAGCCTGCATCTCCCGTGGATAGAGGAGGCACTGTCCTTGGGTCCGCCTCCCGCTAGCAGGTGCTCGAGGTCCCCGCTTCCTGGTGAGCGCCCTCTGCTGGTGTAGTTGGTCTTCTGCTTCATCTAGCCTGATGGGGTTATTTTCTTCCACATCTTGTTTTCCTATTCTTTGTGACACTTCTCTTTCTTATTCTCTGGCACGGTCTCAGATAGACGCTTGGAGTTCTGGTCCTCTGCGGTGAGACTAATTAAGACTCTGTTCTGTTGCCCTAACTCGATTGCGGGCATTGGGAGGTCTAGCTGAGCTAAAGCAAAACCTGAATCTCACGGCCAGAACAAGTCTTCTGTCCAACCCTGTTCCCCAGCTCAAGCTGGGAACTTCCCTCAGGGAGGGGCCCATTCTGCATCCCCCAACTTGCTTCCAGTGTTGGGGCTTCTGTTTCTAGTGTGGCGAGTCTCCTCAGGCCCCTGGAGGAGGCTGGCATCAGCAGCTGCTGTGTGATCCAGCTGAATCCAGGGAAGCCACCTGCGTACCCTCTCTGTGGCTCTGCCACCGCAGGCCACTCTGGCCAGCTTCCATATTCCTTTCCAGTTCTATGTCCCAGAAGCAGAAGAACAAGGACATCCCCAAGCTCCTATCCAGGGAGGACTCTCATGGCAATCTGTTGGTTTCTGTGGCCCATGCAGCATCCAGGTGGACCCTGGACTCAATCCTTACAGGCTACCTGTCCCCAGCCATTCTCCTGGATCCTGGGCTCAGCTCGAGGCCCGCAAGAATCACATCCTTGCTGGCTTCCTGGAGAAAGAGAGAGACAGCTGAGCTTTTCCCAGCTGACAACTCCCTGCTCATCAGGAGAAGGCCCTGACTTTAACGGCCCTCTGGTCTTCTCTTGGGTGATGGGTTGGATTTCCCCAACTTTAAATACACCGTTTGCGGGCATACTTTGACCTCTTCCTGTTTAGAATGTGGGGCACTTTTGTCCGCCGTCCTCCCCTTTGGGGCCTCAGCAGATACTCTGAGATAGCAAGACAACTCCCATTTGCCGTCCCATTACGTGCTCAAGCTTCCTTCTCGGCTGGGTCCCCTTCCTGGGACCTGCTTGCCCGGCTTGTCTAACCTGAGCCTGTGCTCCAGGATCCGCGTACACAGCCTCCTCCCCTGCCTCCCTGCGTCGTGCTGGGAGCAGCTCTCAGCCTCTCCTCTCTGCTGCTGGCCACCAGGGTTGACTTCCAGCCCGTGACCTCATCTCTCTGTCACACCACAGTTAGGAAGGAAATTGTGGGAGAACCCACCCCTCCTCGCCGTTCTTCTCTACAGGGGCCCGGCAAGGCTCCCCGGCTTCTTCCGAGGGCTGGGATGTTAGCGAGGAGACCAGGAAGGAAGTGAACCAAGTCGCACAGGAAGGACCGTGAAGAGAAAGGCGCTTGGCAGTCAGATGGGAGGTGAGAGACTCAGGCTGGAGCTGGGAAAGAAAGAAAGAGAACAGGAAGCTTTGGGAGTGGATCAGCCCTGAAGAGCAAGATGCTGCTGGCTACGCGGGGGTAAAGAGGCTTTGGGGGAACTGCAACAGATTTTTCAATAAAGACTTATGATTTTCTGTGGTTGAAGGAGTCAGGTTTTGCTTTTTTTTTTTTTTTTTAATCAATACTCTGTAAAGTTCTAAAGGTAGGAAGGAGAAGGTCTAGAGTTTTGCTGTTTTTGTTTCTGTTCTGTTAAATTAGCACTGACGAGCCAGCTCCGGCGTGGCCTTTCTGACCTGCAGACGACCTTCCAGCTCCTCAACTCTGTCCCTGGACACTGTGACTAAGAGTCCATGGCTAGGTGGTTAGGGGGTTCGGGTGAGGGTGACTTGGACCATCTTGGATCCCTGCTGTGCTGACTGAGGACCTCACAAAACTCTGGCTTCCCCCAGTGCTCCTCCCTCCTCTGGGCCCAGCGGCAGCTCTGCTCCATGCTCTCTGCTTTTGGGGCCCGAGGCTGCTAGAGAAGACCCCTTCCAGAACACTCCTGGTCATCTGGAGCGGCGGAGAGACAACGGCTGGAGAACACACGAGACTTCTGCCCACATTTCATGGATCAAAGCGTGTTGTGTAGCTATAGCTGCACGCAGCAGAGAGGAGGCGCCTCTTCCTCCTACAGGGCGGACACCCGTCTTGGGGGCAACAATGCAGAGAGAGCTCTGCATGCTACTCATTCCACGTAAAATCTAGCAGCTGGGTGCTGTTGGGAAGTCTGACAAACCAGATTGTCAGAAGAGATCTGAAGGACGCTGCCATGTGGGGAATTGTATTTTTCCCCTAAAGATTATTTCACACTTGTTGCATCCGTCATATTCCGAGATCTTTTGCTGTCCAACGAACACTGATAAGTGGAAACTCTTCAGTTACATTGCTGTTAGCGACACGCTCCAGAACTCCTTCACATACACCTGTTGGCTGGCTTCATTTCCTTCTAATTCTTACCTCCCTCTTTCTCCGTCTCCCTCACCCCCTTTTCCTGCCCCACTTTATCTCTCTGGTCTCCACATCCCAAATGACGGTGACCCCTCTGTGGTCGCCTATCCTGTCCTGAAAAGCCTAGCACTTTCTATGCAGCGGTTTTCCCCTGCTTTTCATGCAGCTAAGCAGTGGACTCTTAGGAAGACACCGAGGGGCTGAGTTTCCATCCCTAGATAAAAGATCGGCATCTTTCTCTCTCTTCACTGTGAAAGAAGATTTGGATACAACATCTCACTAAATCATCTGGCCAGGAAAGAAAAAAACACAGACTACAAACACAGCTTTAAAGGAATTTGAACAAAACAAACAACTGGGACTCATTCAGGACTTTTTGCTCTTTGCCATTCCAAGCCAGGCTAATTCTCACCTTTGGTTTATGCCTGGATCCGATCTGGAAGTTTCTGGTGACTCTTGGTGGGGAGGGGGGGTCACCGCTCTTTGTGGTAGTTCCAGGAGGCCTTAGATCAGCAGGGATCCTTTCCTGAAGGGAGCTTTTGTTCACTTGCAGGGATGCTTCTAGGCCACAGATATAGGCGGCCTATTCACCGTCCTGTCAGGAAGAGCTCAAGAAAGGGGCAGCTGACTGCACTTAAAAAAAAATTTTTTTTTCCTCCTTATCAACCAGGACAGTTTGCTTTTACCTGTGATTCTTAGATCCTGAATTTCAAGACTGGAAAGGGCCCTCCCCTGCTGTTTCCTTCAAGTGACAAAACACAAGGTTTAGCCACCTGTAATGCATCATTGCATTCCAGGACAGACTACTTGGAATTGTTTTTCCCTTTTAGACACTTTCCTAGATAGAATATTTACCTTGTTTTGATTTTGAGGAGGTCCAGTCTCTGCCTTGCTTTGTTTTACTTAAAACAACAACAACAACAACAAAGGCTTTCATAAGGTCTTTGTGAGCTGGTAAATTGCCCTTATGTCTCTTAGCAGTGAACTTTTCTAGCTCACACTAGAAGCAGACCTTGGAGTTGCAAAGTTTGTAACAGAGCCCGTTGAAGGACAGGAGCTCTCCCAGAGCCAGCAATTTTAAATCAATGTTTGGACAAGAAAATTAACCAGCGTTTCAGAACAAGTGCATTTATACAGGTGACAGCCACAAAACAGGTATCTGGTGCCCTGGGATGATTCTCTCCTCTGCTCCCAGGACCCAGCTGGCTGAGCTCCCTCTGGCTCCCTTTGTCCCCCATCCCCTGATCTTGCATGGATGTGAAGCAGACAGAGCCAGGTAGGAAACGATCGTTCCCTGCTTGGAGGAAGACCAGGAAGAAGTCAGGACCTGCGGCTTGTTAGCAGGGGCCGGGACAGCAGCTAGTCACATGGGCCTTGCCAGTTTCATTGTGTTAGACTTGAATTAACAAGCCCATGCTAAACGACGAAGGGCCTAGGAGACCGTGCTCTAACCCCTCCCATTGTAGCCATAGCCCCGACCTTTGTTCAAACCCTGGTTTAATAAAGTAAGGCAATCTTGTACTGTTTGAAGTCCGGATCCTGATTAACGTGTAAGTTAGTAGTTCTAGACTATGAGATACATAGAGACCCCAAGTTAATTGTCAAACTGTTTGCTCATCCAGAATGTCTTGGTGACCTTTGATATATCCTACAGATACCTGTTAATCATCAGTGTGTGACTGCTGACCACCAACTCAAATCAGCAGACCACTAAACTTTGTCCCCTGCCCGCAAGCTTAGAATGTTAGCCCCCCTTTTTTACCCCCCTATAAAAAGGACCTCAGCCCCTGAGCTGGCGCCTCTCTGAGCTACTTGGCTCCGGGAGTGCCGTCTGGCCAGACTAATAAAGATCTGTTTACCATCTAGCCTGGTGTGTTCCTTCCTGGGTGACTCTCTTTCCTCCGTCGAGCTCCCAGAGCCTCGCTGAGCTATAGGTCCCAGCATCGTGAAGGTCCTTTTGGCTGTTCACGGCTTTTGGAAGTAAGGCCCTGGGTGTTGCTTCCGGAGCCATCGTTGGGCTATAGGACTCAGCATTGTAGAGGCCTTTCGGCTGTTCACGCTCCATGGAGTGGAAGTGGGACTTTAGGTCTTACAATTGCACCGAGTTTGTTTCACACCTGCTGTGTGCTGGGCCCTGGCCCAGGGAGACAGACAAGAGTAGCTTATGCCCTTGCGGAGCTCACAGTCCAGTAGAGAAGACAGCCAGGGATAAAGCAGTTACTGTGCAGTTCAGGACATGAACAAAGAATTTCTCTCAGGGTGGGGAAAGCCCATGTGTAATGGCTCCTGCTGGAGGGTATGAGGAGACACAGGTTTACCTTTCTGCTTGTGTTGCACATCACAAACTTCCAGTACCCACCACTCTGTGCCAGGGAGCCTGAGATCCACTGGCGAGCTCTGTGCAAGTTTACTAGATGTTCAGGTTGTCGATGGCAATGTCGACCCCCCCCACAAAGCTTAGCAGCATAAAACAGTGACTTAGAGAGGGTGCAGGGCAGCTCTTCCTCACTCCCCCGTGTCTGGGGGTAAACAGGGAAGGCTGGGGGTGCGTTCAGCTGCTGGGGCCACAGGATCCATTTCCAGTACAGTTGCGATGGGCACACTGAGCTGAGATGGCCGCCCGGAGTGTCTATGAGCGGCCTCTTGGGACGTCGGGCTCCTCCCATGGAGGCTCAGGGCACTAAGGGCAAAGAAATGGTCGCGGAGAGCCAGGCAGAATCTGCTCCGCCTTCCGTGCCCCGGTCTCGGCAGGTAGACAGCATCACTTCCAAATATCATGTTGGTGGGAGGAGCTGGGGACGCATCCAGGTGTACATGAGGGGACAGAGACCCACCTCTCCATGGAAGGAGGGCCGGCATATTTGAAGTCATCCTTAAAAGCACCATGCAGGGGAAAAAGAATATTCTGGGGCCCGGAGTTGTGAATTGCAGTGTGGTTCTCTCCCCCACTCACTGTGTGGCTTCGGGTCAGCTGCTTCTCCTCTCTGGGCTCCGGCCTCTTCATCTGTAAAATGAGACACTTGCCGGGTTAATGTAAAGACCTTCTAATGAGGAGCAGCGGCACAGCAGGTGCCGCATAACGGCCTGTGGCCTGGGAGTCAGCTGAATTTTAACTGTGGGACTGGGCCACCCATGGGTTCACTGCAGACTGTTGTGCTCCGCTGGGGTGAATGTGATTTTTAGAATTTGGTTTCGAGAGGTGAGAGTACTGAGGTCCGGTGAGGTGAGATTCTCGCTCGAGGTCCAAGAGTAAGTTGGGCCATCTGGAAATTTCCATTGTGTCTAACCGGCAAAAGGGAACCAGGGCCAGAGAGTTTGGTGGTCAGATCCGCGGCTTGATGGTGGCTTTTCTGGGGCCCCAGGCTAGGACTGGAGCCAAATGACAAATGACAACAGATCTGCCAGGCGGGCTGACAGGGCTGAGTTAGCTGCTGGTTTCCTTCCTAATTTGTTTCAAACCAGCCGTATTCAGAGATGGTTCCTGTGCATATATAATCTGGTGATTGAGTTAAATAATAAATGACAAGAGAGGCCACAGGAAGTGGAGAAGCAAAGGCAGAGGAGAAGGAGTCTGATTTCAGCCTAAATTGGAAAGGACACGGAGCTGCTGAGAGAGGGAGGTGGGAAGGCAGACAGAGCAGTGGCAGCAGGGACAGAGGAGCGACAGGAAGAGCACTGTGACTCAGGACAGCCCCCGAGGCAGAGGCAGAGAGCACCAGGACAAGCTCAGAGTGGCCCACAAAGCCCCGACCCCCCTGGGAATGGGTTCTCAGAGAGGGGTCAGCTGCAGACCTGGCCTTAAGAAGCGCTGAACAGGCAAAGGTGACGCGTCACGTGCTTTGGACACAGCCTGGGACGGGATCCACCTGTGCCAGGCCCAGGATGCCAGGGAGGCAAGCAGCGGACACTCGGAGAAGCCAGCAGGGTTCTCGGCGAGGAGCCCAGTCCCGTATCCCACTCCCAGCTCCCAGCTCCCCATCCACCCTCTTCCCGTCCCTTCTGCTCCTGCCGCTGCTCAGGCCCGGCTCGCTTAGTTCTCCTGCATGTGGGGTCCGTGGCCACCCAGGCCCAAGCCCATCCCACTTTTCCTCGTGCTTCCCAACGCAGCCCATTCCCCTCTCTGCTCCTCATTTTGGTCCTTTCTCATTTTTTTCCCCAAGCCTCTATTTTGGTGCTCAATGGGATGAGAGCATTTTTAAGACTAAACCCTCAAGACGCAGGCCTTGGGTCCTAGGCATGTGGCACCTTATAATCTTTGTATTCTCGCGAAGACACAGAAAGTGATGTGTGGGCAGCCCACTGGGGTCAGCTCAACCCAGGCCCGCCTTGTGACCCCAAGGCCTAGGTTTCTGAAACCCACTCTCCGTGCACAGTTTCTGGAAATCTATAGGGTTTTGCCCACCCCTGAGACACGACATATTTTCCCTATAGAGTTGTATGTGGCTTATTTGCTCTTTGGCCGATTCAACAAACGACATCAGGTTCAGGGACACGAAGGCCTCCCTGCTCTTCTGATGTCCAAGGGAGCAGGAGAATGGACTAATGCAGTAGCACTGCAGGTCACAGCAGGGCTGGCTTGCGTCCAGCTACATTTCAGGGGGCAGGGAGCCATCCCACAGTCACGGGGCTGGCACCAATGCTTAGTCTGGAACAGAGACAAAAGGGAGTAGCACATTGTCCCGGCTTTTGTGAGCTTTTATTCCAGTGGCAGGGATGAGACGAGCCAGGAGGACTGTGACAGAACACCAGGAAGCTGAGAACCGAAGGGGAGGTCGTAGTGCCTGGGGGCTGAAAGAAGACAGAGACCCGTCCAGCTCGGAGAGAGCCGTGCCAGCTCTACCCGGGTCACGCCCTTTCCGGTGGGCCCGGGACAGAGGATTTCCTGGCAGAGAACTGGAGCTGAGGTGTGGAGGGTGGGGAACTCCCATGGGCAGGGCGGACGGCAGCGAGAGGTAGAGAGATTGCTGCTGGGGGCAGGGTGTTCAGGGTCCTGACGCCATGCTACCGGGGTGCATGGGATTGGGGGGCTTCTGGAATCGTTGTCCCCACTCTCCTTCCGGACCGATGACAGCCCAGGGTGTGGGCTGCGAGAGGACAGTCAGACCGGGCGTGGCCGGGAGGATGCGGAGCTCGGGGTGTGCTGAGGGAATGGTGACTATGGCTCCAGGGAAGGACAGCAGGAGATGCAGACTGCAGGCCGGCACAGATGTGGGACAGCAGTGACGTGGGACAGAAAGAGGATTCCACACAGTGGGAAGGGGGAGCATCTGCCATGTCCTTGAGCTTCGGGGAGAGGGGTCAGAGGCCTTTCGGAGGATGTGGCAGGCTTTGGCCATACATGGGGAGAGCTCAGACACTTGGGATGTCTCAGGAGAGGGTTAGGGGACCAGGCCACGGACATTCGGGAGCCTGCTGGAAGCTGTGTGCAGGTGTCTGGGGCACAGGTCACCCCGGGCTCTGAGCCCCCTGCACCTTCTTGCTGAGTGCCGGACTTCAGAGTCCGTCCCTTTCTCGAGACCAAGCAGTCTGTCACTGGTCACCCAGGGAACCGGGTGGGGCAAGCAGTCGACCGCTACGTCCCTGTCCTTCCCTGGAAGGAGAGGAGAAGAGTTTGCTTCCTGCTTCCGGTTTGCTGTCCCCTCCTCTGGTTTCTTGTCCTTCCGCTAACCCACTTGGTGGATCGTCTTGCAAGGCAGAGCCCTGGTCACTTGACTCTGTTTCCTAACTTTCCTCCACAGAGTCCCTGTGCAGTGGTGAGGGTCTCTCTGCCCATCTCCTGCCAATCCCCCCAGGGAGCGTGCATGACCTCATCCTGGCTTGGGGACCCCCTCCCCTTGCCTTCTGATCTGTAATTGCTCCTGGCTGGGACCTGGACATCAGCTTTGGTAGAAAGCTCTTCTGGGGTTCCTGAAGTGCAGTCCGAGTGAGGCTTCCACCGGCAGGATCAACTCCAAACTCTCGTGCGCAGTGTACAGGCCTCTCCTGCCAACTCCCTACCTGCCTTGCTTCCTCCCTGAGCTCCAGTTGCACCAAACCCAAGCTGTGCTCTTATTACTGCACCATGCGGATCCATGCTCCTGTGGTTTTCCCTGGGCGGCTCTCTCTGCTTGGCTCCTGGATGGCTCTGCTCCGGGCTCCGGCCGCTTAACCCTGCCTCTGTGTGGAGTTGTCACTGGCCTGCCAAGGTGGAGTTGGTATCTTTCTCCTGGGTGCCCAACCTGGCACTGTGCCTCTGCTGACAGCACCCATGGCAGAGGGCACAGCATAGGGTTCTCTCTGAAGGACTTTGGGGCCCCTCAACCCCCGACTCAGGGATACTCACTTCAGCTCTTCCCCTCCGGCTTGGCATGCAATGAGGGTAGAGACGCCGTGCATGAGTTTATTATAAACACCAAGTGAAACAAATCGTGTTAACAAATACGGAGAGCATATGAGGAGACTGTGGAACCTGGCCGGGGGTTTGCAAGCTCTTGATTGATTGTAGTTGTTGGTATCATCTGACCCTGTGCCTCTGGACCCGGGCTGTCCATTAGAAGTCTCACAAGAGCTGCACACGAGGGCCATGTGTGTAATTTTAACTCCTCTAACAGTTGCATTAAAAAAATAAAAAGAAATGAAGTTGATTTCAGAAGCTTATGTTACTGAACTCCATCTCTCCCAAATATTAGCATTTTAATGCTTCCTATAAATATTTTAGGGAGATTATTTTTAATTTATAAAAATTATGCCTTAGAAAGCCACCACTCTTTTACAGGGGCAGCGCGTCTCCTTTCAGACCAGCCACACTTCAGCTGTCCAGAGGTCAGACGTCCGCCAAGACCTGAGAATGTCTGAGAGTCTGATTTCTGTCCGCGGCATTCAATGTATAGCAGCGCAGTGGGCTTTGGGGAGATGTTACTGCGCCTGTCCTTTTGTAGAGGCCCCAGCTTCAGGAGCGGAGCAGGGAGCCCCGGCAATGACCACTGGGGAGGGACAGCCAGCCAGGATGGAGGCAGAGCACAGGGCCGCTTTGCAGCAAGTTTTGGGTAAAGCGTCCACGGCGCGGTCGTGGTGCTGTGGTCATCTCTATTTGATCTCCCTTGAGATGACCCTCATACTGCATTAGAAGAAGACAGCCTTACCCACGGGCAGGAAGGGTGGCCTCCTTTGGGGTAGGATGTTGGGACCCTTACCAGGAAGCCATCGGCCAGGATGAAGTCACTGGTTATTAAAATGTACATTGTGTGAGTTCTGATTCCACCATCAATGAGCCATGCGACCTCGGCCAACCCCCTTAGCAATTGCATCTGCCGCTAGGGTTGCCTGGAGAAGATCCTGTGTAGTGAATGAATTTTGAGAGATTATGGGTTTCTGACGCAGCTCCCCATAATTCCCACCTCCTAATATTCACCCGCTCTTGAGGACACTTAAGACCTAACACTTAATACTGACAAACAGAATGTGGCAAGGTGATGGGCATCACTTCTATGATTAGGTCGCAGCAGGCTGTGCCTTCCTTCTTGCTGGCGCACACTCTGTCTTTCCCTATCTTTCTGATGCAGTGAGCTGCCTCAGTAGGCGACAGCCACGTGACTATGGCACACACATTAAGGAACCAAGGAGATCTCCAGCCACGAGCTCACAGGTGTTCCATGAGGGAGTCAGGCCTCAGTTCATAGCTGGAGACAGTAAAGCTTAACAAGCACTGTGTTCGAGGGCTTGGAAGCAGGTCCTTCCCAGTCAGGGAAGCCAGGGGAGCCATCTGAGCCCTGTCTGGATCCCTCAAACTGTGAGATAATAGCTGTGTGTTGTTTGAAGCTGCAAAATCTTGGGGATAATTTGTTACACAGCAGTGGATAGCTGATACATGCGCAGACTCTTACACACATTGGAAACATAGAGGGCAATCAGTCAATTGACATTTCTCTGAGCAGAGGTAATGGTAAATTCTGTAAATTCTGTTACTGGTAAGGGGTGGTCATCAGTCGCTTGAGGGGAGTCCAGTCCTCTATTAGACAAATTCCCTAAGCCTGGCAGCCTATACCGAGCCTTCACAGGTAGCCAGGATTGGACTGGACTGACGGAGTAGCATCAGAATTTTTTATTTTTTAGCTTTAGTTTGTTCCTTGGTGCTGGAGTCAGCTGCTCACCTCAGTCTTGGTTCCCACTCACCCCTTTATACCTCACTTCCGACCATTGCCCAGTGTGTTCCCACCCTGAGGACCCCAGACCTGCTCCTGGGACAAAGAGCCAGCCTGGGGGTGGAGGACAGTGACAGGCCAGGGAATAAGGTAACCATCAGCCCACAGATCAGAGGAGGGCATTTTCGCCCCTCTTCAGAACATAGTTGCTTTTGGAAGGAAAAGCTGGCAAGAAGGATTCACGCATAATGGAGCTGAGCATTTGTGATTGTGAAACCTAAGCAGTTGTGAAATCTAATCAATCGCAAGGTGCCTTCCCTGGGAAATGAACGTATTAGCCGAAGTGGGGGTGGTCTGCACATCACGGGGAGGAAGGCAACCCAAGCAGCAGGATTCGCCTGTCCTCCCAGGGGTTGGGGGCCCCGGGTGGCGGTCAGAAGCCACTGCTCTCTCTGACAGGTGAGCCGGAGAGAGAAGATGCACCCGGCAGGCCCAGCCCCTCTGTGCCTGCCACTGGACCTGTTCCCCCATTGTCTCTTGTAGGAATCGTGGTGTGGTATTTTGGTTAAAACCATAGATTCTGGGGCCCAGTGACCTGTTTCTGCCATGTAGCTGCTCTGGGCTCCTGGACAAGTGACATTCAGCTCTCAGTGGCTCGTTTGTACCTGAGAATAACAGCATGCACCTGGCGAAGCTGCCACCAAGAGCAAGTGATTTGGTTTGGTGGGTGGCACTGCTAAGT
Source organism: Fukomys damarensis (assembly GCF_012274545.1). Taxonomy (NCBI): domain Eukaryota; kingdom Metazoa; phylum Chordata; class Mammalia; order Rodentia; family Bathyergidae; genus Fukomys; species Fukomys damarensis. Next base: position 7,557,122 of record NW_022900932.1, on the reverse strand, counting down.
GCTCACTCCATGCCGGCTGCACCACAAATGCTGGGTACCTGGCCTGGGCCGAGATGGGGCCCGGGGACACAGGGTGCTGAGGGGCAGAGAGGGGAGCTGACATCAAAGCATACCTGCCCAGTGCCGGCTCACTGTGGGAGCTGGCATCCCCTGGGGACAAGAATCTCACTGCTTTCTATTTCCTCACTGTCACAGGTGTCACTGCCCAGGGGTACCAGGGTGTAGCACGTGGGGCCAGAGGTCTTAAGTTTCAGAAGTGGGCACAGAAGAGGGGCAAAGGCCACAAGGAAAGGAGGAAAAGGCCCCAGGGTGAGGTTGGCCCCATCCCAGTGCCCCTGGGTGGTGAGGGGAGTAAGTAGTCATGGTCAGCCTGGGCATGTCCTCTCTTGGCCACCCTCCCGAGTGGACAGCCGGCCTGCTGGTGAGGGTGCGAATGCCACACAGCACGGAGGAATCTGTGTCAGTGCTGGGACTCACAGCGGTCCGGTCGCTGAGGCCGGCAGTGACAGGAGAGGCCCTGACGCCACTCCTAAGGGTGAATGCGGAAGGAAGAGTGCCTGGTAGGGTGTGAGGAAGGGGCTGTCTCAGTGGTGATCAAAAAATACAGTTGTGATGGCTTCGATTTTTTAAAAAGTAACTTTAAGTAAAGGGCACATTGCCATTAACTGCTCGTCAAAATACACTCCACTCTTCCAACACACTTTGCCCAACTTTTTTGCCACTTTCTGAAGCAATTCTGGAAGTCCTCTTTCATGAGTGTCTGTAGTCAACTCTCATGACTCTCTCGATGTCCTGAATTGGTTGAACACCTAGGGATCAAACTCAGGACCCACCCGGGGAAGGCACAGCCCACTGAGCTACAATTTCTTACTTTGACACAGAATCTCACTAAGCCTCTAAGTTGCCCCGGCTCGGATTGAACTTGCAATCCTCCTGCCTCAGCCTCCCAGAGTGCTGGGGTTATCTCATGCATACTCTGATCTACTCTCCTTGGAAGGAACTTTTGGGCCCCAACTCTAGCTTCCACCCTACTCTCTTGCCTCTCACCTCTGTTCTCCTTCCCATTTGCAGAAGTGGCCCCTTGTCGTGATTGACCTTGGGATGTTGTTCTTTATGCTCTAAGGTTGATGGTTACCTCTATTTGGACTGCCGTCACGTCTGTCCGAGCTCAGCCAGCTCCTGAGACTGGTCCACCAGGCTCCCTGCTTGAGGTCTAATCTCAGCCACCATCTTGGCCATTCCCAAGTGTCTGGCCCTTAGCTAGAGCTTCGAATGCCACCAAAAACATCCATTCTGGATCAAGTAGGCACAAGATCGTCATGGAAAGCCTTGGCTGGGACAGTCCTTTGGCAGTGGCGTTTGGAAGGAACTGGAGAGAGGATAGGCAGGAGAGGAGCAGACTCGAGGGGGGCTGCTGCTGTAGCCCATACAGACCTGAACTGGGAGGTGGCCGGGCAGAGATGGGCCCGAGATAGGAAACATGGAGAAGCTTTGTGTCAACAGAATTTGCACCATGCTCAGTTTAGTTTGGGAAGAGACAAGGAAACAAAGAAGCTGATGTTTCCAGCAAAGCCTTATCAGGAAGAGCAGGTGAGGCTTCCCAGGGCCAGGGTTCGCTTTGAAGAAGCCGCACTGGGCTCTAGGGCCCATTAGAGGCTGCAGTAGGCTTCTAGCTGGTCTGACAGCTGTCTGTCCTGCAGGAAGCTGGAGAGATGGCGTCTAGCGGTCCTGGTAAAGATGAAGATTTGGAGGTGAGAGCTGGAATCCGAGAAAGGAAGACAGGAAGAGCAGGCCCTGGGTGGAGCCGGAGGGGGAAGAAAGCCAGAGAATGGGCTGGGGATTTGGTTCAGTGGTTCCGCCACCTGCCTTGCAAGCAGAGGGACCGGAGTTCGATCCCCAGTACGGGGTGGGGGGAGAGAAAGCCAGAGAAGGAGCAAGCAGCAGACAAACAGGAAGTGGGAGCTGCTGGAGACAGGTTTCAAACAGGAGGGCATGGCCAGCACTGGAAGTCTCAGGCACCTTCCTCTGCAGGGGTGAGGGCTCCAATCCCTTTGTGGGGTCCGTGTAACTTCTGCGGACATTTTTCCACGTCTGGCTAATCTAAAACACTTTTTGAATAATATCTTTGTCTCATAAAAACCTATCTGCCTCTGGTCTAGGATAAGTGTAGAGGTGGAACCAGGAGGTTAAAGATTTGCTTCCCACGGATGTCCCAGCTTTTATCCCAACAAGCAGTGTCTATGCAGAGCCCTTTCTCTGCCCCGGTTTTCTCTTTGGGGACTTGTTTTTAATTTTGGAATCAGATCCCTGCAAGATGTGCCTCCAGTGTATTTGGCCTGCTTTTCTCTGATTCTCATTTGCCCCTCACATTGAGGGAACTCCCCACCCCATCCTCCTGACTTGAATATTTCTCAGTGTTTAGAAGATTTTTCTGTTTTTAAATGAAGACAGAACATGGTGTGCAGCTCGTTAGCGGAGAAGCGCTGTTAACATCTGGCTCCCTTGTACATTTCTCTTGGCTTCTTGTTAAGCGTTTTCCCCAGGCTTCCTGGACGAGGCTGGGGAACATCCCTCAGGATTCTGTGGACTTTTTACATCTTTTTATTCTTAGCTCATTCGTGTATTTTCCTCCCTTCCCATGTCAAAGCCTGAGTTACCTTATTACGGATTTCTTCTCTCTGACTGTTGGAGTTAATTTCGCGTTAGAACGTTAACAACAGCTAACGTTTGAACAGTGCCGTACAATTTACAAAACATGTCACTTACCTTTTCTTGTTTTTATCTTCGCGGCAATTCTGGGAAGCAATTTAGGTACAATTGTCCTTATTTTACCAATGGAGACTCAGCTGGTGGAGGAGCCGGGGTGACTTAAAATTTTTTGAAATAAGAAGACTGTTTTTTTTTTCCTCTCCAGAAAGGAAAATGAAAATCACATGATCATTTAAGGAAATTTGGAATATATAGTAAAGAATAAAAAGGGAAGATAATGTCTCCTTCTACTCTCCAGTATCCACAACTATAAGTGGTTGGTGGTATTTCTTTCCAGTCAAGTCCCTGCAAACTGGTAGATAGTTCATAGGAACAGGCAACAAACACATTTTGATGCTGGACCTTGGCTTTTAAATGTCACATTGTATTGTGAGCACTTGCTCACGTCACTCACCTATAGCTATGTGTTACTCATGGGTGGGAACACGGTCTAAGAAGTGTGTTACCAGGTGATCCTGGCATCACCCACACATCCTAGTGTCCTTACACAGACGCAGATGGCTGCCATGTTTCCAGGCCGTATAATCTCAGAGGACCGTACCCTATGCCGACCAAAGCTCCAGCATGGTGTGCATGGCCACACTGCAGAATCTATGCTAGCATATCCGTGTGTAATAGTTGGTGTCAGCAGTCTCCTCCTTGAGGGTATTTGAATTGTTCCCATGTCTGGTGTATACAAGCGTTTTAGATCTGTACCTTTGCGCCATAAGCACCTGTTGGAATCGCTGTGTTCTGGGACAGCACTTATTGCTCCTCGGTGTACTGTGAACACGCCGGTTTTTATTCCAACAAGGAATATTTGTATCTGTCTTACCGCACCCTGGCCATCACTGGACGTTATGTTTTGGTTACCTGTTAGTAGGATACATGAAACTCCAGATGACATTGCTTTGTTTTGCATTGTTTCATTGCTTATGATGCAAAATCATTTCCCGGTGTCGTCCACTTGTATTTCTTCTGGTAATCTTAATTTTGTGCTCTTTGCTTGAGCATCTAGGATACTTTCAATTTTGTTACTGATTTTCAGGGTTTCTATGAGTTCAATACTCCTGGTGCTCCCCCATGCCTGCTATGAAAACCACCCCAGAGGGGCGTTTCTGTTCACGATGGCAGGAAAAACAATGAATTGAATCAATTTGTGCTGCTGGATAAGTGGCTTATCTTGCTTTGTCCCCATTAGCACTCTCAGGGCCATGGCACCTGGCACGGGATAAGCAGAGTATCCAGGGGTGTAGAGGCCACAAGTGCTTGTTGGATGAATATATTCCCGTGGTTCTGAGGGATTATACAGGATTAGATTAGGGCAGGGGGAGGAAGTGCTGGTGAGATGCATTTCAGATCAATATAATCTTTCTAATAGACTCAGTTACTCAAAGGTAGAATACAGGCAGCAATTGTGAGTTCCTGACATGGACCTTACCGCTTTAGAGGAATTCTGGCATCTTCTTGGAGGCAGGGATAGACTATTCCAATGTTCTGATGGTTTCTTCTCTGCCCATGGACCTGACTTCAAATGTTTCACAGAATGCCCTCTGGGTATCACTGTTGTAGGTCAGGTGAGGCCTGCATCCTTCATCTGTGTGGCCCCTCCCAGGGGCTCTGCTGCCTTATGTGTGTCTTTACAAGGTGTGATTAAAAGTGCAGTGCCTGCTGCTCCCCAGTGCCACCCAACAGAAAGGCAGGGTCAGAGAAACATGACGCTGGGTCCTCACCCACCTTAGGCACTGGATCTGGCCCTGGGCACCTTCTGGTTCTTCCCCAAAGTCAAAATGACCATAAAAGGTAACTAATTTGAATCAATTCAGGATATCGAGGCAGCCACAACAGGAAGTTAATGACACTCACGGAAGAAGCCTTCCAGAACTGTTTCAGAAAGTGGCAAAAATGAGATAAACATGTTGGAAACAAGGAGAAGGATTTGGAGAGGGATTGATAGCCATGTGTCTTTTACTGTAATACATTTCCAAAGAAGCTCTTTACTGTATTTTTCGATCACTTGAGTCTTGAGCACTTACGGTGTGCTAGGTACAGTTTCCTGTATTATTCAACTATTGACAGCTCCACGGACCGGATGCTTTTCTTGTCATCCTCCTTTTATACAGGAGAAAAGGGAGGCTCTGAGAGATCAGTGACCTCATTCAAAGTCTAAGGCTGGAGGTCTTGGGACTCAGGCATCCAAGCTCAGGGTCACCGGCACCTCTGTCAGCGTTTTCTGTAGAAGACCCTCATGCAGCGGTTTGAGAAGGCAGGAGTTGCTGGTGCAGGACCCAGGGGCCGATCCTGCCCTCTCTGTGCCTCGGTTTCCACTGCTATGAGCCGAGATGGTCTTGTGGTGTCTCTAGGTCTCTCTGAACTGGAGACATTTGGCCAGTGCTCAGGAATCTGGACCTCCGCTCTTGGTTTCGTGGAATCCTCACCGACTCAGTGACAAAGAGCATCCAAGCACAACTCTGACAGATCCCGAATGCTGTTGACAGGAGCAGGGAGGGTTCCTGTGGGAGGACTGGGGCGGGCTGTGTTGGGGCTGGAACCAGGCCGTCCCTTGGGAAGGCAGGGGTGCGAGCGGCCACTTCAATATAGCTGTGTTCGCTGCACTGATTCCCGGTGTATTGATTCCCCGCTGTACTGATTCACGGGAAGCACTTCCTACAGGAGATACCAATTACCTCGGGACCTGCAGAGCTCGCCACCCAGCCTGGCACCAGCAGACCGCAATGACCAGGGTAGCTCCAAGTTTTGGAGTGAAGGAAGAGGAGAGCCGAAGGACATGTGGTCTTGGCCTTGGGAATCATCACAGTGACTGATGATGGTGGTTTCCCCATCTGCGGTCCCAAAAGCCAACCCCAGGGAAAATGTGTGTGAGTCAGGTCACTGGTGGCCCCATGAGCTGGATGAGCCTCACCATCTGCAGCCTCTGCCTCCTCATCTGGGAAATGGGAGCAGCATCAATGCTGACCTCACAGAATGACTGGGAAGAGCAAACAAAGCTTCTCTGGCTGCAGCATGAGCTCGCAGTCGATGCTGAAGACAGGAAAGCTCTCTGATGTCTCCTTGACAGACTCGAAGCTCCCTTGGGCAGTGACCCTGAAGGCCTGGCACGGCATCGTATTCCCAGGGCACTGTCTGTACTCGATGCTCAGCCCGTACTTAGCAAATCCATACTGAATGGGTGGACGTGTTTTTGAACTGCCAGTCAGCGCTTCAAGAAACCACAGGGCTGAGGACACAGGGACTTCGGTCTCTCCCGAAGAGGTGAGACCCGGGGCTCTCCAATGAAACCTCCCTCAACAAATGCAAAAGACAGTTGCAAAAATCCTGAGAGTTCAGAGAAAACACCACCGTGGACTCACTTGGGCTGCAGCTCTGGTTTTTGCCTCTGCCAGAAGGTGGGGAGATATAGTTCGAGCTTAGAGGACATGTTGCCAGAGTGAGCTGCCGCCGAGTCCTTGTTCACAGAGCTGTTTTCCTGTCTGCAGCTGGCTGGGCTTTCTGTGATGTCCCACCCTGTCTGTTATGGAGGCCGAGGGGCAGATGAGAAAGCTGACACTTGGGGAAACTGAGGCAACTTAGGGCACAAAGTTACTTGGGGAGCGTAACACTGGGGTGTAAACCCAGGGCTTCGGGGCCGAGCCGGGAACTTTGGGGCAGAGTCCCCCTGTGTCACAAACCTGATGTGACCATCAGCTGGGCAGTGGGCTCAGGCATGGCTCTTGGCCTCTGGGGACCTGCTGTCTTCTGGGCCAGGCTTCCTCATCTCCCTGCAGTGAGCAGCAAGGAGCCCAACTCCTAGGGTTGCTCTAAGAATAGCGAGAGGTAACCTGGGAGAAGGGCTCAGTTCAGAGCCTGGCCAGAAGGAAGTGTCCAAGCGTGTACCCCGTGAAGCCTAAGGCTGCACACTGGGTGCCTACTTGTGCAGGAGCCTGCGCACCTTTGGGGTGGGGGAGCCTGGGCCTTCCCCAACACACCGGGCCATCGGCCTGCTACCGGCTAGGTACAGTGCAGACACCAGGGGGTGATGGGGAGCAGAGGGCTGCTCTACACCTTGTGGGGTTTAAAATCCTGTTAGAAACGCGTCCTTATAAAGCAGGCCAGGTCTGGAAGCAGAACCTAGGGTGTTTCTAGAATGAGGATAGGAGAGGGACTGACTCTTTCTTGATAGATTGTATATGTATTTGAAAAGTATACAGTGATACCTTGGTTCACAAATGTTTTTGCTTGCAAACAATTGGGTGCATAAACAGAAGCCTTTGGCATAACTTTGCTTTTGTTTGAGAACTCTGCATCAGGTGACGACCATGACCGTGGCCCCCTTTCCCACACAAATGCAAACATGGCCATTTTTTCCGAAATTGTAAAACAAAGTTCGTGAACCAAGGCACCGCTGTATATCAACCTCTTCCTCTCCCTAGGAAATATGTGATTATCTAAATTCTGGGACCCAAAGGAGAAGGACCCACAAGCTGGGCATAGGATTAGGAGCTGTGTTTGGCCACAGCACGACTGAGATGTCCTGACCTCTAAGTGCCGTGCCAGGTAGGCACAACTGACTCTGCGGAGGGAGCTTGGGCCCCACAGAAAGGTGCTGGCTGGGAAGGACACATGGGATTTCACTCTTGGGTTTGAGTGAGTCCGCCAAGAAGGGAGGAGCTTGGAGAAGAGGCCCAGGCAAAACAAATATGGGAAGCCAGCGCGGTAGTGGGCGCTGGTAGTCAGGAAGCAGAGGCCAGGGAACTCAAGTTTGAGTCCAGACTGGGTAATTTAGCAACGTAGTGAGACCGTTTTGAAATAAGAACAGCCAGTGGGGTAGCTCAGTGCGAAGGCCCTGTAATCAATCTCTGGTACCCCACCCCACCCCGCAGAGCCCGAGATCCAGTCCCCTCCGAAAGTGCCCACACCTGGGAAATGTCTCAGAGCAGCTGGAGCTAATGGCGTGGGAGGGTGGAGAGACAGATGCGGTGGGATGTGGTGAGCTGAGCAGGAGCAGACAGGACCTGGGAGAGGAGGGCTGGGGCCGCTGGAGCGTGTGGAGGCACCCTGGACTTCTGCGTTGCCTGGAAACACATCTGCGGTCTTCTTGTCCCTGCACGGGACGCACGGTGGCCGACGTACCCTCCCCACCGGGGCGGGTTGCTGTGTGGAAGCCAAGCGCTCTGTGTGGTCGGCGTGTACGTCTCATTGCTTTAAATACAACTTCCACAGAGCTGACTTTGCACCCTCTGATGTCTTCATGGCGCGTGCTACGTGTTAATGCAGGGAGAGCTCAAAGTGCCCTTCAATTTGGGAATGTTTAATATATCCTGCAGGTGCTTTTGGGTTAAGCACAATTTCTCCCCCTCAGTGCAAACAAAGTGTTTTAATTTTTTAAAGTCTCCTGGGCCTGTTTCAAATGTTTGTTTTCAGGTCACTGACAGAGCTGTTTTGGTTTAATGAAGAAAAAAAAGCCATTTGCAAAGCAGCTTCTTAGATGCTATGGTTTTCCTGGCCTTAAGGCCCTGTATCTGGGCAGCCTTGCTTTCCTTCCTTTTTCGTCTAGGGATTTATGGTGTGTGTGTGTGTGTGTGTGTGTGTGTGTGTGTGTGTGTGTGTGTGTGTAGGGGGATGCGCTAGAAGAGTTGAAGGAGAAAGAGTTGGAAGGAGAGGGTTTGGTGCCTCTAGACAAAGGAGCTGCCGCTAGGGAGGGCAGTCAGAGGAGTGTGGGGATGGACCACACACGTAGGCAGAGGAAAGCGCGGGGCAGGGTGAGTATCAGACTGGACTTAGAGTTTTGTCGTTTTCAGGTGCAGGTAACAGAAATCTGACCAAGAGTGGCATAAGCCGGAAGGATGGACTGAATATAACAGCAGGAGGAAGGCCTCATGGGGCTGGTCTGTGCAGGGTTTAGCCCATTCTTCTGCACTGCTATTCTGTGTGTGTCTGTGGTGCCGCATGGCCTCAATACGGCTGCTACACCACATTACTGTCAGACAGCAACCTGAAGACGAAAGAAAAAAGACTTCTTGAAGGGCTTCCCACCTCCCTTTCTCATATTCTTGAATGACTGCTCAGTCTTTGGGGCCAGTTCAAATACCTTCCATGCAGTCATGTAATGAATATAACCCCCTACCACCACCTTTCTCTAAATTCTGCTAGTATTGGGTTGGTTCCTCTTCAGTCCAGGGCCCAGACAATGCTTTTGATGATAGCTCTGTTTCTGTCCAAGCAGGTTATATTGGTGCCCTCTGAAAACTCAGAGAAGAAAATGTCATGAACATCACAGAAGCTTTCTGTGGGGAACGGAACTGTCGGTGTGATTCCAGGGTTCCTGCACCTTGGAAACCCATCCTTTGGGCCTGCACCTGGGTTGGGAGGTCAGCGTTGAGCCAGAATTACAGCTGAAATCCTGGATTCTCCTGTGTCAGGACTGCAGCAGAGACAGTATATTTTCTTCTCTCCCTCCCTCCTTTTCTTCCTTCCTTTGTTCTTTTTTCTTTTCTCTTTCTTTCTTCCTTCCTTCCTTCCTTCCTTCCTTCCTTCCTTCCTTCCTTCCTTCCTTCCTTCCTTCCTTCCTTTCTTTCTCTCTTTCTTTCTTTCTTTCCTTTCTTTCTTTCATACCAGGGATTGAACTTGGGACCTTGCACTTGTGAGGCAGGCAGTGGAATTACTGTGGTAAATCCCTGGCCCAGAGACAGTATATTTTGATTTTTACAAAAATCCTGGAAATGTTCTTAGTATTGACCTCATCCTCCCAATGAAACTGGGCAGGAAATGTTGTGAATAAAGTACCTTGGTAACTGTAGTTGGCAAGTGATCCTTAACATGTGATTGTCCCTCAGTCTTTTGGGACTCAGTCTTTTGAACTGGCTGGCTGTGTTTGAGTGCATACATTCTCCAAGGCCCTTCACCCACACTTTCTTCTCCAGTAGCCCCTGACTTTCCTGGCACTTAGTACATACTCAGGAAAGAAGTGCTGAATCAAATTCTGCTCACACCCTCCTCCCTCACGCACCTCTCCTGAATGTTTCACTAATGGGCTATGGTGACATGCTTTAATTAAAGGGTTGCCTTTAAAAATGGAGTCCTGATGTGTAGGCATGCTCATATATAACAGAGGGGAAGATTCATTAGCTTCCAGCTACCCAAGTTTAATGAATGCTCCTGTAAAAACATTAAGTGTCTTTATTTTATTTTTTTTCTAATTTTTTTCTTTTATTGTTTATTGGTACATTTGAGGTATACAGTACAATTACATTCATTATTGGGATCTTGTACCTTTAAAGTGTTTTCAGATTTAATGGTTTAAATGTTATCAGACACTCACCATGAGGAGAAAGCTAGGTCTCTGGAAGGAATGGAAAGAAAGAAAGATAAAGATAGTCTTCTAGGGTTCTCACTGGCTGAGTTCCAGAGAGGGATATTCCCTACTTCAACTTTTCCTTAGTCAAATAGCTCCTTATTGTGTAGTTTGTGTCCAGTATTTGCTTGTTTTCTGCAGAGTTGGGCTTTGAATGTAAATTGAAACTACATTCTATTTTCCCCACACCCACTCATTCTTCATCCATCCCTCCACCCACCCATCCATCCATCCCTCCACCCATCCATCC
>NW_022900932.1:7532518-7546280 GCF_012274545.1 Fukomys damarensis | reverse complement strand
CATCCACTCCTCCAACCAGGCACCATGCATCTATCCACCCAGTCTTTTGCTATGCATCCTGGCCCCTCCTTACCTCATCTCCTACCATTTCCTCTGTTATACTGCTGAGGGCCACCTTGTTATTCCTCAGGGCCTTTGTATTAATGTTTTCTCTGACTGAATGATTTACCAGATCCTTGCTGTGGCTCACTCCTTTACTCTGTTCAGGCTCTCCCTGATGACCCTAGGACCACTCCACTTCCTTTATATGATCCCCCTTACAGTGCTTTGCTTATCTTTAAACCTCTCAGCACTACTAGAAATTGTAGTATTTGTTTATTTGTTTACCACCTATCCCTATCCCTCAGCTGCAAGAATTTTCTCTATCTCTGGAGCTTTGTCCCTTGTGCTTTAAAGAGAGCGCAGCACACAGCAGGTGCTCAATAAACATTTGTTGAATGATTAAATGACATTGGTTTTATTTTGTTGCTGAACGACTTATGGTCCTTTCGGAAGGACAGAAATGATATTGAAGAAGATAAATAAAATGAAGTCATCTGGGAAAGCCAGATAAATGGTTTCTGGCCATCAGAGGCAGAAGGATCGTGTTCACTAGGAGCGGAGAGCACTAGATCAGGGTGGTGGAGAGAAGGTTGTGGCTGCCCACGCCCGTGCTCTTGGCCCACAGTCCTCTGTACCTGCCATAGGCAGTGTCTGGGCCCCTGACACATCCACTCACAGGCTCAGTTTTTTGGTCCTCTGCTTTCTGGCTCTACAGGAGCTCGCCCAGGCTTGGGGCGGGCGACCAGAGGGATCAGAAGCCAGGGAATGCCCACTTCTTGTTCAGCACCGGGACAGCTCTGAGGGAGGCCTGTTCTCTACAGCCTCTCCCAGTGGGAGGGAGCCCAGGGCCCAGGACAGGGGCCTCTGGTGAATGCAGTCTAGATTGGTTTTCCTCCTTCCCTGCCCCCTTCTCTACCTCCCCTGGGTGTCTTGGGGTCACCTTTCCACAGAGAGGGGAGGGGACACTCCAGCCACTTTAGAAACAGAGACCCAGAGATAGCCCCATGTCTCTGCCCCTCAGCGGTCTGTGACCTCCCACCTCAGACCCTGTCCAGGTGAGGAGGGGGCTTTTGGTCTCGGTTGGTGAGGGAGAAGCAGAAAGTAGGGAAAGGCCAGGGGTGGGAGTCAGGAGCCCTGGGCTTCTCCTTGGCTCTGCCACTAACGTGCTGTGCAGACAGGGCAAGACTCTGGACCTCTCCTCCTCGCTGGCCCAGCTTCCTCCTCGCTCTGGGACCCCATGACAGCCTCCCGGTGTGCTTTGCTTCACTTCTGTCCTTGCCCCACAACTGTCTGCATCTGCCTCCCGGTCTTTTCTGCAAACCCCACAAGCGGGGTCCAGTCTTGAGGGGCTGGCTGATAGAGCACCCAGGTCTTGCTTCTCCTGGGAAGGACAGGTGAGGTTTAATTCACGCAGCCTTCTTTGGGATCCTGGAGAAAGCCACTTTCTCTATGCCTGAGGTGTCATTATTGTTAATAATGATGACATCCATCTACCTCATCAGGGCCTGTGAGTGCTTAACGAAGAAAAATGCTTTTGTCACTGTTGGTAAATACGAAGTGCGCCCACTCAATCAGAATGACATCCCAGACGGGTGACTCTGTTCCCTTCCCGGTCTCCCAGTTGCTCATTTGTGATCCTGCCCTTCTTCAGCAGCAGTGTTTATTTTTTATTGATGTTTTAGCACTTTGACAAATACATTTTTCCATGAAGAGAAACATAATTAACTTAAGTCATTTATATTAATCACGGGGAGGGGGATCATGCAAAAAAGGGGTGATTTTGTTCAGAACAAGGCATGTTATCTAATGAATATAGATGATGCTGATTTATGTGTTTATCCAAAAAGCATCAGGGAGAAAAAAAAAGAGCCAACACCAAACCCCATCCTGCCCCCCACAAGGCTAAAAAAATCCATTGCAATCTGTTTAATGATGCTTCCTGGTTTGCAGGCATCCTGCCCACTGATTGGAAAATAATAAAATAAAATAAAACCACTTTTCAGGTGGTTGCAGAGGTTGGACGGTATGAGAAGTTCTTTCCCATGTGGGTGTCCTCCACAGCAGCCCAGGGGAGCTGGCATTCTGGATTCCTGCGAGGGTCGGGCTGATCCAGTCTACACTGGTGGGCTGGGGTGGGCTGCTTCCTACTGGAAGGATTTTGTGGGGGGTCATGGCTGGCTGTGGTCAGCAGCGGTCAGGCCCCCACTATCCAGATTCCCCAGCTACGTCAACCAAGGGAGGAGGCCACAATGGGTGGGAGGCTGGGTTGGTTAGCCCTCATTTCTGTGCCCTGCCGCCCCACACATATGGGATTAAGCAACTGGCAGGGCTTCGGGAGAGGGAAGAAAGGCGGCAGGAGAGTCGGGGGAGAGAGCAGCATCCAAATCTCACTAAGCCATAGAACGGTCAAGCCGGAAGCTGTGCACTGTGTGCAGCCCACCTTCATCTTCCCTCTGAGGGACCTGAGAGATCCGAGCAATGGCATTTTGGTTCCCACTCTGGGTCAGGTCCCTTCCTCCGTGTTTTATGTGTTTTGATCCTCACGAGCAGTGCTAGTCTGTCCTGTTGCACAGGTGAGGAAACTAAGCCTTGGAGAAAGGATGCTGCTTCTAGGTGATTGGCTGAAACAGATTCCAGACTCTGATCTGGGAGAGAAAAGGAGGGAGAGAGGTGGGCCCCTGTGTGTGCCACAAGCCCAGGGGAACTTTTATGAAAGAAAGCTGCAGGCTTTTCCAGAGCTCCCTGCTGTCTCTTTTCTGTTGGTTTTACGCATTCTGTTCCCTTTGCTGTCAGTAGAAATAAACATGGCCACAAAAACTCAGAGGCCTGTGAGCTGGCCTTGGGGACTCTGCGGGGATGGATTCATGATCCATGAACGGGGTGACTAGGTGTGGACGGTGAATGTGCAAGGGCCGAGCAGCTAGTGGCTGGGGTTCCCTGGAGAGCAGGCAGCGGCCTCCTGGAGCTGTCCAGGCCCTGCAGCCCTGCAACAGCAGCAGCTGCCCGCTTGCAGGTGGAGAAGTGGACACTGGGCAGGAGGTGGCCTGAATCCCAGCCCTTTGCCGCTGCTTACTGTCTCCTGCCCTGGACTGGTCACTTTGCCTGTCTATCCCAGGCCCCCCAAATAATAGTCCTGATGGGGAGTGGCTGCTGAACCAGACTGTGGAGCAAACCCTGCCTCGGCTTCTTGCTGTGTGAACTTGGAGGAGATGCCTACCCTCCCTGGCCTCAGTTTCCCATACCTTCATCATGGAATAGCTCAGGACTCCAGGGGTCACTGTGAGCTACACACTTAGCACAGGAGGGACGCCGACGTGTCAGTGAGTATTATCATTGCTGTCACTGGAAACAACTGAAGCCTACACGCTCCTGCCTCCTCATCGGGCGCTCCCTGGGGCTAAGTGGACCCCTGATGTGGGCAGGTCCTGGCGCGGCGGCGGGAGGGCTGGCGTGGCAGGCTGAGTGTGGGCACCGAGCTCCTTGCCGGCCTGCGGACCGCCTGTAATTTGTCTCCTGCCTGGTCCGCTGCTCCCCGCGCAGGCTGCCTCAGCGGGTGCTAGCGCCTCATCCATCCTCCGCTGCCTGGACGGTGGTGGCACAGCACGCATCTGTCACTGTCTCTGGTGGCATGGATGACTGGCGTGTCATCTTTGACAAATGCATGTGCCGGAGAGCTCCGCGCTGCTGTGGGTACTTACAGCGGGAAGCTTACAAGCACAGCGGAGCTGTACCACACACCAGCAAACACAAACGAGGGCCAGGGCGCCTGGGGACCGGGGAGGGAGGGACAGAGAGCAGGTAAGGACTCTCACTCCCAGGAGACTTTGTGCAAACTGTTTCCTGTCCCTGCTCTGCCCTGTCCTTGGGGGTACTGGAGGAATTGGTCCTAATTGTCACTTTATTATTAGCAATGACTATTGTAACCTTACCTGACATCTGGCTCGGAGACCGGGTGCCTACAGACAGTACCTGACCAAATTCCCATAACAACCCCATTTTATGGACGGGGAGCTGAGACCCAGAGAAACATCTTGTCTGGAGGTCACGTAGCAAGCGACCAAGACAGGCAAGGCACACAGGGCTTGGCAAACTCATTCTGCGAAAGACCAGAAAGATAATGTCCTATGTCTGCTGTTCTTTGGAAGTCACACAGTGAATGACTGGGTGTAGCTATGTTCCGATGCAACTGTATTTATAAGAACAGTGGGCTTTGCTGCTCCCTGGCTTCAGTTTACTGAAGCTCTAGGTTTCTGGATCAAAGGAAAAGGGGCTTTGTTTTCACTCCAGTAGCAGAAACTGATCTGACTCAGAGCGTGGGCTTGGAAGCCAGCCTGCTTCTGTTCCAACCCTGGCTGGGCCACTTGCTGGTTGTGTGACCCTTGGAAAGTAACTTAATAGCTCTATGCCTTCATTTCCCTATCTGTGTAATGGAAAGAATGGTACCGTGTACCTCAAAGGGTTGTAATGTGGGTTCAGTGATCAGCTGAAGGGAAGTGTCCATACCTTTCAAGTGCTGGGTACACATCCCCTGTTACCCCATGCCAGGGGAGGTTCTGAGCAACACCTGAGAGCCTGATGCCCTTTTTGAATGGTGCGCTGGAGCCTGGCATAGTGGTGCATACTTGTTATCCCAGCACTCTGGGAGGCTGAGGCAGGAAGATCACAAGTTGGAGCCCAGACTGGGCACCTGAATGAGACAGTTTCAAAATAAAACATAAAAAAGGGCTGGGGATGTGGCTTGGTCCTACTAGGTTCAATCCCCACTACTTGAAACAATAACAACAACAACAAAACCAAATACAGGCTGGGGATTGTCTCCCAGCGCAGCTCACTTTGTTCTGGCTCTCTCCTCCCCGCCCGGGCCCCTCTGCTCCCTGTAAACCCTCAGTGGGGGAACGGCCCACTCTCCCTTGTGTTCAGGAGCTCAGTGAGGGTCCTATACAATGACGGCTACCTGCCCAAGGTCACACAGCCCCGGGTGGCAGACTCCCTACTCCTGTTTCTGCTCAATGCCCTTTTCCAGGCCAGCTCTGACTTGGTGAAATGAAGGCATCTTCCTGTAGGTGAGAGCGAGCCGAGGCTGCAGGGCACAGGTGTGGAGCACAGACCCCCTAGGCCACACGCAAGCCCTGGTGAGCTCTGTGTGCCTGGGCACCTGAGCTCAGCTCATCCCTAGCCACCTCCTCCTTTGCCTTTGTGGCCCCTGCTTGTGGAGTCACTGTGGGAGGACAGCTTGTGGATAAAGCAGGAAGTAGAGACAGCATCTGTAAAAAAAAAAAATCACTCTTGAATCTGGGCACTGAAGTTCTCTAGGCCCTGATACCTACTGTTGTATATTAAGGAAACAAAACAAATCAAAACCTAAATCAAGAACTACAGTCAAGATGTCTGGCTTGATGACTGGCGAGGAGGCCTTAGTGGTCCCTGCTGAGCATAAACCATTTCACACAGTATCAACATCAGACGAGTCCTCTCCGTGATTGTAACAGAACAGGAGAAACACAGGATATTGTGAAACCACACGAATGAATGAACTTCCTTTCTCCCAGCTAATTTGCCTCTTAGGTAAAAATGATTAAGATGGTCACCCAGCAAATATCTCTGGAACCCAGCAGCATCTGCTCTAGAGCAACCCTCGTTCCCCTACCCCTCACCAAGACTAAGCCAGGGACAGAGCCACGCAAGCTCCTCACAGAGCCACTGCATGGCCCCTTGAGATACGCGCTCTCCCTGGCTGCAGAGAGCCACCAAACCTCACTGTTTGACAGGGAGAACGCTCCCCTGGGGTCTTGGGGCGTAGGGTTTTGTCAACATATCTACTGGGACTGAAAGGTGGGTGAGGGAGGTGGAGAAGAAGAGTTAAATGGTGAGGCGGTTGGGTGGAGAGGCCAATCTCTAAGAGCCTCCAGACACAGGTGCTTTAAATGTATTAAGTAGCTCTGATAAGGTGGATCCGGCCACGAGCTGTATTTCATTTCATCCTCTTAATAACCTTGGTGGAGCATTAACATTTTCCTTTCACAGACAGAACCCCGAAACTCAGCAAGCTTGAGCAAATACCCCGCAGTTCTCTAGCTAGTTAGCTGTGCACCCAGGAGCCTTCTGATGCCATACCCGGGGGTGGCGCTGTGATGTAAAGCTAATCTTTAGTCTGTGGAGCTGGAAGACTCCACCCACCATCTGGTTCTCACTGTTGACACCACGTACGACCTTTAACACGAGTGATTTCTTCTAGAATGTGCTACGTCATGGGCTCAGTCAGTGAAGGGATTTGGGCAGCTGCAGTGTCTCAATTTTTTTGTTGTGGAGACACAGCCACCAAATACCCACAAGGGAAAAGAAAACAGTTTTATTTTGGCTTATGGCTTCAGCCCATGGTCCAGCTCCAAGGCGGAAACAGCATGGCAGAAGGGCCTAGCGGAGGGAAACCACTCACATCATGGTGACCAGGAAGCAGCAGGAGCTGGGAGGAGCCGGGGAGGCCCAGCAGCAAGTCAGTGATAGCACCCCCATAAGTTAAACCCCTGCTTAAAGTGCTACCTTGAGGGCATGAGAGTTTTGGGGGACATTCTAGACTTAAACTGTGAGAGTTTCTCCATTTTTAGAGCAGACACGAGGCCCCGAGGCCAGGCTTCCAATGCCTGAGGCAGGCAACATATGCTATGGGTCCTGCACTAGAAGATGGTGACACAGGAGGGAGCCATGACTTGTTCCCGTCAACTCCTGCTTTTGCCTCAGCACCCAGTGTGCCTTCCTAAGCCATCATTCCATAGAGATATTATTGAGCAGGGGACACCCTAACTCCCCGAGAGGTGTTGACAGCACAGCAGGGCACCATGATCATCTGCATGAAGCTCCTCTCCCCAGCTCCAATGAGACACCAATCTGGTGAAGTTTAGCTGGCTTGGGCTAGATTCTCTTTTAGCAAGAGAACTGTCACTTGGAGGGAGCTGACTGTCAAAGGATCTTGGAAGGTGAAAGGTGGAATCATCTCTGGAGCCAACTTCTCTCATTGATGAAAACCATCAGGCTGGGCTCTTGAGTACAGACCAATGACCATTGTTCTTGGAGAACATGGTGATGTCACTAAGGTTCTACCCATGGGTTCTTCCAATAGATCATGAGTGTGTGCTCTGCCTGGCTGTGGAAACCCATGTATTTCATCAGTCTGTGTCCTTGAAGAATTAGAACATGAGTTTCACGAATCACCCAGCCCTTTGGGGGCCTTGAAAAACAGTTGTGAGATTTCTAGGTACATAGCCTAGATAGTGGGAGAGGAAACTATAGCTACTGGGCTGGCTTTGTCCAGCCATGGGAGTCAGCCCAGCCCCGGGGATTCAGGTGTGGGGTTTGATGGACAATGGTGTCACCTCAGAGCTGATCACCCTCAGGTGGAAAGTATGCTGACTGAGAGGGGTGGGAGGACCTGTCCGGCTCACTGGGCCTGAGATTCACTTGGTGCCCTCCACAGGTGACCAGACCAGCGTGTCACCTCTCTGTGCTGTCCGTGTTATTCTTTGGGTATCTGGTGAAGCTCCTCTGAACACTGCTGACCTGGTGGCTGTAACCAGATAATTACCATCCAGTCCTCCATCACCTCATGAAACAGTGGTCCCTTGAGATGCTCTCGGGGGCACATGAGCCTGTGCTAGGGTCTTCACCCTGCTGCCTCCATCTCTAGTGTGTCCTGCATGTAGGTGTGGCTGCACCTTTGATTTCCTCAGGTGTCTCCCCAGGGACACTTTTCCTGACCACCCCGTCAAAACTCTGTCTTCCTTCCCCCTACTATGATTTTTTTCCTCTGTCTTCCATCCCTAGTGTAATATACATTTTCCTTGTACATCTTGTTCATTGTCTGCCTCTCTCACTAGAGCTACATGAGGGAAGGGCTTTTTATCCATTTTGGTCCTTGAGGGTTAGAACCTGGTTTGATGCAGAGCAGGTATTCGATACATTTTTGTTGAAGGAATGAATTAGCCTGCTGCTATCTTAGGGCTTTTATTTCCTCCAACATTGTCATCATCTATGATATGACCACACAGTTTTTCCACTGAATTTGTTGATGTAATGAATTGCACTCATCGATTTCCTCTGATGAATTTCTATGTTACGAGGATAAACCCCTGTTGGTTATAACATTTTGTCAAATTCCATTTGCTAGTGTTTTAAATTTTTTTTTTTCAATTTACCTCGTAAGAACAACTGGTTTACAGTCACCTTTTCCTAAGCAGCTTGTATCGAGTTTTGATTCTAAGGCAACGTGGGCTCCATAAAAGCGAATGGCAGTGTTTTATCTTTTCCTATGCTTTGGAAGCGCTTAATTAACATTGGAATTATTTGTTCTTTAAAGGTTACACAGAACTCAGCTGTGAAACCATCTGTTCCCGGTGCCTTTTATAATGGTGGTTCTTTAATCACCTCGCTAGTCCCTCCTGCTATACTTGGCCTTATTATGTTCTACTTCTCCTTGGGTCACCTGAGGTAGTTTAAATTTTGCTAGGTAAATACCAATTTCTTCTAGATTTTCCATTACATTGCCGTACAGTTGATGCAAAGCTCCCGTGATCTGTTCGTGTTGAGTACCTCTATGTGTCTCTGTGTCCTTTTCCGTTGCTAATTCTGCTTGATTTTGTTCTCTTCCTTTTCCTTTTAATCAGGCTCCTGATGCATTTGCCTGATTGCATAACTTTGGAGAGAGCCTGGACCCCACTGGTTCATGGGAGAGAAGAGGCTGGAGCTCGGTAGCTCAAGGTGGCACCAACAGCGGGACCCTGGTGGGTCCAGGGAGGGAAGGTGGATGATACTGATGGCTGGACTTGGATTCCTGGCTCCACCACTTACTGGTTTTGTGACCTTAGCAGAACCTTTGTTTCTCTGAATTTCTATTTCCTTATCTGTGAAACAGGGATGGCAGTGGTGGTATCGACTTCACATGGGTAGAGTGGTGGACAGATGCATCTTCATGTACAAAGTGCTTGGCATGACACCTGGCAGGGAGTCAATGCACCAAAAACACCAGCCACCATGTTGTAGGCAACGTGGTCTCTCGGTGGATTTCTGGGGGCTGGTTGCCTGTCCCCAACACATATAGGCTTCTGACACTGGCTGGAGATTGCCATAGCTCTGGTGCTCCTTCTCTCTTTTGGGAGCAGTGAGACTTTGCCCTGGAGTTTCTGAGTCATCTCCATCCTATTTCCTGGTGTGGAAATGGTTCTTAGAATCCAAAGCCGAAACAGAGTCTGCACTCTTGGCTCTCAGGCAGTTCTTGGGAAACTTGGTGGGCACTGGGTCTTGCCAGCCCTGTTGGCTTTTTGGTTTGAGCAGACATGAACAACTTCCTACTATGAGCATCTGCTGCCCTCTGATGGGGGGTTTCTCTGGCCACAGGACAGTGGTC
Source organism: Fukomys damarensis (assembly GCF_012274545.1). Taxonomy (NCBI): domain Eukaryota; kingdom Metazoa; phylum Chordata; class Mammalia; order Rodentia; family Bathyergidae; genus Fukomys; species Fukomys damarensis. Next base: position 7,536,841 of record NW_022900932.1, on the reverse strand, counting down.
AGCTCAAGGGAAGGATGGACCAGAAGTGCCAGGGCTAAGGGAAGAGCTGCAACCAGTGTCCTTGTCCCGCAGGGGACAACGTTGAGACTTGTCCTACTCAGCCTCCCAGGAGGTCCTCAGTGGACAGAGCCAAGTTGCCCCTGGTGGTAACAAGTCATTAACATGTTTGTTCCCTGTCTTACTTCCCCATCTCCTATGGATGCTTCCTGAATTTACTACTTGCTGCTTCCTGATAGTTCCCAGATACTTCCTGAGCTACTTGTGACCAAATCCTTGTTTGCAATTCCACTTTTCCAAAATGTAACTATGATAGCCTTAAAGTACCCCTCCTCCCAACGCAGTGGAGGCTGGGAGATGGAAGGCCAGCACTGTTCAGGGGGGCACTGCCCTCCTGACCCAGTTCCTTCTCAAAGGCTCCGCCCCCAACACTGTCACCCCGGGAGATAGGATGTCAACATAAGGATTCTGGGGGGATACAGATGTTTGTCTGTCACAGAGGGGAAGGACCCTTTCTGGTGACCTTTCTCACTGTGTCACAGTTGGGATCTTCTATTTTCTTGTCCTCAGGTGTCTAAATACAGGTAGACCTTGCTGCACTGCGAGGTCAGTTTCCCTGCCCCAAACCTTTGCAGAAATGCACAGGAGAGCCACACTGTCCCTTACCATTCCTCCGACCTTATCATGCTTACAGTTGGGTGTGAATCAGAGTACTGCATGGAGCTAGGTGTGGTGGCACAAGGTCTGTGATCCCAGCACTCTGGGAGGATGAGGCAGGAAGGTCACAAGTTCCAGATCAATTTAGACAATTTGGCAACTAAAAAAAAAAAAAAAAAAAAAAAAAAATCATGGATTGCCGGGCTCCACCCTTCGGAACGTCTGAGCCAGTGGCTCTGTGCAGAGCAGTGATTTGCACCTTGTGCTTTGAATGAATGTCTGTGCTGGTGGATCAGGGACCGCACTTTGAGAACCACTGGGGAAAAGAAAGCTTTGCCCCTTCCCCTTTGTCTGGGGCTCGATAGCAAAGTCCTCCCCCTTGAACTGGAAGGTGGATCGCGTGGCTGGCGGCGGTGGGTTCCCCCACATTCTCACAGTTACCATTGGCCCACGAAAATGCTAGCTATGCCCGAGCCCTGTTACAAACAGGGCCCTGGGCCCAGATAGGACCAGGATGAGATTGCTGCTTTCAGTAAAGTACGAGTACATCATACGTCAACGGTACCATGCTTCATGGCTTAGCCGGAGCTGCCCTGTGTATTTTCTAATTTGATCATTGGAGAGAGCCTGTGGGGTGAGCAGGGCATAGATCACAGGACCATTCCAAGGTGAAGGGTCACAAGGGGAACTGACCTCTCTGCCCATCTGCTGCGTGCCAGGCATGTTACAGATCGCAGCTCATTTAGTCCTCACAGCAATGCCTGGCAATGGGCATTATTACTTATCCTGCAGGTCCGGGGGCTGAGGCCGAGAAGCTGAGTGATTCATCAAAGGTTATGCACCTAATTAGCAGCAGAGCCACATCTAAAATCTGTTTCTCCTGTCTCCCCACTCAGGGCTCTTGCCAAGTCACCCTATTCAGTGTGTGTGTGTGCCTGGGATGAGATTCATAGCACCTACTAGGGTAGCTGTAGCTAGGGAGAAACTGGCTGTTCTTTCGGAGCCTGTCTCGATGCCCCTCTCTGGGGTTCAGTTGGGTCAGTTCTGCTGTGTGACCCAGAATCAAGATCTTGGGGAGGGAGTTGGCAGCAGAGAGGCTAAGCTGAGGTACTGTAAGGACAAGGGCGCGGTGGAGGGAGGTGGTTGGGAATGACACTGGCTGAGGGCTGGGAGGGCTTTGGGGTGGCCAAGGTGGGGGACTCAGGAGCAGTTGCTTGCGTGGAGACAGGCAGAGGAGAGATGGGGATTCAAGGAGTTTATCTGTGGCTATTCAATTGGACCCCTATTCATGTTCTTTAAGAGACGCAGGGAAATTGAAATAAATATAAAGTTACCCTTGGCTGCTGGGGGTTGCTAGGCAGGGAACAGGTCCACGGGATCACAGTTTACTGTGTTAAGGTTAGGCCTGCCTATGTTTGAAGGAGATTAAATTTTTTTAAAAATTCAAAATAAAAATTTTGGGGCCAGGGATTTAGCTCAGTTGGTTCTGCCACCCGCCTTGCAAGCACAAGGATCCAAGTTCAATCCCCAGTACAAAAAAAATTTTTTTTTCTTGCCAGGGATCGAACTCATGACCTTGTGCTTTTGAGGCAGACCCAGTGCCACTGAGCTAAATCCCCGGCCCTGCTTTAAAAACTTTATTAGTCATGTGTGCAGTAAGTGATGATCGCATTCATCGTGGGGAGTCGGTACGAGTGCATCCCACATCTTAATTCTTTTCGCTTCCCTGAGGGGTGAGGTGCAGATAACAGCTCAGCGGCAGAGACTGAGAAGGAAAGAGATAAAGGAAGAATGGAATCAAAGGGAGAGAAGTGGAGAAGAAAGAAAAAGGGATATAGTTGTTTACAAACTGGACAGGTGGGGGCAGATGTCCATGTCAGGGACATAGAAATGAACAAACAAACAAACAAACAAACAAACAAAAAACTTCCTTCTCTTCTGCCTGCATCACAGATGCTGGCTATTGTGTTTCCCAAACTTTTTGGTTTGTGATTAACTATTAGGAATATGGTTTCCACTGTTACCCAATACTTATACACACCTAGGACCTAAAAAACAGTTTTATGAGTTTTTTTAAAAAGCGCTGGACATGGAGCCCAAGGCCTTCATACTGTGCCACTCCCCTAACAATCTGTTTATTTATTTCAAACTGGGAGACGGCGTCTTGCTAAATTGCCCAGGCTGGGCTTCACCTTGGGAAGAGTGCTGGGATTACGGGCACAAGAAAACATTGGTAAAGGAAACAGTGCTTGGGTGACTCCCAAGAAGATCCCCACCCCCAGCATTCGTGCTCTTGGTGGCCTTTGGGCATGGCCGGGTGATGCGCCCGAATGATAAACTCTCCCTACAAGAACTCGTCCTCGTCCTCTAGGAAGGGTGACTCTTGGGTGGCCCCTGATCCCGGCAACCAAGCCGTCTTACTGTGGGACGCTCTGTAAGCCACAGGAAGAGGCCATTTGGAGAAGGGCCAAGGCCACCCCTAGCTCCCTACCAATGGCCAGCGCCAGCTCCCCAGCAACCTGGTAAGAAAATCCTCCTGCCCCTGCTAAGCCACCCCACCTGGTGCCACGAAGCGGAGATGAGCTGTCCTCGCTGAGGCCTGAAAAAATAATAGCCTCATGACCAAAATACATGTTGTTTTAAGCCTACTACAATTTGGGCTACTTAGTTCTGCAAAAGCAGATGACCAAACATCTTTATTCATTAAAAAAAAATTTTTTTTTTTGGTACCAGGGACTGAACTCAGGACCTTGTGCTTGCAAGGCAGGTGGCAGAACCACTGAGCTAAATCCCCAGCCCCTAAGTGTCTTTATTATATGCAACACACTGTGATGTTTTCTTTTCTATTCAGTTCTTTTCCATTTTTCAAAATGCTGAGCAGTTTTCATGACCCGCTAATGAGTCATGATCTAGTTTGCAAAGTGCTACTCTAATCGGTGGCAGATGTGTTTGGGTAATCTGCCCTCCGTTCTCACTCTGTACTGCTGCTGCTCTTGGAATCACGATGTATATGAAAAAAGCCACTGATCTGAAGACGCCCGGTCCAGGACTGTCCCAAGAAGGGTACCCGGAGTCATGTGGGTATCCTGGTGGACAGTTACACTCTGTAGACGTGCACTCAGCGGGGGATTTTAGCCCTTCCTTATGCCTCCAAATCCTATAATTTGTATCCAAGGATATATCCAAGGATAGCTGGCTGATACCTAGTCCTCCCTCATCCTGAATTCATCCCCACACAAGGAGAAAAGAGCCACCCCTCCTCTTTATATCTGCTCCTCTGCCCTTCAGTTTCTCCAGTTTGTGGGTTAAGAGGTAGCAAGTAACTTTCTGTGTCTCAAACTTCCTAGAGCACAATTCTTTCAAATTCTTTAGTGAACTAAGATACATCCTGTAGGGTACAAATTCCCAATGACGGATGTCATCACAGTGTATACCTAAAATGTACCGATAAAATTAATGAATCAAAGCCCCCAAATGCTTAGATCTCCCTCTAATACAGTGATTCCCAGATTGTGTTCTGGAGACCAAGTGTAGCAGAACTACCTGGGAAGGTTTGCTAAATGCAGAGTCCCAGGCCCCCCAAGATGTGAGGCCATAAACTGCTCCAGGGAGTGGCCTCTGGGAGTCTGCGTGCAACCGGCTCCCCGGCCAGCTCTGCTGCAGACTGAC
>NW_022900932.1:7485127-7517799 GCF_012274545.1 Fukomys damarensis | reverse complement strand
CCCTCATCCTGAATTCATCCCCACACAAGGAGAAAAGAGCCACCCCTCCTCTTTATATCTGCTCCTCTGCCCTTCAGTTTCTCCAGTTTCTGGGTTAAGAGGTAGCAAGTAACTTTCTGTGTCTCTCAAACTTCCTAGAGCACAATTCTTTCAAATTCTTTAGTGAACCAAGATACATCCTGTAGGGTACAAATTCCCAATGACGGATGTCATCACAGTGTATACCTAAAATGTACCGATAAAATTAATGAATCAAAGCCCCCAAATGCTTAGATCTCCCTCTAATACAGTGATTCCCAGATTGTGTTCTGGAGACCAAGTGTAGCAGAACTACCTGGGAAGGTTTGCTAAATGCAGAGTCCCAGGCCCCCCAAGATGTGAGGCCATAAACTGCTCCAGGGAGTGGCCTCTGGGAGTCTGCGTGCAACCGGCTCCCCGGCCAGCTCTGCTGCAGACTGACTGCAGGTTCAACTATCCTAAGGGCTTACGCTGTGGATCAGTGTGCAATATACATGCCACATTCTGACATTTTCTGTCCCATTTCCCTTTATTTTTCCAGGGGCTGTTTGCGACTCATCCAGCTGACTTTATGAATCACCGATGGGCTCACCATCCTGTTAAAAACATACTGACCCGAGCAAACAGCACCATGGCTCTGTGCAGCAGGCGTGGTGGATTGGTGCACTCTTTGCTCTAAGGACGGTCATCTGCAGGCGCAAGCGCAGCCTGCCTTTCCGAATCACCGATGGGCTCACCATCCTGTTAAAAACATACTGACCCGAGCAAACAGCACCATGGCGCTGTGCAGCAGGCGTGGTGGATTGGTGCACTCTTTGCTCTAAGGACGGTCATCTGGAGGTGCAAGCACAGCCTGCCTTTCCTTAATCTGCTCTCTGGTTTGGATGCTGCTGGCGCTTACACTTTTCCAGCACTTTTGCAGCTTCATGGTATTGATCTTTAGGGGAACCCCGGGGTCTGGTCTAGACTTGGGGTGCAGCGAGTTACAGACTTGGGTGCCTGAGGCTTCATTTGAAGGAGGCAGTAGGCCTAGGAGCCTTTGGCTGAGGAAGAAGGAGAGAGATGGACAGGGGTGTGAGCGTTCACCTCTGCTCTCTCCCCTTGGTGATTGCTGGACTCTGGCACCCACCCAAGACTGAGGACCATGAGAGGCTGTGTGAGTTCAAGGGTGAGGCTACTTCAGCCTCCAGCTGCTGCTAATAGGGCCGGGCTGGCACTCATAAACCACACCAGAGGGGACCACAGGAGCAGAATGTCCAGCACGGGCTCCTGCGCTGTCCTATAATTTATGTGGCCTCCTCTTGAACGTATCCTTTCAAAACCTGTCACTTCTTGGGCTGAGATGGTCCCTAGGTTCTCTCCATCATGGTACTAGGTCTTGCCTGTCCCCAGCCTGTGTCCTCCAGAGGCAAAGAGCGAAGCCACCTTGGACAGTCAGGGAGTGGGAGCCCATCCTTGCAGCCTGGAGAGGCCCCGTCTTTTCTGTCCATCCTCGGGTTCCAGCCGCTCCAACCTCTCCATCATTGGGACACTTGAGACAGCCACAGAAATCAAAACGAATTCCAAAATGTGCCATTTATGGTGTCCAAGAAAGCCAGACAAGTCCTCCAGTGATTGATTTAGTGGCTGCAGCCAGGCATGGATGCAGACAGACAGCTAATGAGGTAATTTTTCTAAATGCAAAGTGTAAACAAGCTTCCAGCTCCCTCCTCACTGCAATTCTGTCTGGGGTCACTCGGTCCCCTTCAGTTTTTCTGCAGAGGTTGCCTACCAGTTTGCATTTCTACACTGCTCTGGGTTAATCGTGTTTCCTCCGAAATGATATGTCGGAGTCCCGATCCTCAGTACCTCAGACTGTGAATCAGAGACAGGGCCTTCGCAGAGGTAATTGTTTTGAAATGAGGTCATTAAATTGGGCTCCGATTCCACACGGATGGTGTCCTTATGGAAAGGGGTCACTTGGGCACAGAGAGAGGGAAAGAGATGCATAGAGGGAAGATGAGATGAAAATACACAAGGAGAAGATGGCCATGGCCCAAACAGGAAGGAAGACCCGGAGCAGGGCTCCCCAGACAGCCCCAGGAGGAGCCAGCCCTCCCACACCACGCTCTCCAGCTTCTGGCCCCTGGACTGGGAAACACTACGATTCCGCTGTTGAAACCAGCCTGCCTGTGATCTTTTGTCCCAGAAGCCTTAGCAAAGAAAGGCACGTTACACATCTGAATGTTGCGGTTGCTTCCTTGCTTCCCTGGTGCGTGGATCCTCCTTCTTCCTGCAGTGCGTGAGGATGAAGGAGATGGACTGTGAAACTGACCGAGTGTGGGCTTCAGGGCTCCCAGCTGCGCTGGCTCTTCCCGAACCCTGGCAGGACCTGCAGCGATGGTTCCTGTTTCTGTAAGATCTGCAAACAGTATTTGAGCAGCTAGGGCTGTTGAGCCCTCAGGGCCACTTCCCTCTGGCCCTTTCTAGCACACCTAATGGCTTTCTAGTGCCCACACAGCATTCTCTCTCTCTCTCTCTCTCTCTCTCTCTCTCTCTCATGTTTTTTAAAACAGGGTCTCACTATGTAGTTGAGTCTGACCTGGAACTCACTATGTAGCCCAGGCTGGTCTCGAACGCACAGTGATCCCCCTGCCTCAGCCTCCCGAGTACTGGGATTACAGGCATGCACCACCGTGCCCGGTTCCACACAGCATTCTCTTGAGTTGGAAAGGATATGATTGTGGTCAGGGGGATACATGTATGCTGTCCCTTCCATTTGCTACCTGTCCCAATGCAAGAATGGCTTCCGGGGATGCCCTCTGTGTCCATTCACCTGGTAAGGTGATGCAGGGATAGGTGATAGCGGGCCATGGGAGCAGAGCCCACAGCACCCAGCTCTGAAAGTGTGGGCCTGGGTGGAGAAGTACCGAGGTTTGCACTATAAAGCCAGATTCTCCCTGTCGTCACCTGTGTACGACTGTAAGTTTAGTACTCGAGGGGTGTGACAAGCAGTTAATGAATATAAATATTATGTTATTTTTCTGCACTGTAGACACATTTATATTATTTTTCAGCTTTTGAGAATGTGTAATTTTTTATGATTTTTCTCATTTGGGATATTTACTGTTGTGTCTCATTTTGTGTCATGATTTTGATGTTCTTTCCAAGAGGATGTTCAGTTTCTCAATACAATTCCGTATTATTTTAAAATTAATTTCATTTTTAAAGGAGGAGGAGGAGGAGGAGGAAAGCCAGGAAGACTGATGGAAGGGCACGCAGAGTCTCCCTGGGGAGAGACACAAAGCACAAAGGCTAGAAACGTGGGGAGTCCGTGAAGCTGGCTTGGGCCGGGAAGGTCTGAACTGGAATCCATCACCACGTGACCACAGATGGTGGCTCTGTCGTGCCTGGGTTCACCCTCTGTCCTCTCACTGAAACATGGGCTCCGTGAGCAGGGATTTTGTTTTGCTCCCTCACACCATCCTGTTTGTAAGAGACTCTCAGGAAATGCTGGATGAAGAAAGGGGAAGGGAGACGGGGTCGTTGGAATTTTAGAACGGCCGACCTGCCTGCACGGGCAGACCTGAAAAGGTAACGTGACGAGGGGTAGCTTGGCGGGTTGCTCCTGGCATTGTGAGTGGATTTCTTTCATATCGGGGCTGTGTTCCAAGGGTAGCCAGCCACTTAGGATCTGTGGCTTTAGCTTCTCAGTGCAGGCAAGTGCACCCTACTTTGTAGGGACCCCCTTATTCGGTGGGAGCTCAGCTCCCAGGTGAGAACCCCTAATCCGGTGCCAGCCCCCCACGATGCAGAGGAAGGAAGCCAGAAAGGCAAAGCTATTGCCCAAGGACACAGAGCAACTTCATAGGGGTTTAGGAGCCTAAACTCCCGCTCACGGTGTTTCTGGCTGTTGTCTGCTTTTGCTGCAGCATCACATCTTGCTTTCAAGAAAAGGACGCCTCAGGAGGGGGGACTATGGTTCCCGGGGAGGACTGGCTGCCATGGGTCTCAGGAATTCTGCAGCCTCACCACGGGGTTGACACTGGCGTGTGCGGGGCCTGCAGAATCTAGGTTGTACTGACGCCGAGTCCCCCTCCTCCATGGGCTGGAAGGCACCCGGAGAGGCGAGTTTCAGTGGGGCCCATGCTGAGAGCCCCCTCAGACCTTCTCAGCCTATTAAATAAGGGAATGGATCTAAAGTGAGCACACGTCGGTACAGCTTTGGGAAATCACTTTTATCAATCAGCATTGACTGTATTTTTAGAAGTTCCAGGATGATGCAGTAAGCTCTAGCCACAAGGGTGTGAAGCCAGGTTGGACGTGCTGACCCTAGCCGTGCCTCCTCGGCAGGACCCCAGGGGAGGACTGCAGCCTGGTGTCTCCAGTAACGCTCAAGAGCTTCTCTGCAGGGGCTGCATAAATGAGCTGTTCTTCCACGGGGTCCCCATCCAAATGCTGGAGAGAAGCAGGTGTCCCGAGTCTCTAGGCCCCGGGGTGGTCTTCCCAGGAGAATGAAGAGCTGGATGAACAAATTCTGGCCAAATACTGCCAGTGGCACAGCGCTGGAGACTGGTGAGTTCTTGGATGCCCTCTGATTTCTTGGGAGGTGCCTGGGTGGGCAAACTGCACACGGAGACTTGGAGTTCTCCTTTCCTTTCTTAGGGTCCCAAGAGAAAGCAAGGGACCAGGGATGGTTCTTCTCCCCAGGACAGGGCCACGCAGGAGGTCGTAAAAATTTCAGGGACGTTGGCCTGCTGCTCTGTGCCTGGTACGCGGTAGACACTCAGTACAAATGCTGTATGAGTCACAACATTGACTACAAAGCTCCAGCTGTTCCCTGTGGGCCCATATTGATTCAGGGAGTGGGAGGAGGGAGGAGTGGAGTGTGTGGGGCTGCTGAAAGGTCCTCCTCAAAATTCACCTTAAGTCTGTGGTCCACCTGGAGCCCCCAGAGGCCTGAGGGGAGCTCAGGATCTCAGATGGTGGATTCTCATCTGAAATCTAATTGTAAAGCATGACATCCTCTGTTCAGGAGATGCGTTCACTGCCTTCTACGTGCAAGGCTCATGGGAGCTCATGCGGACTTGGGTGATGGGGACACCGGCAGTCTTAGGGGAAGGGGCCTGGGAAGATGACAGGGGAGGCGCGTTATGGTAGAGAGTGGAAGCGGACATTGGGAGCCTGGGGCCTGTTGCCATTCATCACCACATGTCGATTTGACTGGATTAAGAAAGGCCCAGGGAATCAGTAAAGCACAGTTCTAAGTGGGTCTGACTGGCTTATGGAGCTGTGACCTTGGGGACTGTGTCTGATCCATCTCTCCTTCCTTTCCAGGGCTGTTTCCTTGCTCTGCTTCGCAGATGCCACAAACTAAGCATCCCTGCTTTTCCATGCCCTCCAACCATGCTGTTCCTGCCTTGCACTCAGCTGACCATGGACTGAATCCTCTCAAACCATAGCCCTGAGCCTTCTTCTTTAGGTTGCAGGTGTCAGGTGTTGTCTCTCAGTGATGGAAAAGGTGACGAATGAAGGGCTCTCTCCTCTGCACAGTTGGCTCCCTTCGCTGGGTTCAGTTTCCTTACTGGGAAAACATGGAGGATGAATGAGGCAGGCTTTAAAGTCTCTTCCAGCTCTGGTATCTTTGAGACTTTGATTCGTGAGCTGCCCAAGGCAGCCCTGACCTCCCTATCGGGAGGGTGGCTTCTGCTTCTTTGTGGGATTTAGCTCCTTCATTTTATCATTTGCCACCTGCGACTCTGCCAGCACCGTCTCAGCTCTTTGGGGACCATGTGGATCTGACGCATCTGTCCCTAGAATGGCTGCTCAAATTGAGGACACGACTGTGCCCACCTGGAAGGACAATAGGACGTTCTCATGGGACGGAGAAGAGGTGCGGGAGGAGGCTCTGGGCTGGTGAACCATCTCAGGAAGCATCATAAACCCCATGCTTTGAATGAATGTCCCAGCTCCCCCTAGAGATGCATTTCTGTCTGGAACTGTGTGGAACTGTCTGGAACACAGCTGCCCAGAACACACGTTCATGCCTTTACAGATCGAGCTCCAACTACCCACATGTCAGGCAGGCATTAGGAGCAGACAAAGCTTACGATGCATGCAGGGGAGGCCTTCCCACACAGGGACTGCCTTCTGTGCCACCATGAAGGTGTTCTGCTTCCCCCGGGAGGAATAAACGGTCATTTTCAGGAAGAATAACATTTTCTTAAACTCTTCCTTGATAAGCACCACATATGCATGCGAGTGACCAGTGGGGTCAAGCACAGCCGAGTATGGACGCAGGCACAGCATGCTGCCAGGTCCGCTCTTTAGCCAAGTTCTGAAAACACCAGCCTCATGGCACAACTCTAACCTCTGCCTCAGCAAAATTGCAAATGATGTCTATGCAGCATCAGAATAGCGGGGCTGGACCTGAAGGACACACGGATTCCTCTTCATGCATTGAGTATTTGGCCTTTGGGTAGGTTCACCATTGCTGTTTCTCTTAGTCACTTTCCTGATCGCTAAGACACAACACCTGACCCTTGCAACATAAAGAAGGTGAAGTTTACGGTGGCTTACAGTTTTGGAAGGTTCAGTCCATGCTCAGCAGGCTCAAATGCAAAAACAGCATGGTAGAAGGGGCTGGCAGAGGAGAGCTGCTCACATCACAGCCATCAGGAAGCAGAGAGAGGAGGGAGGGCCAGTGGGGGAGACAAGCCCTTCCAGGCCGCACCACCAGTGCCTCGCCTCCGACCAGGCCCCGCCTCCCAATGAGTCTGCTATGGCACCCTCATGACCCACTTACTTTCCAAAAGCCCTGCCTCTGAGCGCATGAGACTCTAGGGGAGGGCATCTCGATTTAGACCACAGCATTGTCTCTCTCTCCTGGCTTTGAGCAATGGGAGTATCTTGCTGAAGAAGAGAAAGTCTTTGAGGTGGGGAGATCTGGAAGGCAGATCTAGCAAGTGTCGCAGGGATGGCTAGTTGAGGGGTTTGTCTGATTCTGACAAGCCGTGGTAGGAAGTGAGAAATGAGGACGGTGGAAAGCAGAGCGTGGGTGATGACTGGTAGAGGGCCTTCCACGTGCATGGGTCGTGGGGAGTCACGGAATGTTCTTGGGCCACAGGGAATGAAATGAACAAGTAGTCTCAGTGGTGATTGAGTTGCCAGCCATGGGCAGGAAGGAGAGCTTAAAGCAGGTGAGGAAGTTCTCGGCTCCTGTGGTCAAGCTGAAAAGATGTCCTGAACTGTGGGAACGGGACTGAAGAGCACAAACTGGGAGAGGGGGAGTCTGGAGCTCAAAGTGCAGGAAGAGGAGAAAGAGGTGGCTGGAGAAAGGACAGGGTTAAACACAGGAGCACAGCAGGTCCCAGTCTCCAGGCGGATGGGGCTGCAATCAGTCCGGGGCCACTTTGGCCCGACTCAGCATCAGGCAATCACCTCCCGCATTAGAGCCCAGCCCAAGTGGTGTGTCTGTGATTATGTGTTTTCATACTAATTAATTTATTCTCATCAGAGGAAGGAATGCAAGTGCCTTCTTCACAGTTTGGGGCCCAGGGATGGATGGACTGTGACACAGTTCCCTCCTTCCCTGTCCTCTGCCTCATGGGCTCCCGTTGCATTCTGCGTAGCTGACAGCTGGCTTCTCTTGTCTATCTGCCTCCCCTAAAGTGGATGCCACACGTGGGCAGGAGTCTTTGCTTTGTTTATTGCATTAAAAATGGGCACAGACAGGAGAAGGGCAGGAAAGCTGGCAGTTGTCTAAAACGAGAGAATTTTAAGGATGTGAATGTAAGGCCCGAAATGAACCTCAGAGCCGAGCCGAACGCAGCACTCTCATTCGACACATGATGGATGGAGGCCTGAGGCTTCCCAGAAGTGAGGCAGAGAGAGGAAATCTGAACCCCTCAGTCTCGGTTTCTAGCTGGGGTTAATTCCATAGCTAATCATAGCACTCGGGCCTGAATCTCTTAGTACTGTGATCATCAACCCCTGACAAACTCGAGACCCAAAGCTCTCAATGCCGGGAGCTGGGGCTTTTTCCTTTGAACTTCCCAGTGCACAACCCAGTGTTGACTGGGCTGTTGGGTGGAGGCCCTGGGAGGCCCCGCCCCTCTTCTAAACCCACCATTGTAATAAAAGCCACTGTATGCTGAGCAACCATCCCACAGCCAGGGCTAAAACCACATTAGGCTTTGATCTGGAAGAATGTTCCAGAAGGTGGGCATTATTGTCCCTGTGTAATGGACGAGGATGTTGAGCCTCAGAGAGCTGAGACACCTGCCTCAAAACAGAGTACAAGCCAGGCATCGTGCTGCATGCCTGTAATCCCAGCACTCTGGTAGGCTGAGACAGGAGGATTGCAAGTTCTGGCCCAGCCTGGGTAATCTAGCAACTTCGTGAGACCCTGTTTCAAAAAAGAAATGTGAGGAAGGGAGGGGGATGTAGAACAGCAGTCAACAAATACTGATAGATTGGTTGATTGATTACCCGTGACATGGCCCAGGATTGGCTCAGGGTCCAGCTGCCTGCTTGATTTGAGGTTTCATGACTTTGATTTTTGAGCCAGCATCAGACACAGATGCACACGAAGTTGGAGCTTCTGTTTGCGAGCAGCGACTCCAGCCTTGAGGGGTTTCCCCGAGAGCCAGAGACAAGCCTGGATTGGCTCTGCTGGCCGGCAGCCTTCTTGCCCCACTGGAGGTGTTGATGGATATGACCTGACTCACTGGTGAGCGTTGCGCCTGCCTCTTCCGGACAAGATAAATTAGCAGCTCTGTAGGCAGCTCTGTGGAGGGAGGGTGGCCGGACGTGGCGGAGCCAGGCCTGGGTGACACGTGACCTGTAAGACTCACGCTGCCACCAGCTGAAGAGGATTGGGAGCGGAGGGTGGACGAGACCCAGCCTGAATGCTGGCTTCACAGAAGGGAGCCGAGCTTCAGGGGTGAGGGAAAACTCGGCCAGAGAAATAGATGTTCTTAGAGGAAGCACCAGAACTGGAAACCCGTCTGGGCTTTTCTAGAAACATGGCTGGACCTAGCGTCATTGTCTTTGAGGCAGAGTGGAAGAAATATAAAAGATGTGATCAAAAAAGCATGATAAGTGTTTAAATTAAAAGTATTTAGTATAGTGAAAGACACATTGCCACAAAGCCCCCTCAGAACACTCCTTGGCTTTGAAATACTGATCCCATCCCTCTTGCACACTCAGCAGCAATTCTGGAAGTCCTCTTTCTTGAGTGTCTTTAGTTGCACTGTCATGTTCTGGATCCATTCAAACTGCTTCCCTTTCGTGGTCATTTTGACTTTGAGGAAGGGCCAGAAGCTGCACGGTACCAGATCTCGTAGACAAGGTGGACCAGGACATGGCACCCTGGATGTCAATGTTTTGAATCCATTCAGGACATTGAGGCAGCCACAGAAAAAGACATTCAGGAAAGAAACCTTCAGAAGTGCTTCAGAAAGTGGCCAGAGAGGTGGATCAGTGCGTTTGAAGCGAAGGGCCGTATTTTGAGGAGGATAATGGCAGTGTGTCTTCCTGTAATCGATTTTTATTTAAACACTCAGTGTTTTGTTCACGCCTGACGGGTCTAGATTCCCAAACTCCACCCAGAGGGTGTGGTCTGGGTGCCCTGTGTTGCTATGGAGGGTTGGACCTAGGACTGAGGCTTTAGCGGGAGGAACCCCTGGGAAAAAGCGGCCCATTTTTCTGAACCGAGAAGAGAACGAGAGCCAAGCCCAGTGACACTGCAGTTCCTGGAACTTGGGCCGGGGACAAGGCTGCTAGCGTGGCTAATTTGGAACAAGAGGACGACGCTGTCACCCGGAGGAAAAGGAATGTATAACAAGGGAGGAGAACAAAGGATCAAGCTTGTGAACTCCTTCTCAGAGCTGCTGGCTTAGTACAAGTCTTCACTTCGCTGCCCATCACCTCTTAAAACAACTCTTGAAGATTTTATGAAAATCTTTTATTTTTTTGGTTTTTTTGAGACAGGGTCTCACTATGTAGTTGAGACTGACCAGGAACTCACTGTAGCCCAGACTGGTCTCAAACTCACAGTGATCCTCCTGCCTCAGCCTCCTGAGTGCTGGGATTACAGGCGTGCGCCACCATGCCCGGCTGAAAACATTTAAAAATATGGTAAAATACAGAGAGAAACCTAATATGGGCCTGCTGCCACCACATAGCAAATGCTTAGCCTGTAAATGTGACTTTTTGCATAGCACACAGAACATCATATGTGTGCTACTGTGTGTTCAGTATCTGTCTACTTATTGTTATTTGTTACCCAATAGCTATTCAGTCATGGGTTGCTTGAGGGAGGGGGTGTGAGATTAGACACTTTTGTTGTGTAAGCATCGCAGGTCTTTCTTATGCAACCCAAGATGGCCAAGAGGTCACTGACACGATCCCCTGGGGTCACTGTTGCATATGTGGGCTGAGGCTGACTGAAATGTCTTTTTTTTTTTTTTAATTGGTACCGGGGATTGAATTCATGAGCTTGCACTTGCAAGGCAGGTGGTGGAACCACTGAGTTAAATCCCCAGCCCCCCTAAATGTCTTTATGTATCGTCATGGATAAGTCATAACCACATGCAGCACATTCATATGCATGCAGCACTGTCTGAAATGGCCCTGTGATCACCACTGCTGCAGAGTTGGCACCGTGTTGAATGCATTTTCTGCTATTTGTCTTTCAGCATTATGTTCTCAAGCTGTAGGCATCTTGACCCACAGAGGTCTAGTTTGTCTTTCAATGCGATTAATTTTAGTTTTCTGCCTTCCCTCCCCATGCAAGCTGTGTCAGTGTGCCAAGGGTAGCCACGACAAAGGATCCTCTTTACATGACACCCATCCATTTCCTTACAGTCCTGGAGGCTGCCAGTGCCCAAGATCGAGGGATATCAGGGGCTTGGAGTCAGTCTTCCTCGGGGCTGTTGATGGTCATCTCCTCTGAGCATCTTCGGGTGCTTGTCCCTCTGAGGCTGCCTGTGTCCTAATCTCTTCTTTATACAATGGCACCAGGTATATTGGAGCAGAGTTCACCCGAATGACCCCATTTTAACATAAATTATCTCTAAAAGAACTTATCTCCAGCCACATCCTACTCTGAGGCTCTGTGAGTTAGAACTTCAACATACTGAATTTTGGGGAAAACAGTTCAGCCATTTAGATAGTTCTGTGCCCCCCTCCCCAGTTTTTCTGTTACAAGTGATGCCGTATGAACACGCAGGCACAGATCTCTGTGAACATGGGGGAGAATTTCCCTGGAATACTGGCTGAAATGGTATGTACTCTGCAACTTTATTAGACACGGACAAATTGCTTTCCAAAGCAGGCCTACAATTTCGGCTCTACCAGTGTGTGATATTTCACGGACGCTTGGTTTGGTCACACTTTCACTTTTGCAACCTGATGGCTGTGAAATGACAACACATTCATCCCTCCTTTTAATTTTCCTGATTGCTGATGAGGTCCTGACCTTCATGTACATACTGGCTTTTCACAGTTTTCCATTCTACCAAATACCTGTTCCCATCTTTGCCTAGTTTTATTTTTTTTCCTTTATTGATTTACAAGAGAGTTTTACATGTTCTAGATATGACTTCTCAGTTGCCCATACCAACTTCTTCTTGGCATTCTTACCTCCATCTCTGCTTCAAGTATCCTTGCTCTCTTCCCAAAGACCACAGATCAGTGCGGAGTCCTAGGCTCTGACCCATCAGCTGCAATCTCCCTTGCAGCCCCGTCCTGTCATTGCTCTCCACCAGAGCCCTGCCCCTTGGGACCAGCCCAGCTGCTGGTATGCACATCCGTTTAAGGCCCTGAGCCTCTGCATCCTGAGCCCACTTCTTGGAAGGCCTGGCTCCTCCTTTGCTGACTGCAGAAATCAGATGCGCCCTTCCAAATCCAGCTCTGAGGTCAGCTCTTGGGCGAGGCCCCTGTGTCCCTGGAAGAGGTGGTGGTGGCAGTTTGTTCATTCGGTCACCGTGGCACCTGCCACCCCTGCTGGTGGTGATTGTTTAGCTCCATCTCCTTGGCTAGAGGGAGAGCCCCCGCCACCTCACCAAGCAAGCACCTTCTCCCCGTGTTCGGTCTCCAGCTCTCAGCGCTGCGTTCCATGTTTGCTGAATTTTATCTTATAAATCCTGAGGTGTCTTTTACGAGATTGCAGTTGTTAGCAAGCAGTGGTAACAGACTTCCCGTCTGGAGTCACTTACCTCTAAGGTCATAAACTGGGTTCCACAGAGCGTATGATGAGAGGGGAGGAGCTGAGCGGCAGCCAAGGCCCAAGGGCTGGCCAGGGACGGCAGGACAAAGCCCTTCCAAGTAACCCCGAGTAACCGCTAGGCAGTGGTTGCTGTAAATGCTGGAGCAGTGCAGGACACCGATAGAAGAGGAGTTCTGGGACAAGACTTTAGCTCTCTTTTGCTCTCATTATATCACTGTTGGAGGGTTGTGTTCAGTGCATCCTACTTTAAGAGAGGCGAGCAGCTGGGAGTGGTAACACTTGCATGTAGGATAATCCCAGCCACTGGGCGGGTGGGCTGAGGCAGGAGAATCTCAAATTTGAGTTCCACCTAGGGCCAGGGATTTAGCTCAGTGGTTCCGCTGCCTGCCTCGCAAGCGCAAGGACCTGAGTTCAAGCCCCGGTACCAAAAAGAAAAAAAAAATTTTTTTGAGCTCCACGGAAGCAGCTTACCAAGACCTTGTCTCAGTTAACAAAAGGAATGGTCTGAGGATGAGCTCAGTGCAAAGGATGTGGGTTCAATCCCCAGAATGTGAAGAAGAAGGCCAGAAGGTGGAGGACAAAGAGGAGGAAAAGTAAGAGAGAGAGAAGAAGCAGAGGAAGAGGGGGACAATGACGGCAAATACAACAAAGAGGAAAAGAGGGACACAGGGACCTGTCAGAGTCTGGAGGGAGAGGTTTCCAGGCCAGGCAGGGACTGGACCCCATCTCACCCAGGAAATGACTGACAGATGTTGCTGAGCATGTTAGCTCTCCAGTTACTGTAACAGATGCCCCGAACCATGGATCTCTAAGGGCAAAGGACGATGCTGACTCACAGTGTTAGAGGGTTTGGCCTGAGATTGGCCGGCCCTGCTGCTTTCCGGCCTGTGATGAGACAGCATGTTTTGATGGGGGCGAAGCTTCTCACAAAGCAAACACAAAAAAGGGAGAAGGGAAAGGGGCTAGGGTCCCACTATCCCCTTCCGGGGCACAACCCCAATGGCCCAAGGGCCTTCTGTGCTGCACCAACTCTTACAGGGTCTACCACTTCCTGTTAGTGCCACAGGCGGGGGACCAAGCCTTTACCACGTGGGCCTTGAGGGACATCTATCAAGCAGTAACACTAGGGCTGTTTCCCGGAAGTTAGGAGAAGTAGACAGGGTACAGATCTGTCTTCAATGCACAGGCTGTCTTTGGAGCAAGGAATGGAGCTGTTCTGCATCATTCTCAGTACAACTAGGATCGATAGAAGGGGTTTTTACAAAGAGAGGGATTTCTGCCTAAAAGTGTAAGAAAATCTAAACATCTGAGCATTAGAAAATGGTTTGGCCTCCCCTTCATCCGGGGAGGCATTTATGTGATCATGTCGTTACCAGCTGGTAAAAGATGCCATCAAGAAGCATATTGGGGTCCATGGTGATTGTGTTTGGATCAGATGACCCTCAAGGATATTTCCAAAGCTGAGATTTCATCAGTTTACGTCTCTGGGTCAGGTAGACCTGAATGGGAGACCAAAGTCTTTAAGCATCTCTGTCTTGTTAAAGGAAATTTATGTCCTGAAGAGCAGGACTTCTCGCTGATGGTCCTTCATGGCCCAACCGCAAGACCTGACACCATCCAAAGCACTACATATCTACATAGATTCCCAGAAAATACGCCAAGGATCTTCTCCTCCACTCTCTGTGTCTCGGACACCTAGACCGGCTGTCTTCACGCTGCTGCGTACAGTGGACTCATCTGGTGGGCTAAGGACACAGGTGCTGGGGACCAGGAGTGGGAGCCTAAGCCGTGGAGCCCACTGCATTCCTATGGGCACAGCAATTAATGCAAGGATTGACTTGTGAGTCAACCGGAGCTAATGAGATCCCAGGAGAGTCTTCAGGGCACAGGGCACAGGGGATGCTCTTCTCTATTGCCTGGGGTACCACGAAGTTGAAGCTGCTACCTGGAGGAGATGAGACACAAAACCAAAGAGCAGAAAGATGGAGCTCAGTGACTGGGGGAATCTCACTGTGATGACACAAGTGGGGCTCCCCATCCAAAAATACTGGAAGCCAGACTCTTCTGGGCTTTGTGGTTATCTGAACTAATTAATTCGGCCTTAAGCCAATTTGTACTGAATTTTTCCACCACCTGAAAACGCCTAAGTGACACAGACCTAAACACTCTCTTTGGTTCACAGGCTTGACTGAATTGGGTCAGTGGAAGGAAGGTGTGTCATCTGTCCGGTGTGTGCTTGGCCATGTACCTGGCTGCCACCCCGGCCCTAGTGGTCAGCAGCTGTCCACATGCCGTGGATTTTGCCACATGCTACATGCACCAAGCAGAAATAGGAGACTTGGCCCTGTCCCTTAGCAAGTGTACACTCTACTTGATACAAGGCCACCGAAAGCCAAGGTCAAGTAAATGTTGTGAAGGGTGGGATCTTGGGGGAGTCACTGTGTACTGGGTTGGTCCAGCAAAGCTTTGTGGGCAGGAGGACTCAAGCAGCGTTTGCAGGAGTGTGTGCAGGGAAAGAACAGAAAGAGGCTGTCTCACAAGGTGGAACTCAACTCCAAATAGGTCATGAAAACCACGAGCAGCGGATAGGCCATAGAATGAAAATAAAGAGTTAAACACCATTTCCCAGAATTACACCAATATTCTGCTTTGCATGATATAATTATATAGACAGATGTGTCCAGGCAGAAAGAAGAAATTCCCCAAATGTCTAGAAGTGGAGACCTTTGAGGTTACTAATACACCAATCTGTGTGGTTATAGGGACCCAAAATGCTTAATTGGATAAATTACATGCTCTGAAAGTTGTCAGGTCATATGTGTTTCTGTGGCTTTGCGGGTTAATTGCTCTGTTAATTCTGGATCGGGGCTTGCCTCTTCTAACACCGATGGTAGGTGTAACCTTCATCAGCCTGTCTCTCACTTTCCCAGGAAAACTGGCATGGAGTGAACCCTGGGCTGTGCACTGGCTCATTTCTGTTTCTAAGGTGAGCTCGCAAACGTCCCATCCATCACACCTGCCCCGCTGCCTTCAGAACCGGAGACACCTCCCCATTCCTTCCCAGTTCCTTTCCAGCCTTTTCCCCGGTGACTAGGATCCTGGTGCTGTCTACTTCCCTCCACAGCCACAGTGTATGTTGACTGTCACTGTTGTATCTATACAAAGTCTTTCAAACGTCCTTGAGGAAAAGGGCCTTGTCTTGTTGCCAAAATAGTACCCATTTTGCCTGTCCTGCTCTAAAGCCTTACAAAGCACTTTGCATATAGTAGGTGTTCAATGCAAAGTTTGCTAAATGTATGAGTATATTGCTTTAATTGTGCAATTGGAGTTTGGAAGTTCATCCTAGCCCTGGCTGGTGAGAATTACACCAGGAGTCTGTGTCCATCCCCAGGTCCCCCGCACTTCCGAGCTGTGCTGGGCTGGCCTGACTCCCTCAGGGCCTCTGTTTGGTCCCATCCCTAGGTCTGTGTGTCATTCGTTGCTGATTTGGAGATGTATGCTAGCGAGTTCTTGAACCCTGCGCACTGTCAGGCTTTTCAGAGAGGTCTCCCTGGGAGATTAGCCAGGCACATTTGCTACAGAGGAAGCTAAAAAATGCAGCCCTTACCAAGTGCGGTTAGGGAAGGACAGAGTGGTGAAGGGACAGATATCCACATCCCAGTTCAGAAAATCAGTGTGAAGCCATGAAAAGGGTGTTTTCTGGGGGCACAAGAGCCACCTGCCTGATGGCCTGACTCTGATGCCAAGTTCTTTGGGGATTCCAGCACCATTTCAGGCTCAACGAAAGACCCATTTGGTCATCACTTCTGGCTGCAATTGTCCCATTATCTTAGTGTGAATGAGTTTGTGTGGGTTCTCAAGTATGGAGATGGAGGGGAGAGGGCCACTGAGGGAGTCTTCCTGGGCCGGCTGAGGGCACGGGGTGCCTGGGGAGGGCGCGGATGGGAAGAAGCCGTCTTCGTGTCAGTGCTCTGTTTGGAGCGAAGAGGGAAAGCCATGCCTGGCAGCCTGGACCAGCGTGACTCTTTCCTTCCTTTGTTCCAGGCACATTGAGGGTGAGTGATATTTGGGTGGTCTATTTGTCAGCCCAACTGGCACTTTTTTTTGTTTTGTTTGGTACCAGGGATCGAACTCAGTCCTTGCACTTGCAAGGCAGGCGGCGGAACCACTGAGCTAAATCCCCGGTCCCCAACTGGCACTTTTTAGAGTAAAGGAGGGCAGCATTGCTCTCTGTGCTGAGGTTACAGGCATTCTGCATGTGTGATCACCTTGGTAACATCTGCGCGGCTCCTGGCTGGATGAAGATTAACCCCCTGCCACATTCTGCACGCCTGCCGGTGAGAGGCAGGACCAGGACTCGGTGTTAGCAACCGCAGCTGTCACTTAGAGAGCACCTTGTTACGTCCCAGGTACTCTGCTAAGTGCTTCTTACGATGTGAAATCCTCTCTAGAGTTACTGATCGTAACAACAGATCGTGTATTATTATATATTTCTATCGTACACATGTACAACCGATGCAATGCAAAGATAAAGTGAGAATCTCAGTACACAGACTGGAAAACTTGCCCATTACCATGTGGCCAGGCAGAGGCAGGGCCAGGATCCAGCGGTGGGCAGGCTGGCTCTGGGCTGAGAGGAGGAGGTGGTGGCAGGCAGTGCCGTGGAGGGATGGCCAAGGAAGTGACCACGCAGCCTGGGAAACGGTGAGAGCTTTCTGGCAAAACAAGCGTTTAATCTGCACTGGGAGGGAGAAGAAAGAACATTCTGGTGGGATAAATGCGGGGATAGAGGAATAGAAGCTGGAAAAACACGGGCATGTTTGCAAACAGAAAACGTTAGGTTTGAGCAGAGCATTGTCGAATTAGTAAGAGCTAATAGTAACCGAGGGCTTACTCGGGGTTGTTCTGTGAGCACCATGGTGGCTCCGGGAGCTCGTGACTGGTTTTACCTCCATTTTGGAGACCAGAAGCCTGAGGCTTGGAGATTCCGGTGATGGGTGACTGGCTGCAGCCGATCCGCTGCCCAGAGGTGGCTCTGGGAGTCCTGTTCTGACTCCACTCCTTTTACCTCTACACCACCTTCAGTGGGCAGGCAACACAGGACCTAGAGCGGGGGATCTCCCTGGGTCGAGGGGGTCTTGCCTCGGGAGGGACACAGGTAAGCAAGGGAGAGGAAGGGGGAAGGGCCGGGCTGTTCGGGCTCCGTGCTGGGCGGGGAGAAGGAGGAGCCTCACTGTCAAGAGGTTTGACACATCCGCTTGTTGTGCGTTTAGTGAGAGGTGGGTGTCCTGCATTCAAATCTAACCGAGGAGCCCTCGCAAATTCTCACGAGGCCCTCTGGGGGGGCTCTCATTTTCCTTCTATAGAGACAAACAAGACTGGGTAAGCAAAGGACGCAGGGTACGAGGACTAACTGGCTCCACCAGGGGTCAGCGAGGAGGGGGATGTGCGAGGGTCCTGGAATCTGCAGTCAGGCGCTCTTCCTAAGACTCTGCTTTCCTCAAAGTCCTCTGGGGAGAAGCTATAAAAGGCAAAGAGGATGATGTTCTGTGTGAACGGGTCTCCCTCGCCATGCTGCAATTCTCCCTCGAGATTTCCTCAGCCAGAGGGAGGCAGTGCCAACCTGCATGAGTTGGGGTTAAAAGATCAGCTGCAGCCCCTCCGACCTAGACCTGGCTGTCTTCCTAGACTGGAGAAAGTGGAAGTGACATTTGCTGGCACTTTCCTTAGGGGCCATGCGGAGGAGGTGGGGTGGCACTCACCTGGCCCAAAAGGTTGGGATTCCCTGAGGCGTCTCCGTCCTAATAACACTTGATTATAAGTTATTACCTCCCTTTTCTGTAGAAATCAACACTTTATTAAAAATACTACCTATTCACCAGCATTCGTGATTTAGAGAAACACAGACTTGTGGTGCAGCTGTTTCCCACCATTCCAGATATGACCAGTTGCCTCTCCGTTTTCCTGTTCTGCTTTACAGAGAGACTTTATCCTCTCCCTTATTTATCACCCCAATCATTACTAAATGCTTCCTGCGCGGAGGCCAATGGTAAAAGGCAAAAGTCATCCCCGTGTTCGCGGAGCTCGCATTCCGGAGGTGGTGGGGGCGGTGAGTCTTGGAGTCTGGAAGCCAAGCGAACAAATTAAAACTGGGAATAAACTGGGATAAAGTCTACAAGAGCAGCTCCACGCTTACTTCAGGCCTCCGGACCTTCCGGCTTGCAGGTGTGGCCTGAAAGATCCCGCCTACCGAGGTCTTTCCTCTGGAAACGCGGTGTGGGGGCCATTGGATCTCCAAGTCCATTTCCAGGACTAGTATCACTTCCGGGGGCCGCAGCACATCCTTTCGCTGGGTTGACTTACTTGCCCCAGAGGCATGAAAAATTCCAGTCTAATTCCCGGAGCATTTTGCGGTGCTTCGTGATGAACCCAGAGAGATGTGGAGCTTGAGAACCCTCTTTTCCCATCCTGCTGCTTAAGCAGCTGTGAACAGCAGCGAGGAGAAGGGGCCCCAGCAGCTGCCTAAAATGACCTTGTCCCACAGGCCAGAGCTGTGGTGCACTTGGCCAGGGAGGGCTATTTTCCCCATAAATTGAATCTAGTTAGGGAGGGAGGAGGGCTTCCTGTCCTTTTTATTAAAAGCATGGTATGGGGGTAATAATACATGGGATTCCTCATCTTGCCCCAGAACGTTAGTTTCCTGGGTGCAGTTCATGGCTGCTTCCCCACCGTCCTGTGCCAGGCTCTGAGTCCACCCATGGGCCCTTGGCAGGCATTAGCTAGAATCCTCCTGCTGCCACGCCTGTCCCTTGGCAAGTCCCTGTCTCCTCACTGCAAGTCACCTGCAGGTGGTGGGTTCAGGACGCCTCCTCTGGATCCCTTGCCCAGCTGCTGCAGAGAGTTAGGAGGTTCTAGGAGCTCTGGACATGGCCTGGGAAGGATGAGCCCGAACAGTGTGCAGAGATGGGAATCCCCAGGCACAGGGGATGGGCTCTGGGAGAGGTGCTCAGGGCTGCGAGAGACTGGGAGGCAGGACCTCGTCACTCTGGCCATGTGACCTCTGGCCAGGAATCAAATAACAGCACTACTTGACTGGTGGGGAGGATTAAATGATATGACTTCTATAAAGTTTTTAGTGCACAGATCAATCAATATTAGCCACTATTATTACCATTATTATGCCTCCAAGTACTCTCTGTGACTGGTTCTCCTTCATGGAAGGCAGACCTCAGCTGCACACTGGAAACTCAGGGGTGTTGGGGCCACGGCACCCTTCTCCCTCCTCCTGCCCACCCTCCTGGCCCCAGGCCTGGCCCTGGCCCCTACCCTGGGCCCCTTTCCTCCTGGACATGCACACTTGAGAAACGCTACCCATGTTGCCAAGAAACCACCTTCTCTACCTATTTTAGAAGGTTTATAAGTGTTCTGCTTAATGTTTTAAAAGGTTATATTCTAAAGAGGGACATGGTTAAGCAAATTACGGCCCATCAACCTGACGGCATATTAAGCAGCCATTAAAGTAATAATTACGGAGATTGTATAGCAACACAGAAAAAGCTTATGGACTCATAGGAAAGGGAAAAGAAAGCAAAATAAAAAATGGAATCACACAGCGATTGGCACTAGTCAAGCCCACATCCCTAGCAACAGCTGCAGGGATGAATAGCATCCTTTCTATGTTTTTCAATGTTGTTCTATTGTTTTTATAATACATACATAAAAAAACAGCGGTGTCATTGGGTTCAGGACTTCATGCATTGAAAAAAGCAAAATCCTTTCCCCTCATGGCCTGGGAGAGCAGACGCTGTGTGTAACGCTGTGTTTAAAGACCCAGGGTCATGGGTCACACTTGCTGCTCTGTGTACCTCGATGTTCATGGCTGGTGGGGAGGTGGGGAGGTACCTTCTTCCTTTCTCATCCCTCCCTCCTCCACATCCTTCCTTTCCTTCCCCGCTCTCCATTCTTCATCTTTCCTTCCTTTCCTTTAACAGTAGTTTATTGCGCTCTTACTCTGTGTGGGCGTGATCTTCACTACCCAATTCAGTGAGGCCAAAAGATGGTTTCTGCTCTTAAGAGGTCTCACCAGCGAGACAAATCTGAAAACAAACCATCCTGATAGGTCAAAACATCACTAATTCAACTTGACAAGGAGAATAGTTAGCTCTTCTTGGAAGGACTCAGGGAAGCTTCTTCAGTAGGCCTTGCAAGCGCTGGCCAGGAAGGCCATCCCTGCTGGGGAAGAGGGGGACGGGGGCTCACAACCCGTGGGACCTGTGGCCCTTTATTCCCGAGTTCTGTGTCCTTTGGGAAGGTCGATGGATTGCAGGTCTACCTGGTACTACTCTCATGGGGCCACGGTGCTTTAACCCCACAGTTATGCTTACAACCCCACAATAGCTCTGGCATCTAGGAGTTTATCAAAATCATCATGAATCTACTTGACATTTCCGGGGCTCTCTAGGTGTTAGAGGTGGGAGAGGCTTCAAGGAGCACCTGGCTCCCAATTGTCCCAAACACCCAAGAAGCCACTTGGCAGGAGATGTTAGCCTCAGTCAGGGCATGTGGGCATTACTGACTACATCCAGCACCTTCACTTCAGGGGTGAAGAAACTGTGTCCTAGAAAGGGGAAGTTGCTGGCTTATTTGAAGCCACTGCACAAATGCCTGGCTCCAATTAGTTCTTCTGTCCTCAAAGCCAGTGCTCTTCGAAGCATACCAGGCCCCTTTTCCAAGCCAGGCTGGTCTCTCCTCTTTCCCTTCCTGTGGATCAGCTCTTTCCTCTTTGCTCTTAATTTCCTTTAACTTTCAGGATGTGCCCACTTCCCAGTACTGTGAGACACAGCGGATAAGCCTCCTCCTCATTCCGTTCCCCCATGACTTTCACCTTTCTAGGTGGTCCGATTAGGACAGTGCCTGATGCTTTTGGTCTATCAGGGGAGCAGCCTGGTGTCTCAAGGTTTGTCCTCCTCCTGTTCCTTCCTCTTCCTGAAGAAACCGGATCTAAGGAGGGGACTCTGGCTAGAGTATGCAAAGGTGACAAACTCATACAGAATCCATGGCTCCAGACCTCCTTTGGTGAACCATCCAAGCAAATCCTTAATTTGATCTCATTCTCTTGATTTGGCCATGCTGGGGCCCTAGGAAGGTTTCAACCTAATGATAGGCCTGGCAGCCCACGGGGATAAATATCTGTGAATCTATAAGTAAAGAGCTGGGGACTAGTTATGGCAGATGATCCTGTCTTCTTCAGCCTTGAACTAGATACCCGGGGCATGATGAGGGTCAGAACTTGAATGTCATGGCAGAAACTGAACTATGAAGCCCATGGACTAACTTTGAATATGAAGAGCTTCTGGGCCATTTACCTCTTGCTTTCCTGTTTTCCCACCTATAAATCTGTTCTCTTGTTTTGGCATTTATGTGGTTTCAGAAGGCTATTATCTTGTCAACATTGTTCTACAGCATTGACATTATCTCTTAATTACACAATCACTTTGTTATGTACTGTAGACCTAGTAATAAAATATCTGGAGTGTTCAAGCACAGACAGGATTTAAAAAATATGACTGGTGTCAAACCATCTTGTAAAAATCCCTAAGTGTCACAGCCAGAAGAGACCTCTGCTCATTCCCCCTATTGAAAGGATGGAGAGACTGAGGCCCAGGGTGGAGAAGGGCTTGCTGTTGGCTGCGTGGGTCATTACTAAGACAAGTATTGGAGGTATGGAGTCAGGAGAGGAGGGCCTGACACCTCCTAAGAGGCAGTTTTGTCCTCCATGGCTGCCCCAAATGCCCTATAGCTGTCCTGGCTACATCTGGTGCTCCACGGACAGTCTGGGGGACACTTTCTTGTTTTGTTTTGTTTTTTGGTACTGGGGATCGAACTCAGGACCTTGCACTTGCGAGGCAGGCTGTGGAATCACTGAGCTAAATCCCCAGCCCCCGGGGGACACTTTCTTTGCTGTGGAGGCTTAGGTAGGGGACCCATCCCAGTGACTTCACTTTGATGCCTCCCTGGATGACTCTGTCTCTCACAACCCTTCCCAGGCCCCTTTCCACTCAAGCCCAAACAGGAAGTGTGACATTGTGTGTGTATATGTGTGTGTGTGTGTGTGTGTGTGTGTGTGAGCCTGCTTTCCCCTTGTAAAGGCCATCCATTTTGCTGTGGAGGCTTAGGTAGGGGACCCATCCCAGTGACTTCACTTTGATGCCTCCCTGGATGGCTCTGTCTCTCACAACCCTTCCCAGCGAGGCCTCTCCCAAGGCCCCTTTCCACTCAAGTCCAAACAGGAAGTGTGACATTGTGTGTGTGTGTGTGTGTGTGTGTGTGTGTGTGAGCCTCCTTTCCCCTTGTAAAGGCCATCCCCTCACCCATAGTGTGTTCAAACCCATGTTTTCAATCCCCCGCTATGCTGCACCATGTGTCCTGATAAAATCTCTCTGAGATGCTGTATTTTTGCCTATTTGCAATTTCTACCTTGAGTCAAGCAGGCTGATCTGGTACACTAAGAGTTAGTAATATACCAAAGGCCGTCGGTGTCAAAAGTGGCCGGAAGCTAGGGCCGAAGACATTGAAGTTGATTAGCAGCAGAGGAGGACAGAGATAGACAGAAAACTGCCAGCAACCACCATCCACGGTGGTCGGCTGAGTTTCCAAAGCCTGTTGATAAATGCTTGCTCCATGCGGCGAGGAGCCACTAACACTAGAAGAACCGAGAGCTGCTGGAATTCAGAGCTCAGAGCTGTTAACATTAACAGAGCGACACTAGGCCAATTTGTGATTTCTGTACAAATTGAGCAAGAACCTTTAGCTGACTGATAGCATCTCAGAAGCCTCTACGGGATACTCTCCTTTAGAGAGCCCGAAGAAGAGGGCAGATAATGGTAATAGACATCCCTAGCGCAGGCCCTGGTCCATGTCTGATTTCCGTAGTATATCTTGGTAAAATCCATGCTACCTGGCAACAACACGAGTGCCCATGCTGGGCCTCACAGCAACTGAAAACAGAGGTGGGACTAGAGCTCAGGCTTGGTGATTCCTGCACCCTGAATCTCCTTTTTATAAGTAGATTATATGACTTTCCTTCTGCTCTGACTCACCCACCAGGTCTGCCTGGGTCAACCACTCAACCTCAAGGCGGGTGAGTAGCCAGTCTCCAAAGAACCAGCTTCTTCTAAGGACCAAATCCTGCTTCTCAACGATGCTAGGCAATTTTGGGAACAGGGTGAAGTCCCGGGAGTTAGATCTCTCCTCTGGGTCAGGGAGTTGTGTCTCTAACAAGCTCCTACTTAGTAGAAGCGAATGGCCAACTGACATACAAAACCACTTGTGTCACTGGCAGTGATTATTTTCTTATCCAGGTAGTTCAGCCTGGCGAGGGCATGTAGGAGGGATGATGGTTTCAGGGACAAAGAGAGGCATACCTGGACGGGGCAGTCTGTGGGAGGCGGGCTGACTTGGGGTTTAGGGAATTGGGAGCAGCATGAGAATAATCTGAAAGAGTTTCCAAAATTAGAGGATCCACCCTTTGAGGAAAGTCCCCTGCTTTGCATTGCTTAGGACCCACTTCTGAACAGTACCTGGCAGGCATGGGCCCAACTTCCCTGGTGACTGTGAAGGGCTCTGGAGACTCAGTCTTTTCAACCTCTGATCTTGGACAGAGCCTCAGGCTTCTTCTGTAATTGAATCTCTACAATTTTCTCAGCAGGAGAAACTTACTCGCCACCTCTTATGTGTCACACTGTGTCCCCTGAAAGACATGGTGAAGCCCTCATCCATGGTACCTCTGTGTGGGATCCTCCTTGGAGGCAGTCTTTGCAGATGTGATCAAGTCTCAGAGTAGAAGCGAATGGCCAACTGACATACAAAACCACTTGTGTCACTGGCAGTGATTATTTTCTTATCCAGGTAGTTCAGCCTGGCAAGGGCATGTAGGAAGAATGATGGTTTCAGGGACAAAGAGAGGCATACCTGGACGGGGCAATCTGGGGGAGGCGGGCTGACTTGGGATTTAGGGAATTGGGGGCAGCATGAGAATAATCTGAAAGAGTTTCCAAAATACATACAAAACCACTTGTGTCACTGGCAGTGATTATTTTCTTATCCAGGTAGTTCAGCCTGGCAAGGGCATGTAGGAAGAATGATGGTTTCAGGGACAAAGAGAGGCATACCTGGACGGGGCAATCTGGGGGAGGCGGGCTGACTTGGGATTTAGGGAATTGGGGGCAGCATGAGAATAATCTGAAAGAGTTTCCAAAATTAGAGGATCCACCCTTTGAGGAAATTCCCCTGCTTTGCATTGCTTAGGACCCACTTCTGAACAGTACCTGGCAGGCATGGGCCCAACTTCCCTGGTGACTGTGAAGGGCTCTGGAGACTCAGTCTTTTCAACCTCTGATCTTGGACAGAGCCTCAGGCTTCTTCTGTAATTGAATCTCTACAATTTTCTCAGCAGGAGAAACTTACTCGCCACCTCTTATGTGTCACACTGTGTCCCCTGAAAGACATGGTGAAGCCCTCATCCATGGTACCTCTGTGTGGGATCCTCCTTGGAGGCAGTCTTTGCAGATGTGATCAAGTGGATGAGGTCACAATGGGTTAGGGTGGGCCCTAAATCCAGAGACTGGAGTTCCTACCTTTGACAGATAAGGACATTTCTCTAGGAGCCGAGGATGGCCAAGGACTCCTGGGCAGCCACTAGATTGCATGAAGGCTCCTCCCCTAGTGTGTGGCCCAGCTGGTACCTCGATGTCAGACCTCTGACCTCCAAAACTGGAAGAGATTCATCTCTGTTGTTTTAAGACACCCAGTGTGGTTCTTTGCTACTGCAGCCCTAGGAAGCTAAGATGCCATCTCTGGAAATCAGCTCGATCTGTGGACCAGAGTTCTATCTATTTGGCCTTCTCTCCCAGTGAACACCCATGTCTCCATCCTCTGGCTCTTGCTTTCCTGTCCCCTTTTCTAATGCTCTGTGAGGTCATCCTTGGTCCCCAGTGTCTTCCTTTGGATTTCCACCCAGTCTGTCTTGCCCACGCAGGCCAAGTATTGGGTGCCTGATTATGTGAAAGTCCCCTGCTTTGCATTGCTTAGGACCCACTTCTGAACAGTACCTGGCAGGCATGGGCCCAACTTCCCTGGTGACTGTGAAGGGCTCTGGAGACTCAGTCTTTTCAACCTCTGATCTTGGACAGAGCCTCAGGCTTCTTCTGTAATTGAATCTCTACAATTTTCTCAGCAGGAGAAACTTACTCGCCACCTCTTATGTGTCACACTGTGTCCCCTGAAAGACATGGTGAAACCCTCATCCATGGTACCTCTGTGTGGGATCCTCCTTGGAGGCAGTCTTTGCAGATGTGATCAAGTGGATGAGGTCACAATGGGTTAGGGTGGGCCCTAAATCCAGAGACTGGAGTTCCTACCTTTGACAGATAAGGACATTTCTCTAGGAGCCGAGGATGGCCAAGGACTCCTGGGCAGCCACTAGATTGCATGAAGGCTCCTCCCCTAGTGTGTGGCCCAGCTGGTACCTCGATGTCAGACCTCTGACCTCCAAAACTGGAAGAGATTCATCTCTGTTGTTTTAAGACACCCAGTGTGGTTCTTTGCTACTGCAGCCCTAGGAAGCTAAGATGCCATCTCTGGAAATCAGCTCGATCTGTGGACCAGAGTTCTATCTATTTGGCCTTCTCTCCCAGTGAACACCCATGTCTCCATCCTCTGGCTCTTGCTTTCCTGTCCCCTTTTCTAATGCTCTGTGAGGTCATCCTCGGTCCCCAGTGTCTTCCTTTGGATTTCCACCCAGTCTCTCTTGCCCACACAGGCCAAGTATTGGGTGCCTGATTATTTTTTAATAACATCTTCCGTGATCTTTCCCATGGTCCCCTTTCTCTTCATGTACTGAGCTGTTCTTGCTTCTATCTTCATTTGGCGCTCACTGCAGAGAGGGTCCGAGATGGAAAAGCAAGTGAGTGAAGACCAAGACTTCTTTGGTTCCAGAATTCTGCCAGTGACTGGGGGACTTGGCAGGCAGGAGGACACCCTGCTCCCTCAAAGCATGAAGCTGTTTCTTGAGAGAAAGCCCTGGAAATATCATCATATTTAAAGGGCAGAGGTTGTCTCTTCTCCCCCAGTGAACACCCATGTCTCCATCCTCTGGCTCTTGCTTTCCTGTCCCCTTTTCTAATGCTCTGTGAGGTCATCCTCGGTCCCCAGTGTCTTCCTTTGGATTTCCACCCAGTCTCTCTTGCCCACACAGGCCAAGTATTGGGTGCCTGATTATTTTTTAATAACATCTTCCGTGATCTTTCCCATGGTCCCCTTTCTCTTCATGTACTGAGCTATGTCTCCATCCTCTGGCTCTTGCTTTCCTGTCCCCTTTTCTAATGCTCTGTGAGGTCATCCTCGGTCCCCAGTGTCTTCCTTTGGATTTCCACCCAGTCTCTCTTGCCCACACAGGCCAAGTATTGGGTGCCTGATTATTTTTTAATAACATCTTCCGTGATCTTTCCCATGGTCCCCTTTCTCTTCATGTACTGAGCTGTTCTTGCTTCTATCTTCATTTGGCGCTCACTGCAGAGAGGGTCCGAGATGGGAAAGCAAGTGAGTGAAGACCAAGACTTCTTTGGTTCCAGAATTCTGCAAGTGACTGGGGGACTTGGCAGGCAGGAGGACACCCCGCTCCCTCAAAGCATGAAGCTGTTTCTTGAGAGAAAGCCCTGGAAATATCATAATCATATTTAAAGGGCAGAGGTTGTCTCCCCTCTTCTTCTCCCCATTTAAGGTGTTTCTAAGTGAACCGTAATCACAGCCAGCCTCCCTCTGAGCCAAACTGCTGCACTGTCTGGCATTTCCCAGGTGGATTTAGTCAGATGGACAGAATCAATAGGACTTCTCCCCAGTCCTCAGACCCAAAGCCATCCAACCTCAGGGTTGTTCCTGGGGAGATGACCTGTGTGCATCTCACACACATGAGAGGCATGGAGAGGTTGGGAGAGAGGCTGGGCACACACACCCTGGTGCCTGCTCTGGCCACCTTGCTTCTGCTCCCTATCGGACCCTGTGCCCTGTCTGCAGGCCCACTCTGCATGGGCCGTCCGCTCGGCCAGGAATGCTCTCCTTCCCCAGATACCGTCTCCACGTCCCTCAAGTCGTGGTCTCAGGCTGGACCAGGGCCCCACACCTGTGCCGAATAAACAAGCGGGTAAATGAGTGCACACATCACACGGCACATGGTGATTCTATAGAGCAGATTTAAATTCTTTAATAAAACCCAATGTATCAATCATCTCAGTTCATCCTGAAGAGTCTATTTTATGAAGTAATTGATAAGGAACAGGAATTCATTTCTTACAGCTCTGGAGGCTGCGAAGTCCAAGATCAAAGCTCTGGCCAGTCTGGTGTCGGGTGAAGGTCCCACCTCGGCTTCCAAGATGGCGCCTTGAAAGTCATGTCCTCTTCAGAAGGGTAGAGCCAAGCAGCTCCTCCAAGCTGCTCCTCCTGCCACAGGGATTAAATTTCGTATGCCAAGGGAGTCCCTGTGGTCTAATTATCTTTTGACGGTCCCACTTTTCAACACTGGTGATTTAATTTCAACATAAGTTTTGGAGGAGAAAAGCAGTCAAACCCTAGTACTCATACTACAGGGTCAAAATTTGCAAGTTAGAACACGAAGCAAGGCTCATGCCAAGTGCCCCTCAC
The DNA here is from genome assembly GCF_012274545.1 of Fukomys damarensis. NCBI lineage: Eukaryota > Metazoa > Chordata > Mammalia > Rodentia > Bathyergidae > Fukomys > Fukomys damarensis. Next base: position 7,489,874 of record NW_022900932.1, on the reverse strand, counting down.
GTTCCTGTCCTCTGAGCACCCCGTTCTTCTCTCTGGCACCAGTAGCTAAGGTCTATTTTGTGTCTGTTCTTTCAGACAGTCTCTGCTAATATAAGGGCATAAGTTTTCCTTCTCCTCTCCTTTGCACAAATTGTAGCATCTTGCTTTTTCATGTTGCACCCTTTAATGGACCTTGTAGGTCCTTATTATTGGTCCTTTGAGAGAGGCCTCATTCTTTTCATCAGCCCAATAGTTCTTCACGGTAGGATGCACCGTGATTATCTAATCAGTCTCCTAGGGGTGTTGCTAATCCTTGGCTGGAATGGATAACTCTGTGTATTTGTCAACAATGCTTAATCAGTGGTGAGATTTCCGGCTTCACTAAGGTAGACAGAGTAATTTTTCTCTTTCACCTCTTCTCTAGGGCGCTGAGTCTGAAGAGCTAAAAACTACATTTCCCAGCATCCTTGCAGGTAGCAGATTCAAAGTAATTTAGCACCCACCAAATGGCTGCGCTGAGGTATGATCTGGTTTTGGAACTGAGTGACCCAACAGCGGAGTGGAGACCAGGTACTCATTTGGTGGTGGGCATCATGGCAGATACTGGTTCTCTTATGGACAGCTGTGGGGATGGGTGCCCAAGCCTGAAGCTGCCTACTGAGGGCGAGGCAGCAGCTTCCTGGGTGACCCAATTCTATGGTGGTGTCTCAGTTACTTTCTTGTTGCTACAACAAAATACCTGACACCCACAGCTTAAAGGAGGGGAGGTTGATGTTGGCTCATGGTTATAATCCATGGTCACCTGGGCCCAAAGTCAGGAAGGGCATAGTGGAGGGTCTGGTGGAGGACAGCTGCTCGTGCTAAGGTGGACAGTTAACAGTGGAAGGAGGAGCGAGGGGGAGAGATACATCCTCCCAGGTCACTCTCCAATCAGGCTCCAGCTCTTAGTAGCAAATTAGCTATGAACTCATCCATGGGCTGATTCACCAATGAGTACAACACCCCCATGATCCATCACCTTCCAAACTCATGAGGCTTTTGGGGGACACCCCAGATCTAAACTGTAACATGTGGTTTTGGGAGATGATCCTAGAACCTTAGTTTAGGCATGGGTCCTCAGACTGTGATCCTCAGATCACAACATAGGATCCCAGCCTCAGATCAGTTGTAATGGATCTGCTCAAATCCCCCAGTTGGTCCCACACAAATTCAAGATTGGGAAATATTGGCTTAGAGCACTGTGGGTCTTAGCTAAAGCTGAACTTGGAGTCACTGGGGAATCTTTGAACATTCCAGACATGAAGGCTGCACTGGGATTCATTATATCACAGTCTTTGTGGGTGAGGTCTGGGCATCACCATTTTTAAGAAACTCCTTGGGTAATTCTAATATCCAGTATTCAGTTTACAGGTGAGCATGGATTCTAGCTGTAGCCAAAGAGACCTCAAAGAAGTCCTGCTGGGGTCTTCTGAGAAAATGTCCTTGCTCAGTAATGATGGCCCCACCTGGACCTCTGGTCATCACTGAGCCACAATGTGGGATCTGGAGCTGCTGCCAAAGATGTACAGGCTGAATCCTACCAGATGATGTCTTCTGGTTGTGTGACAGTATATTTTTCTCTGTATTTGAGGTTTAAGAGTTTTCTGTTTGCAGCTGATAGCCCCCTAACCATTACTCCTTTATTTATTTACCATCTGCATTGGCCCTCATGATTTTAAGAAATGAGCTAGTCACCAGGGACGTAGCAATGGGAACGGCCCAGGCCCTTGCTGCCCTCATCCCTCGGTCCCTCATGTCTTCTATTGTCACGAGTCATGATTCTCTTTTATGGATCCCCTCTGAAATATATACACCACAGTTTCCCCCTTCTCTCTGAATCTGCCATCAACAGTGTTCCTTCCCCAACCCCAGTCGCTCTTCCCAGACTGCTGCCATGTTGTGCGTCCCAGACTCAGCTGCATGGCCGAGAGCATGGTAATGTTTGGCCCGGCAGCTGCTGGTGAAGCACCCCAAGGACAGGAGATACTGCGAAGGCAAGCTGAGACACGGGGCAATAGAAGCCGTTCGTCATAGTTTAGTGGCCAGAGCTACAGGCTCAAGAAGAAGGATGTGACGAGGGGAGGATGGCTTCAGAGGAGAGGGTAAAATGCCTGTCTCTCTGCAGGTGGACCCTACTTCCAAGCCCTGAATGCCTTGATTTCTCCACCCATGGTCCCTGCACACCAGGACCCACCCAACAGGAGCGTGAAGCTTTTCTCTGTTTACTTGGTTGGAATTTCCCTGTTTTTGTTTTATAATCATCGTCTAATTTGTTAGATTCTCCCTCCCACCCCATCCCCCCTCATCTTTGGACTCAGCCCACTAGGCTTCCACCCCTGCCTGGCTGCTTCTTAAGCTGTTCATCGGTAATTAGTCTCCCCAGCCACTTCTCAGTGGGTTTTTCTCAAAAGCTGTCTTAGATGAAATCATTTTACTTATAAGTTCCAAAATATATCCCTGAGGCCAATCATTAGAGGCTGGGTATTGCTACATCTACTGTACTGAGAGATGGGAGGTGATCCTGTGAAGAGATTCTGTGAGCCGTAACTTCGTCTTACTCTTTGAGAGAGTTTGCTTTGTCCACTGATATATAATTTCCATTGTTTTAAATTGTGTTTTTAAAAAGTAGAGCTTTGAAGTTTTTAAGAATTTGAACAGTTGTGAAACCTTTAACAATTATGTCATTATTGATATTTCAAGGGATATGTTGGATAATAAATAAGAAGCTTGGTATGAATTATTTTTTGAAAAAGTAATAAACTTGGTAAAAAATAAAAAGATACAGGGAAATTTACCATGCTCTGTAATTCTCCTCCTATCCTTGACTTCTGTTCTATTCTTGCCCTTTTAGAGCTAGTCACTACCAAGGATTTACTGTGTAGATATCTAGAAATATTATATATATAATTGGTATAAAATTTATATTTACTACATAAGTATTACATAGTATGCACTGTCTTTCACCTTGTCTTTTACATTTAGATACCACTTTAAGATCAACATTTCAGGCTTTTATATATTTTTTTCCTGAAATGGTAAACTATTACTCTAAATAGACTGAAAAATTAGGATGGGTATTATACTTTCCAGAAAAACATTAAAAAATATAAAGATACAGCTAAAAAGCTAAAAAGGTAAATTAAAATGTAATACTAGAAATCTTCAAATAGTGCAAAGAAAGGCAGGAACTGGGAAACAGAGAAACAAAAGCTAGAGGGTAAGTAAAAACTAATAAGATGATAGACCAAAATCATGTCAGTTGGATTACATTAAATTTCATTAAATGTAAATGCTCTAAATTTACTAATTAAATTTAGAGATTGCTAGACTGGAGAGTAAAAGAATAAAATCTCAGGTATATGTTATCTATAAGTGACACACTTTAGACATAAACATACATATAGGTTTATGTTAAAGGTAATTCATTAAAAAGATACCAACCAAACAGTAATCAAAAAGTAACTGAAGTGAAGTAAAATGGTATAATCACTATAAAAAACAGTCTGATGTTGCCTCAAAAAATTAACAATAAAATTGTCATGGAATCCAGCAGTTCTACTTCTGGGTAGAAATACAAAAAAACAAAACAAAACAAAAAAAAACTGAAAGCAGGGTCTAAAGAGATAGTTATACAACCATATTCATAACAACATTATTCCCAATGGCTAAGAGGTGGGAGCAACTCAAGTGTCATTGATAGACGGGTAGATAAAAAATATATTACAATATTATCTAGCCTTAAAAACTGAGGAAATTTTGATACATGCTACCATACATATGAACATTGAGGACATTATGCTAAGAGAAATCAAATCACTGAAACACAGATTCCACTTATATAAGACATCGAGCTGATGCCTTATACTATGGAGAACCCCAGAAAAGTAGTTTGATGGGTATAGAAGCAAAAAGTAGAATGGTGATTATGAAGGCCTAAGGGAGGAGGAAATGGATAAGTTGTTGTTTCATGGGAACAAAGTTTCAGTTTTGCAAGATGCAAAATACCAAGATTTGGTGCATACTAACATGAAGGTACTTAACACTACTGATCACTTAAAGTGATTAAGATAGTAAATTTTATGCTATGTGGTTTATCCTAATTGGAAAAAAAAGACAACTGAAGTGGTTAGATTAATATCAGACAAAGCAAGTTGCCAGGGAGAAGAGGAACATTACAGAATGATAGGGCAATTCACTAGAAGACACAACAATACTAAAGATGTATGCATCTAATAATAAAGCTTCAAAATACATGAAGCAAAAATGGATTCCGCTGGAGGGTGAAAAAGAAAACACATGATTATAGTTGGATACTTTAACATTTCTCCTAGTAATTGATACAACTAGACATAAAATCAGCAAGAGTTTCAGTGACTTGAACAACCCAGTTACCACCTTGACCTAATGTACATTTTAAACATATATCTTCTTCTCAGAAGTGACATTCTTAGTATCCTCTCAGCCTTCCCTAGTTTCCTAGCTCTTCATTCACAGAATTATTTCTTCCTACTTTTCTTTCTCTCTCTCTCTCCCTTTCCTACATCTCTTCTTTTCTTTCTTCCTTTTCCTCCATTCCTATTGTTTTTCCTTTCTCCTACCCTTTCATGGGCATATAGTTTACTGACACTAATATCACAAAATTAGATACTTATGCTTTTTAATTTAAAAGTAAATGAATTCAATTCTTTATTTCTGAATAAAAAGTAGTCTTATTATGGAGTTTTTTGGG
>NW_022900932.1:7472530-7484348 GCF_012274545.1 Fukomys damarensis | reverse complement strand
ATGCTAGGCAATTTTGGGAACAGGGTGAAGTCCCGGGAGTTAGATCTCTCCTCTGGGTCAGGGAGTTGTGTCTCTAACAAGCTCCTACTTAGTAGAAGCGAATGGCCAACTGACATACAAAACCACTTGTGTCACTGGCAGTGATTATTTTCTTATCCAGGTAGTTCAGCCTGGCAAGGGCATGTAGGAAGAATGATGGTTTCAGGGACAAAGAGAGGCATACCTGGACGGGGCAATCTGGGGGAGGCGGGCTGACTTGGGATTTAGGGAATTGGGGGCAGCATGAGAATAATCTGAAAGAGTTTCCAAAATTAGAGGATCCACCCTTTGAGGAAATTCCCCTGCTTTGCATTGCTTAGGACCCACTTCTGAACAGTACCTGGCAGGCATGGGCCCAACTTCCCTGGTGACTGTGAAGGGCTCTGGAGACTCAGTCTTTTCAACCTCTGATCTTGGACAGAGCCTCAGGCTTCTTCTGTAATTGAATCTCTACAATTTTCTCAGCAGGAGAAACTTACTCGCCACCTCTTATGTGTCACACTGTGTCCCCTGAAAGACATGGTGAAACCCTCATCCATGGTACCTCTGTGTGGGATCCTCCTTGGAGGCAGTCTTTGCAGATGTGATCAGGTGGATGAGGTCACAATGGGTTAGGGTGGGCCCTAAATCCAGAGACTGGAGTTCCTACCTTTGACAGATAAGGACATTTCTCTAGGAGCCGAGGATGGCCGAGGACTCCTGGGCAGCCACTAGATTGCATGAAGGCTCCTCCCCTAGTGTGTGGCCCAGCTGGTACCTCGATGTCAGACCTCTGACCTCCAAAACTGGAAGAGATTCATCTCTGTTGTTTTAAGACACCCAATGTGGTTCTTTGCTACTGCAGCCCTAGGAAGCTAAGATGCCATCTCTGGAAATCAGCTCGATCTGTGGACCAGAGTTCTATCTATTTGGCCTTCTCTCCCAGTGAACACCCATGTCTCCATCCTCTGGCTCTTGCTTTCCTGTCCCCTTTTCTAATGCTCTGTGAGGTCATCCTCGGTCCCCAGTGTCTTCCTTTGGATTTCCACCCAGTCTCTCTTGCCCACACAGGCCAAGTATTGGGTGCCTGATTATTTTTTAATAACATCTTCCGTGATCTTTCCCATGGTCCCCTTTCTCTTCATGTACTGAGCTGTTCTTGCTTCTATCTTCATTTGGCGCTCACTGCAGAGAGGGTCCGAGATGGGAAAGCAAGTGAGTGAAGACCAAGACTTCTTTGGTTCCAGAATTCTGCAAGTGACTGGGGGACTTGGCAGGCAGGAGGACACCCCGCTCCCTCAAAGCATGAAGCTGTTTCTTGAGAGAAAGCCCTGGAAATATCATAATCATATTTAAAGGGCAGAGGTTGTCTCCCCTCTTCTTCTCCCCATTTAAGGTGTTTCTAAGTGAACCGTAATCACAGCCAGCCTCCCTCTGAGCCAAACTGCTGCACTGTCTGGCATTTCCCAGGTGGATTTAGTCAGATGGACAGAATCAATAGGACTTCTCCCCAGTCCTCAGACCCAAAGCCATCCAACCTCAGGGTTGTTCCTGGGGAGATGACCTGTGTGCATCTCACACACATGAGAGGCATGGAGAGGTTGGGAGAGAGGCTGGGCACACACACCCTGGTGCCTGCTCTGGCCACCTTGCTTCTGCTCCCTATCGGACCCTGTGCCCTGTCTGCAGGCCCACTCTGCATGGGCCGTCCGCTCGGCCAGGAATGCTCTCCTTCCCCAGATACCGTCTCCACGTCCCTCAAGTCGTGGTCTCAGGCTGGACCAGGGCCCCACACCTGTGCCGAATAAACAAGCGGGTAAATGAGTGCACACATCACACGGCACATGGTGATTCTATAGAGCAGATTTAAATTCTTTAATAAAACCCAATGTATCAATCATCTCAGTTCATCCTGAAGAGTCTATTTTATGAAGTAATTGATAAGGAACAGGAATTCATTTCTTACAGCTCTGGAGGCTGCGAAGTCCAAGATCAAAGCTCTGGCCAGTCTGGTGTCGGGTGAAGGTCCCACCTTGGCTTCCAAGGTGGCGCCTTGAAAGTCATGTCCTCTTCAGAAGGGCAGAGCCAAGCAGCTCCTCCAAGCTGCTCCTCCTGCCACAGGGATTAAATTTCGTATGCCAAGGGAGTCCCTGTGGTCTAATTATCTTTTGACGGTCCCACTTTTCAACACTGGTGATTTAATTTCAACATAAGTTTTGGAGGAGAAAAGCAGTCAAACCCTAGTACTCATACTACAGGGTCAAAATTTGCAAGTTAGAACACGAAGCAAGGCTCATGCCAAGTGCCCCTCACATTCCTGTCCTCTGAGCACCCCGTTCTTCTCTCTGGCACCAGTAGCTAAGGTCTATTTTGTGTCTGTTCTTTCAGACAGTCTCTGCTAATATAAGGGCATAAGTTTTCCTTCTCCTCTCCTTTGCACAAATTGTAGCATCTTGCTTTTTCATGTTGCACCCTTTAATGGACCTTGTAGGTCCTTATTATTGGTCCTTTGAGAGAGGCCTCATTCTTTTCATCAGCCCAATAGTTCTTCACGTTAGGATGCACCGTGATTATCTAATCAGTCTCCTAGGGGTGTTGCTAATCCTTGGCTGGAATGGATAACTCTGTGTATTTGTCAACAATGCTTAATCAGTGGTGAGATTTCCGGCTTCACTAAGGTAGACAGAGTAATTTTTCTCTTTCACCTCTTCTCTAGGGCGCTGAGTCTGAAGAGCTAAAAACTACATTTCCCAGCATCCTTGCAGGTAGCAGATTCAAAGTAATTTAGCACCCACCAAATGGCTGCGCTGAGGTATGATCTGGTTTTGGAACTGAGTGACCCAACAGCGGAGTGGAGACCAGGTACTCATTTGGTGGTGGGCATCATGGCAGATACTGGTTCTCTTATGGACAGCTGTGGGGATGGGTGCCCAAGCCTGAAGCTGCCTACTGAGGGCGAGGCAGCAGCTTCCTGGGTGACCCAATTCTATGGTGGTGTCTCAGTTACTTTCTTGTTGCTACAACAAAATACCTGACACCCACAGCTTAAAGGAGGGGAGGTTGATGTTGGCTCATGGTTATAATCCATGGTCACCTGGGCCCAAAGTCAGGAAGGGCATAGTGGAGGGTCTGGTGGAGGACAGCTGCTCGTGCTAAGGTGGACAGTTAACAGTGGAAGGAGGAGCGAGGGGGAGAGATACATCCTCCCAGGTCACTCTCCAATCAGGCTCCAGCTCTTAGTAGCAAATTAGCTATGAACTCATCCATGGGCTGATTCACCAATGAGTACAACACCCCCATGATCCATCACCTTCCAAACTCATGAGGCTTTTGGGGGACACCCCAGATCTAAACTGTAACATGTGGTTTTGGGAGATGATCCTAGAACCTTAGTTTAGGCATGGGTCCTCAGACTGTGATCCTCAGATCACAACATAGGATCCCAGCCTCAGATCAGTTGTAATGGATCTGCTCAAATCCCCCAGTTGGTCCCACACAAATTCAAGATTGGGAAATATTGGCTTAGAGCACTGTGGGTCTTAGCTAAAGCTGAACTTGGAGTCACTGGGGAATCTTTGAACATTCCAGACATGAAGGCTGCACTGGGATTCATTATATCACAGTCTTTGTGGGTGAGGTCTGGGCATCACCATTTTTAAGAAACTCCTTGGGTAATTCTAATATCCAGTATTCAGTTTACAGGTGAGCATGGATTCTAGCTGTAGCCAAAGAGACCTCAAAGAAGTCCTGCTGGGGTCTTCTGAGAAAATGTCCTTGCTCAGTAATGATGGCCCCACCTGGACCTCTGGTCATCACTGAGCCACAATGTGGGATCTGGAGCTGCTGCCAAAGATGTACAGGCTGAATCCTACCAGATGATGTCTTCTGGTTGTGTGACAGTATATTTTTCTCTGTATTTGAGGTTTAAGAGTTTTCTGTTTGCAGCTGATAGCCCCCTAACCATTACTCCTTTATTTATTTACCATCTGCATTGGCCCTCATGATTTTAAGAAATGAGCTAGTCACCAGGGACGTAGCAATGGGAACGGCCCAGGCCCTTGCTGCCCTCATCCCTCGGTCCCTCATGTCTTCTATTGTCACGAGTCATGATTCTCTTTTATGGATCCCCTCTGAAATATATACACCACAGTTTCCCCCTTCTCTCTGAATCTGCCATCAACAGTGTTCCTTCCCCAACCCCAGTCGCTCTTCCCAGACTGCTGCCATGTTGTGCGTCCCAGACTCAGCTGCATGGCCGAGAGCATGGTAATGTTTGGCCCGGCAGCTGCTGGTGAAGCACCCCAAGGACAGGAGATACTGCGAAGGCAAGCTGAGACACGGGGCAATAGAAGCCGTTCGTCATAGTTTAGTGGCCAGAGCTACAGGCTCAAGAAGAAGGATGTGACGAGGGGAGGATGGCTTCAGAGGAGAGGGTAAAATGCCTGTCTCTCTGCAGGTGGACCCTACTTCCAAGCCCTGAATGCCTTGATTTCTCCACCCATGGTCCCTGCACACCAGGACCCACCCAACAGGAGCGTGAAGCTTTTCTCTGTTTACTTGGTTGGAGTTTCCCTGTTTTTGTTTTATAATCATCGTCTAATTTGTTAGATTCTCCCTCCCACCCCATCCCCCCTCATCTTTGGACTCAGCCCACTAGGCTTCCACCCCTGCCTGGCTGCTTCTTAAGCTGTTCATCGGTAATTAGTCTCCCCAGCCACTTCTCAGTGGGTTTTTCTCAAAAGCTGTCTTAGATGAAATCATTTTACTTATAAGTTCCAAAATATATCCCTGAGGCCAATCATTAGAGGCTGGGTATTGCTACATCTACTGTACTGAGAGATGGGAGGTGATCCTGTGAAGAGATTCTGTGAGCCGTAACTTCGTCTTACTCTTTGAGAGAGTTTGCTTTGTCCACTGATATATAATTTCCATTGTTTTAAATTGTGTTTTTAAAAAGTAGAGCTTTGAAGTTTTTAAGAATTTGAACAGTTGTGAAACCTTTAACAATTATGTCATTATTGATATTTCAAGGGATATGTTGGATAATAAATAAGAAGCTTGGTATGAATTATTTTTTGAAAAAGTAATAAACTTGGTAAAAAATAAAAAGATACAGGGAAATTTACCATGCTCTGTAATTCTCCTCCTATCCTTGACTTCTGTTCTATTCTTGCCCTTTTAGAGCTAGTCACTACCAAGGATTTACTGTGTAGATATCTAGAAATATTATATATATAATTGGTATAAAATTTATATTTACTACATAAGTATTACATAGTATGCACTGTCTTTCACCTTGTCTTTTACATTTAGATACCACTTTAAGATCAACATTTCAGGCTTTTATATATTTTTTTCCTGAAATGGTAAACTATTACTCTAAATAGACTGAAAAATTAGGATGGGTATTATACTTTCCAGAAAAACATTAAAAAATATAAAGATACAGCTAAAAAGCTAAAAAGGTAAATTAAAATGTAATACTAGAAATCTTCAAATAGTGCAAAGAAAGGCAGGAACTGGGAAACACAGAAACAAAAGCTAGAGGGTAAGTAAAAACTAATAAGATGATAGACCAAAATCATGTCAGTTGGATTACATTAAATTTCATTAAATGTAAATGCTCTAAATTTACTAATTAAATTTAGAGATTGCTAGACTGGAGAGTAAAAGAATAAAATCTCAGGTATATGTTATCTATAAGTGACACACTTTAGACATAAACATACATATAGGTTTATGTTAAAGGTAATTCATTAAAAAGATACCAACCAAACAGTAATCAAAAAGTAACTGAAGTGAAGTAAAATGGTATAATCACTATAAAAAACAGTCTGATGTTGCCTCAAAAAATTAACAATAAAATTGTCATGGAATCCAGCAGTTCTACTTCTGGGTAGAAATACAAAAAAACAAAACAAAACAAAAAAAAACTGAAAGCAGGGTCTAAAGAGATAGTTATACAACCATATTCATAACAACATTATTCCCAATGGCTAAGAGGTGGGAGCAACTCAAGTGTCATTGATAGACGGGTAGATAAAAAATATATTACAATATTATCTAGCCTTAAAAACTGAGGAAATTTTGATACATGCTACCATACATATGAACATTGAGGACATTATGCTAAGAGAAATCAAATCACTGAAACACAGATTCCACTTATATAAGACATCGAGCTGATGCCTTATACTATGGAGAACCCCAGAAAAGTAGTTTGATGGGTATAGAAGCAAAAAGTAGAATGGTGATTATGAAGGCCTAAGGGAGGAGGAAATGGATAAGTTGTTGTTTCATGGGAACAAAGTTTCAGTTTTGCAAGATGCAAAATACCAAGATTTGGTGCATACTAACATGAAGGTACTTAACACTACTGATCACTTAAAGTGATTAAGATAGTAAATTTTATGCTATGTGGTTTATCCTAATTGGAAAAAAAAGACAACTGAAGTGGTTAGATTAATATCAGACAAAGCAAGTTGCCAGGGAGAAGAGGAACATTACAGAATGATAGGGCAATTCACTAGAAGACACAACAATACTAAAGATGTATGCATCTAATAATAAAGTTTCAAAATACATGAAGCAAAAATGGATTCCGCTGGAGGGTGAAAAAGAAAACACATGATTATAGTTGGATACTTTAACATTTCTCCTAGTAATTGATACAACTAGACATAAAATCAGCAAGAGTTTCAGTGACTTGAACAACCCAGTTACCACCTTGACCTAATGTACATTTTAAACATATATCTTCTTCTCAGAAGTGACATTCTTAGTATCCTCTCAGCCTTCCCTAGTTTCCTAGCTCTTCATTCACAGAATTATTTCTTCCTACTTTTCTTTCTCTCTCTCTCTCCCTTTCCTACATCTCTTCTTTTCTTTCTTCCTTTTCCTCCATTCCTATTGTTTTTCCTTTCTCCTACCCTTTCATGGGCATATAGTTTACTGACACTAATATCACAAAATTAGATACTTATGCTTTTTAATTTAAAAGTAAATGAATTCAATTCTTTATTTCTGAATAAAAAGTAGTCTTATTATGGAGTTTTTTGGGGTTTTTTTTTTTTTTTTTTGCATAAGATGTCTAAGTGATTTCTTCCCTAGGTGTCGGTCCTGGGTATCTAGTAAAATTACTTTGGAAATTCCCAGGCAGGCCATTAGGGACAGTGGGAAGGCTTTCTGAAGGAAGTGAATTCAGATCGGGATAGAGCTTGGATTGATGGAAACTGGATCAAGGGAAATGTCCTTTGAATGTTAGAATTTCATTCATTTGAATTTTAGGGGGGACACAAAACATACAGACCATTGCATCAGCTAGATTAAAGCAATGCCCCCAATATGCATACTGATTCCTCCCTGGGCCCACTAAGCCCTTATGGTGTGTAGCAACCCTGAAGCTATCATTTCTGCTCTCACTAGTTGTTATACCCTTACCAGGAGCTGGTTAGTTTGCCCCAAATCTACCTAGGTTGATTCTACTCATTGAAATCCTCACATGATCTCAGGAAGCACGACATAGACAATGAAGTATCAGTGGGAAAAGAGAGCACTGTTCCCATCTAATCTGAGTTGAATGCTTTAGAAAGACAACCGGAAAAAGAGCAGGCTGAGGTCAGTGAATGCTATTTTGTCATCATCACAGGGGTGTGTTCTCTACAGACGGAATGAAAGGGCACCTAGCACAGCCACCCTGTCTCTGTGCTTCACGTTGTAGCCCAACGCCTAAGCACAGAAGGAGTCAATGACTATTTTTTTTTTTTGGCCAAAAAAACAAAACAAAACAAAACAAAACGAATGTATAACGAAATGTTGAGGTTTTAAAATGGAAAAAGCAAGGCTTCCTAAATGTGAGTTATGAAAACAAACTGCTGAAAAATTAGATGTGGGTGAAACAACTGTAAACGATTAGAAAACGACCTGTGAAAGTCTTGAAGGATTCTGCATTTGGATTGCTTCAGCAAGCACCCTCAAAATTCTCCTTCCTATTTAAGGATAAAAGAAGCTGGTGAGTGAGTCATCATGGAGACGTCGGGGAGGTTGTTTGTGTGGAACTTCAGCTAGTGGACCCACACTCGGAAAGCGGCAGGAGAATTACTGCATTTATAAGTTTTACATTAAAAGATATTTAAGGGATGTGTGTCAGTAGGATTCCAGCCGGGGGTGGTGGTGGTGGTGGCTCAAATTAGATGCCTTGAAGGGAGTTTAATGAACGAGTTCTTTATAGAACTGAAGTTAGCACTGAGGGAAATCGGAAGGAGTAGGACCTCAGCAAGGGGCACTCAGCAATGCCCTGGCTGGTAGCAGAGCTGTGCAGCGAGGAGCCAGGGACATGCAGCCCTGACCTCTGGCTTCTCTCTCCTGCAGTCCCCAGCCGGTGTCGCAAGCTGGCCAAGCCCCTGCTAGTCTGTGCAGATGGGGCCTGAGCAGAGGGAGCCGAGGGGGACACGTGGGAGCAGATGGGAAGATGTCCAGCCTGCCATCATTTCCCATGATCCTCCCTCCTCCCTGCCATTTCCAACACTCTGACGGCTGTGAGTGCAAGTCCTGCCAGCCTGGGCTCCCCCTAGACTGTAGGTATGAAGAGGCGGGCACTTAATTCTGGGCATCTGTGGATTGCCAAACTTGGTGAGAGCTTGGCACACGGAAAAAGCTTAATCATGACCTGCATGAATATTGGCGATGATATAAGAACCATTAGTTGTCCAAACACCTGTAATAGTCATGTTCATTCATCATTCATTTAAGAAATACTAAGTGCCTATTGTGTGCCAGACAGGCTGCCCTTAGTAAAGAGGGTACCATGGCAAATAGCAAGGCCATGGTCTGAAAGTGGGCAAGAAAGGTGACAAATTCTCTTGTTCACCCAACGAACATCTACAGAACAAAAAGGATGTCCCTGGCATTGTCCTAGGTGTTGGCGATTCAAAGGGTCTTTCTGCTAAGCTGTATCTCCAGTCCTTTAGGTTTTATTTTATGTATTTATGTTTTTACTTTGAGTTGGGGTCTTTCTAAGTTCAGTTTTCTGGGCTGGACTCGAACTCATAGCAGTCTTGCCTCCACCTCCCAGAGTCCTGGGCTTACTGGTGTCCCACCATGCCTGGCACGTCCACTCATCTCATCTGCGATGAGACCTTCTTTGATCCTGCAGGTGAGAGCACAGATTCTACGCGTTGGCAGCAATCTTTGAAGGGGAAGTTAAATGTAAGGAGTGAAAGAGGCTTGCTCCTCCTGGTGAGTGACAGACAAGCAGGCTGCCACTTTAGGTCACGGAGAAAGACAATCCCTTGGGCTGGCTGGAGTCCCTCACAGGGCCAGAGTGTCCGCGCTGACCGCATCTGACCCCTTGGCAATTACACGACAGGATGAGCCCTGAAGAGAAAACTCTGAGCTCTTCACTTTGCCAAGAACAAGGCCCTGAACACAGTAGGTCGACAACTTCTGTGGGTCGAGTGGACTCCGACAGCCACTAACCACAGTGCAGGCTCCCCAGAAACCGGGCTGAGGAGGGGTAGGGCTAATTGGTGCCCAGCAGAGCCTTGGGAGGGGCAGGGGATCACATTGCCTTGTTTAGGTGCTCGGGATGTTTTTAGAGCATGTGTCATCTGGCTCTGTGTGCCAGAGCTTGCCTTTCTGTGAAGGTACTGAGAGGCTCCAGTCCAGTTTCCCATCATCTGAACGCACCCCAAGCTCTTAACACTTCCAGGTTCGGGACTCTGTATTTCTCTTGTGTGTAGGTGCCCAATTGTAGGGGCAATGAGACTTCTCACCGGACCGGCTGTGGTCTGGCTCCACCTTCCTCCCATCCCTTAGGATCCAGTTGGATGCAGTGACCCCTTTGAGTCCGCAGGACTCTCTGGAAGCTTTGGTCTTTGGAGACAGCCGCTTACCCAGTGTGATTTTGCAGGCTTGAGAAGGGCTTTCTCCCCTACCCATGTCCCCAAATACCTCCTCCATGAGTCTTTCGGTGTTTGGCATTGAGTGCCTGTGGACACAGCCTTCCATTCCACAATGCGGGATGGAAATAGAACTGAATGCACATGTGCTTGGCATTGCCCGTAACAAGCTGTTCTTGGCTTCGGTGCGATGGTTGCGCTGCACCCTCTGCCAGGAGGAGCCTCCCGATGATGCCCTCGCTTCCCTGCGCTAATCCTTTAAGCGTCCCTTCAAGCGTCGCTTGCCTGGAGCACGGCTGATTTCTCTGGATAGCAAGCCACGCACTGACTCACACCAGCCCAAGCAAAGGCTGCCAAGGCGTAGGGGACGAGGACAAGGTGGGAGGAACAGGAAGATGGGCTCCTGCACCTTCCCGGGAGGGTGACTTCAGACTCTGCTGCGTAGCTTCTGCCCCCCCAAGCAGGTTGTAAGCTCTTGATTGTAGGGACTATGCCTGGTTCACTTCAAGAGCTCAGACCTGGCACAGAGTCTAGTACTGAGGGTGTTGTGATTTGGATCTAAAATGTCCCCGAGAGTCTTACGTGTGTGGAAAGTGACAGGCCCACGGGAGCTCTATGTTCACCAGTGGAGTCCATTGTTGAGTTCTTAGCCGAGTGTGCTGTGAGGAGGTGGGGCCGGGTCAGAAGAGGTACGTCCCTGCATCACGGCCTGGACAAGTGTCTTCTTGTTCTCGGCTCCTGTCTTCTCTCTGCTTCCTGGGTCAGCGGAAGGGCTGATGGATGCGCCTGCTGGGTTGCCCTGCACAGCAAGCGAGCAGTGATCCAGCCCTGTGCCGTGGTGCTACACACAGGGGGCTCCCGAGGAGGGGAGCCTGGTCCAGACCTGAAAGGTATCAAGGAAGGCTTTGGAGGAGGGCTCTGATATACGATGTCAGCATATGTAGCGGTTGCTTGGGCAAAGGCAGGTGGGACAGTTTGCTGTACCTGGCGCGGGGGCAGGCTCCAGGAGTATGTGCTACCCGAGGGCTGAGCTCAGGAACCGGAGCCGTTTCCTTCAGCCATGAAATGTGAGCTTCAAGGAGAACTAGACTTGTATTTTTATGGTTTGAAATGTCCTTGGCACTCTTGCAGGGGATGAAGGCAGCAGGCTGAACTGGAGCAGATGTGAGAAAGGCTAGGGAGGAGAAAGGAAGGCGAGGCTGCCGATGGGGTCATGAGATGTGGGGGAGAAGGGGTGGCCCAGCGGGACTCCAGGATTCTGGCTTAGGTTACCAGGGAGTAGGGGGTGGAGGACACACACACACACACACACACACACACACACACACACAGGAGAGAGGTGGGGGGAGATAATATTAGTCACATTTTCTGTTGCTGAAACAAATACCCAAGGTGCACAACTTAAAGGGGAAAGGGTTTATCGCAATTCATGGTTTCAGAAGCTTCGGTCCATGGCCATCTGGCTCCAAGGCAGAAACTAGATAATATTAGTCACATTTTCTGTTGCTGAAACAAATACCCAAGGTGCACAACTTAAAGGGGACAGGGTTTATCGCAATTCGTGGTTTCAGAAGCTTTGGTCCATGGCCATCTGGCTCCAAGCCAGAAATATCATGAAGGAAAGCTGCTCACTGCATGGTGGCCAGGAAGGAGAGAGAGAGGGAGAGAGAGAGGGGGGGGAGGCACAGGCACAGCCACAGGCAGGAGGTGCAGAGAAAATAGGGGCTATGCAATAGAGATGGGGCATTTGGGGCCTAGGGCAGCTGGGAACACCAGCACACCCTCAGATACTGGGGAGCCTGAAGCTCAGGAAGGGGGACAAGGGGCTCGAGCACTGTCCACACAGAAGTAGGTGAAAACCCAAGGCAAAGAGAAGAAGGGGAGGAGGGGCGACAGCGTGG
>NW_022900932.1:7469216-7472412 GCF_012274545.1 Fukomys damarensis | reverse complement strand
GTGAAAACCCAAGGCAAAGAGAAGCAGGGCAGGAGGGCCAGCCCTGCTTCGAGCCTCATTCTGCCGGCGGTGCTTTGTGGGCCACGGGTGGTGCGGTGCCTGTGGCAAGGAGCAGGTTTGGGTCTGGCCTGGCTGCTCTGCAAGCCGCTGTTGTTTAACGCTCAGCCTGCTGGGTGAATTTCTGCACACCCCTGCGGGTGTGTTCAGATCTGCAGCCCTGGAGGAGGGCGAGCGGAGAGGCAGGCTGGAGCTGGAGCCCGGAGAGCAGATGGGGACGCCGAGCCGCTGGAGAAGAGAGTGAAGGGGACACGGGGAAGAGGAACAGCCTCAGGGAGGCCGTGGAGCCCAACGCCTGCGTCTTGTCCCCTCACAGGGTCCTTGGAGACATCTCCGATATTTGTCCTCTACCGCAGCAGAGTCCTGGTGGCGGGACCTGGTGGCATAATATCTATTATATTAAGTGGCATTGAGAATCTATATTAAGTTGTAGTAAGAATCGGGCATCTGAAGGGGGTGGATGGGAAGGTTGTCTTCGTGGCCATGCCCTGGGGGCGGGGTTCACGCCATGGTTTCTGAGGAGCAGAGCTGATTGGCTGGCTCACATCTACCTGAGTGCCACAGGGCAGCTGGCTCAATGACTCTGGGCCTTGGTCCTTCATCTGGCGAACAGAGACACCAGCACCAAGGATCTGGAGAGGGTTAAACGAGATGCTGTGTGCCACCAGCCAGCTTGTATGGATTTGGTCCAGTAGCAAGTGCTCCCTGGGTGGTAACTAGAATGGTTCCCACCCCTTGTCCATGCCCTAGCACAAGACTGGGGTTCCAACACCGTAGAAGAGCACGGGGTTGCGAGAGCCAGGGAGCAAGCTTAGACCAGGATCTAAGGTATAAGAAGAGAGCCATCTCAGGGACCGCAGGCTCCCCAAGGACTCTCAGCAAAGGCAGAAGCAGAACCAGGAAATGGGTTCACAGATCGGCCAAAGGAAGCTTGGGATGGAACTATCTGGAGCAGAGGAAGAAAGCAATAAGTACACCCCAAATCTAGAAGCAACCGCTGTTCTGTGTCATTGCAATTTCTAGTCTCACGGCCTCTGCCTCCTGCCTGTTCATCCTCACGTTTCCAGGCTCAGAGGGGAGGAAAGTGGGAATGCCCATCTAACCTCAGCTCACGTTCCTGCCCTGTCATGCTTCTGCCTGGCTGGTTCTGTAAATGTGGTTCATCTCTCGGTGCCTCAGTGTCCCCTTCCGTAAAAGGGGTCTACCTGCCATCTTGGTTACTCTGTGGAATAGCGAGACAAGCACATGTGAGCTGGCTGGCACTTTGTAGAGGCTCAGGAAAAGATTGTTGTTTCGTTTCCCCTGTGCCTGGAGTAAAGCAGCGTCCACGGCCCTCAAGAAGAGCAGCTGAAAGTCTTTCAGGCCCAACCCAGAAAGTCTGCGGTAGGAGGGAAGTAGTCATGGGGGTCCCATTTCTATTCGCAAGGCTGAAGCCTTGCAGGAAGGAAAGAGGCCTAGGACACTCGGTGACCACAACAAACTCCTCACCTTTCCTCCTTACCTAGAGAATGGTAACAATATCGGACCACTCTTCTTCCCCATCTCTCCGAAGGATCCTGGGGATACGGACAGCTGTGAGTCCCCAGGCTATCACCGCTCCCTCCAGAGATCAGCTCCAGGATGACCACAGCTGCCCAGCCTTCCTTCCAAGGTGCAACGGGGTCTTGGCCCATCTGGCCAGGTAGGGTTGCCCCGAAAAACAGACAAGCAGTGTTCCCATCCTGGACCACGGTGCTAGACGGTGGGAGTCCCTGAGGAGGGGGCCTGGTCCAGAAAGCTATCAAGGAGAGCCTCTTGGAGGAGGGGACTCTGATGTACGATGTCGCCGTGTGTAGCAGTTGCTCAGGTAAAGGCAGTGGGGACTGGAGGGAAATCTCTCTGGGGGCCCAAAACTGTACAGCATTCGCCAGCTCTCCCATCTCCTTGATGCAGGCAGGAAGCTGTTTTGCAGAGAAGGGAAACAGAACCACAGGAAAGTGACTTGCCTAAGGTCACACGGCTAATAAACGATCAAACCAGGGCTAGGATGCGGGGACGCCCAGCCCAGAGCCACTCTGTGTTGGTAAAAATGGGGACCTGTGTTCCACGCCTTGGGCTTATTAGTGGGGATTCTGCGGGCAATAGTAGTATGGGCTTCATAATTTTTACTTTTTAATTTTGTGGTACAGGGAGGGAATCCGAGTTGAGTCCTTAAGAAATGTCCTGAAGGGTGGACCCCCTCCCTTCCTCCCTGACAACCCTGGCCCATCTCTTGCGGCTGCCTCTGCCTGATACCCTGGCTTGGGAAATGAAGCTGTTTTCCACCTACTTAATGGCATTGCCCCGAGCTGGAGAGAGCTGTGGTGCCAGGTGATGCCTTGTAATACCCACCCGGGCGGGTATCTCCTCCCATCCCTGAAACAGCTTCTGCCACGGCGGTGGCAGCACGGATGGCAGACAAAAAATGTGTCTGTTGCATTGCGTTAAGGAGCGGGAAGAAGTTACCAGCATTGATTGAAATTCTCAGGTAGAGCGAGTCTGGTGGCATTTGAAGAGGGGAATTTAATTTGCTAGTTTATATTCTACTTAAGTTCCTCCTCTATCTGACTGCTGGTAAACAGCTGCAAACCACCACAGCTGTGTCTGCAGTGGAGGGAATATAGTCTGGGAGGGTGGGGAGGCCAGGCCCCGGGAAACGGAGAGAAGAGGCCTGGTGCGGGCGGAGGGCCGGGAGGGCAGGAGACCCTCTTGGCTTCATCCTCCCTGGGCCTCCACTGTCAAAGGATGAGCTCAGAATAAAGGACGATTAGGGCCTCCTCATGCTCTGAACTCCATACTGCTCAGGATGCTCAGTGGTACAGGAGAGGGACTAGGAACCTGAGATCAGAAAGCCAGAGCTTAGCTGGACACGCTGATGCACTCCTGTAAGTAATCCCAGCGCTCTGAGAGGCCGAGGCAGGAGGATCGCAAGTTTGAGCCCAGGCTGGGCAACTTCAATACTCCGTGAGACCCTGTGTCAAAATAAAAGAGGGGGATGGGGGGTGTAGCTCAGTGCAAAGAAAGGCCTGGGGTTCAGTCCCTATTACCACACACACACACACACACACACGCGCACACACACACACAAGAAAAAGAAAAAAAGGAAAAAGAAACAGCGCTT
>NW_022900932.1:7449883-7469193 GCF_012274545.1 Fukomys damarensis | reverse complement strand
TTTTTTTTTTTTTTTTTTTTTTTTTCCTGTGGGACCCTTGGCACATATCGGACCCTCTCTGGACCTTGAAGGTGGCAGCGGCCATGCGTTACCCCCCAGGACACAGTTGAGGCTCGAGAAGAGGGTGTGCTTGTGGCATCTTGCGCCCGGGAGGGTGGTCCGAAGCTGGCAGCAACTCTGCCCTTTTCTGTTGGAGCACAGAAGCCCAAGAAGCACAGCTCCTCTGATTTGCAAAGTGTTTGAGCCGTGTCCCAGCCCTGGCCTCGGGGAAGGACCTACGCTGTCCGTGCTGCTGCCCCTTCTCAGTGAGGGGCTTCCTCTCTTCACTATGGGCTGGGAACAGACCCTGGGAGCAGCGTGTGGTCACCTTGGTCATCCTCCCTTGGCCTCCCGTGTCCAGGCGCGGAGACAGGGCTGGGTGCAAAGCGTCTGTCGCGCATCTCTGCTTCTCCCCCACGTGTTCGGCAGACTCAGCGCACGGGTTGTGGCAGGCGCTGCAGACAGAGAAGGGGCCCAGGGAGCCGGGGAGCTCGGCTCGGGGTGGGGACAGGCGCACACGGGGTCCCAGGCCTCACCTCGGGCTCTGTGGCTCACCAGTGCAGGACTCCCTCTCCCACTCGCCGCTCTCCTCCCGAGGTAATGCGAGCAAAGCTCGGTGATCGAGGATGCGGAGCCTGACGGTGCACAATTCACCTCCCGCATTTACCTGTCCTGAGGCTATGTGCGCTTCCACAGCGGCGGAGAACCCGCCCATGAAGTCCCTGGCTTCTTTCCGAAAGTGTCATTTGGTTAAACATGAAAAGCAGGTGTAGAAGAGGGGCTGACGGCCTCATTCACTCCTCAGGCCCGCGACGGTGGTGTCAGGCCTGGGCACGTGAGGTCTAAGCCGCGCAAGGACAGCGACTTCAGCCTCACGCCCTTCCTGTCTCCCTGACCATTCTGCTCGCTCCCCCGGGGCCTCCCTGGACACACCGCGCAGTTTGCAGCCAGGCCCTCAGCACCTGCCCTTTCTTCAGTTCTCCCCAAGTAGGTACCCCGTTCAGATGACCCCTTCTCAGAGTTTCTCTGACCATGCTGTCATCACATCCCCTGAGCCTCAAAAGGTGCCCAGCAGGAAGTGGGCATCTGATTATTATTATTTTTTTTGTATCTGGGATCGAACTCAGGACCTTGCACTTGTGAGGCAGGCAGCGGCACCTGAGCTACATCCCTGGCCCTAGTAGGTATCTAATGAACATTCTCCGAATGAATATGGGCTATGATATATGGGGGTGTCTGGAAAAGCAGACTGAGGGACCCAGGAGCATGAGGCTGCAGCAGGAAGAGGAGGAGGAATTCTGTGAGCGGGGAGGGGGTTTGAGGGTAGGGGTGGGGGTGGGGCGGCTCAGCATGGCCGGCACTCTGCTCCCCCAGGCCCTCCTACCTGGGTCCCCCTGGCTCTCCTAGCTTCTTCTACCTCTTTCATCTCCATCCCTGCCAGCGTCTCCACACCATTAATGACTAATGACGGTCCTGTAATGAGCCTGACCCAGGGACAGCCTCTAGGGGTCAAAGGTCCCGTCTACACCCGCCCCACTCGCTTCCCTGGTCCTGAGCCGCTGGAAACAAAGCAGGTGGGAGGCCAGGCCTGGATGGGCTCCTTCTAGGTAGTGGCGGCCTGGTGTCCGACCGAGAAAGGCTGAGCCAGGAGGCCGGGCTGGGATGCTTCTTCACTTCCGGATCTCAGTTTTCTCCTCCCAAAACCCTTAGAGTTGGGCAAGCGGAGTGGCTTGTACATTGTCCTGGGGGAATGCAAATGATGCGATTTGGCTTCGTGGGGAATCGGAAGGAGGAATAAGGCATAGGCATCGCCTGGCTGAGAGCTTTACTGGGGGATCTGCAGCCACCTGAGGGGCTCCTGGAGGAGCACGTGGCGGAAGGCTCAGACCCCTGCTTCAGCCAGGGCAGCCCCCTTTTCTGTTTCATACCCAGTGTTGGATCATGGTTAAGATTTCACCCGGAGAAAGACTCCTTCGCTAGCATTTGAGAAGCTCCAGGGCAGAAGGCCCCCGAACTCCCCCAGGTTTTGGTGCTTGGAGTCTTGATTCCTTTAAGAGCCAGAGTCTCTGGCATTGCTGTGAGGCTCGAGCTTCCCCACCGCAGTGCTCAGGGTGTATGAGGAGACCGCAGGGTGGCCAGGCGTGTCTCTCTAGGACAAGCCGTGACGTGGAGCAGTGATGGAGTGGGACCCGTATGACGAGGGTTCTGGGAGCCCAGTGCTTGCGTCAATCTCGAGGGGTGGCTTACCTCATCGCCCAGGAACACGCTCCTGTCCTCTTGGAAGTGGCTGGCAGAGAGGCTGCAAGAAGTCCTTGAGTGACTGCTGCCTGGCTGTCCCCTTCCTCTGCAGAGGGACAGACAGGGCTTTGAGTGACATGCTGTTCACAGGGGAAGGAGCCCTCTGGCTTTCTCCAGAGCAGAGAAAGCATTTTTTCACTCTTCAGCCCTAGTGCTGGTGTAAGGCCATCGCTGTCTCTGTGAGGGATGCTGGAGCTCAGGCCGAGGGGCAGCTGAACCAGAAGGGACGGCCCTGCTCAAGGAGACCCTAGAAGAAAACCAGGACTCGAATGTACAGGAATTCAGAGTGTAGCCTCGGAGGAGGGTGGGTCTCAGATAGGGGTCCAGGACCCCTGCACCCAACTGGCATAAACAACAACAGGTAAGCTTGTCACATAGGGAGACTTGGGACAACTTTGAGTCACACACAGTAGCACAATCACAGTAGCACAAGTGGGATCCAAGCATGTGACCTTGCTGTGTGGAAAAGTTCAGGGGCTTCCTGGGCCAGCCAGTTCCTCCCTCTGGCCCCAGAGGGCAAAGCCAGGATGGAGTTTGGGGAGAGGAGTCAGGAGGGCGCCGAAGGGGTGCTAGCCTAGCCTCAACTTCAAGGCTCCCCAGACAGGGGCATGCATGGGGGTGCAGGAGAGCAGGCAGTGTCCCAGGGGTGTGGGGTGCAGATGAGACCTCTTCTGAATTTGATGCTTTGTCCAGAACAAGTGGCTGTTGGGACAAAGGAGGTGGGCCTAGGGCTCAGAGCAGGGCAGTAGCTTTAAGAATTCAAAGACCAAGACAGAAGGAAATAAATTTCACAGAGGGGCAGGCATTTAATACCCACCATCTCTTGAACCCTTGTAACCACTTTGCCAATGAACAGAGGAGGAAACAGAGAGGGAGAAACCATTAATATGCCTAAGATGGTCCAACCAGGAAGTAGCAGGGCCGGGATTTGAACCTGTGTCTGCGTGGCATTGACATCTCTGGTTTCCCTTGACAGAGTGCATTTGAGACTCACCCCTGGTGAACTGGGCGTCATGGCTGAAAAGTCACCTGTAGACCTCAGGATCTCTCAGGTGGCCACTGGCGCTGCAGGGGTGGCCGTGGCGGCGGCTGCTATGGAGACCGTTGGTCTGTGTCTCAATCCAGCGGCTGGTTGTGCATTTTGTGGGCTCCCGGATCAAAGTCTCTTCTCACCTCCCGAGATGTGGTTTTTATTTTCATCTTGACTGTGTCCTTTCTCTCTCCAGCTGCTCACACAAAGACACCCAGACTTTGGAACATCCTGGCACGCTGTCATTGTTTGCCACTTTCTCAACACCTTTCTCCTGTCCAAAGTGCTGCCTGACAAGGAGTTTGAAAAATTAGATGACTGCGATTTTCCTTGCTCTTTTATTCCTCTCTCTTTGAACACGACAGGAAGTATAACATATCTTTACCTCGTGTGACCCGCCACACCTCACAGGGCAGGCTACTGCTAGCTAACCTCCCCTATCCTCTAAGGCTTACCCAGAGCTGGCGGCGGTGTCCCCAGGAAGGGCAAGAGAGGACCCCAGAGGCTCTGTGTGAACTCTGTGTGTCACCTGAGAACACAGCCCAACACACGCAGCAGCGGTCGCTGTGCTTCCGTAACCCGGACACACAGGGAAAACTGGAACTTCTCGAGGGTAAACTGTGTCTGCAGAAGTGAGCTATTTAGTGCTTACTGCACCCATTGTAAAGCTTTTCTGGGAAACAGTGCTTCTCCGGCAGTTAGAACACAACAGAAGCAGTGTGCAAGTGACCAGAGGGACTTAGAGAGCTGTAGAAGGGCCGGGAGGGAGGAGAGTCTGTGATCAAAGACACTCAAGGAATTGAAGACTTTCACGACTTTCTGCAGGGAAGAGTGTATGTTAGGGCAGAAGATAGGCTGCTGTGACAAAAAAGCATGCAGAATGTTGCCGGTTCACGTTTCTCTTCTGTGATGATGGTCCATGGTGGGGAGGTGGCCTGGCTCTTGGAAGGCTACCCCAGGTCTCTGACACCTCTCCAGCACACCGGCCACATCCTCATGGTCACTGCTATTCATGGGTGCCACATCCAGGTGACACGGGGACATCGGAAGCTAACAGCTGAGGGACAGACAAGCCGTGGGAGCTGCGGACATCGTTTCTCCTTCATCCCTGTGGCAAGAACTTGGTTCCGCAGCCACAGGCAGGCAGCCAGCTCCCAGGGAGTGTGCGCTGGAGGAGAGGCCAGAGATAGAGATGTGCCCCACTGGGAGAAGGAGGAGAGCAGGATCCCAGAGCTGGGAGCACAGCCTGCTGCAGGAAGACGTCCCCAGAGGATGCAAGCAATTCCTGACTTCAAGATGGTCTTTAGCAAGAACAGTAACTTCAACCCATCCCCTCTCCCCATAAACCACCTCTGCGAATTAAGTCAGCTTCAGAAAGGCAGCGGGGCCTTCTGGCTGTCACCAACGGGAGACCCATGTCCTTGTTTGCCAATGTCCTTGCGGACGGGATCTTAGTCTTTTCTCCAACAGAGACAAAGAACAGCAGCACACTAAAGAATACACATTTTATTCTGTAAAGGCATAAAAAGCTACCCGGAGGCTTCACTGACAGGGCCCTCCAATCTTTCCTGAGATTTAACACAGCAAATAAATTCCATTTCAGCACTCAGTGGCTGCCTCATAGTGGGCTCTTAGCAAATGGCTGTTGAATGAATGCTTTAGAATCCAGCCTTCTTACCATCCAGGGGTCCGATGGAGGAGGGAGGTGGCTTCCAGCAGCACAAGTGGGTGTTCTTATCTTGTTTGTGCAGAGACGAGAGATGGTGGGGTTCTGATTTTAGGCCAACCTTGCCATGCAGTCTGGTCCCAGGGTCACCCCACCCCCAGCTGGGTTTACGTTACTGCTGTGTTCACAGGGAGGGGGGTGGGGTCTGTGCAGAGTCTTCCTTGATTTATTTCTTCATCAGTTTAGCCCTTCGAAGTGGGGAAAACCGGTATCAGACACACGGCTGTGGACTGTTTGTTACCTTTTGGCAAGTGTATGGGGTGTCTCGACCTCCCCAAGGCTCCTGCTGGGCCGCAGCCCTCAGAGGGATGCCGGTCCCAGGTCGGAGCTGGAGGTAGGAAAGCCGGCAGGGGGGCGGGGAAGCCAGAGGGCAGCCAGGAGATGGGAGAAGGGTCTTGTTCAGGAGCGGGCTGGGCACGGGCCACTGGCCCCAGGAATCTAAGGCCCAGTGCTGCACGCTGAGCTCGGGCAGAGCAGGTGTCAATGTGTGAAGCTCAAGAGGAAAAGAACAAAGGCAGCTTCTACACAGCACGTTTGAAATTTGACTATGTGGTCTGTCCCATCACGATGCTTTGCAGGCAGGACGACAGTCACAGGTGCAGTGGCTTGTCTGAGCTGACATGTCACCTGATGGCTAAAACAGGACACATCCCCTGCTGGTCTCTTCTGAGGCTCTGCTCATACACCCAGGACAGAGTGGCTGAGCAGGCAGCAGGAAGGATGTGGAGGTGGAGGCTACCTTCAGGGTCACACAAGGACAGCATGTGTGTCACCCGGAAGGGACAGTGAGAGAGGGACCAAGGAAAGGCGGGGGCTGAGAGACACAATTGACCAGGGAGGCTGAGTGCAGGGTCCCTGGGACAAAGCTATACGGGGAGTTGTTAGACACCCGCTGGGGGTGGAGACCCGGAAGCCTCGTCTCACTGCCGCCTGTCTTGGCTGTGGCACGGACTCAGGCTGTCCTACTCCGTCTCCTCTCCTCGTCCCTCCCCTGGGTTAGACCCCCGCTCTGAGCTGTAGTGTTCCGCCACCAAGGGCTCCCACGGCATCCTCACTCACCCACGTGTCCACCGTATCTGCCACCTCTGGCTTCCCTGGGTCCTCACCTGTGACCTTGTCATGGCTGTGAGAAGCGTCCAACAAGGGGCCCAGGAATGGCCCAACGCAGACGCCACCAGAGCTCCCTCCCAGCCCCCCACTGGCTGAAACCGGCTTGCTCTTCAGTAGCCCCGGATGAGCTAATGAAACTGTCGGTCTCTCTCTGCCCCTCTTTGAAATGCTTTTTCCGTCAGAGTTCTGGAGCTCCTGAGTGGAGGGGGTCTGGACGGTCAGGTCCTTGTTCCCTCCAGCAGTCCCTGCATGAGCTCCTGCTGTGTAGGCACCAGCGCCCTCCTTCCCCTTGGCCTCCTGCCTACCCCAGCCTTGAGCTGAATCCTTCACTGCAGCATCCCCCCTACACCCTGGTCCTCAGTCCGGGATCTCTCCCTGCCTTCTTCTCTTTTCTTTCTCTCACTTCCATTATGCACATTTCTTTAAATTTTTTTTCAGCTTTAATTGAGTTTATTGGTACATTTTAGGGATATAGTACAGTTACATTCATTGTTGGGATCTTGTACCTCTACATGACAGGTCTTGATCTCATTTTTCCCCCTTACCTCTGCCCTCCCTTCACCCCCTCCTCCCCTCCCCATCTACAAACACTTTATTTCCATCTTTTCATTATCTCACAGTTTTTTCTCTTCC
Organism: Fukomys damarensis; assembly: GCF_012274545.1. Taxonomy (NCBI): domain Eukaryota; kingdom Metazoa; phylum Chordata; class Mammalia; order Rodentia; family Bathyergidae; genus Fukomys; species Fukomys damarensis. The sequence continues at coordinate 7,462,357 of NW_022900932.1, read as the reverse complement.
CTTATTACCCTTCCCCTACCCATCCCACCTTCCCTACACCTTTAGCTCCTTTCTTCCCATTTCTAAATGTCAGTAATCTTATTAGGATCTTATGTATTATTGCAGATTATTCACACCAGGGAAACTATTCGGTATTTACACATGTGTGACTTATTTATTTCACTTAGGGGTATACCTTCAATATGTATCCATTTTCCTATGCCATTATGCACATTTCAAACAGCTAAAGAGTAAGGAGTAGAGGAGAATGATCTCCTAGTGTATAAGGAGCTACCCACTGGCTTCAACAATCATTAACTCACGGACAATATTGTTCCATCTGGACACCCCTTCCTGACCTGGGACACACACACTCTCTCTCACACACAAACACAGCGAGAGAGAGAGAGAGAGAGAGAGAGAGAGAGAGAGAGAGAGAGGGAGAGAGAGAGAGAGGGAGAGCCATGAGTGCTCATATACTCATGCACCGGGTTAGTTTGAAGCCAATTCTAGATATTATATCATTTCACTTTTACACCTTTTACTTTCTGTGTCTAAAAGGTATGAGTCTTTCAAGTAAACGCAAGCCAGGGATGTGGCTCAGTGGTTCCGGGGCCTGCCTTGCAAGCACAAAGACCTGAGTTCGATCTCCGGTACCAAAAAAAAAAAGTAAACACAATACTATCATGACATATTTTATCCTGGCTCTTACAATTGCTTAAAATGAGCAACTATCCACAGGTATTCAGAATTTTCAGATTGCCTTGTAAGTGTTCTGTTAAAACAGCTAGTTTGCTCAAATCAGAATCTGGAGCTCTTGCACTGCCATAGATGGATGATGTCCCTTAAGTCTCCTGGAATCTATAGATTCTCACACTGTCTTATTTTTGCCACTTTCAGTGTATTTATTGAGGAAACCAGATGTTTGCCCTATAGTTTCTAACTATCTGAGTTTGGGTGATCTTGCCTTCCTGCCTTCCTTCCTTCCTTCCTTTTTGTCTGTCTTTTACTGTGGTGCTGGGGATTGATCTCAGGGCCTCACACATGCTAGACAAGTGCTCTACCATTGAGCTACATCCCCAGCCTTTTTTATTTTAAGCCAGGGTCTTGCTAAGGCTGGGCTTAAACTTGTGATCCTCCTGCCTCAGCCTCTCAGAGTGCTGAAATTACAGGTGTGCACCACCATACCTGTTCTGATGTGCTCTTGTATTGTCCTTTAATATGACTTCCATCCCTATGCTTACTATAACTGTCCCACTTGGTAGTTTAACTGTCCCCATCTCAGAGCTGGAAGTCACCTCTCACCTCTGTCTAGAACCTGAAATAATGTCTTCCAGAAGGGTTTGGAAGGGGGGCAAAGATAAGACAAGGGAAGGGAGAGAAAGGAAAGGTAGAGGTGTAACTCCTGGTTAATCTATTAGGAAATGATGGCTCTTGGGCCCATTCAGCTCTGTGAAAATCAGAACCTCCGAGACCTGGGCACAGGAACCTGCATTTCTCGCAAGCTCCCAGGCATTCTTCTTTTTTCTGCAGAGCTTCCTGTCTGCACAGAAGGGGACCCTGGACTAAGGTACTTCCAGCTCCCACGTCTGGAGCCAGGACAGGATTCTGTGGTTTGGAAGCATGGAGCGACCTCACTTCACACGCCACAAAAGCACAAATCTGGACAAGAAGCAGCGCCTTGCTCCTGCCTTCCCTCCTGCAGTCAGTGGTAGCTTTTTTTTTTTTTTTTTTCTTTAAATGGCCTTGCTCCACCCAAGTACTAGGATTCCACAAGGTACAGCCTCCAGGTGGTCAGCAGTGTGGCCCTAGGGACCCAGGTGACCCTGTCTGGCAGGCCTTGGCCGGACCCTGCCTAGGCCGTCCTCCCCAGCTCCCACACCCACATCCAGGCTCATGCCCACCCCTCTGCACCTTTCTGAGTCTGTGGTGAAGTTCGGCCTCCCTGTTCCGTCTCTCACCCTCCCTCCCTTCCCTACCTCAGGGCTATGGGCTTCGGTGTTCTCCTTTAATCATTAATTGTTTGTTTATCTTTCCACTGGCTTCTCCTCACCAAGCCAATTTGAATTAATTTTGCAGGGACAATTCCACAAGACAATGTATCAATTGCTGTATTAAAATCAAGATGTATTGCATCTCTGCCATCCTTCCCATCCCTTAATTTCTTAGTTCCCTCAAAGGCACAATCAAGTGTGTCTGGCATAATTTGTTCTTTATAAACCCAGGCTGCTTGTTGTATGTGCTTGTAATTTTACAAAGATCTTTGGCAGTGTTTTATATCTATAATACTTTTCTTTATTGTATTGGGGTGATTGAATCTTGGTGATTAAGGTGACAGTGGAATGGACCTCAGACCTGAGCCTCCTCTCTGGGGTCTTCTTCCTGACTCCATCCATCCATCCATCCATCCATGTGTCTGTCCGTCTGTCCATCCCTCAATTTATCCACCTGTCCATCCATCTGTCCATCTGTCTGTCCATCCATCTGTCCATCCATCCATCCATCCGTCTATTCATCCATCCATCCCTTCATCCTTCCAGTCCTCTGGGAGCACTGCTCAATGTGCCCCCGGGGACAGAATCACCCCAGGTTGAGAATCCCCATGGCAGAGAGATCAACGCATGATATAGATGCAGAATGGGCATTGGGGAGCAGAGATAGATAGGGGCTCTGGCTCACTAGTCCTGATGGTTGAGAATATGATCTTGGATATAAAACGAAAATCAAATCATAGCTCTCCGCTGCTTAAAACACTCTGCTAGCTTCTCATTGATCTCAAAATCCCTGCTCCGTATCACCGCCTTCCAGAACTAACCCTACACCATCCTCCTCTCTCACACGCTGTCCTGCAGCTGTGTTGCACTTTGTTCTGTTTCCTGTGTCCCAGAATCCCTTCCTGTTCCCATCTCAAGGCTTTGCGTTTCACTCTTTTGGTCAGAGCTTTGTCTCCTGGGGTCACCATGTGTCTGATGCCTAATGCCCACTTCTCGGCTCAGGTGTGACCTCCTCAGTCACACCTTCCCCATTGCTCTCGCGGAAGCATTGACCCATCACTGTCCAACCGACCCTCGGTGGCCCTGTCCCTTTCAGGGGCTGGGCCCTGTCCTTGTCTTTATTACTCTTCCCCATGCTCCTGCTTATTTACCTTTTCCTTGATGCTTGTCTGTCTCCTGCAAAATAATGGATGATCCCTGAGAGCAGGGCCTGTGCCTGCATTGAGAACGTCATATGCTTTTGTACATGTAGGAAGATTAAATGAGATAATAATAATTACAAAATAATAATGGCAGTAATAATACTGCTCAACCAGCAAGCACATAGCATGCAGTAAATGATAAATGGTGATCATGACTTACTATTTTTATCATGCGGTTTAGACCTCATCTGTGCCTGTGGCTCCCTCGTATGGTCTAAGGCCCTCTCTTCACATTTGACAGCACCCCATGATGCCACCCTGCCTTCTGAACGTGGCCTCCAAAGTCAATCTGTGTTTCCTGGTGAGGATGACAAATGTGTCCTGCCTTGCGCGGGCTTTTCCGGTTTAGCAGTCAAAGTCCTGCGCCTTGGGGAGTCCCCGTGTCTGCTCCCAGCTTCCAGTGACTTCTAGTTGGGTGCAGCTGAGACACTGAGCGGGGTGTGAGTGAGGGCAAAGGAGGCCAGTCCAGGAGTAGGGCTGGGGCCTTGCAGGTGTGGCCTCCTGGGGCGGTGACGGCAGTTTGTTGGCTGCGAACTGCAGAGTCCCCAACGGGCCAGCTCAGCTTTGGTCCAGCCTTTGTTCAAACTCAGCAGATGAGCTTTGATCTTTTCTAGCCAGGGTCTCCTTGTACCGAATAAGGAGTCAGCGGAGGCTAGGGAACGGTGACCCACTGTCCCCGCTGGCCCAGGTCTGAGGCAGACATTTGGATTCCTCGAAGAACAACCCAGGATGAGTCCGTGAATCCTCAGGAACCTTGGACAAATGCAGAGCTGTGTGATTTTGAGTTCCTGCAAATAGCACAGTGCTCTGGACCTTGCTTTGTGCTTCACTTTTTAACCCTTAGCATCGTTTTAACCCTAAACACAGTTTTCAGTGATGTTTCTTTATTTACTAATGGATAGCAGATACATTAACAGGCAGGATCTGAAGTTTGCAGCTCAGTACATTTTAAACAACCTCTGCTTTAACTTCTCTGGCCTCACTTTCCTCTTCTATAGAACAGAAATTATAATATCTCAATAATAACCGAGCACAGGTGTAGTTATTTAATGAAAGAGTCCAGCGCTGTCCCCACCTCCCTGGCAGCTCATGATCCCTGCATACTTCCTGTGAGAAGGCAGAGTCCAGATGAGGCGCTCAGGACCCTGTGATGGAGACACAGAGCCCAGAGAACTCTCACTGGTGGCCAGAGCCATGTGCATGAGCCATGAGAAGGTAGCTGGAGCCCCATGGCCACACCTGGGGATGGACACCTGGGATCATAAAGCCGCACACTTTGAAATTCAGATGCTCTTAGTTTCCTAACTTGACGGAAGTGTAAACTGAGGCAGGAAGTGGGAGATGACAGGTGATCCAAGGGGAACAGGTCCTTTCCTGGTTGGGACAGGTGGGAGGCAGGCTGCTGTCACTGTTGGCCAACCCAAATGCAGGACCAAGAGGGTCAGGAAGCTCAGGTGAGGCCTGTGAAGGGTGAAGCCGTGGGGAGTGCTGACACGCAGCTGTCACCAGCCTGGGGACGCCATAACTCACTTCCGGCTGCTACTCACTCTCTCTGTCTTTATCCCTGGCTGTCAATTCCTGTGTCTCAAAATGACACCAGCTAAACATCTCAGTGATCTCAGATTCATCACATGGTGGCATCAACGGAGAAAGCAGGGCTTCCTGGGGCCTGTCGTACCCCTGGGTTTTTATCTCCATAGTGCATCGTCAGAAGGTTCTTGGTGTTGTGAGGGATGGACATTCTTAGGTGTTATGGTTACCAGTGTTAAGGACTGAATTGTACCTCCCAAAGGATGGCAAAGTCCTAACCCTGGGTACCTGTGAAAGAGAGCTTGTTGGAAATGAGGTCTTTGTAGATGTCACTGACACGAGGTAATGACTGTCGTCCTCCTTACAAAAAGGCAGAGGGACAGAGGAAGGCTGTGTAGAGACAGAGGCACAGGCCAGAGTCATTCTGCCAAAAAGCCAAGGACACCTAGGGCTACCAGAGGCTGGAAGAGACAAGGAAGGACTGTACTCTAGCGGATGCAGAGAGACCACAGCCCAGCAGCACCCCGATCTCAGACTCTGCCGTGTGGAGCTCTGAGGATAAATGCTGCTGCCCTGAGCCCCCAGTATGCTGTGCTGGGCTACAGTGGCGCAGGAGAGACTAATAGGAGTCAAAAGGCACATTTGTGTGGACAGATCCAGGGGAGGAAGGCTGTCTTCCTCCTCTGCCCCGGAGCCCCTCTAGTTTCTTTCCTCCACCTCCCTTAACCTCTGCAGCCAGTGGACCCTTCAGTTCCTCATGCATGAGGCTTGCACCTGCCTCTAGGTGCCTGCTCTGTGCTGGAGTTGAGGCAACATGCAGGTGGGCCAAGCACAGACTCCAGGGTCAGAGCACTTGGAGCAATGACCCCAGGGTAGGTTACACAGCCCAAGTCTGCTCCTTCTTGGGAAAGTAAGGAACCTCATGCACGAGGCTTGCACCTGCCTCTAGGTGCCTGCTCTGTGCTGGAGTTGAGGCAACACGCAGGTGGGCCAAGCACAGACTCCGGGGTCAGAGCACTTGGAACAATGACCCCAGGGTAGGTTACACAGCCCAAGTCTGCTCCTTCTTGGGAAAGTAAGGAAAAATAACCCATTTCACAAGGCTGTGTCTCAGCCAGTTTGCTGCTACTATAAAAATTACCTGTGGGCAACCAGCTTATAAAGAGAAAAGGTTTATTTCGGCAGCTCACGGCTGTAGAGGTTTGTGTCTGTGATCCATAGGCTCCACTGCTTGGGGGCCATGGCTGCACATCGGGGAGGAAACACCTGGAGCAGAGCAAAAACAACTGCTCACCTCACGGCAGGGAAGCAGAAGAGAGGAAGACAGGGCTGGGGTCGGTCTGTAAGGGCACTGCCCACAGAGACCTGAAGACCTCCCATAGGCCCATCTCTTAGAGATGTCACCACCTCCCAGGAGGACCATGCAGGGGTCCAGGAGCTCACCATGTAGTCATTTGGGAGAAACACAGGATCCACACTATTCAGATCATTCTGAGGTTTAAATGAGATTAATACATGTCACGTGATCAATGCGAGCAGTCCATCAATATATTATTAGTGTCCAGAAAATAACTGAGCAAAACTCAGTGTGTCACAGGATGCGGTGTGATGAAGGCTGGCACAAGAGTACAAAGAGAAGGCCAAAGAGGGATGGGCCATTTGTCACCAGGGACCAGGGAAGGGTTGGTAGAGGAGTAGCTTCTGAACAGAGCCGGAGGAAGGAGTGGACTCCACCCTGTGGGGAAAAGGTGATGGGGTGTTGGTGTGTGTGTGTGTGTTTGTGTGTGTGTGCACATGTTCAGGTGGAAGAGAGAGGTGGGAAGGGATAAGGGACTTCGTCCTGAAAGAAATCGCATTTGTATGGTGAAGAGATCCCCAGGTCCAGTCCCGTGTGGTGTATGAGGCCTGGGACAGGTGGGGTCTGGACAGCCAGGGCTGTTAGTGGGGGAGTCTGGGGCTCCCCGTGAAGGTGATAGAACAGTGTGTGGTGCAGGAAGGAGGCCCTCGAGGGTTCCACCATCCACCTCAGCGACCAGGAGGATCTATCCCAGGCCGGGGTGGGGCAGAGGAAGACTTCAGGAGCACTGCACCGAGGGCACTGGCTAACTTGTTGGGGCGACAGTCCCGATGGCGCTTTTGTGGAGCACAGGAATTCACTGGGGGGACAGGGACGGCAGATCTTGGACTCACAGTGTGCAGGGCCTCACTGCCATGTCCACCCCAGCGCCCTGCAGGGCCTGCACCACCAGGTGGGTGCTGTATGTTGATGTCACTCGTGGGCTGGGAAACCCAGGGAGGAATGACGTTTAGAGGGGTAGTGGTCGTAAGGACAAGTGGGGGTACTTGGGACCAAGCTGCCCAGGGGCTACCGGACGCAGAGCCTTGGAGAGAGGTGCAGGATGGAGACGCAGACTGGGGAGCCAACAACTGTAAGCAAAAATGAGTCCCACGCGTTTAGAGACCAGAGATGCCCCAGCATGCTGTGGCACTGTGATCTGTCCTAGTCCTCACAGAGCCAGTGTCCGGGGCTTTATGGAGCCAGGGAGGGAGAGTGATGGCTGAGATGCACTAATTATTCTCGCAGCAACCTTGAGAAACAGGAACATGCAAGTACATTTCCCTGCCACGGAATGGAGGGAAGAGGGATCAGAAGTCACAAGTTGTCCCAGAAGGTGGCCAGAACCCTGGCACACACCCCCATCTTCTCCCTCCTCGGAAATATCAGCACAAATGCTTCCCCCATCTGGCGATGCTCTTAAGGGTTTGTTGTTTAAATAAAGAGGATTTTAAGCCGGCATATTGGCGCATGCCTGTAATCCTAGCACTCTGGAGGCTGAGGCAGGAGGATCACGGCGAGTTCGAGACCAGCCTGGGCTACACAGTGAGTTCCAGGTCAGTCTCAACTACATAGTGAGACCCTGTCTCCAAAAAAAAAAAAAAAACCCTAAAAAATAAAGAAAGAAAGAAAGAAAGAAAGAGGATTTAGAGCTGGAAAACCCTGCTGGCCACCCTGAGACATGTTTTATGGAACCATTAATGGGCACGCGGTTAACAGCGATGACCCATAAAAGAGCTCGTGGATTCAGACCCAGCACAGGTGTCACAGGCCATTTACAGATGCCTCGGGGTGTCAGTGTTAAGGAGACTCCAGCCTCAGCATCACACACAGCTCTCCCCCACCGCATCCCCACCTCATGGCTCACCCCTGCCACATGTGCCCGGCATAGTGGAGCATGTCTGTAATCCCAGAACTCTAGGAGGCTGAGGCAGGAGGGTTGCAAGTTTGAGGTCAGCCTGGGCGATTTAGCAAATGAACAAGAGCTTATCTCAAAATAAAAAAAGAGAGGGGTTGCCTGGGATGCAGCTCAGCATGAAGACTCTGGGTTCAATCCTCTGCTCCCCTTCAGTGCCCCTCAATTGGCTGTTGCTGCCTGTCAGCTAACACCACACAGTTTGTACTGGACTGTGTCAGCCAGCTGAGTCCCAAGCCTGACCAGGTGCTGTTTGCTATTTATCTTTGTGTTTTGCTAAATAGACGAGGCAGTGAAGAATTAAAAAGTACTCTGGAAAGGACTCCTTGGCTAAGAAAATATGGACAGGGCCCAGGCATTGGCAGTGTTTGTGAGTTTGTGCACTCACACACACACACACACACACACACACACACACACATTCCAAAGGAGTAATGCAGTCTCCAAACACACCCTTCTCACACTCTGGTGCAGTTAGGCCAGCTCCAGGTAGGAAGCAGGGCCGGGGGAGGGACACACCAGTCAGGTGACACAGGTGCAGGCTCCTGATCTCCCTTGGTAACACCTGCTCGACAAAGAGCTACTGTGCACCCCCGCATGCCAGACACCGGGGACACAGGTATGAAGGAGACAGGCATCCACTTACACAGCACCTCCCCCAGTCACAGCTATCCAGGGCCAAGCCGCTCCCTGACGCACACAGACGTGTTTAAATGCAGGCTCACTTGCATCACAAGCGTGCACTCAGGAGTAGGGAATGGACTTCACACCCCATCACTCACTAGGAAGGAAAAATGAGAAGCGTACAGTTTTAACAGCCCTCTCCGGGTCCAGTGCTATTTCCCTGGTTATCTCTCCAGGGGCCAGGGTCCGAGTGTCAGATGAAATGACTTTTTAATGTCCATCTGGGAATCCAGGAGGAAAGGAGGTGGTAATAACACTCCCTTTGTAACCTGTCTGTCTCTTCAGCATTTGAGAAAATTGGATGCTATTAAAATCAATTTAACTCTAAAGGGCAATGGACAGTGGAGACATGGTATTGACAGGAGAAGCCGGCAGCTGTGCCCCGGGGCTGGCTAGAGCCCCCCGTGTGCCCTGGGGGATGGGACTTGGGCTCCTGTGGCCCATCCAGACCACCCTGCAGGGTTTTTCCAGCAGCTGGGGCCAGACCCCCATTGAAGCTATTTGCAAAGGGTCCCATTCATCCTTCTCCCAGCCCTGGAACCAGTGCCTCCTGGGAGCTCAGAGGAGCTCTGGTAAAGGGGAGGTTAGATCCCGTCTTCAGGAGCACCACCGCTGCTGGGAGAGCCAGAGCCCTGACTCAGGGTAGCTCCCGGCTCATCCAAGGGAGATGCGTCCATGTGCAGACACAGGGGAGGAAGATGGCATTGGAAGATCAAATATTTGTGCAGTGTAGTTGATATTTATATAAAATTTATAAGCATCAGAAATGATTCCAATCTTGCTTTGAGAGACACATGTTTACAGCATCAAGTGTCTGCTTTGCCTGATTCCCAGGCTTCTCTTAGTGTGGTTTACTTGAACCAGCCCCTCAACAGTGCTGTTATAGTCGAGTTACTCTGTGTATCAGCCAGCTTTTCATTGCTGTGACCACGTATCCACCCTCCGTAAAGAGCTTAGAGGAGGAGTTGTGCCAGAGGCTCATGGTTCCACAGATTTCAGTCCATGGTCAGCTATTCAATTGCTGTGCGCCTGAGGTGGGGCAGAAGCATCATGGTGGAAGGGGATGATGCAGCAAGGGAGCTCAACCCACAGCAGCCTGGAAGCTGAATGAGAGGGAAAGATCCAGAAAGGAAGTGGCCGGGAACCAGGTCCACCCTTCAAAGGTTGGCCCCAGTGACCCAGCTCATCCAACTGGGTCCTACTTCCCAATAAACCCATTGAGCTGTGGACTCATCAATGGTTTAATCCACGGGATGGTGTTGGGTGCCTCATGATCCATGCATCTCTTCAAAAGCCTTCTGCCCAGCAAGGCTCTCAGGGTCACATGAGTCCCATGCACAGCCCGGTGACTCTGCGTAACGGCACAATTTTGAAATTAGTCCTCCATTCCCCGAATGTTTCCTCAGACAGCAGATGCATGTGGCTGTCCCCTACTTGGCTCAGTCTGCTGGCGACTGGTCACTGGGTCTCTGCGGCTCAGCTCGGACACTGGCAGAATCTCATGGGGCTATGTTGCTCACACATCTCCCAATGACAAATCCCCGGGGAGTTTTACGGAAATGGGTAATCCAAGGAGGAAATTGGCCAGCCAACCTGCAGAGTGCAGCAGAGACAAAAAGTGATAAGGCTGCAGGTGGAATTTGAACCCAGTATACTTGGAGTTGCAGGAGAAAGAGGGGATGTGGATGCTGCCACCCCTGGAGAGATTCTAGCTACACAGCCAGAGAAATTTCCTGAAGGATGACGTGGAAGGAAAGCAGTTATGACAAAAAGGATGGAGATGTCCCAGAGGAAGTGATGCCAGGCGAAATTGCGCTTTAAAAAACTCTCAGATATATTGTACGACATCAAAAGTACAAAGGATAAAAGGCTGGAAATTGATCCAATCTCGGAGCATGGAGCGTGACAATTTACCAAGCACAGAAAAGATGTTCTTTCTGTGTCCTAAGTTCCAGGACAACAGGAAGAAATACAGCGCTAGGCATGCTGCTTGGCTGCTCTTGCAGTTTCTTTGCAAATGAACACATACACAGACCTAAAAAATGCTTCCACCCTCAATGTTTCTAATATTTCATGTTGAGTAATTTAGATAAAATTGATATTTTCAAAGCTGATCTTACTGTTTAAAAGTAATTCTCCTCATATACACGCATGACCTATGGTAAAAGTGTTTTTCCCAACCTTTAAAAAACTGTGACACGATTATAAAGCTTCATCATTGGTTTTAAAGATTGTTTTGCATGGCCTCAGCTAATGTGGTCATTTTTCTGGCCTTGTAAGAGGGAATCCTGCTGGTGTACAGAGGAACAAACCAAGGATGAAGAGATGCATGAGAACGGCAAATATCCAGTTGATGTCTTGCTTAGGTTTGGAAAAGGAAGAAGGAAAGAGAATGTAGTTGGGGTGGTGAACACTGGAGGCTTTGTATTTACAGTTTATTTCTTCAGTTAGAGAATGAGTGTCAAAAGTATTGCATTTGTTTCATATTTTTCCCGTGTTGAAAATTTCTTGGCAAATAAAAGTCATGAGCCATACAAATAAAGCTCTCCGAATGGACCCATTTCTTGGCTGCATATGATAGATATTGGTGCTGGTGAGTGGAGATTGGAGGGCAGGGCTAGTTGGTTGGGGAAATTTTCTGAAGAGGGACTGACTCCTGAGGAGAAGAGCAGGGCACTGGAGAAGGCAGCAGGGCACATGATGGGGCAGGAGGCAGGTGTGGGCCACATTGTGCCCAGGCAAGGCTCCAGGCTCCCTTCATTGGAGGCTGGGGAGATACGGGAAGAGAGAAAGGCTCAGACTCCTGGTTCTGCTCTTCTCCCTTTGCATAGAGCACAGCTCCCTGGACCAGCCCTCTCTCTACAGGGTGCAGGAGCCTCATCACTCAGCAGGATGTCCCCTTTCCCCTAGGAGAGGGGTTTGCCAATGTCCCTCCACAGCTGCCTGTATCTTTTCTTGCACTCTGGGGTTGAGGGCAAGTGTTTGGAGCCCCTGGTTCCAGTATGATGTGGCAACCTGTTGTAGCCACGTCCTTGGGGCTGAGACACAAGACCTGACACCCACAATTTGAAGGAGGACAGGTTTGTCTTGGATCACAGTTACTATGGTCCATAGTGAGCTGGACCCAGGGCAAATCTTCATGGCAGAGGGGCATGGTGGAGGAGAGTTTCTCAGGGCATGGAAATCAGGAAGTGGAGAGTCCAGTCACCGTGATAGCCCCTTCTGATCAGGCCCCAGCTCCTAATAGGTTATGAGTGCCAAGGTGTTTTCTGCAGCCCCTGTTCCCACCTCCACCCTCTTGTGTCTGGACCCTTGGCTCTGGGCTCCCTTCTGAGCAGAGCCAGCTCCCTGTCCTCAGGCCTGCACTGGCTCTTGTTTTCATCTCCAACCCTCTGCTTCTAATTTACTCTCTGGTGTCTCTCTCTTCCGGAATGATCAGAACCAGGAGGCGGTCACAAAGAAAGGAGCTCACTGCTGCTCAGAGAGGGGAGCCATGTGCTCTGGGACATCTCTCCTCCCCTAAGGGATGAGGCAGATTTTCTGAAATCCGTAATGAACAAAATAGGAAGAGCATAGGAAAGATTTGTCTCCGGAAGCACCGCAGGTGGGAAATACCAGCCTATACTGTGGATGAGTTAGCCCCTGCCCCAAGGAGTGGGGCCTGCATGGGTGTCACACTGAGAAGCACGGATTTCATTCAAACCCACGGGGGAAATAGACACTTGCCTTCCAGGAAGAGAGCATGCACCACCGCAGCCCTCCTGTGACAGGCGGTGATCACAGAGCACTGAATGCCTCACTCTTAACCCATGCAACAGCCCACTGGGTGGTCCA
>NW_022900932.1:7391816-7449837 GCF_012274545.1 Fukomys damarensis | reverse complement strand
GTCCATGGTCCATAGTGAGCTGGACCCAGGGCAAATCTTCATGGCAGAGGGGCATGGTGGAGGAGAGTTTCTCAGGGCATGGAAATCAGGAAGTGGAGAGTCCAGTCACCGTGATAGCCCCTTCTGATCAGGCCCCAGCTCCTAATAGGTTATGAGTGCCAAGGTGTTTTCTGCAGCCCCTGTTCCCACCTCCACCCTCTTGTGTCGGTCCATAGTGAGCTGGACCCAGGGCAAATCTTCATGGCAGAGGGGCATGGTGGAGGAGAGTTTCTCAGGGCATGGAAATCAGGAAGTGGAGAGTCCAGTCACCGTGATAGCCCCTTCTGATCAGGCCCCAGCTCCTAATAGGTTATGAGTGCCAAGGTGTTTTCTGCAGCCCCTGTTCCCACCTCCACCCTCTTGTGTCTGGACCCTTGGCTCTGGGCTCCCTTCTGAGCAGAGCCAGCTCCCTGTCCTCAGGCCTGCACTGGCTCTTGTTTTCATCTCCAACCCTCTGCTTCTAATTTACTCTCTGGTGTCTCTCTCTTCCGGAATGATCAGAACCAGGAGGCGGTCACAAAGAAAGGAGCTCACTGCTGCTCAGAGAGGGGAGCCATGTGCTCTGGGACATCTCTCCTCCCCTAAGGGATGAGGCAGATTTTCTGAAATCCGTAATGAACAAAAGAGGAAGAGCATAGGAAAGATTTGTCTCCGGAAGCACCGCAGGTGGGAAATACCAGCCTATACTGTGGATGAGTTAGCCCCTGCCCCAAGGAGTGGGGCCTGCATGGGTGTCACACTGAGAAGCATGGATTTCATTCAAACCCACGGGGGAAATAGACACTTGCCTTCCAGGAAGAGAGCATGCACCACCGCAGCCCTCCTGTGACAGGCGGTGATCACAGAGCACTGAATGCCTCACTCTTAACCCATGCAACAGCCCACTGGGTGGTCCAGTTATGGGCCCCATTTACAGGTGAAAAACACGAGGCTTCTGAGGCCACTCAATTTGACTAAAAGAAGACAGCTGGATGAATGCTGAGGTCCAGGACAACATGCACATAGCTCCCTGGATCAACAGAGGTCCCATGATTAAGAAGTGTATCTCCTCTTAGCCCCTAACTCTTCACAAGTTGGTGCCACTTATTTCCTAGGTTCCAGCATAAGAGGGGCTGCAGAACAAAGTCCAGCATCCCCGATGGTTGAACTCCAAGTAAGACCTCGGTCTGGGTCTCTAGCACCATCAAAAGTGACTTTGAGACCACCTCCTCCAGTTGCACTGCTCCCCAGGAGTCCTCCCTGCACTGCTGCCCCTGACTTTCCCTGGCCCCCTCCCCCAGGCTGCTCACCCCCCTGGGCTCAGCTGTGTTTTGCTGCAAAGCCAGTTGAGTGGGAGTTCGTTGCTGCCTGTCCCCCCTAGGCTCACCCTTTGGGGGGTGCATTTTCACACCTCCAAGTGCCGAGTGGGAGGAAGAGAGGATGAATATGTCACAGCTTTGGCTGTGACGAGACATCTTCCTTTCCCTGGTGAGTGATGCCTGAAGTGCGGCGTCTGGAGGTTGGTGGCTCTTCTCTGGTCCTTTGTGAGTTGCTGGGGGGGCGGGTGCTGTCACCCACCACTGCTACTGTGTGGTTCCTCTTCCCCAGTCCCCAAAGGTGAAGAGAACCCCCCACACACCAAAGCCTCTCTCTGCCCATGCTGCGGGCTGGTAGGCTAGGGAGCCTCAGGAAAGTCCCATCTCCCAGCTGGGGCTCTTTTCACATCTGTAAAATGAAAGGCTTGGGCCAGACAGTCCCCCGAGATAGCCCCAGTCTGAGGCTGTACCATTTATGCCGTGTGTTTGATGTCCCTGCCAGCGCCTCCCCTTCTTCCTTCTTTCAGACGTCCTATCTCTTGGCAGAGATGTTGGGCTTCAAACACCCCATAGGAGGGGAGAATGGGCTGGGGGAAATGATAGTTTGGGGGAGTAACTGGCCATTAAAACACGATTCCTACTGAAGTTTTATGGCGTTGGTTGCAACGTTAGGAAATCTCATCTGACAGCGGTGGAGGGTGGATTTGGAGAGAGGCGTCGCTTGAGCCCCACACTCCACGGATTCTTGTGGCTGTAATGTGGACAATTTCCAAAACTCATGGCTGATGAGGCTAAGGGGGACCCCAAACTTCATCAAGGAGCCTGTGGGGCTTCCTTGAAATTTCATTAGGAGGGGACTAATTTAAAGATTAGCTAATGTAAAGATGTAGTTCGCTAATTAATTGTGGTGGGCCTGAGTGGTGGCACAGAGAGAGGCTCCCAGAAGCTGAGAGAGTTGAAAAAGAAGAAGAAGAAGAAGAAGAAGAAAAAAAAAAAAAGAGTTCTGTTTCCAAACAGCAAACTCCTGTGGTACAACAAATGATACCCTTGGAATCGAGCCCCCTCCATTCGAATGGGTGAAAATAACCTTGAGATGTTATTCAATTTCCTTTCGCTTACTTAAAATTCCTCCATAGCTTTTTAATCAAATTTAGTCTCTGTACAAACCTGCCCACCAGGAAGAAGTACTCTGAGCAAATATTGCTGCTAAACTGCCAGATGTATCTCTCCGTGTAAATAATACCAGCTGCTATGAGTACAGTGGCTGCGGTGTAAAGGGTACTTCCCATGCGTTCGGCTCTAATTTTCATAATAACCTTGCCAGGCAGAGATGAACATTTGAGAGCTGTCAGGCATAGCCGTGAGGATTGTGCGTCGAGCAGTTCTGAGGCAGGGCTCCTACTGATGTCTATGTGAACGGTGGCCTCTGAAGCTGTATGACGCTCAACCTCGCCTACCGTACAGGTGTGACAACAATACCGAGATGGCAGTGTCCTGCACTATTCTAAGTCCCTGCATAGACTTCGTTCTACTTAATTCTCATCCCCTCCATGCAAAGCTCGTGCTAAAAGGGATGACAAACGTATACAGCATATATGATAAATGTTCAAATTAAAAATTGCTGTAGCAAAGGATGCGTCGCCCTATGAACGGCCTGCAAAATCCTCCTCTGGGCTTTGAATGCACTTGTTCCATCGTTCTTGCCACTTTCCGAAGCAGCTCTGGAAGACTTCTTTTCACGAGTGTCTTCACAAGGTGTGATCGAAACTACGGTGACTGCTGTGGCCCAGTGCCATGCAACAGAAAGACAGGTTATAAAAATATTACATTGTGTCCTTGTCCACTTTATTCACAGAGTGACTTCCTGCACCACGCCCTTCCCTAAAGTCAAAATGACCAGGAGAGGTAAATATTTTGAATCAGTCCAGAACACCGAGGCAGCCAGGACAGCACAACGAGAGACACTCATGAGAGAGAACCTCCAGAGCTGCTTCAGAAAGTGGCAACAGAGATGGGCTAAGTGTGTCCAAAACAAGGAGGAGGATTTTGAGAAGGATTAATGGCAATGTATCTTTTACTCTACTAACTCTTAAATTTTTTTTTTAAACATTCGCTGTATTTTTTGACCCTACTGCATAGCTTTACCTTTATTTCATACATGACCCATAGAGGAGCCATTTAAATAATCTTGTCTAAAGTCATACAGCTCATTAATAATAATGGCCCATGTTGATATCAGTGATTCTGGGTTTCCATCCTCCCACCCTGCCACTTTGCAAAGGATGGCTGTACATGGTCACGTGGTCAGCCTCTGTCTCAGCCTCTCCCTCTGCTCTGCTGCCCCTGCTGGTGGGTTTGGGTATAACCGGCATGCTCTCCCTGGGTGGGGAGGGCTTTCAGTGGATTCTCCCAGAAGTCCCCAGCCCTGCCTTGGGTTGGACCTAGTGGTAAGTCGGTTTAGGGGGTGTGTCAAAACGACGGATGTGTGACTACTGACAGAAAAGCCGATTCTCTGAGCAAACCTCAAGATTTCGTCACTTGGGGGAGGGGGCATAAATGGATTTGCACGGAGACACAGGTGTCCTTGTCCTTATTTATTCCCAAACATTCTAACATTAGTTCTGAAGACCCCAATTTTCCTTCTGTCATTTCCAGAATTTCCTGGGACTATCTATGTTAATCTCACTTTCCTCTCTCACAGTGAGCGTTCTGAAGGGTCCCTGTGGCATGCTGAGGGAGAGCAGAAGTATTAAGCCATCTGGGGGCCATGTCAGTCCCACAGTCCAAGTTCCCTTGGCTCAGCCAGAGTAAGAGAGCAGGGGTGACCACCTTGCTACTTGGCTCCTTGCAAATCCTCTCAATTCTTTTCCCTTTCAAACCCTTTCCCGACCAACTCTTCACCCACTGTACAGAGTGATGGTTAGTGGTGCTGCTCCCTAAGATGGGAGACGAGAGGGGTAGAGAAAGAAAGGAGGGAGACAGGAGAAAGAAGAGGGCAGAGTGCCGGTACACGCTAAGCCCCACAAGATGGCTTTCTGAGGTGACCTTACTAAGTGGATTTCCCCCTTCTTATTGCCTGCAAGAAACACAGCCAATGGGCTGCAAGACAAAGAACAATTAACCTAAAGCCACTTATGAGTCTTTTTACACAGGGCAGGAATAACCAGTGTCAGGGCACTTTAAACCAAGTTTCCTGTACCTCACCTCAGTTTTAACGGGATTATGACAAAGCTAGCTCTGAGAAGGCAAATTCATGTGAAACTCTTACAGTGCAATTCTAAACCCCAGCTTTCTGGCAAGCTAACCAGATTCAGGGATGCTGGAGGAATGAATAGAACGTCCTTTCCATCCTCCGAGGTACATGGCTGCTGAGATAGGCATGGTGAGAGCACCTGGCCCCCATGGTGTCAGTGGAGGTTCATCACTTGGAGTTGAGGTCTCTGGCAAAGGTCTGCAGCGGATACCAATAAGGGGTCCATCTGCCGCACACATGGGTGATGGGCTTGGTATCTCACTGTCACCACTGGGCATCCTCTTAGCTTTCAGTTCTCCCCTGACTCTGCCTGGAGGGGGATTCTGACAGAGGACACGTGAGCAGCTAACGTTGGCTGGGTGCTCACCACAGAAATCAGGTACGACCCAGCATAGGTGACTGTGCTTAACCAGGGGTCATGAGCTGAATAACTTATCTGCTCCCCTTAGCTGCTGAGCAGTCTCGTCCGATATGGAACCTGTATTTCATAGCTACCACAGAGTAAGCTCCCAGCCAGGATGCCGCAGCTCAGTGAAATCCACTGGTGTTTATCTGGGAAGGCTGAGGGGACAAGAGGAGTCTCAAAAAGCCATAAAGCAGCCAGGGATTTAGCTCAGTGGTTCTGCTGCCTGGCTTGCAAGCGCAAGGACCCGAGTTCGATCCCTGGTACCAAAGAGGAAAAAAAAAGCCATAATGCCCAGGCACAGGAGCCAGGCCAGAGTGGGGACAGCTGGCCACTCATCTCCACTGCCATATTGGCGTGATGGCTGCAGGAAGGAGGCTGCTGGGAAGGCTGGGCCATACAACAGGGACAGTTTGAGAGACCTCAGCGACCAGCCGGCGTGGTTCAGGTGGAAGCCAGCACGGAGAGGCCTGGGACCTAGCAGAGTGTGGAGATGGTGGATGAGGAGGAGGCAGGGAAGTTCTGAGAGCTCCTGGGCCGTGACGTCCTTTCTCCCCCACCTCCCTTGTCCCTCCTGTCCTCATCCATTCCCATCCACAGCCGTCCCATGGGAACGGCCTTATCCATCTGCATATGGGCCAACCTCAGCTCCTCCACCGGAAGCTGCCTGGCCTTCACCTCACCTGCCTTTGACCTACTCAGTCCCTAGTGTGCCTGTTCACTCCCAGACAGTCCCTGTGGGGGCTGCTGGGGCCTCTCCTTCACCAGCTCTGGTGTCTCTCCACCAAGGAAGATCAAAGCCCCCTCCACTGCTCTGTACACGCAGAGACTGGACTTGAGCTCAGCAGAGCCCCACCAGCACCTCCATGTGGCATCGGGGGTCACTGCCTTAGAAGTTCCCCCAGCCCAGGGACTCATCCCAAAGTCCAATTCTGTGGGTCAGTGACTTCTGAGTTTGTTTTTATGGTCATCAGTTTCTCCCCCTCAAAAATGTAGTGGCTCATCCCTTCATCGCCCCCTTCCTTCTCCTAGGTTCTTGTCACTCTCTCTCCCCTACCTGCTGCTCCACACCCTGGCTCCAAAGCCAAAGCCTCCTAGGGTGGGTGCTTCTGTGGAAATAGCCTCACTCGCACCCAGAGCAGGCTGTGCCCTCTTAGAGCTGCCAAGACAGCAGCCGAGTTACCCTTTCCTAGCTCCACGGTGACCGTCACAGCTTTTGGCCCTCTGGCCTCAGGTCTCAAGGCCAACCCTCCACCTGTTCCCTTGCCAGCTTCCTCCTGTGGAATTTTTCTCCACTAACGAGGCTTGCTTGGTAGCTCCTGCTTTCTCTCTCAGTGTTTCCTGCCCCATTCCTGAACACCTCTCACTTTGCTCAAACGTCACCCTTGCTCCTCTCCCTGGGGATCTTAATCACTTTCTGCTTGCTGGGACAAAATACTCAATACCCAAAACTTAAAAGGAGAAAAGGAAGAAAGGCTTATGTGGGCTCATGGTTTTTCAGCCTGTGATCGGCTGGTTTCAAGGAAGTGGAAACAGCGTGGTGGGAGGGCCTGGTGGAGGAAGGATGCTCACATCATGGCATCCAGGAAGCAGAGCGAAGGGAGGAGCTGGGGCAGGGGACACAGGCACTTCCTCGGTAGGCCCCGTGACCCACCTCGAGCACACTCCACCTCCTAACAGCAACTTGGCTGTGGACTCATCAGGAGACTGTGACTATAGCACCCTCCATTATCCAGTCCGTTTCCAAGCACATGAGGCTCTCGGGGGACACGTAAAACGGAAACCATAACACTGAGGCTGCCGCCGTGCTTGTTCTCAGACTTGGTCTCCACTTAGCTTCCTCTCAAGCCTTCTCCCGTTGTGTCTCACGATAATCAAACCCAGTCCCTCATAGCTCCACCGGGGTGTTCTTGCTGAAGTCGTCAGTAATGTCCAAGTGGTAAAATCCAAGGCATCTCGTGATAGACCTGTGTCTGTTCTGCTTCCTCTTATCGTTCGCTCGCTCTTCTTGTCCACAAACTTGGCTCTGTTGGCGGCATATGGTGAGTGACGGCGCGCACTGGTTTCTCTGTGTTCCCTTCTTTCCTGGTCTCGCTTTTGAGGAGGAAGAGCACCGCTGTGGTGTGGATGGCGCTGGCAGCGTCTGCCCGAGGATGGTGGGCATGTTCTCCTCCCGCATCCCCCACTGAGCCTGCTGCACCATGAAGGGAAGCAGAGAGGAGACGGGAAGGGGGCAAGGGAAAGATGCACCCCATTGTCAGCTTTCAAGTTGCTCTCAGGGTCGGAGCACAGAGCATGCTCATTTTCCCCCTCCAAAAAAAAAAAAAATCAATACAGGTACTGAGAATACTGTCTGTTCTACAGGTATTTCAATCCTTAGAGTAACAGTGCTTCTCCAGTGACCCTGGACAGCATCAAATAGTCCTTGGTAAGAATTTGTAAAGGTTCTAGTGGATGCAGAAGTTCCGGGGCTAGCGTATCCGTTCTGTATCCTCTTTGGGGCCCCTTGAGTCCCGCTCCCGTCAGATGGGTTCTCCAGAGCCAAGTTTCTCCCAATTCCCAGCCACTGTGCCGTGAGCTTCTATTTCCCACAGCCCATCTCCTACTGCTTGGTCCCTTCTGCCTTTTTTGAGTCTGCATATGCAAAAGCCTGCCAGGGACAGCCCTCATTTCAAGCAGGGATTTTCCATGACTGCCTGCAAGAGAAGGAAAACCCCCTTCACTATTTAAAACACCCTTCGGTGTTAAAAAAAAGAGAGAGGGTGGGAAGCATAAATAACTTTGAAAAAGTTGCCTCCTTCTAACAGGTTTGAACAATTTGTCCAGTCACCATATGTCAAAGAATTTATGTGCGAACAAGGCTTACCTAGAGGTTCTTTAACCAACGGTACCACGTCTGGTAAGTGATAAAGGATAGAGATGAAAAATATGGGAAAAGCTTTTTTGAAACGCATTTGTATCTGGAGGGTAGATATCTGCTTGTCTTTCATAAATCATGGCTGTCTCCAGCCGGTTTATATTCAGATCTTATTCTTGTGCCCAGTCCTTCCAAGCCTGTCTCTATCAGCTAGCTGGACAGTCCCCGTGACCCACCTCGAGCACACTCCACCTCCTAACAG
The DNA here is from genome assembly GCF_012274545.1 of Fukomys damarensis. Classification (NCBI taxonomy): domain Eukaryota; kingdom Metazoa; phylum Chordata; class Mammalia; order Rodentia; family Bathyergidae; genus Fukomys; species Fukomys damarensis. The sequence goes on along the minus strand of NW_022900932.1, from coordinate 7,441,728 downwards.
CAACTTGGCTGTGGACTCATCAGGAGACTGTGAGTATAGCACCCTCCATTATCCAGTCCGTTTCCAAGCACATGAGGCTCTCGGGGGACACGTAAAACGGAAACCATAACACTGAGGCTGCCGCCGTGCTTGTTCTCAGACTTGGTCTCCACTTAGCTTCCTCTCAAGCCTTCTCCCGTTGTGTCTCACGATAATCAAACCCAGTCCCTCATAGCTCCACCGGGGTGTTCTTGCTGAAGTCGTCAGTAATGTCCAAGTGGTAAAATCCAAGGCATCTCGTGATAGACCTGTGTCTGTTCTGCCTCCTCTTATCGTTCGCTCGCTCTTCTTGTCCACAAACTTGGCTCTGTTGGCGGCATATGGTGAGTGACGGCGCGCACTGGTTTCTCTGTGTTCCCTTCTTTCCTGGTCTCGCTTTTGAGGAGGAAGAGCACCGCTGTGGTGTGGATGGCGCTGGCAGCGTCTGCCCGAGGATGGTGGGCATGTTCTCCTCCCGCATCCCCCACTGAGCCTGCTGCACCATGAAGGGAAGCAGAGAGGAGACGGGAAGGGGGCAAGGGAAAGATGCACCCCATTGTCAGCTTTCAAGTTGCTCTCAGGGTCGGAGCACAGAGCATGCTCATTTTCACCCTCCAAAAAAAAAAAAAATCAATACAGGTACTGAGAATACTGTCTGTTCTACAGGTATTTCAATCCTTAGAGTAACAGTGCTTCTCCAGTGACCCTGGACAGCATCAAATAGTCCTTGGTAAGAATTTGTAAAGGTTCTAGTGGATGCAGAAGTTCCGGGGCTAGCGTATCCGTTCTGTATCCTCTTTGGGGCCCCTTGAGTCCCGCTCCCGTCAGATGGGTTCTCCAGAGCCAAGTTTCTCCCAATTCCCAGCCACTGTGCCGTGAGCTTCTATTTCCCACAGCCCATCTCCTACTGCTTGGTCCCTTCTGCCTTTTTTGAGTCTGCATATGCAAAAGCCTGCCAGGGACAGCCCTCATTTCAAGCAGGGATTTTCCATGACTGCCTGCAAGAGAAGGAAAACCCCCTTCACTATTTAAAACACCCTTCGGTGTTAAAAAAAAGAGAGAGGGTGGGAAGCATAAATAACTTTGAAAAAGTTGCCTCCTTCTAACAGGTTTGAACAATTTGTCCAGTCACCATATGTCAAAGAATTTATGTGCGAACAAGGCTTACCTAGAGGTTCTTTAACCAACGGTACCACGTCTGGTAAGTGATAAAGGATAGAGATGAAAAATATGGGAAAAGCTTTTTTGAAACGCATTTGTATCTGGAGGGTAGATATCTGCTTGTCTTTCATAAATCATGGCTGTCTCCAGCCGGTTTATATTCAGATCTTATTCTTGTGCCCAGTCCTTCCAAGCCTGTCTCTATCAGCTAGCTGGACAGGGGAGAGCCAAGGCCTCCAGAGTTTGAGACATTTGCTCTCCTGCCCCTCTGAGCTTCTTTGTCTGTAGTCTCTCTCCAGTCCTTTGCAGAGTGGAGAGTTTTAACATCCCTCATCTCTTTACAAATTAGCACGGAAATTCCACTGACAAGGTTCCCCTTTCCAAGTTTAAATCCCAGGGCTCTTGAGCTGTGACAATTTAAATGAGCAAGATTTCCAAAAACCGATGAGCAAGGTTTTAAGGGTCTTGTAGAAGCATGCCGGCAAATCCCCCTTGAAGGCCTCTGGAGGAGGTAAAAAAAGATGGTAGCTGTGAAAGTGTGTGTGCACATGTGTGTGCGTATGTGCATGTGTAGGGGTGGGGACATCTGGGAGGAGCAATCACAAACCATAAGATCTCTGGAAGAAATCCCAGAATATCATACTCCAACAAGCAAACTTCAAGGAGGAATGAATAACAAGGGAAGGTTAAGCCGCTTGCCCACAATGTCACTGTAAGTTAGGCTTCCTGTCCCCTAATCTAAAATGCTTTCTGGTTTCCTAAGGTGCTAGAGCACAGGATATATAAGAATGACCAGGAACTGATCCAAGAGGCTTGCCTAGTTCCCTGCGAAGTCACTAGGACCTGTCAGCACGTCTCTTCACCATGTCCATTTCTTCCACTTTGTGACTTTTCCCTTCTACTTGATAACATTCTGGTGTCTCCATCCCTGCCCAAGGTTAGATTGAATATAGTGGCTCCAGGTTATTTAAGGATAAATTTAACTTTGTACTCTTTTATTTTTATTTTTTATTTTTGGTTTTTTGAGACAGGGTCTCACTATGTAGTTGAGACTGACCTGGAACTCACTATGTAGCCCAGGCTGGTCTTGAACTCACAGTGATCCTCCTGCCTCAGCCTCCCGAGTGCTGGGATTACAGGCGAGCGCCACCACACCTGGCTAAATTTAACTTTCATTTTACAGAATGGAAGAAAGAGTGGGGTTATGTATTATAGAAGTATAATATATAAGCTATTCACAGTAATTCCAAGGATGGCTAAAATCCACTTAGTCACTTCTACTTCTGAAAAACAGGGAGTAGACACGCTTTTCCCCACTCCTCCTACTAAGTACAGCACCCTGAGTTTTTAGACAAAACAAACATAGGAAGCTTCTTAAAGGAGAAGAGAAGAAGGCAGACCAATTAGGAAACTTAGGACCTGGAACAGACAGTGAAGTAGCTTTTTTGCCTCATATACCCCAAACTTGGGGGCAACATGGAAATGTCAATTGGGGCAGATAAAAAATTCCCCAGACGCAATACCAAAGGACCAAGGGGCAGTCTAGAAAGACAGAAAACTTTCAGATAATAATCATCTGGCTCCAACCAAGCATAACAGAAAAATTGCAGTCTTATCCTGGGCAAAGACCGAGAGGAAATTTAGATGTTTGTCCTCACCAACTGGTAAGGGTGCACCTCAATGTTTTCACTGGGCTGAGTGATAGTTGAGGAGGAGACCAAGTGGGAAGCTAGGGTTTTACTCCCCTTCTGGGTGGTAATGAGCACCCCATCCCCATGGTATCAGTGGAGGCCAACTAGGGAGTAGTAAGGAGGTATCCTGCCCCCTCCCCAAGCCAGGATGGGAGCAATGAAAACCTTCTGGGACCCTGACCTCCACTGCCACCAGCAGCAACAAGGAAGGAGTCCCCTCTCCTAAGTGGTAGTAATGAGGCAGCACCCCTGCACTCCCCAGCAGCACGGTGTCAAAGGGGGCTATTAAAACAGATTTAAGTCAAATCCAGAGTTTCATAACAATAGCCCAAATTTAAAAATTTAATTTAAAAAGTTACTTCTATCAAGAATCATGAAAATTTCAACTTGCATAAGAAAAAATCTACAGACAGCAACACTGAGTAATGTACTTATTAAGATTACCTGGTGAGCCATCCATCAGCCATCGTAAAAATAATTCAGTAAGAAATGAAAAACATGCTTGAAACAAATGAAAAATAGAAAGTGTCAGCCCAGAAGTAGAAGAGACAAAGGAAAACCAATTGGAAATTTTAGAAAGGAAATATGTAATAACTGAGATTTAAATCAATGCTTAGATTTGACAACAGAATGGAAGAGTCAGAGGAAAGAATCAATGAATTTGAGCACAGAACGATAGAAATTAGCCAATCTGAACAACATAAAGAAAGCAGGCTGAAAAAAAAAATGAACAGAAGCCCCTTAGAGACCTGTGGGTGTAACAAAAGATCTCCTGTTTGTGGCTATGAAGTTTCAGAAGATGAAGAAGAGAATAGAGCTGGAAAGTACTAAAAAATGGCTCAACATTTCTCAAGTTTGGGGAAAGACATCAACCAACAGATTCAGGAAGATAAGCAAAACACAAACAGGATAACCCTAAAAAATGTGAAGAGACATTATAGTCAAGCATTTGATAATTCATAAAAAGAAATGTTAAGGACATTTGACCTGAAGAATAAAAACAGTTTGAATGGCAAAAGAATGACATTGGGAGCCAAAGGGAAGTGGCAGAACATTTTTCAAAGGATGTAAAGCACTGTCAATTTTGAATTCTACATGGAGTATAAATAATCATGAAAGAAGGGGAAATAAGACATTCTTAAACAGAGAAAAGCTAAGAGAATTTATCATCAGTGGACTAGCTTTAAAAGGATGGCTAAGGGAAGTTCTTGAAGCAGAAAGGAAATGATAAAAGAAGAACTCTCAGAACACTGGGAAGGAAAAAGAGCAAAGGAAAGGTAGAAACATGATAAAACAATACACTTGCTCTTCCTGAGCTTTCTTTTTTTTTTTTTCTTTTTCTTTTTTTGTGGTACCAGGAATCGAACTCAGGTCCTTGCTGGAAATGATAAAAGAAGAACTCTCAGAACACTGGGAAGGAAAAAGAGCAAAGGAAAGGTAGAAATATGATAAAACAATACACTTGCTCTTCCTGAGCTTTCTTTTTTCTTTTTCTTTTTCTTTTTTTGTGGTACCAGGAATCGAACTCAGGTCCTTGTGCTTGCGAGGCAGGCCACCAAACTGCTGAGCTAAATCCCTGGCCCTTCCTGAGCTTTCTATAATGTAATTGTGTAATTGTTTAATATGAATCTCAATGCACATACAGGAAAACTTTAAAACAACTAAATTTAGGAGAGCCTACAGGAATATACACAAAGCAAAGTTTCAATATTTCACTATAACTGGTAAACTGACAATGCTGGTAGGCTGTGAAAAGTTATGTTTATACTCTGTTACACTTAGAGCAACTATAAAAAAATTTTTACAAGATGGTACATTCAAAAACACTATACTAGATAAATACAATAGCATTCTAACAGTGTTAAGATTACTCACAGGAAGGCAGGAAAAAGAAAACAGAAATGAAAACCAGAACAATCAGAAAATAACAAAAAATAAACAGTAAACTTAAGACCTAAGATATGGATAACTGTGTTAAAGTAAATAAGCCAAATATATCAATTAAAATACCAATTGGCCAAGTGTATAAAAAATATGACTCAACTAAATGCTTTCACTAAAGAAACATGCTTCAAATATAATACTGAAGGTAGGTTTCATGTAAAAGGATTGAATAAGATATGCCATATCATGTTGATCAAATAAAAGCAATATTATATTAATTCTAAAAGAAGTAGATTTCAGAACAACAAAAATTATGTGGGGCAGAGAGGGGCGTTAAAAAGAGAATGCAAAAGTAAATGTGAATGGACCAAAGAACAGAGCTAATTGGTAAATATGCAAAGCCAAAATTGGATAGACCTGCAAGGAGGAATAGATATTCACAATCATAGTTGGAGATTCCAACACCAACTATTAATGATTGACAGAACAAGCAGACGGAAGCCTGTGTGAACTGTGTCAGCAAGCAAATAGAGGAGTTCAGCAGTATTATCAATATCATGTTACATTCTCTACCTAACAAGAACAGAGGTTCTTCTAAAGTGAGACACACATCAAGCTAGACCGTGTTCTACATCACAAAGCCTTAACAAACTTAAAGATTTGGCATCATATGGGCTGTGTTCTTTAACAACAAAAGAGTTAAAATAGAAATCAGAAGCAAAAGATAAAACGGATATATCCAGCACTTGCAACCTAAACAAAGCACTGCTAAATAATCAAAGAAAGAGGAAGTCTCAAGGCAAATGAAAAAAAAAAAATGCTAAGACAGGGCCGAGAGGGAGATTTATAGCACTTAAGTTTATATTAGAAAAAGAAAAAAAGTCTCAAATCCACAAATAATCTAAGCGTTCACCTCAAGAACCTAGAAAAAAAAAAGAGCAAAATAAACACACACAAGTCAAAGGACAGAAATAATAGAGATGAAAGCGGAAATCAATGAGATTGGAACCAGAGGAACAATAAAGAGAACCAGTAAGATAAAAATGCTGTTTTTAGATTAATAAAATTGACAAGCTTCTTGCAAGACTAACAGAGAAACAGAGAAGACAAATCACTAATACTATGGGGAATGAAACAGCAGGTATTATTACTACAGCCCCTGTAGACACTGAAAGAGTAAGATGAGATATGAACAGCTCTATATACATACATTTGATAACTTAGATGAAATTCCTCATAGAGCTCAAGCGATCTCTGCCTACCCAGTATGCAGGGGGCAATTCGAATAGCCCTATAGCTATAAAGGGAATTGAATTGGTGAGTTAAAAACTCCTGAAAAATGACTTTATCGGTCCAGAAGCTTAAACTGGCAAATTCTCCCAAATGTACAAAGAAGAGTTAATACCAATTTGACACAGTCTCTTCAAGACTCTATAAGAAAATGAGAACCAAGACCTGTCATGTAAAAGTACAAGATCCCAATGATTAATGTAACTGTACTGTATACCTAAAATGTACCAATAAACTCAATGAGAGGGGGGAAAAAGACTCTATAATTATAGAGTAGGGACCATTTCCCTGGTAATTCCAGAAGCAAATATTACCCTGATGATAAAACCACACAAAGATAGTACCAAAAAAATAAAAAACAAAAAAGACTCATATCCCTCATGAATACAGATGTAGAAATTCTTAACAAATTATTAGCAGATAAAATTCAGCGATACAGAAAAAGCCAACCCCAAAAGGTCACTTGATGTATGATACCATTTGTATAACATTTTCAAAATGACAAAATTATAGAGAACAAATTGGTAGTTGTCAGGGGCTAGGGATGTGGTAATGGTAGGGGGCAACATAAGTGAGAACTGTGTGGTGATGGGAATGCTTCTGGGTCTTAACTGAGGTGGTTATCAGTCTACACATGTGAGAAAATGGCATTAAGACTGTAACCACATTGTACCCATAATTGCCCTGGTTTCGGTACTGAATTTTGGAAGATGTAACCATTAGCAGAAACCAGAGGTACCGTGGTGCTCTGATGCTCTGTGCTGTCTTTGTAACTTACTGTGCATCTGGGGTTATTTGAAGAGTTCAGGAATCACTCTGTCCACATCTCAGCTAACAGAGGTGCTGCAGGCTTTGGTTGATCTGGCCAGACCCCCAGTATATCCACTCCGTTGATGTTTCATTCTCCTGTTATCCAGAAGCTGAAACACATTTGTTAGTTCACAAATACTGAGCTTGGGAATTTTTTTTTTTTTCTACCAAAGGCCAATTCATTCCCAGTGCCATATTTGATTGAGCCATTCTTTTGCACACGTATTTCCACTAAAATTACTTCTTAGAACTTAAACTAATGAGACATCAGGTTGGGGTCGCACAAGACATGCGTTCCAGTTTTAATATGGGCAGCTACGCCTTCCAGTTAGTGAATTAGAACTCTGCTTGAAGACAAATCACTAATACTATGGGGAATGAAACAGCAGGTATTATTACTACAGCCCCTGTAGACACTGAAAGAGTAAGATGAGATATGAACAGCTCTACATACATACATTTGATAACTTAGATGAAATTCCTCATAGAGCTCAAGCGATCTCTACCTACCCAGTGTGCAGGGGGCAATTCGAATAGCCCTATAGTTATAAAGGGAATTGAATTGGTGAGTTAAAAACTCCTGAAAAATGACTTTATCGGTCCAGAAGCTTAAACTGGCAAATTCTCCCAAATGTACAAAGAAGAGTTAATACCAATTTGACACAGTCTCTTCAAGACTCTATAAGAAAATGAGAACCAAGACCTGTCATGTAAAAGTACAAGATCCCAATGATTAATGTAACTGTACTGTATACCTAAAATGTACCAATAAACTCAATGAGAGGGGGGAAAAAGACTCTATAATTATAGAGTAGGGGCCATTTCCCTGGTAATTCCAGAAGCAAATATTACCCTGATGATAAAACCACACAAAGATAGTACCAAAAAAATAAAAAACAAAAAAGACTCATATCCCTCATGAATACAGATGTAGAAATTCTTAACAAATTATTAGCAGATAAAATTCAGCGATACAGAAAAAGCCAACCCCAAAAGGTCACTTGATGTATGATACCATTTGTATAACATTTTCAAAATGACAAAATTATAGAGAACAAATTGGTAGTTGTCAGGGGCTAGGGATGTGGTAATGGTAGGGGGCAACATAAGTGAGAACTGTGTGGTGATGGGAATGCTTCTGGGTCTTAACTGAGGTGGTTATCAGTCTACACATGTGAGAAAATGGCATTAAGACTGTAACCACATTGTACCCATAATTGCCCTGGTTTCGGTACTGAATTTTGGAAGATGTAACCATTAGCAGAAACCAGAGGTACCGTGGTGCTCTGATGCTCTGTGCTGTCTTTGTAACTTACTGTGCATCTGGGGTTATTTGAAGAGTTCAGGAATCACTCTGTCCACATCTCAGCTAACAGAGGTGCTGCAGGCTTTGGTTGATCTGGCCAGACCCCCAGTGTATCCACTCTGTTGCTGTTTCATTCTCCTGTTATCCAGAAGCGGAAACACATTTGTTAGTTCACAAATACTGAGCTTGGGAATCTTTTTTTTGTTTGTTTGTTTTTTTTCCTACTAAAGGCCAATTCATTCCCAGTGCCGTATTTGATTGAGCCATTCTTTTGCACATGTATTTCCACTAAAATTACTTCTTAGAACTTAAGCTAATGAGACATCAAGTTGGGGTCGCACAAGACGTGCGTTCCAGTTTTAATATGGGCAGCTACGCCTTCCAGTTAGTGAATTAGAACTCTGCGTGAAAGTACCCAGGGAGCCAAATGTTAGTCCTTGGTTTTCCTGTGCCTCTTTGGCTCCTGCTTTGCCACCTGGCCAGCTACAGTTGACAAGGCGATGGAGAAGGAGGTGGCTTGGGTTAGTTGGCAGTCACTTCTGTCACTCTCCTATGCACATTCATGGTCTCAGGCCAGAGCTCACATGGTTGGGGCTGGAGTCTGAGATGGAAAGCATGGCATGGGAGGTGAATTCAACATGGAGAGCTCAAGAGCAGATGGAGGAATCGGCAACCACAGGCTGGAGATGGAGTTAGAGCAGAAAGTTGACAGGGACAGCAGGTGCGAAATCAGAACCCAGTTGCTTCCAGGATCAATCTCACCACCAGCTCTCTAATTGCTCTAGGAATGGAACCCTAAAGTGGCATCTCCTACGAAACACTCTTGTTTATTTCTAATAACTGCTCTGTGAAATATTTACATGTATGCCATGTTATACTAAGTAACATGTTTGCAGCGGCACAGCCACCTCTGAATCTTCTGACCCAAGCCCTGTGGGCAACTAGGGAGGAGTTAACAACTTAGCTAAGTAGTGAGGCCCAGAGCTGGTCATCCAAGGGGACTGCGGGTGTGATATCAGGACGGCAGAAACACAGCCTTCCGTCTGGATGGCACCGTTCACTGTGCTCTGGGATAGAAGAGGAGATGAGTTCACAGTGAATGCACAGAGGCTGACCTGGGGAATCTTTATTCTACTAAAAGCGGATTCATTCCCAGGGCCGCATTTGACCAAGATGCCGAGCCCTTCTGCTGTATGAATATTTCTGCTACACCTCTCCTTGGAAGTTAAGCTAATTATAAGGCAAGGGGTGGCTGCCATATCCTAATTCAGTCTCCCCAGGGAGGTGGGATTTTTCCCCCTGGTTGTACCTCAAAGCCCGACTCTGCATGTGAGTCCTGCTGTCACTCTCCCTCAAGCCTCAGACCACAAGGGCATCTTCTCAGGGCACACGCATGACTAGGTTTACCTGCTTCTGGGGACCAGACCCCCCAGAGAGCTCGGTCCCTGTTGTTCAGCAGGTGGATGTCAGTGAGCAACCTCATTGTAAGGCAGGCTCAGCTCGGTGACCAGCATTGAGCTTGGGCAGTTCTTCACCTCCATAAAAACTTCAGGCTCGCCTGGTGGAGGCGAGTCCCTCCTCTCCCTAAGCACAGGAAATGGGGGCTGACACTTGCGCCCAGACCTAGGGCTCCAAGTTTTAAAAGTGGGCCGGGATGTGGAAGCCGCTAAGCATCCTAAGCCAGTTCTGGAGCAGACACGTTCTCGTGTCTTGGTTGTAAAACTGCAAGTCCCAAGAAGAGGGTTAAAAAACCCATACCATAGGCCTTCTCCAGAAATACCCAGGGTATCATGTGGAGCTATCACAGCCAACTGATCATTAGCTCTTTGACAGGGCAATGTTGGCTTTTCCGTATGTGTCTCTGATCTTAAAATTCCAGGCCAATTTCCAGACAAATGTTTAGGTGAATTCACAACATAAGGCCCCCTATTTGTATGGGATCTAAACTTTGAGTCCCTGAGGTCTGTCCACACACACTACATTCAGTGGATCTTTGAGCGATGCTTTGAGGTAGGATGATGGGCTGGCAGTAATATGAATGAGGGACATTTGCCGAATGTAACCTTCACTATCTTAGAGCAGTTACCAACCTTCCTGTTCTTGTCCCCCACTTCCAAAATATACTGCATTAATCTCTGAGGAGATGCATCACAGTACTAAGTCAAGGATTACCCATACCGATTCCAGACTTAGGGAGTATAAAGTTTATTATTAAACTTTATATCATTTTCATTTCATCAGAGAATCAATGAAATCACTTTGAAGCAGGCTTATCTCCCACTATTTCTTTTAAATAAAGAAACCCCACTCAAAAAACCAATTCGTCAATGAGACTTTCTCTTCAATTACAGCGTGCCCACTAATATGTGTCTCAAAAAGTTATCTAGTTTCTTTTTGTAGTTTCAGACTCAATAGAAACCAGAGTGCTGGAGGGCAGATGCCTAACCCCAAAGCCTGCAGCAGGGTGGGCAGAAACAAACTTAATAGCTTGTAAAAAAAAAAAAAAAAAAAGAAAGAAAGAAAGAAAGAAGGAAAACTTGAGATGTCCTTTGTTAACTTTTGGGTAGGAAAAAAAAAAATCCCCAAACAACTATAAGGCTAGATGCAGATATTCCAAATTCACGTTCCATTGCACACCCTGGAAATTATCATGCGATGGTAAATGTGCCAGTTATGCAATAGGTGCTATTTTACAACCCCAGGCTATTGTTTTGGAAAGGATTATATGTGATTAAGAAGTCAAGACATGGAAGGGATAACTAACATTGAAACATTGAAAGTGTAGAGTGAAAAGCTTTCCTGACACTCAGCTTTGCACCCGGGAGGACACACGTGTTCAGTTTCTTTTGAATAGGAGTAAAATCTCTGCCAGTGTGTAAGCAAACAGAAAATGTGTTCTTGTCCAGCCTCTCCCCTTTTACAAATGAAACGCGGGGTTGTATTAGTCCATGTTCATGGTACATGATGTTTACATTCCCTGTGGGGAGTTGGTAAACGTACATAACACATCTTAATTCTTTTTTCATCCCATCTCTTTCTCTCCCCTTTCTGTTTCTTGATCCCCTTCCCATGTGAGAATACTTCCCACAACCCCTTCCCTCTACTGAATGTAATTTCAAAGTTTCAAAAACCTAAAGGGATTCCTCCGTCTTTCATGGCTGTGGAGTATTTCATTGAACCATAATTTAACCTCTGTAGATGGCATTGCTTTAAATCTTGTGCTATTACAAGCAAAGCTATGATGAATCACCTCTGGCAACACCATTTTGGAACACATATATCTTTAAGGTGCATTCTCAGAGGAGGAATTGCATTTATGTTTGTAATTTTGATAGACATTGCCACATTCCTGCCTACTGCGTGTGCCTGGATATCAAGCTTTCCATCTTTCCTGATTCTCAGCAGCCAGAAAGCATTGTTTGGCACATTTTCTTACACATCCAAAAACCCCCAGGACCCCAAGAGTAGCCCACAGGGAAGGAGCAGAACAGCCAAACATGAAGATGCTATACAGATAGAGCTCCTGTTTTTGTAACAGAGACCTGCAAAGATGATATTCCAACTGGACATTGTTGATACTTTTCTGAGTCAATCTAAAGGCCTGGATGCTTCTAGCAAAGCTTTAGCAGAGACATATGCACGAACTTTAAACATTTTCTTGAAATTGATTCTGGCTGCCCTATAAAGTTCATCCCTAACGGGCAGTGGATTCCAGCTCTCTTGCCTCAGTAGGTAAATGTGCCCTCGTGTTACTCTGTTTCCAGAAGAACATAATGAATTTGCTGAATCCAAAAACCCAATCTGTTCACAGTGGCTCCAACGTTAGGGATTGTCCTGCTGGCTTCACCTGTGCAGCAGTATTTCTAATTGTTCCTGAATTTGGTCGGCTGCATTTCAACACGCAGGTCTTGAGGCCAAAAATCATGAGCAGATTTTCCTGCTTCTCCATTCAGCTGCTTTCTTCTGAAACAAGGATGTTGTAGTAGCCAGAAGCAAATAGCAACAATTGTGTACACTTGTTCTTGCCGAGTAAACGCATTCTTGTTCTTGCCGAGTAAACGCACTCTCTGTGTACTGAGAAGACCTGGAGCTCCATAACAGGTGCAGGACTACACCAAACCACTGGGCAAGAAGCGCTCAGCAGCCAACCCCAAGCAAGCATAATTGAGTTCTCAATTCATCTAAGTTGCATGGAGCTTGCCAGGGCTGCTGCTGCCTCTATCTCTACCCCTCGGGTGGTGCAGCTCATGGGTCTTCTATCAGCCCTAAGTCACTTCCTAAGGAGCCTGTGGGCGTGGATGAGGGCACAGATGACTGTTGAGGTAGTGCTTGCCCAGACCCTGTGAACACATCCCTGCAGCATTTTAGGGCTGTGGCCAGTGTGGTGCCTCCCAGGGCCAGGGTGAACCATCTGACAGGCTCTGCCTAGCGCTGCCCTTTGGGCCAATTTGCCAGGTGGAGACTGTTGGTGTTACACAACTGCTTGGTGTGCTTCTTCCAGTCACCTGGGTGGGCTTAGATGGACTGGCCAGGTAGCTCACACCTGGGTCAGTATCAGAGGTAGTACCATATTTAATCCTCCAGCCACAGCCTAATTTTATTTACCCAATTTATTTTAAGTTGCCTTCCTTAGCCAGTGTGGGTTCCCAGTTTCCTCCTATGTCTGTCATTAGCACTCTTCTTTGCAGTTGACCAGCAATGAGAAGATTACAGAGTTTTACCAAGGCCACGTGTTAAATCAATGTATTTCTTTGGGAAGGAGACCTAAGCTACTTCCTGGGATTTTTGATAGTCCCCATGTTACCAGGGGCCCATTTACAAAACATGTGCTAGCCTGATATCTCTGAGGGAGACAACAGTATCGTTACTATGAAAACTCTTCATCAGACATAAAAGTAGAAAAAGTAGTATGACTTTTCGGGTTTAGTGCCAATCATCCCATTTTATCAAATATTAATCTATCTAATCTTGTTTCTTCTGATCTCCCTTTCTGGATCATTTTTGGAGCAGATTCCAGGTTAGAATTTATGCTGGGGACACTTAAAAAATGAGTAAGAACACCAGTTTCAGAGGGCATGATTTACTATTATCTTCTCCAAAGCTAGACACTCTCTTGTGGCCAACCCCACAATAACCATCTTCCCTTCTCTGTAGCATCCTCACTATGACCCTGAGCTATTTAATGCCTCTCAGTGTTGAGAATTCCCCGCTAAACAGAAGAGCAACAGCTCAGAGGGACCCAGAAAAAGTGTTAGAAGTAGTGAGCCTAGTACAGAGGACCAAGAAGCAGCACTCACAAAAGCTGCATAGGAAATGTCCTTCTTCCCATACTGATGGTTAGGATGGTTCCTCTTCTTCCCCCTGTTCCCCCAATAAACAGGCTGGCTGCCTCAATCTTCCTAACCAGTCATGCTTCTGCCCCTTGGAACTAAGATAGCCATGCAGGAGATCTGTGGGATTTCCAAGCTTTAAGAAATGACCTTTATAAAAAGCAGAGACCGATCCATCTGTAGGAGTCCCCGGAGGTCTTTCTAAGGGATCCCAGATATGGCAGAAGTAGGAGAGAGAGACTAGAGGAGACAGGAGAGTTAAACACACACAGCCATGCTAGGAGCTAAGATCCCCAAGAAGCTACCTGAGGGAAAACAAAACAGAGTGGCCTAGATTCTAGGGCATAGCTAAATGAAAAGACAGTGAGGGCTGCTTACCAGAAAGCAAAGCCTCGAAGACACTGGCCTGCCCCGAGGAAAGTGTTTCTGCAGGGAAACCTTGAGGTCAGAGTGGTCCGGGAGCTAGAAACAGGGCTCCAGCCCAGGGATGTGGGCCCAGTGTGATAAGGGTCCAAGTGGAAGGTTGGAGGATTTTTGTGTTAGAAGATTGGCACCCGGTGTGGTAGTGCTGAGGCGGGTAGAACCTTACAAAAGGAACTGAGTGGGTGTCCTTAGGTCACTGTGGTGTTGTCCTTGGGAGGAATTAAGTTCTTGCAAGAGGATTGTTGTGGAGAAGAACAGCACTGCATCCCCGTGCCCCAGCTTCTTATCCAGCCAAGTGATCTTTTCTGCATGTGCTTCCCCTGCTGTGGTGTCTGAGATTCTCACCAGGGGCCAGCTGGTGCTGGCACCGTGCACTTGGGTCTCCAGAACTGAGAGCTTTATTTAGATGTTTAGTTATGTCTTTTCTATGTAAAAGCATCTAGCCCTAGGTGCAGTGTTATAGTAATGGAAAACTGGCCAATACAATGAGAGAAGAACTCTCAGGAGAGTCAGCGAAAAATAGTCTGGAAAAACACGGCCTCCTTCTCCTCTCATCAATGACATACATTCACCGATAGCTTGAGAGTGACTACAAAAGCCACTATAAGGTGCTAGGTAGATTATAAACCAAAGGAGTTTTTTTCTAGGTATGGAAAGGGTACAGCTGATCAAACCATTGCTCATCTGCATTTCTTGGAAAATGTCCATTTCTCCCTTCATGCTCACTGGATCCATAATGCACAAGTTCACGGAAGGAGGTGAAGGTGTCTTGAGGCTAAGTTTAAAGCAGAAACTGGATAATGCAAGGACAGGTCTCCCACGGTTCTATTTACTCATGATACCTTGTACTTCCTAACTCTGGACTCAAGTGTGAGAAGGCCAGACAAATATTTATTCAGGGAAGAAAGTCTAATTATGACACGGAATTTCGATCCCATTGGCCCCACACTAACTATTCTAGCCAAAGGTGTCCCTTGACCTTGGCTTCAATATTACATGAGCTAATTCTTCATCCTTGAAGTGTTTGAGAATGAAGTGTGGGTATTTGTATAAATTAACTATTCTTCATCCCATGTAAGTGACTTCCTCCTTCCCATTGTGAATTTCAATAGCTGCGACTTGCCCAGCAGCACTGCTGAAGAGACCCAGAGTTCTTACCTGCCTTTTTCTACTAAAAAGAGAATCATGCAGCAGCCTCATGCCTGACTCCACCCTCAGGCAGTGTGATGCTCTTAGAATGTGGTTTTGTCTGAGGTTCCAGGATTGCTAGCTAAGGCCTATAATGTTCATCTTTAAAATAGTAGGCGCCTTCCTCTTATTATTATCGCGGCTGTCACATCTTTAATGAATAGAGACCAGCTTCATAAAACTGTTCTCTGGTGACAAATAACTTTGCATTCCTCCAATTTGTTACCAAGAACTGTCCTGGATGTCTTTGCAGTCACGGAATTAGAGGCCAGCAGCACTGCCCACGAAAACCACTAGGTTCAAGGACTGGCGGGGTGGGGTGGGGTGTGAAAGGCCTTTTGGCTTTGCTTCTTGAGCTGGGGGACTTGGGAAAGAGTTGACCTTCACAGGTGAAAAGATGCATCGGCCTCGTGAATACATCATGTGCCTTTGTCACCCGTGCTAATGAGGCTGGAAGTGTCTATCTAAAGGGGCCATCTTTAGTGAGCAAGGCAGGTAACGTTCCAAATCAGTTTTAGCCACAATATGCAGAGGTGACTCCAGGCACTGGGTCACCTCCCTTCTCTCAATCGTTGTGGGCAGAACCTGTTTACACCCGGAGCTCATGAACACGCAGCCTCTCTCCTGAAGCCCACGTGGTTCTTCAGTAGAGCACACATCAACATTTTCTGAAAGCTGGCTTCCCGGAAAAGTTTTGTCTGCTAAAGCTAAATCTGTTGCTTTCATGACAAATTCTGAGGTCCCCCGGGGTGACCTTTGGTATCTGATGTGGATTCTAGAGGCAGTCGTTGTTTTGGCACCTGACCTCAAAAATGTGGACACCCCAGGGGTTCAAAGAAACTGCAACATTCCACATATCCGCCTGGACATTATTAGCTTTAGAATTTTTGACTTATAGTTACGCAGCTGGAGGTAAATGAATTAAAATCTCTTATGAAGCTTATGTTAAATACAATAAAATATTTCAATACAGAGGTGCATCTTTCTCTTTCCTCCCTATCAGCTAGGCCCTAAAAATGTTTAACCTACTGAAGAGCTACTTTGTCGATCAAACACAGTTTCCTACAGTAATACTGGATTTTCAGAATCAAGCTCTGTAAATTTTAGTTATTTAAAAAAAATCAGCTGGAAAACTTTAAATTATTCGATAGTATACAAGAATACTTTCCCCCCAAAAGCAATAATTTAAGATTGGAAAGAGGAAAACATTGAAATTTTATCCCTCTCAAAGCAAGGGAGAAATTGAACTTTCCAGGATGGTGACAATAAAAAACAGCAACTCCCAGATGCTGGAAAGGCTGTGGGGAAATGCAATCATTCATATATTGCTGGTGGGAATGAGGATGCAAACTGTGCACCAGACTTCATTTTTTAAAACTCTGTTTTTAATGGGCTTGTTCTTTTTAACTGACACACAGCAATGGACGGGTTTGTGGGATTTTTCAGTGCGTATATATGTACCGATCAGGTCAGAGTAACTGGCTTGTCCATCACGCCCAACACTGATTGTTTATTTATGTGAGTGTTAGGGTTTAGGTCTAAAGTATTCCCGCAAATCTTTGCATGTGGAGGGTGACTGCGCCATGGGGCTGTACTCACGAGCAGATTCATCCATGGATGAGTTCGGGGCTGACTGTGCCCGAGGTGGGGCTTGGTTGGGGGTGGGTCCCTGGGGACAGGATCTGGAAGAAGGCACTGTTGTTGCCAGCTCTTCCTTTGCTCTGTTTCCAGGCCACCATGAATTGAGAAGCTTGTCCTCTACCAGAACCTTCTGCAGTGCATTTCTGCCTTGGAGCCAGCTCCATGGACTACACCCCCGAACACGGTGAGCCAAATAGACCTCTCTTCCTTTAAGTTGTGGATGTTGGGTATTTTGTTCCAGCAGTGGGAAAGTAGATAAAACAGTTGAGAACATTCAAAATCCTCTCTACTAGCTATTTTTAAATATATAACGAATTGCCGTCAACTATATTTATTTTATTGTGCTTTAGAACATTAAAAACTACTCTTCCCATCCAGCTGTATCTGTTAGCCCTTTTCCTCTCCATCTCCTTTCCCTACACCCTTTCCAGACTCTTGTAACCCCTGTCATACTCTCTTTCCTCTTCCTCCTCTTGCTCCTCCTCCTCCTCCTTCTCTTCCTCCTCTTCCTCCTCCTCTAGTACTGAGGATTTAATCTGGGGCTTTTGCCCTGAGTGACATCCCCAGCCCTTTTTATTTTTTATTATTCTGAGACAGGGCCTTGCTAAATTGCTAAATTGACCAGGCTGGACTTGAATTTGCAATCCTCCTACCTCAGCCTGCCAGAATCCTGGGATTATAGGCATGAGCCATCATCCTCTGCTATTCTTTACTTGTTTGAGATTAGCTTTTTAGTTTTCCCATGCAAGTGAGAATGTGTTGTGTTTGTTTTTCTGTGCCTGGTTTATTTCACATAACATAATGCCCTCCCATTTCATTCATTTTGCTGCAAATGAGAGAATCCCATTCTTTTTTATGGCCCAATAGTATTCCACTGTGAATATATGCCACATTTCTTTATCCAGTCATCTGTCGGTGCACATTTAGGGTGATTACATACCTTGACTCTCGTGAACAGTGCTGCAGTAAACATTTGGTGCAGAGGTCTCTTTAACGGACTGATTTTGCTTCCTTTGGATATATGCTTAGCAGTGGGGTTCCTGGGTTCTGTGCTGGAAACACTTCCGGAACTTTTGAGGAAATTCTATGCCATTTTCCGTAAAAGGCTGTACTACTAACTTACATTTGTGCTAATAATATATGAGGATTCTTCTACTTCTGTATTCCTTACCAGCGGGGTGTTTTTTTGTTTCTTTTGGAGGCTAACCATTCTAACTGGGGTAAGATGATACCTCATTGTGGTTTTGATTTGCATTTCCCTGATAATTAGTGTTGTTATTCATTTTTTCATATTCTTGTTACATCTTCTTTAGAGAAATGTCTACTCGGGCCTTTTGCCCATTATAAAATCAGATTTCAAAAATTGCTCTTGAATTGTTTGAGTACCATAGTTCCCAAATATTTTTTCCATTTTATTGACTTTTCCTCCTTACTCTGTTGTTCCTTTCCTCTGCAGTGCAGAAGATTTTCAGCTTGATTTGATCCCATTTGCCAGTTTTTTTTTTAGTTATTCTTTTGTGATCTTACTCAAAAACCTTTGTCAAGACCAATGTCCTATAGCACTTTCCCTCTGTTTTCTTCTAGTACTTTTACATCTTGTATTTAAACCTTTGGTCTATTTTGATTAGATTTTTGTATATAGTGAGGGATAGGGATCTCATTTTATTCTCCTGCCTGTCCAGTTCTCCTAGCACCACCTAATAAAGAGATTCTGTCCAATGCATGTTCCTGCTGCTGTTGTCAAAAATCAGTTGGATACAAATATGAGCTTATTTCGGTCTTCTCTACTCTATTTCATTAATCTATGTGTCTTTTGCTGCCAGTACTATACTTAAATATGCTGTTTTGAAATAATTATAGATTTACAGAAAGTTTCACGCAGACCATGTGGGTGTTTTGTCTGCCCTTCACCCTATTCCTAAGGGGTGACATCGCATGGAACTGTAGCTCAGTAGCAAAAGTAGGAAGTCAACATCAGTGAACTCCACAGAGCATGTTTGGCTCTCTCTAGTTTTACAAGTGCTGATTTATGTTTGTATAGTGTTACACACTTTATTACGTGTGAAGGTCATGTAACCGCCACCTTAATTCAGAAACAGAGCTACTCTAGTGCCCCAAGTCTACTTGCTTCTTTACCCCCATTTCTGATCAAGCATTTCAATTTTGTCATTTCAAGAATATTCTAGAATGTTGTGTAACCACCATACAGTTTGTGACCTTTTAAAATTGGTTTGTTTCACTCACTAAAATTCCTTTGAGATCAATTCACACTCTTTCATACATCAACAGTTTGTTCCTTTTTATTCCTGAGTAGTAGGAATAATACTCAGTGTACTAGCTTATTTAACATTCACCGTTGACGGACGTTTTGCTTATTTCCAGTGTTTGGAAAATTTGAGTAAAACTGCTATGGATGTTCATAAACAAGTTTTTGTGTGAGCATAATTTTCATTTCTCTAGGATAAATTCCCAAGGGTGCAATTGCTCAGGTGTAAGGTAACCACCTTTTTATGTTTAAAAGAAATTGCCAATCTAATTTCTGAAGGGATTGTACAATTTACAGTCCCACTAGCAAAGATGAATATCCAATTTCACTTCATCCTTATCAGCACCTAGTGTTTTCACTATTTTTAAAAATTTAGCCTTTCTCATGGATATGCAGAGTTGTCACCCTGTGGTTGTAGTTCACATCTACTTAATGGCTAATAACGTTGAACATTTTTGCATGCCCTTATTAATCATTTGTATGTCCTCTTCCCTGAAACGTCTGTTTATGGATTTTGCCCATTTTTAAATATGATTTTTCTTCTGTTGTTTACCCTGAGCTATTTATATATTCTATATATAAACAACTTTGTTGGCCATGCAGTCTATAATCTATAGGCCTGTCTTTTATTCCCCTAAGAGAAAGATACTGGCAGAACAGGTTTAAAATTTTGTTGAATTTCTATTTATAATTTTTTTCCCTTTCAAGGTTATTTAGGTAGAAAGCTCATGAACTCTTGGCCTGGCCCGAGATCCCAATGATTTCCTATTTTTTTTTCCCCAAAAGTCATATGTTTTTATGTTTAAATTTAAACTCATGATGCATGTTGAGTTAATTTTTGATTCAGGTGTGAAGGCTGGATCCAAGGTACACTTTTTTTGTCTGTGTTTGTGAGGCTGCTCTGGCACTGTTGGTAGGCCTGTCAATCCACCATTGAGTTTTGTTTGCACCTTCGTCAAAAACCAGTTGTGCATTTTTGTGTGGGTTTGTTTCTGGGTTCTCTGCTCTGTTCCATCAGCCTGTGTGTCTCTCTGCCAGCACCACATTGTCTCGATTAGTACAGCCGTACAGTAAGCCTGAATGTCAGGTGGAGAGATTCCTCCTACTCTATTTTTCAGCCTCAAATTCTTTTAGCTCCTCTAGGTCCTTTGGCTTTCCACATAAATTTTAAAATAAGCTTGTGGGTGTCTACAAAGAAACCTTACCTGGAGTTTGATAGGACTTACATTAGCCCATAGATCAATTTGGAGGGAACTGACATCTTTACTACAGTGAGTTTTCCAAACTAAGAATGCAGTATGTCTCTCCGTGTACTCAGATCCTCTTTGATTTTTGTCATCAGCATTTCATAATTTCCAGTATACAAATGTTTGGTTAGGTTTTCTACCAAATATTTCATTTTCTTTGGAGCAATTATGAGCAGAGCTTTTACATCTTGTTTTACATCTTGGCTCCCAAATACTTATTATGAGTAAATATGAATATGGTCAATTGTTTTGTCCATTTTATATCTTCTACCTTGCTGAGCTGATTTCTTCTAATAATTCTTTCTCTCTTTGCAGCTGCCTTTGAATTGTCTATGCAGACAACTATGTAATCTGAATACAGGGGGTGATTTTAGTCCTCCCATCGCAATGTACACGTGTTTTATTTCTTTGTCAAGATTTCATCTTTAAGTCTTATAATTACGTTTGTGAGTGCTTGGACTATTTGAAGAATAATTCGATAGGACTCCTGTTTTTAATTGGACATATTTACATTCCGTGGCAGAGAGAATTGAAGCTGAAGTCTACGGTTTTGAAGTATTTAAATTTAATGATTCACTCAGAGCCATCAGGGCTAAATTTATTTAACCAGTTTTGTCTTGGAAAAATCATTGTTGGAGAATGGTACTCGGTAGAGATAAAAATAAAGTACCTTTGAAAATGTTTGGCTTGATGTTTATACATTTTCATTTGAAAAATTAAATTTAGACTATTATACCTATAGAAAATCTTGGCCTGACCCTATCTAATACTTTCATAAGTAGAGAGAGTTTGTTTTTCACAAAGCTACTGACTACCAGAAGAGTTCATTGATTGACCTGTTCCAAGTGTATTAATCCTAGTATGCAACTTTGGGTTGCAAGATAAAGACTGGAAATAGTATCACATTGAAATAAACACATTCTTCAGAAAAATATCAGGGACAGATGACAGCGAAGAAACTGATTAATAGATGTGGATCTATACCAATGATAATTATTATCCTTGCTATCTTTAAACGCTTAAATGTCATATAAAGGTTTTATTCTGGTTTTCTAGAAATGGATCTTGGTTTTTGGAAAAGATGTGATTTTGAAGAAAGCATTCGAATAGGACCATTTTAAAGTCCACCAATGTAATAAGTGTCAATATTGGGCCATATATATTTCCAAAGTTACAGGATTAGAGTATTTCAAAAATACAGCCTTTTACTCTAAAAAAGTAGTGTCTTGGTTTGGATGTGAAATGACACTGTCTCTTGTGCAAGAAACTTAACTTTGAAATCACAGAAACAGTTAGTGTTAGGAAGTTCTGTGGTGCAGCTGCTGGTACAGATGCAAAGGAGGTGAGAAGAGGGCCGCGGCACACCAGGGGAGGGATGGGTACCAGAGTACTGAGAACTCTAGGAAGCTAAGGGCACACACAGACCAGGGCCAGGCTGGAGGAAGTGTTTCCCCAGAGCTCAAGGAGCCTCTGTATATTCGTCAGACGGGCATCCTCTGACACCCAGGGGATCCGCTTGTCATAGCAGAACAAGCCTGTGCAGAACTGAGATACAAGATTGTGAATCCAGGAGGACTAGGAAGCAAGCGTCTCGAACTGGGTGAAGATGCTATCATTTGCTTCTTGGCTTTTTCTCTTTAGCAACAGTAACCCAAGTAAGGGAGTAAGGGCAGGATCTCCAGGGTTACACCGTTGAGGAAAACCCGGATGCTGCACCAGCACCTCGATGCCCGCACAATTAATCAGGTAGTGTTTGCAAAGGTAAGAACACCAAGCCTCCGCGGGGGGTGTTCTCCGACGAGTTTAAGCGTCCTTCATGCGAGCGCGCAGACATTCATGGTACCAAGTGCTTCCTTTCTAACCTCTCCCTCGCTCTCCCCTTCTCCCCTCTTCTCTCTTCTTAGGACAGAAGTCGTATTAGAGTAAAGCTCCACCCTACTCCAGCTTGACTTTTTCTTAACCTTCATCTTCATTATCTCTGCCCAAAGAAGGCCACGTTCACAGATACTAAGGGTTGGGACTTCAGCACATCTTTCGGAAGGCCACAATTTGACCCACTAACAATTCCAATCTAGAGTCTTGAAGAGACCTCCTTTTTAGTGATGGATGAATTGTAGATCTCTTCAAAAATCTTAGAAAACAGACAGGCAAACTCAAGACAAAGAGAAATCTGAAATATCAGAAAATTTCAGTAAATCTATGCCGGCTGGTAATATCTTCCAGTCTCTCAGAGAAACCTATCATGAGATCAAATTTCTCATTTCTCGAAGAGATTTGGAGTGATACACACATCTTACTGGATGGAATGGGCAGACTAGAGCCCGCTTAGGAGAAAAATGACACTGTGTGTTTGTATGTGCCTTCTGAAAGACTATTATGACCCTAAAGAAAATACAACTGCAGACCCTGTTGTGTCTTCACAGAACCGTAGGCGTTCCGGCCAAGATCTCTTTGCTTTCTGAAAATGTTCCTGGGAAACATGAAGTCGTTCATATAAATGTGCTGACATCTTTCAACAGCTGGGAGGGCTCATTCTGGGTGTGAACACAGCAGGGAACGATCAGAACTGGAGGAAGACGAAGTGATTGGCGAGCTGACACACTGCGGTTAGAACGGCGGTGGGGAACAATCGCATCGCTCGCAGAACTCTTCACAATTGGAAGGAAGAGAATTATTTCAGTGCTGAACGATTTCACAGCTGTACTCCCAAACAAACGTGGAAATGCACATTAGAGGTACTGGGAACAAAAGAGCCTATTATTCTGTCTCTTTTTAGGTAAGTGGTAAAGCACTGGGAGGTGGCAGAAGAGATAAATCTAAAGGGCAATTCTGTTACCTTGTCAACCCCCGGGTCTCGGGTTGTCATTTCCAAATGTGTAACCATCTCTCCAAAAACGCAAGGTTGGGCCGTGTGTGCGTCTGAGGGTGAACTCGGCCTGCTTGTCCTTTTCTGATAACCCGTGTGATTATTTTTACCCTATCGATTTAGGGCTCGGGAAGTTTCTAGTGTCTCGACTTGCTATAGGACTGAAGGGACAATTAAAAAAACATCTGGCTTTGAAGCACTGGATGGGTAAACTGACTTAATCCCTCGATTAAAAAAGCTGCCAGGACTACTCAACATTTAAGCAAGCATGATAAACAGAAGAGAGCAATGTAATTTCTTTCTTCACTTCCCTGACTTCCATGCCCATCCTGCTTGTGCGACTAAGCCCTTGTCTCTCACCTGACAGCCTTTCTACACGCTGTCCAGAGGCGTACATTTAAGCAAGCATGATAAACAGAAGAGAGCAATGTAATTTCTTTCTTCACTTCCCTGACTTGCATGCCCATCCTGCTTGTGCGACTAAGCCCTTGTCTCTCACCTGACAGCCTTTCTTTTCTACACGCTGTCCAGAGGCACGGGCCAGCACCCTGCACACCGCGTTCTTCCTCTGCCAGGTTCGGTCGCCCGGAAGCAGTGGAGGGAGACCGGCCAGCTGTGGCTGTGACACCGGCCGCTTTGCTCCGGTCTGGATTCCGGTTCCTGTCATTGTCAGCCCAGCACACGGGACTCATTCCAGCTTGCCGCTGCGTCCGGATCTCCACATGTCCCTAGAATTCAACCTCACCGTGCTTTCAGAGCCTCCAGCCTGGCCAGCTCTGTCCTCCGACGTCCAAAGGCTCACAGCAGGGGCCCTAGTCCAAGGCACCCGGATGTCAGCGGCAGCAGCCGGGCATGGGCCTGGCTGAGAGCCGCTGAGACCCAGGACCCTCCTCTGAGGGAACCCCCTCTTCCCCTGGCCCTGTGGGTGCCCCTGCACCTTTTCAGCTCTACTTGCTGTTGGCCGATTTTTTGTATCAAATTCCCTCTGCTAATAAGCTGGTGTGACTCTGTTTTCCTGCTTAGACCCTGGGTAAGTGGCACATGTATCTTAAGACAGTTTCTCTATACCTTGTTTATTTGGCCACTGTATCTGATGTTTCTGTAGGTCATTCACTGCCAGGAGTAACTAGAAGAATTAGCTGTAGGCAAAAGCATCTGCGTGGAGCTTTATAATGCTTCACACTGAAACTTCTTAACGTGATTCTCAGATCCCTCCTCTTAAACAGTGCTCCCAGGTGTATAAACCTTTCCGGCCCGAGCAAGCCTCATGGCAGGTGCTCAGATGGTGGCCGAGTTGTGACATCATGGCATTGTGTGCACCAATAGCAACTGAGAGTGAACCTCTGCCAACTGCTCCTGCCTGGCTATTTCCACAGCTCAGTGGATCGTTGTCTTTTGAGAGCAGAAGTTACACATCTGAGTCACAAAGGCCACATTCTTATGTAGCAGAGAAATCTGCTGCGATAGAGGAAAGGCCCGCATTCTTACCCAGATACCAGGCACCCTGGGCCTGAGACCCTTGAGGTGGCACTGAGGCTGTCCGCTGAGGCTGCTGCCTGTGCCCTTGGGCAGCTCGCTCTTCTGCCTCAGTGCCTTGACCGTCTCTGCTCCTATTCACAGGGCTGGACTGTTTATTCTTTAGGACAGAAGACTGGCTGGTACTGGGTACACAAGAAGACTGTGACTTGCTAGAGTAATGAGCCTCGCGGCTCCCTGGGGGAGCAGCCCCGTGGGGCAGGGCAGGCTGGCTAATCGCAGGGCCACCTTGGAGCGAGGACTTCCCTTTCCATCAGACAAGCACTTATTGTGCAAGAAATCAGGCTGTGAAGTAGCATTTGCAAAGTTCTGTGCTGTGTGTGTGTGTGTTTGTGTGTGTGTGTGTGTGTGTGTGTGCACGCACACATAGATATATACATGAATATGCAGGATCTCTTTTCCCTCAGCTGTCCACATGCCCCTGGCCTATCGGGGCTGTATCCATCTACTTCCTCCCTTCCTGCTCTGGATGATCCAGTGGGTAGGAGGGAAGACAATGCGGCCTCCCGGCCTGTCCCCACCTGTCTTCGCCGCTGTTCCCCTGTCCCCACTGTTCTCCAGGGCAGCTGGCCCCCAAGACCTTTGCCTTCTGGTTTCGGGCAGCTTCCCTTCCTCCCTCACTTTCTGAGAGAGTCTGACCTGCACCCCTTGTATCAGCCCTAGGAGGCTGCTCCCTGCCCTGCTGGTTCCCTGAGCCCTGCCCACTCCTTTGTAAAGAGCCCTTCTTCAGATTCTCCTCAACCTGCAGCTGCAGTCACCAGAGGAGTTGAACCATCTGCTCCCTGATGGACTGAATATGCCCCGGGCCGGACGGAAACGGAGAGGCGTGGCCGTCTTCCCTCCATTTATCCCCACGCTTCTAGCTGGCAGCGAGGTCCCTTGGTTTTCTCCAGGCCTCAGCTCCAACTGAGGGTACTGTGGAGATTAATTTCATCTCGAAACACTTGCATCCTTCCACTGAGAAGTACAGAGTGCAGAGATCTGCTGAAGGCTCTCCGAGCAGAAGAGGGCGAGGAGGAAGGGCGGGACATCGCTCCCACTCTAGGACCAGTGTATCCGGAGACCCTAATTGTGGCTGGGGGCGTCGGCCCTGAGACACCTGAGGTCACTGCCATCTGTGCTTTTCTGTTTCTAAAGGAAGCTGCTCAGGGGCTGTATTAGCTACCTTTCCATAGCTGGGACAAAGTGCCTGACAAACAACTTAAAGAGGGAGGGTTCATTTAGCTCACGGTTTCAGAGCTTCAGTCCATGGTCAGCCGGCTGCCAGGCAGAAACATCATGGAAAAAGTAGGGAAAAAGCCAGAGAGTTCCCCAGGTCACACCTCCATCGCCCACCCAGACACACCCAGGAGTGTGCTTTGCTGATCTCCTGGGTGTCTCTCAAACCAATCAAGCTGATATCCAAGAATAACTGTATCCTGGGGCCTCTTCCCGCCCTGGCCAGACTCCTCCCTGCCACCTTTTACCCGACACAGGCCACAACTACCTCCTCCTCCTGTGTCCCTCTCTCCATCCTCACCAGCCTTAGCTCCCTTGAAGAACCCAAGTCCTAGGGCTGTTGTGAGAACTGCTCACTTGCGGCTGCTTCCTCACACCCCTGGGAGCTCTCAGGGAAAGACTTGCACCTGCCTTGTTCATGCGCGTGTTCCAGGACCCAGGTCTGCCAGGCACAGGGAAGGCACTGCGTGTACCACGTGAATGAGTGGACGTTCTTTCTTGGCCATCGTGGGAAGTCAGAATCAGACAGTGCTTTCGGACCCCTGCCAGCACGGCAGTGACCTGCGCAGTCGGCCACTTCCGGTGGCCTGAGCTGTACCTGCAGCCAGACCAGGCTCCCTTGCTGCTCCTTGCACCCAGCTCTGTTCTCTGCAGCAACCCTCTACATTTCAGGACCCCCAGGGGAGCTGAGAGGGCTCTGGGTTAACCTCCAAGAGGCTTCACTGAGCCTGCCTTGGGCTCTGCCAGGGGATCTGAAGCTGCCGTGTTCCCACCTAGGCACGAGCGTCTAATGCTGGGGTGGTTGTGCCCCTGGGAGGAGCCCCCGCAGCCCCCAGAACATGCCCACCTTCCCTCTTTGTCAGGGCCCCTGGAGCAGCCCTAGGAGGGAGGCTCTTCTCTCCCCACACACACCAGGGGTCTAGCCTCTGGTCTAGGTGGGCGACATTGCAGGTCAGGCCACACCTCCACAGGAAGAGTGGATCCCCAGAAAGGTTCTCCGTGGAGGGGTGCAGGCCAGGCTGCTCTTACGTGCAGTCCTGGGTTCTGATTCTGTTTTCACCATTCCCTGCCATGTGGCTTTGGGCAAACCCCTGGACCTACATTTTTCAGGGAACTACAGGCCCTAGAGGTTTATGGATGCGCAGTAGGGTTATAGGATCCAGACTTGAGTAGGAAATTAGCTGGACCTGGAGCTCTGCTGGGATTCCAGGCCTCCGTCCTCTCTCTTCTAAGTCCTGCCCAGGTGGGATCTTGCTCTGCCTCCTCCCCCAGCACACCCGCCCTCTTCCAGATGTCTGCGTCTGTGTCCCTGCAGACCCCTCGGCCCTAAATGTTCACCTTGAGGCCCACAGTGAGGTCTTCGTGGAGAGCACGCCTTTTATCGACCCTCTTCCGTCCCTACTGCACCTCATTCCCTGACAGCATCTGGGAGGGAGATAAACCGTTGTGCCCCAGTCCATCCCAGACTGCATCCCAGGTTACATTTTGCTTGTCCCCTACCTGGCTCCCTGTTAGTTATTCTTGCTTGTCTTGTGCCTTCTCTCTCTGAGCTGAGGCCACCTTGCTGGTGTGACAGAGAAGACCCCTTCTGGAGGGAAGCCCCTCAGGCTGGGGACCCCGCCTTATGTCCCTTTGTACCCAGCCATTTTCCCGGTGTGTAGCTGTCCACAGGGGAATCTGGGTGCCTGTGGCTCTTCTAGCTCTCTGGCCCCTCTCATATTTTTGGCAAGCCTCCTGCTGCCCTCCTGAAGAGACCCACCAGTTTCAGATTTCTCTCTCTCTCCTCTAACATCAGGGAAATCTGGGTTCAGTTGCCTTTATTCAGGCTGCGGGTCTTCATAGATGCTCTCTAAAGCAACCCCTCCCACCAGCCAGGGACTCTGGGAAACATCCCCTGGGCTCCTGACACTCTGGCCAGGGCTGTTTCCGTTTCCAGTCTGAATGTTCCTCCCAGCAGGGTGCCGGGCTGGGGAAGGTGACTCCCACCTCATCACCTCACCCAGGCACTTCAAACTCCCTCTCCCACCATCCCCCGGGGCTTGTCCTTTCTCTCCCAGGAGGGGCAGGGGGACACCCAGAGGCGGATCAGCACAAACCTGGCCTTTCCACTCCTCACACGGCAGTTTTCTTTCCTTCCCTCTCTTCAAATCCTCTCCAGGGCAGAGGCAGGAGGGAGGAAAGAGGGGACAATCTGCTTAGATTACGTATCGATCTCCTGAGCAAGTGCATCCCTGGACGTCTCTGGCTCCTCTCCTCTGTTCTTAGCCTGCTATTGACCGGATCCATGCTGACCCCCGGGGCCGCCCAGACTGGTGGAGATCTCTCTGCCCCCGGCACTGGGACGACTGCCTCCCAGGCAGCGGATGCCCCAAACCCCTTCTCTCAACCTTCTGCCTGACTCCTCGCTGGACCTTGCCTGCAGCTCATGCCCCATCTGAGGACCAGTTCTAAGAGGGAGGCTGATCCTGCTCACAGACCCTACATTCCCTAAGCTCCCATCCCCTCCTCTAGCTCACCCTTGGCACAGTGTCCTCTTCCTGTCTCTCCCAGGCCCCAGGCCCCGGGTCTCTGACCTCCCAGCTTTAGTGCTGTCTTCTAGGCCCAAGGCGGGGACAGGCCTTCCTTCTCCATCTGCAGTGGTAGCTCTGTGAACGCAAGTCCCAGTCTGTCCCCAAGGTCACAGCCTGCTGCAGCACCCCCTTTCTGTGAGCCACATTGGGTGTACCACTGTCTCCTGAGCCTCTCTGTTTCCTCTAGTCACATCTGTCCTTTGTAACACACCCAAGCCCTTACCTCATGCCAGGCGTCCAAGTGCGCTCGCGTGCACACACACACACACACACACACACACCCTCACCGAATCTCTCATAACTAATGAGGGATGTTTTCATCCTGATTGTACAGTAGGTAAACTGAGGCACGGAGTGGTTCAGTAGCTCACACAAGGTCCCAGATCCAGTAAGTGGCAGAGTGGGGGACTCCAAGTCAGGCCATTTAGCTCTGAACCTAGACCTTCCTACTCTGCTCTCCAAAGACTCTTTGGTTTGAAGACCCCTAGTCTGGGGTTCTTAGCACGTGGGGACCATACATGGTCACCCATGCTTGCATTTGTTCATGCATTCATTCAACAAACAGCAGTCTCCTTCACCCAGGTATCGCTCCGGGTGCTAAGAGCATAGACACAATCCTGCCTTCAAAGGATTCCATGTTACTCAAGGGGGATGGGCAAGAATGAAATAGGAAGTGGCAGCTTCAGAGACAGAGGCATCCGGGACCCTCTGGAGGGGGTTTGAGTCTCCCTTCTAGAGGGCCAGCTGCACTGGGGAGGGCGCGGCCCGGGAGCACCGGTGTCGGTGGCACTGCAGCTGCCCAGGGAGGGGGAGGCAGCCTGGGCACTGCTGGGCGGGAGGTCGGGGCTCAGCCCAAGGAGCCGGTGAGGACAGGAGGGAGGAGAGGCTGCAGCTCAGGGCTTGGAGGTGGGAAAGAGCCTCTGGGTCACGCAGGGGTCCCAGGGAAGACACCAAAAAGGGAGAACCCTCTTGCTGCCTTCACACTTGGGCTGGGAGCTGGAGCCAGGGCTGGAGCCGATGGAAATGAGATGGGAATTTAAGGCTTTTAAACATTTCTGCACTCCGAGGGCACCCAGAAGGCCATCGATCATCCTGCACAGCCTGCTGCAGAGCGGAGCCAGTGACACGTGGCCCTGGGGCCCACGGTGCTGCGGCAGGGGTGGGGTGACAAGCTGCTTCTCCCAGCTTGATGATCTCTGGCTGGACTGGAGCGTCCAGGTCCTGGCAGTGGCCACACCTCCCTGCGTCCCCTCGAGTGGCACATGGGGCTTGTGTCCCTCAGCTCGTGTCCCTGCCCTGAGGGACACTGCCTGCTCTACACTCCCCACCTGAGTGTCACCATGGGCTGGGGCCATCACAGCCTCTTCCTGGCCTAGAGTTCATGGTGAGGATGCCTTTAAAATGTTGGCTTTTTCTGGATATTTTTGGGCCATCCATTCCAACTCTCTTCACATGAAATGTGCAGAAGTCACTTTTCAACACAGATGAGGGGAACATTTTTTAAAAGGGGAAGTCTAAAGACTACAGTGTGCACGATGAACAGAGATGGACTCTGGAGCCAGGCTGCCTGGGTTCGAATCCCAGCTCTGACCCCGACAAGCTGGGTGTCTGTGCTGTGTTCCCCAGGCTGAGCCCTGGAGTCGGAGCCTGGCTGCCCAACACAACCGTGGAGGACCGGGACCCAAGCCACCCCCAGGGCCAGGGCGTCTGGAGCTGCTAGTAACCTGGGAGCTGGCTGGGCTGGAGGGGGGGAGGTGGGACGTGGCTGCCAGGCTTGAGCTGCAAGGTGCAATGCTGAGCTTTAGCACTGCCCAGAAGCCACTGCCACTCTGGGCTCCTTCCTGTCTGAGACTTCTGGGACTGCACTGGTGTTACCATCAGGTGCCCCCGGTGACAGTCACTGGCCCTGATGTCCATCAGAATCAGCCTCCCAGGTCCACATCTCAGGTGTGGCTCAGAATGGCCAACAGTGCACTTCTACGCTGGCAGAATGGCTTCCTCCTCTAGGACCCCAGGGAGAGCTTCTGTGAAGGTCAGCGGAACAGAAGGAGATTTCTGGGGTTCAGCAAGGACTAGGGAGCTGGCCCCTTGTCTCTCCCTCCTGTTCCTCCCTTCATTCTTTCCTCCTTCTTCCTCCCTTGTTCCTTTCCTCTTTCAGTCCCTTTTGAAGGAAAATTGAACGCAGGTGGTTAGTAACTTGCACCCACCTG
Source organism: Fukomys damarensis (assembly GCF_012274545.1). Classification (NCBI taxonomy): domain Eukaryota; kingdom Metazoa; phylum Chordata; class Mammalia; order Rodentia; family Bathyergidae; genus Fukomys; species Fukomys damarensis. Next base: position 7,411,073 of record NW_022900932.1, on the reverse strand, counting down.
GCGCCGCCGAAGCGTGAAGCTTACATTCCAGGCTTCGTCCTTTACATAAAGCAGGCGCCTCCCCCAGCACACACTAGGTTCCTTTGGGCTCCTTCCACTCCCAGAAGCCCCAAGTCCCCAAGGGGTGGAGAAGAACAAAGGGACCGAGGCACAGATCTTTTCAGATCTACAAATGTCATCAGGCACAGTTCTTAGTCTAGAAGAGAGGGTTGGAAGATCCCGGTGAGGGAGGGAGAAAAGGAAGCAGGGAGGGAGGGAGGAAAGAAGGGAGGGAGAGAAGGAAGGGAGGGAGGATGGGTAGGAACGGGAGGGAGGCAGCAAGGCAGGCAGGGCCAGCACAGCGTGCTTTGGCTGTGTGTGGCAACTGCCGGATGTTGTTCAGCAGCCACTTCTGTGCACTGGGACACAGGACAGATGCCACCAGGCAGTGCATTTATTTAACAGATGTGCTCTGAGCACCTGTGCTGGGCCCTATGGGTGATGCAAAGATAAATAATAGATGGGCATGCCCCGGGGTGCCTTCAGACTAGCGGGCAGGGAAGATCTGAGCACAGCTCATTTTAACTCCAGGAAAGAGAGGAAGTGGCTCCCCAGGACGGAAGCCTGTGCCTGAGCCCCCTGCTCCAGGCTGGCGATTTTGTGCTCACCACTGACTGGCCTTGCAGGGATGGCACGGCACTGAGGGGTGGGCAGAGGGCTGTGTCTGCCTTCGCTGCCCCTCCTGCGCCTGGCTTGTGGACAGGGTCTGGGCTGCACCCGGACACCCACCAGTAAGGGCTGATTGTGTGGCTGTGCTTGGGGTGATGCTCGCTCCCTGGGCAGTGGCCTGCTCGGTCCCAGGCCAGTGCTTGCCTCCTCTGCGCTGGGCTCCTTTTGTTGCAGAGCTGCACGCAGACACACACGAGGGCCATGGCAGTGCCACCGTGCAGGTTGTTCATCTGCAGCCTCCCCTCTTCCCCGAGGACCAAAACCCTCCTTCCCTCCCTCCCTCCCTGACTTCCTCAGGTATGATTTTCTGGCTGCTCCTCAGAGAGGGGACAGCAGAGCCTGGAGCAGGAGGGAGGTGTGACAGCCACCAGGCAGGCCATATTCCCTGTGGCTGTCAGGGAAAGGGGAAGGGTCAGCAGGCCCCTTCAGTTGGTCTGGTTACTGATTTCCCAAGGCACCAAGCATGGTCATTTGCTGTCTCTCATGACGCTGCTTCTCCCTGGCACTGCTTGGTGGTGACAGGTCCCGGGACTCTGGGTCATGAGAGGGTTGATTGTCATCTTTCCTTTTGCTTGCTCTTGGGACCACCACATTCTCCAGCCCAGCGTGCCGCTCATCTGGGGCATAAGTGGGGGGGGATCCCACTTGGACACCAGGGTCAGCCTGGACATCAGTCCTGGACACCAGGGCTGTCAGGTGATGGTCACATCTACGATTGCTTTTTCACAGAAGAGGAACTGGGTGTTGAGAAGCGGGGGGCGGTTTTCAGCTTCCCACTGCTTGAACCGTTAGAAGCTATCTGGATCTTGATTATGCTGCTTCTACTTTGTTCTTTCTGTGTGTTTGACCTGTTGCCTGTTGTGCTGGGCACGGAGGACATTGCAAACCTTCTTCCTCATGCTTCTGGGCTGGAGGGGAGGACAGATGGTTAAGCAAGCGGGAACCATGGGATAAGGACAAGCACAGGGACTCTGGAGCCGTGATGAGTGTTTCTTACAGAGACCAGGCGTCTGGGGCTAATGAGGGCCTCATGGAAGAAATTGCATCCAGGAAAGCTGAAAACTGAAGGCTTAGTGGGAATTATCCAGGGGATGGGCAGGTGGGTATTGGGATTGGGAGAGAAGTATTCCCAGCAATGGGAACAGAATAGGCAAAAACCAGCAATGAGAGACAATGTGATACATTTAAGGAATCAGAAAAGGTACAGTGTGGGTGGAAAGTCCAGGACACGTTGGCTGGGGTGGGGCTAATGGGATCAAGACACAGAATTCACTTTCCCATAGAGAATTGCAGTCTTTTAAGAGCAACAACTGTGTGTTTTGTACCTTTTATGTGTTGTACAGCTCAGGGATGAATATTAACACTGGAAGTTTAATATTTGGATGATTCAGTTTATAAAAAAAAATATATGCACATCCAGATAAGCTCCTAAAAATACCCCAACCTTTCATTATGTGAGTTATGGATTAATAAAAATGCATCTTTCTTATTGGTACATTTTAGGTATATAGTACAGTTACAGTCATCATTGGGATCCTATACCTTTACATGACAGGTCTTGGTTCTTATTTTTTCCCCATTCCCCTGACCTCCTCTCACCCCCTCCAACCTTCCCTATTTACAAAACTTCATTTCCATTTTTTCCTTTTCTCTTATTTTTTTTGTATCCCTTCTTACCTTTCCCCTACCCCTCCTACCTCCCCTACACTGTTATACCTTTTCTTCCTATTACACAATATCAATTATACATTTTGATCCTTATTTACACTTTTAGTTTCTCACATCAGAGAAACTGTGCAGTATTTACACATGTGCGTCCTATTAATTTCACTTGAGTACGTCCTCAATGTGCATCCACTTCGATACAAATGTCTCTAGTTTCTCATTCTTTATGGCTGAGTAGTACTCCATTATATATATATATCTTCTTTATCCAGTCTCCGGTTAATGGGCAGTTGGGCTGTTTCCAAGTTTAAACTATTACAAACTGTGCCACTATAATAAACATGGGTGAGCATATGTCACTGTGGTACGATTCTTTTAATTCTTTGGGGGAGATACCCAGCAGAGGGACAGCTCTAATGGAACCTCTAATCCTAGTTGTTTAAGGTATCTCCATCCTCACCCCAGAAAGAATGGCTGCTATCAAGAAATCAACCAATAATAAATCCTGGTGGGGTTATGGGCAGATAGGAACCCTTCTTCATTGTTGGTGGGAGTACGCATCTGTACAACCACTGTGGAAAAAATACACTTGGGGTGAAGTGAAGTCTTCATCAGCAGTGGCACTCTGAGGTTGGGAAGGTAACTTCTGGCCTCTTAGAGGATCTTGCTTTCCCCAGCATTTCTGCCAGCTTCTGGGGGCGGGGGGATTAAGGAACCCCACCAAGCCTTCTCTGACAGGCTTTCCCTGGTTATTCCTCCAGGTGGCTGGTGGGGGTGGACTCCAGGTCATTGGCCCAGGGTTCAATGAGTATGTGGCATTTGATTTGGGGAAGTCATTGCACAGCGAGGTCAAACGTCCAGAGGTAGGAGAGGAACGGAGCTGCTACAGGAGTGAAATTAACTTCGACTGCCGTGAATCATCACGGCCACAGACTCCCATAGCTGGATGAGAACACACACACACACACACACACACACACACACACACACACGCAACTGGGTACCGTGGGCTTCCTTGAGCCTCGCACAAGGAATGATGCTTTCTTGTTGCCTCTTGTTAGTTTATTCCACATTTTCAGTCATTTTCCCTAATGAAACTATCAGGCAGAACTAATCCAAACATCGGCTTAATTAATCAGCATTTGGCAGCCTAAAACTACACGCTCCAGTCCAAATGACTTGTAACAACTTTCTTAATGCAAAACCCAAACATCTGCAGGGCGGCAGGGGCTCCGTCAGCTACTCGGAGATCAGGGTTCCTCAGTTCATCTTGTAGATTTTAGTATATGTGCTGCCGAAGCGAGCACTTCATCTCATAGATTTTAATAAAGTTGCAATATAAGTTTAGTCCCTAGGTACGACAAGGAGCATTTTGCTGCCTGGAAACGTCATTATTTTATTTTTAACTCAATAAGGAAAAGGTACAGCGCCCTTGCGGCTTAGAGGTGGTTCTGCCGGACGGACTGAGGGGGAGCCGAGCCCCAGCGTCAGGCCAGGATTCCGGACATCCGGGTCCTGCCAGCCGGAAACAACCCCCCCCCCGCCCCCCCCCCCCCCGTACAGCTCCGTCTCTTCCAGAGACTAAGCGTGCAAGGGGCCGAAGAATCGGGATGAGAACTGTCCCGTGCGCCTAATCTTGTTCCGAGCCACGCAGGGCAGGGCGGGCTGCAGCTTGCTTCCTGCGGCCTACGGGACACCGCACACTGGGTGCGGTGTAAGCAAGAGACGCTTCTGAGGCTCACGGGGAAGCCCGAGTTCGAGGGGTGCATCTGGCGCCGGGCTCCTCGCAGAGTCACCGCAAGCAGGGACAGATGTGTGACGCGCGCTTCCTTTCCATCAGAAACTCATCCTGCGGTGACAATGCCAATCCCTGCTTGAGTGCAGCATCCTCACGGCCCAGTCATCTCCCAGGTCCACCTTTTAATACTGTGACAGTGGCCATCATTGACCTACGAGGCTGGGCGGGGGGCGGCCCGCCTGCAGCGGCCAGGGAGCCATCCACTCCTTCATTCAGCCTCCTTCCTTGCCTTGCCTTCCCCTTTCCCTCTTTTCTTTCCTATCCTCTCTTCCTGTTTCTCTCTCCCTCCCTTTCTTTCTTCCTTACTTCTTTCATCTTCTTTGTTCAGTGCTGGGGATTGAACTTAGGGCCTTTGCACTAAGCTCCATCCTCAGTTTGTTTGCCTTTCTCCCTTTCCCTCTGTCTTTCTCTCTCTCTCTGTCTCCCTCCCTCCCTCCATCTCATTCTTTCTTTCTCTTTGAGACAGGGTGTCTCTATGTAGTTTCAAGCTACCCTTGAACTCACTATGTAGCCTGGGCTGATCTTGAACTCATGGTGATCCTCCTGCCTCAGCCTCCCATGTTCTGGGTTACAGGTGTGCACCACCACACCTGGCTTTATTTTTAATTTAGAAATGGGGTCTTGCTAAGTTGCCAAGGCTGGGCTTGACCTTGTGACCCTTCTGCCTCAGCCTCTTGGAATGCTAGGATTACAGGCATGTGCTCTGCCACTGTGCCGGCCAACCACCCTCTCTTTGGGTGTGATTAATTCTGCCTTACGTATCTACCCTTTGCCGAGGCCCCTGTGCTGTGGGTTGCACAGCTGACCTACGGGAGGTCTGCCTTACTCCCGAGCTTCGAGTCTGATGAGCATGCATCCATTTCTGTTGTGGTCGGTGACAAATCTAGGGGCATTTAACCTGCTTTTTGAGAAATATATTTATTGTTTTGTTTTATTATAAAATTAACAAATATGCACAGTAAATTTTTCTAACAATACAGAAATGTATAATATAGAAAGTTCCCATCACAGAGCATAATACAGAAGTATATATAAGATGGAACTCTCCCCATAATTCAGGAAATAACTATTTCTAAAAATTTGGTTTATATTTTTCCATTTTTCCTATGCATATTTTAACATATAAATATGTAATTACTTTGGACAAAAATGATATACTGTGTGTAGCTCTCTGCCGCTTGCTTCCCCCTTGGCAGTATATTACAGATACGACACAGGAGTGTCACCACATATAAATGAACTTCATTTTTTCAATGACTGAGTAGTATTCGGGTATGAGTGAGCCACAATTTATCTAACCAACTGCTTATTGATAGACACTGCTGATTTCTTTCCTATTGCGAACAATGCCACAAGTACTACCCTCCTACAAACACACTCTGGTCCCCTGCTAATGTCCTGTAGGGTCAGTTCTTGAAAGGAGAATTTGCTGGAGTACAGGAAATACAGACATTGCAATTTAATAGATCTTGCCAAATTGTATTCTGCATAGCTGATCTAATTTATAGTCGCATTAACAATGTATGGGAGAGCTCTCCCCTCACCCCCGCCAAAGGGACATTACTAATCCTGTTCCTAAGTCCAAATATTTAAAGGGAAACCAACATTACTCTCTTCTCTTTCCTGGAGGGAAATCCTCATCCCAGCCTGAGAAGATTGGGTGGTCTAGGAAAGCCGAACTCTGCCCAAGATGGTCGTACGTGGACTTGGTTCAGAGTTTGTCTAAGTAGACACTTGCTTTGAGATTCAACACTGAAACTTACTCCACTGGGTGTCTTAATGCCCCTACGATTTTCCTTGATTTAGATGTATTAGTTTTCTACTGCTGTGCCACACGTTGTCACAAATACAGCAGCTTAAAGCGACCCAAATTTATTATTTCACTGATTCTGTGGACCTGCAATCTCAGTTCTGTCTAGGGTCGCAGCAGGTTGAAAGCCTGGCACTGCTTGGGGCTGCAATCCCATCTGAACCTTGGGTCCTCTGCTCAATTCCTTCTGATTGCTAGAGGGATGGTTCCTTGGGGGTTTAGGATCAAGCTCCCCACTTTCTCGCTGGTTACCAGGCATGGTTCACACCCGCTTCTAGATAGCTCCTGAGTCTACTCACACAGGCAGCTCACTTCTTCAAAGCCTGCAGGAGGACCTCTCCATCCCTCTACAAAAGAAGAGACAGTGTTGGGGGCTGAGTGTCTGATCACTGGAGTCTGAGATTCTGTGTTTCTAGGAAATTCCCAAGTGCTGCTCATGCTTGGGCAAAAACCTAGAATGAACAGCATCCCAGGAAGAGCTTTGGATCCCAGTTCACAGCGCTGGCTCAAGGAATTGTGGCAAAAGCTCATCCTTAGCAAGGGAGCTTGGCAAGCCGGGCTGCTCAACCTGATCTTCTGCGCTCCCCTGCCCCACACTCAGAGGATAGGGACCTGTGGGACCACAGGACCACACTGGGGAGTGCAAGGTGCTCGCTATATCACAAGGCACTGGCAGAGACTGGCCTTTTGGCCAGGAGGGGCTGGAATGCGTGCACTTTGGGAGAAGCTGTGGAGGCAGCAGCAGACAGAGACACTGAAGGAAGGTAGGGTACAGGCGGAGGGGTAGCTGTGGGGTTCTGGCTTCCAGGAGGTGCTGATGGCTGCTGAGAGCGCTGACCATTGTAACAGCCCCATGCAGCACCTGCTGCAGGGCAGGGAGCATCTTCACATTTCATCCTCTCAGGGAATGTCATGGTCCTGGTTTTACAGGTGAAGAAATAGTGGCTCTCAGGGCTGGCAACTTGCTCCAGGTGGCCCGAGCTGCAGATCCCCGTAGGCCACCCTGAATGAAACAGAGGGTACCACCGCTTAAACTGAAGCTGGCAAGGGCGAAGAAGAGAGGTATGCAAACCAGGAACAATAGGTGCTTTTGTGACCAGGAAAGGGGACAGGAGAGGTGAGCACTGAGGGCATCTGGGGAAACTGAGGTCACTGGGTGACCAGGGAGGGGCCCTTCATTACTCAGTGAGGAAGATGACGGGATGAGGGGGTGACTGCGGCTCCCAAACCTGCTTTTGTGTCCTGGAAGGAGCAGGCAATGTGGAAAGTGTCCCATTGGAAAGCACCAGGGCTCTAGATGTCACTCAGAAGAATAATGGCACCAAGGACAGTCAGAGGGGTCTGCCGCTGTCTTTGGAATGTGGCTCAGGTGTGGGGGATGTCCTTTCTCCTCGCACACGCACACACACACACACATGCACAGAGGCACAGTGTACTGACACACAGACGTACCGCACAGACATGTACACACAAGACATGTATACGCACAGACATGTGCACACACATACACACATGCACAGATCCCCTGCATGCAAACATTACACAGACCTGACACAAAACGCTCACACACAGCCTGCATAACCTCCCCATTCCCACACCTGCACCCCATTCTGTACCATCCCCGCCCCAGACGGAAGTAGAGTGGCTGGCAAGACCGTGGATGCTGGCGGGGGGCCGCCTCTGACACCTGAAAGTAAGAAGCAGAGCCCTTAGTTAGCAAATTTCCTTCCAGCCAAACCAGGTCCTGTGAGGCCCGGGCTTGGGACTTCCAGGCAGTGTGGACTTGCGGGCTGTGTGTCTTGGGGCACTTGGGGGCCTCCCCTAGAGTCAATCTGCTTTGCTGGAATCTGGACAGCACAGTCCCTGCTTCCTGGGGGACCATCAAGGCTGTGATCGCTGTGAAGAGCAGCCTGGTGGACACCACCAGGGGACACTGAAGACTCATGGAGGAAGTACGTCCCAGGGTCACTGTGCCCGCCAGGGTGCTCCCCAGAGAAAGCCCCTTCCTGGTATTGCAGCAGCCACTTGACTGGAGGTGCATGGAATCCCCAGCCTGCAGCACCTCTGTTCACTGCTGTTGCCTCCAGAGCGGGCACCGAGCAGGATCATGCTAATTGCACACTTATCTCCTTGGACAGTATGCCTGAAGTCCCCAACCAGTGTGGCTCAGACTGGCCGGCCTCTTGAGGACTCATCTTGCTTTCAAATTGTTACCAAAGTCTCAGGGGGTGGCGTGTTCTGAGAAGGGGACCGAGAGAGCCACTATAAATCCCTCCTGCTGCACCCAGGCTGCTCATCCACTGTGCTACACGAGAAGGTTTCTCACAATCCCAGCTCTCAAGGGGCTCCCAGGAGAGAGAGGGAGGCAGATGCCAGGCAGTGCTGAATGCCACACTAAATCCAGAGGCATCAGAGTGGGCAGGGTCACCACAGAGGGCTTCATGGAGGTGGCAGTGCAGGGGGAGAGACTTGGAGGGGAGGAGGACTTACCAGCCCCAAGGACTCTGGCACCTAGGAAGGAACCGTGGGAGCAAGGCCGGGGGTGTGAAGTTGGGGGCTGGGTGTGCCGGGGCACAGGTGCCTGTGGGCTGCCTATACGGCCCTGTGTCTGTCCTCTTCCCCAGGACACTGTCATTTCCTTGGGGGTAGGGACACTGTATTTTGACTCAATTCAATGTGACTGGAGAAATATTCACTGAGAATACGTTCATGTGCAGGGCACTGTGGTCCAAGGAGAGGTCAGAGACTAGGTCAGGTAGTTCCTGCCTCAAACACGTCCCTGGTTCAGGAGGGAGGCAGAGCCTGGCTCAGAGCCACACGAACAGTGGAGGCACCGGAGCCCTGAAGACGCCCAGGGCTTGTGGGGCTGAGCGTGGGCTCCACCAGCTCAGGGGGCTTGGGAAGGCTTATAGAGAGGGTGGTGTCCAACAGGCTCTTAAATGTCAGCAGGAAAGAGGGTGGGGAGTTTATGGCCACAAGAGCTGGAACGTGTGAGGTCCTGAAGTTTGAAACCTGCCGGTGAGCTCTGGCATCATAACGAGACACCTGTGGCAGGGAGGGGTGTTAGGCAAGTGTGTGTGTGTGTGTGTGTGTGTGTTTATGGGTATAAAAAGGGGACGATTTAGGAAGCAACTAACAGTCACTCCTACATGATTTTGACTGTGAGCCAGTCTCTTACATATTCCATATATTTGCATATTTTACATATGCTAACTTACACCACCTTTACAGCACTAGGAGGTAGATTCTATTATACTCCCCCAGGAATCAGAGGCTCAGCAAGGTGAAACAGCCCACTGGAGGTCACACAGCCAGTGAGCAGCAGAGCAAGCATCTGAACTTGGTCAACCCGCTGGCATTGGACACTTGCTCTCAATGCTGATGACACCATTGTGTGCTGTCCTCTTGGTGGCAGAGCCCTGATTCTAAAGCGTCTGCCTCTCCTCCAAAGACCCCAGCGTAAATCTCAATCAGTTTAAACCAGTTCTGGAAACCCTCTTGCCCTTGGCAGTCACTGGATGAATCCTGACAGAAAGATAGAATTCTGCAGGGAGAATTTGGGTAATGGAAAAAGACACCTCTGGGGATGCAGTTTGTCTTCCACGGTGAGATGTTATTGTGTCTAAAGGTGACCCCGTGAACCTTGGTAGCAACTTCCAGTCAGGAGGGAAGCTAACCTACCTTGTCAATGGTGGAAAAGTGGTGGGTTGGGGAGCCACAGAGAAGTGAGGATACTGTTCTGAGACACCGTGGGGGCCCACTAGGACAGAGCTGCTGCTCTGGGGTGTCCTGTGAGGCCCTTGGGCTCCCTGATGAAAACCAGTTGAGATAGGGGGTTTGGTTACTTGCAGCCTAAAGCATCTTCTGCTACCTAAAGATACAGGCCATGAAAGTTTTTCCTCATTATCTAGCATGGGGTCTTGTGCCAAGGCAGCAAGTACATGTACTGGGAAGAGGGTAACCTTCAGGATTCCCACAAATCACAGGTCACAGGCAGACACCCCCATGCCCATGAGTGTGGCTTGGGAGAGGGGAGATGGGCGACGGCCATCCTGGCTCTAGATGTGGTTTCACCCTCCATTGCTGTGTGACCCGGAGGGAGACACTAGTCTCTTGGACAGGGTCTTCACTGTCTGTTGGATGAACCAGCAGGAACCTCCAGCTCCTTGATTCCCTGTCAAATAGTCATCTGTCTAAGCCACTAAGTTGCTTTACTAAGAAGGATCAAGTCAGGGTTGAAGATGGGCAGTTTATTTCAGTGACTGCCTTTGCATCACCGAGAAAACTGCTTCCTGCAGAAAAGGAGCAGAAGGATCTTCAGGTCTCCTATCTTCCTAGAGGACAGGGAGGAGGGGTGGGGAGCCGACCTCCTGCTCATGTTTGTGGACTGTATTGACTCCAAGGACCATGGAGGGGACTTGGCTCCCATCAACACAGCCCTGGGTAAGATGCCCACGAGCTGGCAGCTATGGCTCTGGCCCCTCCACCCTGCACACCCTGAAGGTGGGAGAGCATCACCAGTGAGTTTTCTCCAGAAGGTCCTTCCTGATCATTCCTTTGCCTCTCTGCCCTCACCAGCCTCTTGAACTCAGTTTAGCGATGTTTTTTGGTCATTGGGTTCACCCCTCTCTTATTCTTAGCCCGGATCTACACTCAGGATTTCCCTCCCAGACTTGTTCTCCCTGAATGTGCTCTGAGACTCTGCCTCTTTCCTTGTTAAATCTTCATCCACCCACAGTGCTGTCTTCCAAATGAATTGGTATCAAATAAGTGTCAGAAAGGCGCCCGGATGTAACAAACTTATACTGAATTATGAATAACTGCTCTTTTTTGCTGAAAGTACATCCTTCCCTCTTCTTTTACTTCTTCCCTTCCTCCCCTTCTCAATCTTTCCCCTCTTTCTCTCTTCTGAAAGTTTACTAAATGGAATCGATCTCTAATTATCAGAAACATTGGGAGAATGTTTTCTGTTGGGATAAACTAAATTTTGAGATGGTAGGCTTTGGGGCATGTGTTTAATTTTCTTTTTTTACACGCTTGTCTTTTGTTAAACTCAAAAACATCCTACACAGTCAGTATATAGACCTGGCTTCTAGGAGCTATAAGTCTAGAAAACGCCTAATCCTCGAACGTGAAAAACAAAAATATACTAAAGTTGACATACACATTGCCATGGAGGTAAGGGAGAATGTTTTGGGGAGACTGCGTATAGTCTCTGTATCATGAAGGAAAGAGGGATGCAAGTGCAGGATACCCAGCTTGCTGAGGCTGTTTTGGGGTTGTATGAAGACCCCAGGGGATGCAATGAGCTCACTTATATCACGTGATCATTACCAGCATGCTACTGTCCCCTCTGTATCATTCATTCTCCCACACAAAGCCAAGTGGGGGTGCTGTTATTCCCATTTTACAGGTGAGAACATCGTCCAAGTTCTACAGCAGCAGGGGCAGGCTTGATCACAGCCAGTGCTGCTCCAGGACCGTACTTCCAACTGTGATGCGCTTGGAACTTACAATGTGGGAGGAATTCACCCCTCACATCCTCACCCTCATCAGGCTTTGGGGTCCCACTTTTGTCTAAACTATTTCCCATCCCCATCAAAATGGTCTGCCCGTGCTCTACCCATCCTGTCTTAGGAGATGAAAATGCCATTTGCCACGTCAAGCTGTGAACAGTAGTGGGTGTGTAGTTCAGCTGTCGAACAAACCTTTTCAGCTGCTTGCTTCAGCCAAGGAAACAGATCAGGGCCATGTGGCCATCCCTCAAGGAGTTCAGAGCCAAGTTCAAAAGATAGGAAGGGCTTGGAGCCACAGGATAGGTGGGAAACAAGAGAGAAGAGATACAATCTGGAAGTCTGCTAGGTAGGGGCAGACATAGCTTTGAGCTTGACTTTGATGGCCGTGCTGAGGGAAAGAGCGGTCCTGCTGGCGGAAACAGCATGAGCAATGGCCCGGAGACAGGAAGATATGAGCGGATTTGAGGGTGAACCTCGTGAGGGTGGGACAATGGGAATGGGGAGCAGAGCACCTCTCAGGGAGCGGGGTGAAGGGCTCCCCAAAGCAAAGCTTGGGCATCGTCTGCAGCTAGTGGGCTTGGCTTTGACTTTCTAGATGCCAAATGCACAGTTGGGCAGGAGTGTTCGGATAACAGCACCTTGGATCCTTGATTCCCCAGGTGGTACCCGACCTACCTGGATGGTGGGTGCCCAGAAACATGCTAGAAGGATCGAAGCCACAGTGAGATCACTGTGAATCTTCTTGAGCAATATTTTTATTTGATAGATAATATTTTTAAAACACTGCTTTGGTCTGAATGCAAATGTGGGTAAGTTATGGCATAGAGCACAGCATTTGCTATCATTTTTCAGCTAAATCAGGAGCCTTCCAGTGGACCGTTTTGGGTTACAACTGGAAGGAAGTGATGGGCAAAATATTTCATAGCTGTCTGAGCAGCAGCCAATCAGAACTGGAGCAGGGTCTTGGAATAGCCCCAGCCACTCCAGGCATTAATCTGTCAGTTGCTAATTGTGCAGAGGACTGGGACCTGGAAGGAGAGATGGAGTCACCCAGCAGCAAGAATAGCCATTTATCAACAGGCAGGAAATTATTTCACTGTTTCACAAACAAGCGGATATCTGCTGTGGATCCCTCCGTTTCCACCACATAAATGTTGAGGAAAACTTGCGGGAACATTATTCGACCTAAGAGGTAACTCCAAGTGTGATTTAGGAACCTGAGGGTAGAGAAGAGATTTTCCAGGACACAGCATGGCCTCGGGACCCCTAAATCGCAATGTCCACATCATCATCTCCTTGGTCCTTGTGGGTGGCCCAGCCTGCCTGGTCTGTCCAGTGCTAATAGAGCTGGGTGAGTTCTGAGCAGTGACCCTAAGACCTCCTGTGACAGCAAAACTTACCCTACAGGTGCACCCCGTGTCACCTGTATTTCTCATGCGTGCTTTGGAGGAAAAAATGGACTCTCAGCAATACATCAAGGATATTTGAATGCACTGGAGGTATAATGAGTATGCAGCCATAAAAGACATGCCTCATAAGGAGCTTTTGAAAGAGGAAATAAAACAAGTGATCCTGCCTTTGTATCCTGCCTCTGTGAAGTGGCAATGGGTCCCCTGGTGCACTCCCCAAATCACCAACTCAGGAACAGATTGCAATTAGTAATTAGGCTCTGCCACGGGAACTGCCCCAGCCGATGCACAGTGGCAGGCAAACCTCACCTCTGGCACAGCAGCTGCTTGAGGCAGTGCCCCCCTGCCCAGGTGTGGCGGGCCATGGGGACACCCAGAGCCCTTCCGGGATGGGGCAGCCCACTTCCGCAGAGGACGCTCCACAAAGCCATCGGGCGAGTTCTGCAGTGGGCCTTGGCCACCGGCCCCGATTCTGGCCGGGGAGATATGAGGGACAGTCAGCTGAGGTTTCTGGGCTCTCTCCCAAGAGGGGAAAGATGGAGAGAGGTTGCTCTTGCCTTCCCTTTCTTCACTATTTTGCACACTGTCGTGTGACATGAGGGTGATGTCAAGCAGTGTGGAAGCCATCTGTGAACAGAGTGGGGACAAGGATACACAGAAGGGGACGGATTCAGTGGGTGTGGAAGGCCCGGAACGTTCTTTACACCCTCCTGCCACACTCCTGCTGCTCAATCGCAGACATCACCCACCTGTGCATGCTTTGTGGGGCAGAGGAACCATTTACCCTGCCGTTGGCCCCCTACTCTCACAGCCCGCACCACACTGTCCGTCAGGACACGCTAGATGGGGCTGTCATGCACGGATTCACGCACGGCATGGCTGTGCTCCAAATCCATTTCTCACCCACTCTGGGCTGTAGAGCATCGGACAGCCCTCCGTCACCTTGGCCGTGTCACTGTGGCCTCCAGCGCCATCAAGGCAGAGGGAGACAGAGCCGTGAGGAGGCATGGGTCGCACTGAAGACCAGGCCTGGAAATGGATCACAGCACCCCACCACCCCCAGACTAGGCACCATCTAACTTCCTGGGGTCTGAGAACAGAGGTGTCCCAAGGGTCCACATGGCATGGCCTCTTGCCACGCTTGCTAGCTGGTCTTGGCTATCTTTCCTCCATCAGGAAATCTTCACTCACTTCTTCAGCAAGGAGTCACTGGGCTCACTTGTGACAGGTGAGATTTGGGGGCTGTAGAACGGAAGACTGGCTATCTTATCCCCAGGCTGAGCACCCTTGTTCGGAGGAAGAGTAAGACAGCATGTAAACAGTTTTGTTTGTCTTGTTCAGGAAACTGAAGGGGAGCCCTGTAGACAGGTCCTGCTCCCCTCTCTCCTTCCCTTGCCTTAAAGGAAAGCCCTTTAGCAACAGCAGTGGGGAGAAAAGAGCTCCCCAAACTGTTTGTTGCTATCTTTCCCTTTGTCGCTTCTCTGCCCAGCGGGCCCTGTTTCTCCCTTACCTGTGGCACTCCAGGGTCTGGAGAACAGCTGTACTGACAGCTGGCAGGAAGTCTCCAAGCCTCCAGAGCTGGGAGAGACAGAGGCGGGCAGGTGCCACCCTCCTTCCTGATTCATTACCAGATGCAAGGAGACTCCACGCAGTCAGAGCTCCTCCAGTCTCACTCGGTGAACAGATGACGTCCCCTTTCTCTGCTTGCTGCTTCCCTGTGGAAGTGCTGCTGTTTGAGTTTGTCCCCCTGGGTTCCTGTGCCGAAAGCTTGGAATTAGGAGGTGGTGGAGCCTTTAAGGGGTGGAGTCTAGAGCAAGGTAAGTAGTCATCACCTTAGGAAGAGATTAATGCAGTTCGCAGGGGACCGGTTAGATCCTTCCAGAGAAGGTTATAAAAAAGTGAGTCTGAGCCCTGAATGTGGCTTGCATTTAAGCCACATGGTCTTCTCCACATGCATCCTCACCTAATGTCTCCCCCACATCCTGATACCCGAGGGAAAAGGCGCCCTCACAAAAGCTGTGAAATGCCATTTGGACTCTCAGCCTCCACAACTGCAACTAAAAAACCTGCAAACACAGTTTACTTCTGTCCCAGCCTGCATATTATGGTTTTGTTCATTTATCCACTAGGTCTTTATCGGCTTTCTCATCTGGGTTCACTCTGCTCGCCAGCCTCCACCTTTCCGGAACAACTTCCTTTTCTCGTTCTGTCTCAGATGCTCTGGGCTGTTGGCCTCCACTCATCCTGAGGAACACATTTCCAGGACCCAAACTCGGTTCCCTGCCAGCCACAGGGGATCTGTGGAGGGAGCAGTTGCGGAGTTTTGTTGGTATCTGCTGCCAGGCATGGCCTCCCTGGGCCTCCTCTGCCATCCAACTGCGGTGCTGCTTGCTGCAGAGTGGATGCAGGCTCAGGTTCTTGGGTGTGGTTGTGGATTCTGCCATCCTGGCCGCATTTTTCTCGCTTGGACTTCCGGTTTGGGAAGGGTCCTTGTCCCTGTCTTCATGCATTCATCCCACAAACCTGCTGTGCATCTACCCATAGCTGCAAACCGGGCATGCAGGGGGTGGGTGCGGCTAGTGCTCAAGGCCTGCAGCCTAACAGGAACCGTGACCCAGTGACACCAGCACAGGAGAAGGAGCTGGACTGGGCTCACCCTGGGGGGGAGTGAGACTGGCGGCTTTCCAAATGGGGTGCCTTAGCACCTCTGCAGCTACGGCAGAGGACAAGGGGCTGAGGAGTGAGCAGGATCTGGTCCTCCACTCCCACTCCACTGATGGTAGGTTTTCTTGGCTCTGCTTTACACATGGAGCTTGCATAGGATCGTGTGATGGTTGATTTTATGTGTCAGTGTGGCTGGGCCACCATGCACGGATATTTAGTCGAACATTATCCTGGATGCTTTTGGATAAAATTAACATTTCTACTGATGGACGTTGAGAAAAGCAGATCGTCCTTCTAATGAGTGGGCCTTGTTCCATCAGTCGAAGGCCTCCAGAGGGCAAACACTCACCTCTCCCAAGCAGGAAGGAACTCAGCCAGCTTGTGCCCTTCAGACTGGAACTGAAACATGGCCTCTTCTCCAGCCGTAGAGCCTACCCTGCAAAGTTTGGACCCACCAGGCTCCGTAACCGTGTGAGTGGATCCATTCGAGTAAATCTCTCTTCAGGACTGTGCATGCTCTTGGGTGTGTGTCTCTGGAAAGCCGTTCCCGTTGCAGATTACATCCGAATAGCGCTTTGCTCGAAGATTCTAAGGGCTGGTCGTGCTTCTCCGACCCTGGGTGTAGCCCCCTCTCTGGTTCAGTGTTGCCGGGGTCATTGCAGCAGCAGTTGCCATGACGGTAAACCTGGTGCCCTGCTGCTTTCCAGGAGTGCTGCTCAGGTTCTCACTTGTGTTCTACTGTGCCTTTTCTCAGACGAGGAGGCTGGGGTTCGCAGTGCAAATGTCTCACTTGCAGCCACAGGTTGGTGACAGGCAGGGCAGAGAGGTGAACGTGCTGACACTCAGCACCTCCTTGCTGGGCCAGGAAGTCTGCCTGGGAGGGCCCTCCGGCCCATCACAGCCCTCCAGCCTCCTGATTTCCAGAAGCAGCAGGTGGAAAGGCCCTTGGGCCCAGAAGGTGACCGCGGATGACCGCAGCAGCTGCTTGTCAGGCAGCCGCAGTCCAAGTTGGCCGGGTTTCGGGCTCTGGCTGGCAGTGCCTGTGATTCATGGCAATGTGGGGACTTTACGAGGCTGTGCTAAAGCAGTAATCATCAGCTGTGTGGCTGACATGCGATGATGGGGCTGTGGACTGAACTGAGTTACTGTGCTTCCTCGGGCTGCTGCCACCAACAGCAGCGTGGCATGGATCTCGCCAGGAGGACCTGGTGTCGCGCGGGTGGGGTCTCGCCCAGACCCTGTCCCCCGATGCGGTTGGGGTGTGAGCACGCGTGGGGGCAGAGGGTGGTGCTCGCCAGGCTCCGGGGCTCGTGAAGACGCCCTCTCCCTCTCCCAGGCCGTCCCCGACTGCCACCTGCTCCTGCACACCCAGCCGGACTCTGCCACCTTCGCACATACCGCGCAGCCTTGGCTTCCACGCGCTTCCGCTTTACCACGCAAGAGAGGAGAAGCTCAGTCAGGAGACAGGACACCTCACCGCAGGGCTCCAGCCGGAGGCAGGCACCAAGGGGCTCCAACTTGCCCTGTGGCGGGAGGCACGCTGGGGTTTGAACCAGGGGTTTCACATTGAACTTCTTCCCTGGTTTTAAAATTTTATTTTATTTTTTTTTAATTTGACACAAAGTCTGGCTAAATCACTAAATTGCTTAGGCTGAGTTCAAACTTGAGGTCTTCCTGATTCAGCTTCCCAGAGCGCAGTGATTATAGGCATTCACCACCACACCCAACTCTTCCGTGTCCTCGAATCAGACTGTTCAGGCATTTGCCTGCAAACCTAAAGGGACTCACATCCCTGTCCCTTGTGTCTTGTCTCTAGTTGCCACACTCTCCTCTCTCCTGATGCTGCTTTGCTATCCTGTGCCACCAGGAGGATGTGCCCTCCCTGCCTAGGAGCTGGAAGCTCAGGATCATTGAACCTGTTCCCATGGGGTGGGGTAGGGATTGGGGGACGAGGGTCAGGGTCCCCTTGCCAGGGCGATGGCCAGGCTGCCATAAACTGGACACGGGTTGGGCAAAAGCCACAGGGCACTGCTAATTTGATCACCATTCCCCTGCAAGGGACCTCTGGTTTTAGTCTGGACCACTGGGCACGGGAACCTCTGCCAGGACAAAGGGACTGTCCTGTGAAAGGGACCCTGTAAACACCCACACCAGTCTCCCCTTCACTTCCCACAGGACAGCTGACTCTGCCCACCCCATTAAACCTTCCAGACCTCCTCTGCTTCCTCCACTTCCCTTACATATGTGACATCTCCTCCCCCCCATAGTTCTTTTCAGTTTCCCAACACTACAAGACACATTTATTACACTAATTATTATGTCTTCTTTAAGAGAAGGTCGGCTCCAAGAAAGCAGGAGTTGTTTTCATTCATCACTGGTAAGTGTCGAGTATACAGTAGTCACTCAATTAATGCTTCTGGCATGCATACCAAGACTGGTGTTTTTCCACTAGACCAGGGAAGCAGAGTCCACAAGTCCATCTTCACCATTACATTGGAAGTTGTTCTAAGTCATAGATGCTGCCTTCCCCATGAGGGGAATTTTCAGCAGTGGGTTCCTTTACTTCACTCTGCTGTGTTCCTGGCCCTGCCCTGGGCCAAAGACTTTGCCACCCGCTGCCTGATAGCAGAGAGAAGTAGGCTTGGGATAGAGGTCCTCCGTGACAACTGGGTCCCTTGGTGAGCTAATGCTGCCCCCTAGACTGAAGTAAGGGGACGTTCAATATCTTGGACCCCTCTTACTCTCTGGGCCGGCCAGTTCTGAGACCTGAGTTCCTGCTCAGTTTCTTTCAAGTGGTTTCATGTAGCCATTTCTAGTATGCAGCACAATTTTAGGGAAGTCTTCCATCCAGGCCAGTGACAGAGCTGCCACCCCTGCCACCCCGCCTGCCTCTCCATCCCAACTCCTCCCCAGCCCTGGCTTGGTCTTGGTTCCCTCTGCCCTGGTCACCGACAAGGTGGTTGCTTCACATAGGTAACTCACAAACACTGCCCCAAATTCCTTGGTTTTTCAAAATTGTTATGGTTTAGAAAAGTCTCATGTGTGGATTATACTATACTTATCATTGTTCTCCTCCATGGATGAGTTGAAAGTTGAATGTATTGTTAGGAGGAGGGGCCTGGTTGCAGGCCCTAGGAGTGTGGCCTGGAGGGGTGGATTCTCATCCTTGCTCCTTCCCTCGCTTTCTGCCTCCGGGCTGCCATGGGGTGAGGAGATCTCCTCTGCTGTGCCTTTCTGCCAGGCCATTTATGCCTTGGAGTCAACCAACCTTGGACTGAACCCTCTGAATCCATGAGGAAAGTCCACTTCTCCTCTTGTAGATTGTGGGTTTTGTGTCCCAGTGATGGGAAACTGACTAGTAAGGCAAAAGTAAAGTCCCTCATCATCCCCAACCTTGCCAGGCCATGGCACTGAACCCAGGGAGGCAGAGTGGTGAGTGCAAGAGGGGAGGGTACTGATGGGGTGGCTTTGCAAATGCACCTCCCTGCTCTCCGACTGTGGGGACCATGATTGCGCTGCAGCTCCAGCTGCCACACTCTGAAGTCCCCTGCTGCCATCATGTTCCCAGCCAGGCCTGAGTGAGGCAGAGCTGCTGAGACACCACGCCTGGGCCTCTCTGGATGGCACTGCAGCCTAAGACACTGGCTCACAACTTTCTCTCTCTCTCTCTCTCTCTCTCTCTCTCTC
>NW_022900932.1:7375063-7391174 GCF_012274545.1 Fukomys damarensis | reverse complement strand
ACACACTCTGCCTCACCTCTCTCTCTCTCTCTCTCTCTCTCTCTCTCTCTCTCTCTCTCTCTCTCTCTCTCTCTCTCTCCTTGCTGAAGATCCACAGCCCTCCTGGCCTCTCTGCTTCCACTGTTAACTTTCCCTAGTGGTCCTGATTCCATAAATCCCTGCACATTGGGTCTCTTTTGGGAGCCTGCCTCTTGCAGGACCCAGACTATACCTCCTGCCTTGGGAGGCAGGAAGAAGAGCTACAGCTTCTAGATCTAGAAATGAGAGCCCATAATCCCTGCTCCAGGAGCTGATGGAGATGAAGCAGTCAGTGTACGTGGCCTGGCTTCCTGAGGCTTTGTCCTCCCTGCCTTGCCTGAGCTGGATCTGCCAGCTCCTGTTTGGGGTCTGGTTCAGGGAGCCCAGTTCTCTCATCCCTCGAGTTGCTGCAGCCTCCAGTGTCAACTCACATTGAGTCAGAGGCCACGGATGGGAGCCAGGCAGGCCCTGAAGACAATGGGCCCAACCCTGTGTGCTGGGGCCTAAGCTCCTGGGGTCAGTGGGGATCCCGAGATGGCAGCTGAAGCCCAACATTTGTCCACAGCCCTGACTCTCCCCGTCCTCTAATGAGTTTTACAGGTACATTTCTACTCCAACTCTTTTTTTTTTTTAATTCTCAAAGTGAAATTACTTGCTTAATTTAATCTTTGTTTAATATTCCTATGAAAAAATGAGGTTCAATTAAGACACCCAAAAAATCATAATGTTCATTTAATAGCAGAATGGAACTTGAGTTCCAACAAATGCATTTTTTCTCTTTTCTGTTTTTTCCCCTGTAACTCAGATCTGGCTAAGTGAATTACTAATCTTTAATTATGGGTTGTTAATGGAAATATTACTGAAATTAAACTCAAATGTGTTCACCAAGGGAAAAGCTTTATGTGTCCCTAAAATAACCAAATCTCAAGGCTTTGTCGATATGGTCAATTGAAAGAGTACCTGGGAAATTAGTCCCTTAATTGTGATAGAGCGACAGGCTTTCTGTGTAGAGCTGGTGTCACAGAGCCTTGTGATGGACAGATGGGGCCCTGGTAAGACAGAAGCTTCATGTGTCTTCCAGAAACTCCCCACACACGTGTGCAACATCTCCTTTGAGGCTCACACCACCAGGACAGGCAGCTGCACTGTCTCAAATGCCCCTTCCTTACACACCAGGGCACAAAATGTAACCCGAATGCACACACCACACTGTTCAGACTCTGCTGGCTCCACTGATGTTCTGTGAAAATTCAGCCCTGGCCCATGAATTTATGCATCAAAACCACCTTGTGCTTCCTCTCCTTGGACACACAGTGACATGCGGCATAACAGGGTCTGGCTTTGATGGAACAGGCAAGACGCCCTGTCAGAGTGCCCGCCTCCCAGGGGACCTACAGTGGCGGAGAGCGGGTGGGACATGCCTTCGCTTTTCTGCTCCTCCAGCCTTTCTGCAGCGGGACTGCAGGGAGCTCAGGAGATCCCCGGGGAATCAATGTCTTCACTCGGGGTGGTACTGTCTCGGGGTGAGCTGAGTCCTACCCCTGCCAAGTCCCATGTGTTAAGCCAGCTTGAACGACTTGACAGGAATGTGGGTCTCTTTGTCACAGCGAGTGTAATCAGCCCATTCTTCAACCTGTCCCTGGGGTCCAGTTTGTCCTTTCAAACTAGGCTTCAAGTATGACTTTGCAACATGGAAGGGAAACGTCTCTCTACGGTTGCTGGGGAAGCTTAGAGGTGAGGTTTCTAAGTCAGCAGACCTGGGCTGGAAATCCTGGGACCATTTGCTGTCAGTGAGACCTTGGGGCGATGTCGGCCTCTCCCAGTTCCTTACCTCTGGTGGAGATACTGTGGTTCCTCATTTCCCCACATAGCCAGAGTGATGCTTCAAAGCAGCTAACCAGATTAGCTCCTGACGTGAGCCCATCAGTCCTCCAAAAGTCTGGGCCCAAAGCCCTCTGCCAGTACCTCCTTTCCCTGCTCTGTAGAGGCCAGCTTTCCCATTCATGGGGCTAGATATCCAACATATACAACCAAAGAAGACAAGGGTTTATTGTGGCTCAGGATTTCAGAGGGTTCAGTCCATGCTCACTGGCTCCAAGGCAGAGACTTCCTGGCAGAAGGGAACAGTGGGAGGAAAGCAGCTTGACTAAGAGCATCTGAGAAGAAGGGGCCAGGAGCCTGACAGAGTCCCCAAGACCACAGCCTGGTGACCTACTTTCTCTAGCGAGGCCCACTCCTCGTAGCCCGTTCGGCTATGAATTCATCAATGGGTTAACCCACTGAGGTTAGTACCCTCACAATCCATCCTCTTCCAGGAGTCCCTCAACCTAGCCAAGCTGTCAATCAAGATTAACCCATACACTTTCCTCCGGCTCTTCTGGCACTTCCTGCCTCCAAGATCGTATTCTGATACATCCACCTGCTTATAATTTCAAACACTGACTGCCCTGGTCCCCTTCCAGGACCTTCCTCACCTATCACCTGCCCAGCTTAAGGGTTCAGCTGCGGTGTCCTTGACTCCTAGGCGGATGTGTGGAGAGGAGCCACACATTCCGCCTTGTTACCTTATCATTCCTAAGGGCAGTTTGTCCCTCGCCCCTGCTAGACTAAAACCTGCCTGATGGAAAGGATTGTACACATTTCTAGCACTTACTCTCTGGCATACATTTATGATCTGAATCGAACAGAAGGGATAGGATTAGCTGGGTCGCAGAATCCCTGAAAGTTCCAATATCTAAAAGGAGACCCTGCTGCCCTTACCCAGAGAAGGTTTGGGCTTCCCAGAAATTAAAACACCTTAAAGCCCTTCCCCTTCATCAAAGAGATCTCAGGGCTGGGGATCACAGCACTCCCCAGAAAGGAGAATCAAATTCTGTCTTTTTTTTTTTTTTGGATGGAGACTGAACCCAGGGGTGCTCTACTACTAAGCTACACCCTTTTGCTTTTTGTTTGTTTGTTTGTTTGTTTATTTTGAGACAGGCTCTCTCTATATTGCCCTGGCTGTTCTTAAGCCCAAGACCCTCCAGCCTTAGCTTCCTGGGACTGCAGTTGTGGCTGGCCTGCAACCCTCCTGGCGCCCTTTCTGTCTTCTTGGTCAGGCCAGCTTTTCCATTCTCCCTCCCAGGATATTTTGCATCTTTTCAAAGTTGGAGGAGTCTGTCATTTCAAAGCCAGGGCTTAGGAGTCAGGTGGGCCCAGTTTAAAAATCTATTCACCAGCCTTGGGACCTTGGCAGTTCCTGGACCCTGCTGAACTGGTTTCCACATCTGTAAAACAGGGTGGTGGTTATGGTGTCTTGCTGTCAGGACTAATGACTTAAAGAAAGCCGGCTTAGCTCAGGCCCAACATTTCCAGGACATGCGTCTGGTCACAGGCTGTCAGGAAGACCTGATGATGCCGAGTCAGCCCACCACCTAGCTTCCTCCCTCTCCTGTGGGGCTGGTCCCCAGGCTGAGAGCTCTTCTCCCCTCTCCTGGAACGGGTGGCCCCTCCTTCTTCCCCACTGCAAAAGCAGAGCCCCAGGGAGGAAGCCCGGGTCTGTGCTAGCTCAGAGCCTGCAGACCGTCCCGCATCCACCACGCCCTGTCCCCAGCTGCACTGTTGTACCCTGTCAGCACAGGAGTGCGCAGCCTGCAACCAGGGCTCCTCCCAAGCACCCTGAAGCTCAGGAACTCATTCTCCCCCACATCCCATGCACACCCTGAACCTCGAGGCTGCTCCAGCTCCGAGGTGCTGAATCCTCTCTGCCCACCTCTGAACCCACAGTCACAATTGTGGCTGTCACGCCTGCGGCAGACGGAGCCTCCCACACACCCTAACTGGATGTGAAAAGTTAATTCAGGTATAAACGTGCAGGCTTAATGAAAGGACAGCGTTGTGGATTAATTACACCTTTTCCTGCCAAGGTAACGGCATGCATCACCTCAGACCCCCACGCCCCTGCTGCCAAAGCAGGGGAGGGACGACGAGGTGCCCTCCCTGCGCAAGAGGCCCCCAGGGGACTGGGGCGGAGGAGGTGAAGTATTAATTATGGCGTTTTGGAGAAGCGGTCTGCAGGAGCAGTGGTGAACAGATGTGAGGCAGAGCAGTAGTCTCGCCAGCCAGGGAGCCAGGCCCCTCCCGCTTAGTTCCCAACCTTCCTGCCTCCGTTGCTGCCTCTCCTTTCATGTTTGCTGGGTCCCAGGCTGGGGGTGGGGAGATTTAAAGAGCCCTAAGACACGCTCCTACCCTCGAGGTGCTGCAGCATGTTTGGGTCTCGTTACTATGACAACCGATGCCGTCACCATCCTCATCTTCCTAAGCAGTGGGTAAAGCCCTGTACCAGGCCTGTCATCGGTGCTTTGATTTCATGTTCCCCGCGGCTCCGTGGGGCAGGTATTCTCGTTCCCATTTTACAGACGAGGGGACACAAAATGTGGTTGGAAAGTACATTTTTTTAAAATGTCAACATTTATCGCAGTAAAAGAGACATTGCCCTTAATCTGCTTCAAAAAAAAAAAATCCTCCCCTCACTTCAGACACGCCCATCCTTGCCACTTCCTGTTGAATTTCTGGAAATCTTCCTCTCATGAGTATCTTCAGTCGCACTGTTGTGGTTGCCCTGACGTCCTGAGGTGATTCAAAAGTTTTCCCTTCCGTGGTCACTTTGACTTTGGGGAAGAGCCAGATCCAGTGACTCAGGTGGATGAGGATCCACTGTCACGTTTTCAGGAGGCTGCTTTCCCGCTGGATGGCATCCAGCGGCAGCATTGGCTGCATTTTCATCACACCTTGTGAAGACAGTCACGAGAGAGGACTTCAAGCACTGTCAGAAAGTGGCCAGAGCAATGGGTTAGGTGTGTTCAAGGAGAGGGTCTGACGGGGTTAATGGCACTGTGACACTTATTGTAATGCGTATTTTTAAAATTTAAGCGTTCATTTTATATTTTGATCGCCCCTTGAAGAGGCTCAAAGAGGTAAAACTAAATTGTGCACAGTTGCACAGCTAGAAATCAGCGAAATTGAGCTTTGGGTTTTGTGTTCTGCGACCCCGAGCTACTGTACTGCTGGCTTCAATTCCTTTAAGAAAAGGCAGAGCCCGGGTGATGGGAATAGTCCTAAGTCCTGTACGAATGTGTGTGCATTTCCCAGACGGCACCCGACAGAAGGAGGGAGTAGGAAGATGGCTGCAGGCCCGGGGTGAAGGGCAGGAAGCACTTCCAGTGGTTGAAAAGCATGGGAACCTGTTTCCTATTTCCTCACCTAGACGACTGGCAAATCCTCTGAGCAATCCCTGATGACGCTGAGTCAGCCCACCAGGATCCTGACCCAGGAATCTGCATTTCTGCTGTGATGAACGAAGCCGACCTGGCCAATTCCCAGGACCCCAGGAAGGAAACTGCGGTTAACACCCCTTTTGCTGAGAGGAGAGCCAGTCAGAGATGCCGCCCCCGTCCTGCTGTGATGGAGCAGATGGGCTCAGTGCTGGCTTCTCCGCTGCCAGGGCTGATGGGACAGGGAGAGGACTGTGTGGGACATGGCTTTTGTGTCTGATAGAACGGGACTTCGATGACTTTCCTCCACATAGTCACTGCTCTCCTTTCATCCACAGAACACCCGGGGCTGGCTACTGTGGGCCAGACTACGTGTGCGAGTCTAGGGACAGCTGTGTGGTCAGCACGGAGGCCACAGAATGCTCAGGAGGGCAGCCGGGAGAGGTGAGAGATTCAGGAGGTCCGGGACACTCTCAAGGTCACACGTGGGCCTCTCCATGCAGCTCCCATCTGCAAGGTCAGGACCCACAGCAGAGGGCTTCCCCCGCGATGGGTGAATGGGTACAGTAGGCGGCAAGGCGAATGAGAAAAGTGAATGTGTCCCTTGATCCGCATGGCTGTGCCAGGAGGGACAGACACTGCCACCACGTAAAGAGGCAGAAGCTGGGGCCCTGAAAGGCGAGACCAGCTAGGGTCGGAGTCCCTACATCGGAGTCCCATGCATTGTGGTATCTGTGGAAGAGGGGTGGCTTAGGTTCAGTCAGTGAATATTTAAGGGGTCCCTACTGTGTGCCAGGCTGTGTGCTATTCTTGGGGACACAGACAGCTGGGTCCCAGCCCCCGTGGAGCTCCGTGTCACGAGGCAGGCACCTGCACCTCCCGTGGGTTCCTGCAGCCACGACTGTCCGCTTTGACTGCCAAGTAGGACCGGTCAGAGAGTCAGAGAATATAACACCGCCAGGATCTCTCTCCAGACCAGTCAGAGCAGATCCCTGAGGTCCCTTCAGTGTGTTTCAAAAAATGCCCAGGTGACAGAAATCACCACGAGCTCAAGAAGAGAGCAAGCCTGGAATGCGCATCTTATAAACAATGTGGGGTGGTGGTGACCCTCAGGAGGGGTGGTGGGCTGCTGGGACAACCGCCCCAGGCACAAGGCCTCTTTCAGATGACGGGACGCTGGTGGCAGAGCGACAGGTTTACAGGAATTATCTCAAGGTTTCTGGTTGCTGTCTGCCTGGGAAGAATTTATTTATTTATTCTAGTTTTTGAAGAGGGAGTTTTTGCCAGAGTGCCTTGAGATGTACTTGTAAAATTTAAAGCACTAATTAAAATACATAAAATATGGCATAGAGCAATTCGGATGGCAGGAAGTGGCTTCTGAGAAATTCTTGTCAGTTTTGATTGTTTGGGATTGGGTAGGGGCCAGTTTAGCAGGCTGGGCATTGCCCTAGGCATTGCAGTCAGGAGTGAAAGGAAACTGGGGGTCCAGAGCCCCCAGCTCCAGGTTGGAACAGAGAGATGGTTAACAACTCTGGGGCTCTGGGTCTGGGAAAGAGACCCGGCCCCATACTCAGGGAGCCTCAATGTGAGGGAAATAGCCTTCCGCCTTGGGTAGCTTTCATTTTGGGAGTCACAGCCCTGCCTTTGGGGTGTCCCTTGGGAAGTGTCAAGATTTGTGTTCATTCTGGTGACACCACCAGTATGATGCGTGTGGTTATTTGTGGTCTCTCTGAAGTTGGAGCGTGAAGCCACTCCCAGAGTTTTAGTCTGATGTGTTCACTGTCTCTTTTGTATTCACAATTGTCAATGGTTTGTCAATAGTATTTTTTAATGCCTCTCCCTGGCTGCTAATGGCCACAAAGTAAATATGTTTAGCAATGATAATAAAAGCTGATAGTTATGGTTTTGTATCAAGTACTATTCTAAAAACTTCATCTCTTGCAACTCACTTATTTTTACAGTGCTCTAATTATGGGCACTATGAGTGTGTTTGATGCAAGAGTCAACTGGGGCACAGATCTACCTCCCTGGAAGCCACACCTAGGTGCCAACTCTGCCAGTCTGGCCCTAAGGCATGATGCCACCCAGGGGTGGTGTGTGGTGTGAGTCCATGGACAGGAGTGTGTGCAGTTCCACCCTTGGGAACCATATCACCAGCTTGTGCTTCAGGGAGTTGGGATCCTGGTTCCAAGCGCCACTTTATAGAGAGATCTGGGATAAGTCCCTCCAGCTGCCTGTGTCTCAGTCTCCCATCTGCAAATGAGAGCACTGGACTGGGTGAACCAAAGGTGCACACAAAAACCTCCTGGGAAGCCTGTAGCCCAGCCGTGGGCTCCACTGTGATCTGGGCACCTCGAGTGACAACACAAGGTTCTCACTGCCATGGTGCCACTGTGATCTGTCTCTTATGATGGGAAAACTGAGGCTCTGAGAGATGGAATGGCCTCCTCGGGGGCCAGCTAGTGCACAGGTGCCGCGGCTGAAGCACCTGCCTTCATATCCACGTCATACCCCTTGGCTTGTTTGGCTCCTGGCCCTGCCCACCCCCAGGTCATCCAGGGTGGGCAGTGGGCAATGTGACCTGTTTCTCCAGCTGCTTGTACCAAGGGTGGGCACATGACTCAAGCTAGCCACTGTGTGGGCTGACCGGAGGCTGATCAGAGAGTTCCTCTTGAGGGCTTGCACGTAGAGCCCTGAGGGCCAACACTGAACATCTGGGTAGTGCTTGGACCTGGAGGCTTAAAGCTGGGACTGGGGCCTGAGTCAGCACCGTAGAAAACTGAGCTTAACGTTTCCCACTGAGCTTGTGGAAGCATTTCAGAGCAGGCCGGTTTGCAGAGAGAATGGAGCAAATGAACAGAGAGGAGAGAAACCAAGAGATGGGTCCACACAGACTTGAACTGGGATCTGAGTTCTTTACCAGAGTCTTTATAATAAAGCCAACTCCACTCATGTCTAATCCTTGCAGTTGGATTATTTGCCAGAACACTCGCCCCAAGTTCCCCACAAAGTTTTCAGCATCAAATCGGATCACATTTACAGAAGGACTCAGTGCCCTGTGAGGAACTAGAGCAGTTATGGAATGCCTGGGAAATGGTTCTAAGCTTAAATACAATCAATGGAGTGCTGTGAGAAGGACTCAGATGGCGGCCTCCTGCCAGGAAGGTGCATTTATAAGGGAGCTCAAGAGCAGCCATTCTGTGCAGAGATGTGCAACAGGGTTGCGGGAAAGAGAAGGATGACCCTCCGAGCAGGAGACCCAGGCGAGCGGCGCTGGGAAGAACGCCTGGGGTGTGTGCTGAGGGTGGGCAGAGGCCGAGTGGCCTCTGTGACTGCTGCCTAGCAGGGGAAAGGTTGGGGAACTTCAGGAAGTGGATTTTTTGTTTTTTGGTCTATGCCCAGCAATAGGAAGCCATTGGAGGCTGCTGAGTAGGTATATTTAGGAAGGCAAAAGAAATCTGCTGGATTAGTGGGGCAGCAGGAAGGGGAGACGAATCAAGTAAGTGTTACAGTTTCAGAGGCTTCCCAGAAAGAGATTTCACGAGTGAAGAGGAACCAGGACAAAGCAATAGGGTGAATGAAGAGCTCCTATTCGTTCTTTCTCTCAAGTTTTCATGAACACTTGCTCTGCCAGGCTCTGTTCCAAGCAGAGGGGACGCAGAGTGCGTGAAACAGGCATGGTCTCTGCCCTCCTGGATTTCCCCGTCTGGTAAGGGACACAGACATTAATATAAGGGTAATGGAGAAAATCATGCCAAGGAGAGGACATTGGAAAGAGTATGGGGATGGGACAAGGCAGGTGTCCCTGAGACTTGAAGTCTAAACAGAAGCATTCTGGGTGCAGAGAGAGTGGCAGGACACTCTAGGGTGCGAGGGCAAAGGCAGAGTGGTGATCTTGGTTGGGGAGGTGGCTTTGGGCAGTGTTGAAGATTTTGGTCTTTATCCCAGAATAGCATGGAGCCCCCAGAACATTACAAGCACAGAAATCCATTGATCGATTTATGGTTTTAGAATCCACCTGCTTGAAATATGGGAAAGGACAGGTGTGGACCAAAGGAGGATTCTGGGAAGCCAGGCAAGCTGTAAGTCCCAGAAACTGACTCTGATTCTCTAGGACTTGGGGGAAGCTGGTTAGGGAGCACACGGAAGAGAAGGCCCTGCATCATGGCAATGGTTTCAATTGCATTCTGGAGTCTCTGGGTGTGCCAGGGACAGGGCTGGAAGCTACTTTGGGGTCACATCTTTACATTCACTACTCCAGGAAAAGGTAAAATTCCGGAGCAAGACTCTGCTTAGGTCCCTCGCCTGCCCTGGGACAGGAGTCACAGGAAGCAGGGGAGGGCTGGGCTGAGCAGCCTTAAGGAAACCCTGAAGAATCCTTAAAGTTCTGCTACCAGCAAATGGCTGAAGGCTGTGGCTGCACCAGAGGGCAAAGCAGTGCTTTGTACAGAACGGAATGCAATCACCTAGGTAGGGAACAGCCTCAAGAAGGGTTTTATTGTCAGGGGGACCAGAAGTAAAGGAAAGGGCCCCACACCGATCAAGAATGCAGAGAGCCACTTTCCTTATCTCCCCGAGAGTCTCATAATATGGAGGAGAAAGGGGAGACATGGAAATGAAGTTGAGGGCCTGGATCGCTGGCAGAGTCAGAAATTGTTCCTGCTTTTGAGGTTGGTCCCCATCCCCGTGTTCCCTTGTATCCTATGGGTCATGTTCCTGGGCAGTGAGTTGGGTGGAGGAAATCATACCGTTCTTTGGCACGGACTTCCCAAGCACCGGGAGGCCAGGCCTCAGCCAAGACCCTTGAGTGCAGGCTGCCAAGAGGTGGAGGGGCCCAGGGAAGATGCAGAGGCTGCAAAGACCCCAGCAGGCTGGGAAGTGCAGGAGTGCCCTGTTACAACAGATCTGTCTGTCTCTGGGACTGGCTAAAGCCTCTCTCTCCCCTTCCCCTGGGTGTGGTTACCTGAGTGGCCCACCTTGTGATGATCTTCTAATTAACAAAAGAGCCCAGTTGCTTGATTTCTTGCCTATTCATATTGAAGACAGGAAGCAGATGATTTTGCACAGGTTTGTCTGATTGCCGGATTAGCAAGCACCTTCCGACATGCTTAATCCTTATTTAATTCCTTGATCAACCTGGTGCAGCTCAAAGCAGACTGCACCTAGGAAATTCAGGATAAAAGCTGTGTTTTCAGGAGTCAAGCACCCGCATTGTGTTTATTCCTTAATGTGACCAGATGGTGCTTGCATCTGAAATGAGAGGGACAGGCACATAAAGAGGCGGCGGCCAGGTACAGCGCTCACACAGCAGAGTCTGGATTTGGAAAATCATCCCAGGAGACATGGGAAGCGGGTGCAACTGGGGAGAGTGTGGCTGGATAAAGCAGCCCACGCTGGCAACTGGGGCCTGAAGCAGAGCTTGGTCAAATCATAAGGTTCAGGTAGGACACAGGAGCCACATTCAAGGCCGGAAATCAGTAGAGTCAAGTAAGGGTCCACTGAAAGCGGGGTGCAAGGGACAGAAAGGGGTGATACGTTCTCCAGTGCTAGTGGCAGCAGGGCTGCCTGGATGGGAAGAGCCAGAGAGGGGACAGTCTGGGGATCCAGAGGCAGAGTAGTCATGTGAGGAGGACCAGACAGAATGCAGCCCCCAGCCCAGGACCCCAAAATGTCTGCTGCTGGAGCTCTTCCTTGGCAGGACCCCGTGGAAGGAGGTTGGACAGGGAGAGCTGTTGGAGTAGCTTGCCTCTGGGAAGGGAGAGGTGCAGGAGACCAGCAGTGGGGTGGCAAGGAGCACTAGTCCGACAGATGCTCCCTGGCTTAGATGTGTTCCCCTCCATCTTGCCTTTCATTCAGAGACAGAAGCAGTGCTCAGCCTCTTTGGCCTGCTCTGGGTCTCAGGAGAGTTTAGGCACCGCTCCTCAGAGGATGGGGAGAAATCTTGGCTCTGGGGGGCCAGGCCTGCTGGGCCTTGCCTCTCAGTTTTCCAGCATCTCACAATCTGGGCTACATCTGGATGTGCTGCAGCCCTTCATACATGACTCCTACTTCGACTTTCCCTGTCCCTCCCTCCAGGAAGTCTTCCCCGAATGCTGTACCTCATGTCTGCCCTCTTCTCCCCTCCATAGGCCCTCATCACTCACAGGGTCAGGCTGTGCAACCATCCAAACCAACCCCAGGGAAACATCACTGAGAAGTAAAACAGGGTTCCTGGCTCTGGAGACTGAGAACCATTGTTGGAGAAGGGTCCGTTCTTAGATTATGGAAATTGAAAGTGTTAGCTGTCGCGAACCGTGACGTCAGGATGCTGCCAGCAGGTCCTAAACCTGAAAGGACGAGGGCAGAGAGACGGGAAGCACTTTTCTTCTCAAGTTACTTGCTTGCTTTATTACAGAACCTTTTCCTTTTATACTCCCCAGCTGTACGGGAGCGAAAGTACCGCCCACACATTCCAGAAGGAAGCAATAACAATTATTATGAGTTACATCTGCTAGGCAATAGATCAGATCACCAGCTGAACTAGCCCATTGCTATGGGTGACGGCACGTCCACACTGCTCGGGTGAATCACAGGTCAATATGGCTGTGCTCTCCATAGTTAGCATTGGATGAGAGCAGAGATCGCAATGACTTCCATTACTTTTTAACTACAGGATCTTATTTCCCACAAAGGAAATCCTTTGTGGAGTCCCATAGACAACAGATACAGGGCAGCTTCCCCACTGAAGCGGGCAGGGATGGGAGCTCTGCTCAGCCTCTGATGGTCCCAGCACCTTGGCACCCAGGACTCTGCATGGCTCAAAGCCATAGCTCTGGGCCACTCCAGTGATTGTGTGAACCCAGAGGCCCCAGAGGGGACTTGCTGGAGTTGGCAAACGAATCACGAGGACTGGGCCTCAGCATTCCTAGCAGATGTCTTTTCCTTCTCACCTGGCCTCTTTGGAAAGTTCATTTGGTCTGGTTGTCCTTGGCCAGCCTGCTTGCCTGCCCACCAGGTGAGCCCCAAGGAGCCAGGTCTGTGGGGGTGCAGGGGACCCCTGGGCAATGCCAGACATCTGGGGCTGGAAACACCTTCCACCTCTAGAGTCAGCCCTCTAGACCCTGAGGGCTGAGTACCACATTTGCTGGGTGACCTGGGACTTCAGGTCCCTGAAGGCCCAAGGTAGCTTCTCTCCTGTCCTCAGTGGGCACCTTGCTCCCTCCTCTTGGGACTTCTCGGTGACCCTGCTTGGCTCTGTCTGGGACCCTGTGTGAAGTGCAATTAGCATGCAGGCCCGGTGGTGCCGGCTGCCCTCATATTATTTGCACGGGTTAAGTATTCCTGATAAGGCTTCTCGAATCAGAGGGCTGAAATGAACTTAATTAGAACTCAGAATACTCGAGTAGAGATAAAAGGAAGCACGTGCAGGTCTCTAGAGCAACAAACGGGGTTGGCGTGGGGAGAGGAGAAAGGGGGAACAAAAGGGCGAAGGTGCTGGTCCCAAGCCAGCGCAATCCTGTCTACACGCACGGACGACAGAGCCCACGTAGAGCGCTCTCAGTGGAAACGCCCTTGTCATCTCTGTAAGTCGAAGGGCTGGAGGACCTATGGGCAGACGGTGGGCTCCAGCCTCAACTTCCTTGGAGCCGGCCCACTGGAGAGGCAGCTGGTCTGCAGCTGTGAGGGCCAGGTCCTCTGCTGGCTGGGTGGCTGGAGGGGTGGGGAGACGCTGCCCAGACCCACTGTGCCCTGTGGGCGGTGCAGAAGTCTGTGCCAGACCAGCCAATATCATCATGGAGGACAAAACCTTAGCATCCACATTCCTGGGCCAGGCCTGGCGTGAACCAGGCAGGGGCTGTGGTCTGCAGAGGTTGGAAGGGAGCCTCTCACTCCTCTGTGCCTTGAATAGGCATCTAGAGTCATGGGCATTAGAGATTCATTCTTAACCTCCACACTGAGGGGGAAACGGAGGCCTGAAGAGTGGGATTGACTTGCCCAAAGTTGCTAAGCTAGAACAAGGGTGTAAATCTCCTGACTCCACTCGATCGTTAACACACTGGATAGGAGTAGCGACCTCCAATCTCCCAATAAAAATGGGACATCTTAATAAGGCCCTTTCCTTTGCCCTGGGCCTTTTGGTTTACACATACCCATCTCACTTGTGATGGGGATGATATTTTGCAAATACGAAATCAATGTCTTTTTAACTTCTGCCTAAATTGTGTTTTTACGCAGCCAGGGAGCGTCCAGCACCTCCTGTGGAGAGGAAGTGAGGTACACATGGAGAAGATACTGCAGCCTTCAGGCCAGGACGGCAGGGTGGCTCCTGGGGCCTTCCATGGGAAGGGTTCATTCATTCCCATCCCTGAGCTTGTCGGGGAAAAGGGCAGCTGGGATGGCCAGAGAGGCAGGAGACCTTTCTCTAGGTCTCCCCAAGTGAAAAGGCCTCCAGGGTTAGTGGGGGAGACCCCAGGGCCATGGGGCTTCTGTCCCCTGCTCATTTAGGGGCCCAGGAGGTCACCGGCTCACAGGCTGCTTCTGTCCTAGAGCACTCGCCAGCTGGAGGTGTGTGTGTGTGGCGGGTGCCGCGGTGCAGTGAGTGGAGGGGGACAGGACTGTGAGTGTCGAGCGTGGCACCCTGTGGCCCCAGGTGTCTGGTTGGCCCCGAAGTGAGGCGCATCTGCCTGGGGGGTTCTCAGAGAGGTCAGAGAAGGCTGCAGGCTGGGACCCGAGAGGGCATCCGGCATCAAGAGGTGAAATGAAGCCGGCTCCATGTGGGAATACGAGGACCGCCCTGCCCTGATGGAGGTGGGGAGAACACGCCGGGGCCCCAGCTGGACTGAGCGCTTAGGCACAGACCCCATTCACCTTTGCCAGCAGGCCCTTCCCACCCAGTGCACCATGGGAGACTATGTCCACTCAGGGCGGTGCCACCCTAGTGGGGGTGGGGATGACCAGTACTTCACGGGCCCAGTCGGCCAATGGAAAGCAAAGGGAAGCGGATTCGCTGCACAGCTGAGTGAGCGTGGAGCACGTGTGTTATCTTGTCTGCTTCCTGTGCGTGCTGCAAGGCGGCCCTGGCAGTGGCCATACAATGTAAGCGGCAGAGGCTGTGGCAGCAGGCCTGGAATCTTCTTAATCACCTCCATTTCCACCGCCAGAGGCTGCAGGGGCCCTGGCTCCTTGGCTGGTGCATCCTTCTGTGCTGGGATGGCTGGGAGCAGTTGGGTGCAGGAGAACCTGAGGGATATGGCTCAGGCTTCCACCTCCCAAAGCAGATCCAGGGGAAGCTGAGCCCCACTTTCCAGCTGTGCAACCCTGGGAAAGCAGCTGCTTCTGCTCTGCTGTGGAACAGACATCACCGTGGCACCAACAGTGCAGTCCAGGTGTGTGTGGACCTTAAGCACCATGCTCTGGGCTCGGTGGGTGCTCAGTAAATGGTACCGGATTTCAGAATGAATGAATGGGCGGTTTGCAGATATAAGGACGACGTCGTGGATCCCAGGCTGAGAGGCACAGAAGTCGTCTCTTGGGACCTCCACACCTAGCAAAATCCACACATGCTCATGACCTTTACACCAAATGCCTCCATATTCGAATCTAACCTATTTCCGTGCTCCAGGATACTTGTAATTCTCTCTAGGTTACCTGCAGCACCTACTGCAGTGTCCGTGCTAGATAAAGAGCTGCCGTGTCAGATTGCTTAGGGAATAATGACAAGAAAGGCCATCCCTGTTCAGTTTAGATGCAGCTTTATCGAAATATTTTCAACCTGCAGGTGGTCCGGCCCATGGATAAGGAGGACTGAGGTTGCCACGCTCACGGTGTGATGAGGGGAAAGTGACAGTAGCTCTTCATGCCTTGGTGCCCCTGTGTATGGTGGAGGGAGGACAGTGGTGCCTATCTGAGGGTTGCTGTGAAGAGGAAGTGAGTTCCTACACACATCCCTCTTACATCAGCGGCTGGCCCAGAAGTGCTCTAGAAGAGTAGCCACAGCTACCGGGACTCTGTGAAGACAGAGCTCTGCTCCACTCCCTCCTGCGCCTAGCACAGGGCCCATGCAGGGACACCAGGAGCATAGCATGTGACATCTGGCCTGAAGGGCACACAGAGGAGGCCAGATGTTCACCCTTGAAATGAACATGCTCTCGCTGGCATATGGGCCAGAGCGACACTCATGTAACCAAGGACCCAGGGGGTACAAGAAAAGAGCTGCTCGAGAGCAAAGGAGCTGGGCTGAAGGCAGTGGGGACTGAGCATGACCTGGGGGGCCTCATTGCCTGTGCACTGGGGTGAAGGGGGCTGGTGCCCTCCAGCTTCATTTGCCTGCTGGGTCTCATGGTGTTGGCACCAAGTCATCCAGCTTGCGACAGTGTCATAAACAAGGGACCTAGGAGTCCAGTTGATTCTTCTCTCTGCCCCTCATGATGCTGGCCTCGGGCTCCTGGCTGCCCCTCTCCCCCCAGGAGGCCCAACATCCTCTGCTCATTGCCTCCTCCCACTTCCTCTCTGCTCCTCTTTCAACCCAGAAATCAAACGTAATCACCTTCCATCCAGCCTCTGCATTGAAATAAATACTTATGGTCTGTTACTGAGGAGAGGGGAAAAACTAGCATTTAAAACATTGAGCTGTTCAGAAATAATTATTCATGAGTTTTTGTGCATGCATTAGAATTCTCCCTCCAGGCTGAGAGCCCTGCTGGAATGAACTTAGCCACAACTTGGCGTTTCTTTTCCTGTTCTCTTTTTTCTTCCACTTTTATTTCTTCCTGTGTTTTTGCATACACAATGCACTCAGGACTAAAATGTAAAAACTGCTCATAGTTGGAATGTGGGCCTCCTTAGCCCATCAGTGGGGGGGT
>NW_022900932.1:7330961-7374981 GCF_012274545.1 Fukomys damarensis | reverse complement strand
CATATCTGGTGGGGGAGGGGACACCTGCTGGGGGAGGGACATTTGGGATGAGTGTCTCTGCCATGCAGAACATGCCTATTCGTCCCTGGTGATGATTTTCTCATGGAGAAGTGTGTTTACTTCTCCAGTATTTCAGTGGGAAATGGAATTGACTGGTTTACTCATTTAAAAATTATTTAGTGTAGATAGTTGTACTTCTGATTCAGGTGATGGTAGGCGCTGGGAGAATCACCTGAAAGAAAAAGGTCCTCTTCACCCAGGGACACCAGTTCTTGTGGTGTAAGAGACAGATGGTGATGGTCATTGGCACTCTTTAGGGGTGGAGTCCTTGGGGATGGAGACCTTGGGGATAGCCAAGTTAGGGGAAAGTTCAGGGCTTAATAGAGGCTCCAAAGGCAGTGGCCAACAGAAGGGGCAGCCCACAACCATCTTTCCAGGTAAGCTAGAGGCTGGTGGCTCCCAGGCAGAGGGCACAGATCTCCACACAAGCCTCCATTTCATCCTTGGTTCTGAAATTTGGTCACGTGACCACTTCTAGCTGCAAGGGAGTCCAGGGAGTAGAGTTTGTAGCTGGCAGCTATAGGTTCTGCTAAAATCTGGGTAACAATAAAAACATTAAAGGGACTTTTTAAATTACTTTGAAGCCATCATGGAAGGAGGCTGTAGTTTGGTTGTTTTCATACTCCAGGGCTGAAGCTCTCACCCTGCCAGAAGCTGGTGCCTGGAGCCCAGATTTCAGGAGCAGGAGTTGAGCACCATGCAATAGTAATGCCCACAGCTGGTCTTTCCGGCATCCTGGCAGACTGGTACTGCCCTGGCCTGGAAGATACTATTAGAGCCCCATGGATGTCCTCTTTGCATCCCATTTCCATGCATATAATGACTTCTTTCTGTGTGTACATGTGGATACTGCCTGAGGCTTTCTCTGGTCATTGGAGTATTCTGTACTCTTTTGCAGGGCAGGAGTGCCAGGAAGTGCTCTGGGAGCAGCCTCCACTGACAAGAGAAAGTGGGTGGTGTGGAAATGACCAACTCTGGGGTATATTCACATGGATGACCTCTTGAGACCACCAGTGGGCCAGGCCCCAGGTGCCAGCAGCAGTAACCTACTGCCTGTCCTGGCATCTTGTCCTTTCTTACTTCTCTGTGGGTACTTTTAGGGTGACATTCCAACTAAACTATTTGCTGTGATACCGTTGTTTCAAGTCTGCTTCTGGAGAACTTAGACCAAGAAATCTTTGTTGATTTGGTCCCCTTTCTCTCTCCAAATAGAGGAAACTGTATGCATGAGAAAAGGCTCTGAATGAGAAAAGACTGCAGCATTCATTCTGTTATCACTATATTTCCAGGATCTGGCCCAGTACCACAGGTAGGATGTGTGGGTGGGTACCCAGAAAGTATTCCATTAATTAAACAGGGCTGGGGATTTAGCTCAGTGGCACCATGCCTGCCTTGCAAGTGCAAGGCCCTGAGTTTGATCCTTGGAATCAAAAAATAAATAAATTAATTAATTAAATTAAAATTAAATGAACGAACTAAATTTCTTCTGTCATCAACTTGCGGTGTGACTTTGGGCAAGTCCCTTGACCTCTCTGAGCTACATTGTCACCACCTACAAAGAGGGGAAATGGCCTCACTCCTTAGAACACAGGATGAGGTCAGAGCTATGGGAGAGCTTTGTGATTCTAATGGCCTCTGACTATTAGGGGTGAAAGATTAGAGAACTGCCTCTCACTGTGTCCCTGCTTTTCAAAATGCTTAACTAGGAACATTTTGGTTGCTAAAAAGCAGCATCAATTTTCTCATTGAAATTCTTTTATTCAACAAAGTGGATAATCCTAGTGGAAGGAATGCACATTATGTTTTCTATAGGATTCATTAAACTTGTTTTCATTTTGGATTAAACATGCAGTTTCTGAGTTTTTGTTCTGAATTGGCTGTGTGCAAAAAATGAGAAAGAAAGAGAAGAAAAAATATTCCTCACCAATCTTCATCTTCTGATTTGATAGCTGAGAAAATGGGCCAGAGAAGACTGTGTCTTCCAGGCACAGGCTGGCTAGCATGTCTATTCTTTCTGCAGTTGTTTCCTGGACACAGGACTCTGCCACGTCCTACATGGGTGTGGTTGTGCCTCAATGACCCGCATGGACACAGTCCTGCCTCCAGTGAGCTGTCAGTCTCCTGGGGTAAGTGAAGTGTCATGTCTGAAGGAAACGTGTTTCTCCAAGTATGAGCATGGTGGACCTAAGCTCATGGTGATGGGGGACAAAGAGAGGTAATGCTGGGAGAAAGACTCCTTGTGCTCAAGTCTGGGGCATCACCTGGCCAGGAAGAGGAAGAAGATGCTCCCAGAGGAGGATCAAAGGTCCTGTGTCCAGAGGTGCTGGGTCTGAGACAGCAAAAGAAGGTCCCTGAGGTCAAAGGAGACTGCAGAGATGGGTGGGAGAGGTCACAAGGGTCCTTGGAGGCCATCTGAGTTACGCTAACAGTGGAACTCAAGTCTTGTTTTTCCACTCAAAATCATATTGTAAAAATATATTTTTAAAAATATGTAAATGTCGCACAGCAGACAGCCACCATAAGGGTTTGTAATTTTCACCCTATTTCCTTTATTACACATCATTCTATATTCCCAGCAACCCCTTATCCATCTTTTTAAATTAAAAAAATATATACAGTTTTTGTGCCAGGGATCAAACTCCAGGATCTTGTGCTTGCCAGGCAGGTGCAGCACCACTGAGCTACATCCCCGGCCCTAAAATATATATTATAGTAAAAGACACATTGCCACAAATCCCCTTTAAAATACTTCCCCTCACTCTGAATACAATTTTCCCATCATTCTTTCCCCCCTTCTTTTATCTTGAGAAAGGTGTTGACTTATGTATTTAGGGTTCCTCACATGGTTTTCTTTCTTTTTTGTTAATATATATTGTGACACATAATAAATGCATTAATCTCAGGGAACGGGTACATATACATATTGCAACTTGATCTTTTTTTGCTTTCTCTCCTTCCCTTCCTCATCCCCAGATCCCCTTTTATTGTGTATTTTAAAGTAAGTAGCAACATCAGTCTGTGTCAGCTGTGGCTGGATGCTTCAGCGTGCACGTCACAAACGACCCAACTGTGTGACCCAAATTCTCAGCAAGGCACAAACCATTTCATGATCCTGGAACATGCCTTTGTGCCCCTTCTCATCTGATTCTTGCCTCAAAACTCACAGGAAGACCTGTTCTGATATTTTGTCGCAGGCACACAACTTTTCCTCTTCTAGAACTTCACGTAAATGAAATCACCCAATAGATGACTCTTTTAGCAATGCTTCCTACATCAACAAAATGTCTTGTTCATCTGTGTTGCATGCTCTGGTAGTTTATTCCCTCTTGCTTGCGGAGCTGCACCTGCCATATGTGTACACTGCAATCTGGTTATGCATTCTGCTGTTAATAGACATTTGGATTGTTTCCAGCTTGCGGCAACTTATGAACAACACTGCTATGAGTATTTTTGTACAAATATTTGTGAGGCCATGTGCTTTCATTCCTCTTGGGTGAATAGCTAGGATTGGGTCATGGGTGGATGGGTGTTCAGCTGTAGAATAACCTTTTCTGTTACACCATTTTGCCCTCCCACCATCCACATCAGAGAGTTCCAGGTGCTCTCTGTCCTCATCAACGCTTGATGGTGTTGGCCGTCTTGGTGGTCCCAATAGTGAGCATGTAACGAGAGTGCATTGTGGTTTTAGTTCACATTTACCTGAAGGTTAATGTTGTCGAGCACTTTCTCCTTGTGTTTATGGACCATCTGCACTGCCTTCTGGTAAATTACCTGTCAGAATCCGTTAATATATTTTTAAAAGTGGATTGTTTATCTTGTGATGATTGAGGGCCTCTCTCTGTATATGACTTAAATGCAGGATCCTTCATGTGCGCAATGGTGTATCACACCCACGAATCCTTCACCATATACATATAGTCATTATTTTATCTGAGGATGTTAATTGAGCAGCTATGATGTGCCAGGCAGTGTGCTGAACTAGCCAGCCTGGTATCTACCTGTGGAAAGCCATAGTGAGCTCTTTCTTCACTACCCAATCCAGAGCTCTCCAGCCACACTGATCTTCTCCAGAAGAAACTTGAGATTCTTGCATTTCCTCCTTGAGTTTCAAGCTATGGTTCTGTGATGGTGCTGACAAAGGATGGCATTGTTTCTCTTCAGGGCTGTGTTCAGCGGCCCCTGCTTTCCTTGGCTAATGAGGACTTGGAGTTTGCTAAGGGAGCATGTTTGAAATGGGTGCCCTGACTTCTGTCCATCAGCAAAAAACAGAGACAAGCATGATGGGCTGCAGGGGAAGGTCTGGTGTCTGCTGACCTGGCCCCACCTCCAGCCTCTCACCTGCTCCAGGCTGCTCCTCTCCACCCTGCCTGTCCATCCTGAGGTGAAAATCTGGAAGGGGCATGAAGGGATCTTTCAGGAGTCTTCCAGCTCAGCTATTCTGTTCTCAAAAGCTTCTTGGATCCCTGATGAATCTCAAACCACATCTGGGAGACACAATTTCAAACAGAATGAACCATTAGGTCAGCAAGCATTTCTGAAGAACTTTTATACTTTCTTATGTTTCGCCAGGTGCAAGGATGGGGTGGGGGCAGAAGCCCAAGAAAGCTATTAGAGGCAGTGTTACCACTGCGAGCTTCCTTGTGCCTTGGTTTTTAGAAAATAGGAACCAGCTCAATAGGAAGGATATTAGTGTCCTTAAAAACAAGAACAAAACTAAAGCAACTGCATCGATTTCCTGGGCGGTCTGTGCTTGGTTTCTCTTCACAACCTCATACTATTGCAGATAGGCAAGTTAATTAGATATCTTGTAGGCAGTTAGCAGGTCTGCCCTCAAGGAGCCAACACAGCAAGGAACTAACATGGAGGACAATCAAGACACATTCACTGTAAAAGGAGAGAAACTTCTATAACCTTGTGCTTCCCCTGGGGATGAATAGCAGTGATTGATATTCTAAATAGATATCAATCACGTTGGTGGGGGGCCAAGGTCTTAACCCAGTCTTCCCAGAAAATATCCCTGAACCCCCATCCTTACTGAAAATCCTTGTATGCTTACTATGTGACTTGCTCCCCCATTTGACCCCATTTAATCAATACTACCTGGGTGACTGTACTTGTAATCTTATTGGTTGGTCATGGTTTTGTCCCACCTCATGCCCACCTTGTAATTTTCCATTGGGCCTCATAGGTTTGTCCCACTTTGTACCCGCCACATCACGTGGCTTGGCTGTGTAAAAGATCTTTGAAAAGTAGGGTGGGTGAGCAACCCACTTTCTGGTCCCCCTTCTGTCTCTCTTAGACAGAAGCTTTCTTTCCCTCAATAAAGTTTTCCTATTCTTAACCTCCATTGTTCCTAGAATTCATTCTTCGAACATGAACTCATGTTTCAGCTACCTAGCAGTGTTGGGAGTTACATCTCTTCCCCTTATATCAATACCAGTCAGTGGATGATTCTCTCAACTTCCATGGCTGATCGTATTGGAGATCATCTCTCCTCTCCCTTTATATTTGTCTAATTAGAACACTTCTCTGTTGACTGTAAAGGTTTTGGAAGCTTCTTTGGCTTTGTGTCAAAGTTCTAAATTAGTACGGTGAAAGCTTTGCCCACTCAGCGGAGGGATCTGCTAACCATGGGGAACGGGAAGTGGGCATGTAGAGAACAGGAAGTGGGCACTTGGGTGTGCCAGACAAAGAGATGGGTTGGCAGCACCTGTGAATACCATCCATCCTCAGCTACATGGGGCCAGTCCAAGGGTAGCAATGAGCAGCACTTTAGAGCAATCGAATGCCTTTGTCACTCCTCTGTAAGTTAAAGATGGCAATGGTGCCAATCCCACCAACGGATGTAGGGCTCAGTGTGGTGGAGGGTGGAGGGCACTCCGACTAGTGCCTGGTGTGTTCAAGGTTCCACAGCCTCACTACAATGACAATTACAAAGATCTGCAATGACAATTACAGAGATGGAGTGCATCTCAGCATGGAGGAAACTGTCCCTGAAACCACAGGCAGGCGAAGTCACTTAGGTTGTAGCCCCAGGCATGTGCAGGGCCCTGGAGGCAACAGACAAGAGACAGCCTGGGGATCCTCCTCCACTTATTCTCCCTTGGGGGTGCTTCTCCTTTGGGTTTCCCTGAGGCTTTGTCCCCTAGGGACCATTTTCCCAGCATCCCTTCCCTTCAGAAGCCCCCCAGGTCTCAGTTTATATGCAAATTGCATGTCAGAGTTGGGGAGGCCCCAGAGTTTGTTGAATTTGGCTTTCACATTTCAAGGGAGGCCAAAGGAAGCCACACAGAGATGGATGCGATTTTTCTGCCCAGTTTACACCTATCTTCTTCCACTCCCCAGCCCCTGGCAACCTCTCCATAGCAGGGGCTACAGATTAGGGCTGTGAATTTCCTATTCCCAAGGGTAGTCCAAGACTGTATTCTGACGGGGTGTCCATTGACACTTCCCCAGGGCTGGTACTTTCTACCTCTTTAAGCTTCTCAGTACCCTCAGCAGCCACTTTGCAAGCCCAGGGATAGGGTGAAGGCCTGCCTGGGTGCCCTTTCCCAAAGTCCCTACCTGTCCCCTCTCAGAGGCGCTAAAGTCTGCAGACCAGCGTTGTCCTGAGCTGGGGTTAGTGGAGAGTCCTGCGCTCTCCAGGGCTCGCACTTTGTTAGTGGTGGACGTGGACTTGCACTCAGGGTCTGACTCTGGGCAGGAGCTCACCATCCTTGGCTGTGGGTGTGACCCTCACAGTGGGTCAGGATTTGGCCTCTGTGCTCCTCAGGCCTCCTCATACTGTTCAGAGGAGACTCACTCACCATCAGGATCATACAAGGAGTTTTCAAACAGACAAAGAGCAGCAAAATCCAGGAAGCATCAAAACTTGTTTGGGTGCAGTTTGCTGTCTCACCCAAGGAGGCTTGCTGGGCTCATCCAGGAATCAGGACCATGGCTGGCTCCTGTGTAGGCTGCACTGTGGTTGGATGTGGGTAGGAATCTGCTGAGGCTTCCAGGGAAAGAGCCTCCAGCCTGGATGGAAAGGTTTCCTTGCCTGTCCTAGTTAATTTCCTAGTTAATTGCAAATGCTGGCTGGATCCCAGAGTTAGAGATGGAGAAAACCTAAAGGTTGTTTTGGTTGATCTTAGTCAACAGAAACTGGATAAGCGTAGTCAACCCTTGCACATTGCTGGTGGGAATTATTAAGCAGGGCAACGACTATGGAAACCAGTGTGGAGATTCTTCAAAATGCTAAAACATGGGGTCCAGCGATTCCGCTCCTACCTGAAAGCAATTTAAGACATCATATTACAGCGATCCACACATGCCCATGTTTATAGCAGGACCATTTATAATTTGGAAGTGGCCTATATTTCCAGCAACAGATGAATGGATAAAGAAAATGTTTACCCACAACAGAGTACTACTCTAGGAAGTAGGGAGATGCATCTTTCTCAAGTGGGAAAAAGAGTAAGACAGAGAGGGACGAGTGAGCAGGAGAGGGGATGAAGAAGGAATTGAGATGTGCCATTTACTCGGACCAGCTACACCCAAGGGATGTAAACATCATGTACCGCGAACTTGGGCTAGTAAAAAACTGCAGTGCTCAGACTTTCTATGCGGAGGAATGTTGAGCCAGACGTAGCTGTGTGGATTTAACATATCTTATCCAAAGCTCCTGGCCTACCAGCTAGGTATTTTTCCTGAGTTTACAGATGAATTAATAGCGGCCCAGAGATGTTAAGTAAGTGGCTCAAGGCCACACAAGCAAGAAGTTGGAGGCAGGCACTGTCTGTAATCTGCAACTAAGTTCTGAGCCCCTGATGCATGCCCAGCATGACGCCAGGTTCCCTCAGGTGTCAACTCACTTAACGCTGGCTTCCCTGGCCACTCGGCTTTGTCTGAATTTGCCTTTTGCCATAGGCCACCCGGCTGGACAGAGCGCTTAACACTGCCTTAAGGAATGCATGGGCCAGGAGCAGGGGTTAAACAGGCTGGCGTGTGGCATCTCATAGCAGAGCGGGACGGAGAACACCAGAGGAAGGGGTAAGCAGGACCTGAAGTGTTTGGAGGGAGGAGCCAACTCACACGGGCAGAGGTGGAGGGGCTGAGAGCTTCAGGAGCAGGTGGCATTGGAGGGAGTACGTCCCTGTCCTCTCCCAGCATGGAAATTATTCTCCTGCCCCACACTTTGTCCCCTGGCCAGCACCAGCTCACCTGCATCAGGGTGGCTCTAGCCTGCATCAGCCCCAGGCCCCTGATATCCGCTCCCCCAACAGGCACCATGGGGACACTGGTCCGTGCGAACTTCCCAGCCCCACCCCCAGCCGTGGCCCAGGGTCTGGAGCTCAGCATTCATGATTGGGCAGCTCCAACCCAGTCCACCCGCAACCAGCCAGATGAGCCTCCAACCCTCTGCTCGTAGTAGCAAGAGAGCCGGTGGCTGGGGAACCCAGGACTGGTGGAGTGGAGGCCCCAGGAAAGTAAAGGCCTAGGTGCCTGGGGTCTTTCTGCTCCAGGTAAGGCTCCTTACCATTTCCAAC
Source organism: Fukomys damarensis (assembly GCF_012274545.1). NCBI lineage: Eukaryota > Metazoa > Chordata > Mammalia > Rodentia > Bathyergidae > Fukomys > Fukomys damarensis. Next base: position 7,366,393 of record NW_022900932.1, on the reverse strand, counting down.
AGCATCAGCTGGCCAGAAATGCAGACTCACAGGCCCGCCACTTTGAGTATGCATTTGAACAAGATCCCCAAGGCGTCTGTGTGCATACGACAATGTGAGGTCTGAAAGCCTGGGTGTCCCCCAAATTCAAGAGTAGCCGGTCCCCATGAGGGTGGCAAACCTTGAATGGGCTGAGAGATCTTATGACAAAGACCTTTGCTCCTTCCACTGCATAAGGATGGGACGGAAGAGCTCTCTCTGTTACCTAGGAAGCAGACCTTAGGGAACGGCAGATCTGCTGGGGCTTTGATTCGGCTTCCGGTGTCCAGAACCCGGTGGAGTCAGTTCCGGTTGTTTTTGCCCAGTCCAAGGTATTCAGTTACCACTCGCTGTGTCCAGTGACCTGGCACTTGTGTGTGAGTGCACACGTGTGCCCCTTGGTGTACACCCAGGGCCCTGTGCCGTACCGCGTGCTCACCCTGAAACGCTCGACAGAGCACAGTTCTCCACAGGAGTCCCTCTCCACTTACCCTGCCCTTGATTATTTAAATGTAATCCATTAGTGGGTCTGTATTTAATTTTTAAAATTGAATGAATTATTAGTCTGTTAATAAATAATAAGATTTAACAGCTGCTAATGAGCATTCAAAACAGATAAATTATTGTGCTCCGCAATGCAACCCCTGTGAAACAGAAAAGTCATACCGGTAAGAAAACGTGAGCCTTTGGACCTGGTTATCAGTACTGTTTGTAAATGTGGACAAATTAATCTATTAGGTGGCATGATAAGAAGGGGAGGGGATGGAGTTTATGTGCTGGGAGCACACTTTGCTCAACTCTTTTGTCTGCGCTCTCCCAGGGCCTCTCTGTCCCCACACCAGGGGACACGGTCACCATGGGCTCCTAGGGTCATAAGGTGACCACAGGAGGCCGTCTGTCCCTCTCTCTGGGTGTTCCTGGGGATCCTGCTAGCGGAACCTCCTGTAAAACCAGAAGTGGGAGACAGCTACACACTGAATAAGAAAAGTACTCATGAAAATCCTGTTACTCTTATTATATAAGGAGTATAAAAGGTCCATAAATAAAAACATTTTATTGTGCGATTTGAACATTAAATTTCATTGCCCTACCCCACATGCCTTGCTATGCAGACTGACATCTGCTAAGAACCGGGCTCTCCGATGGCCCCCTTGGCTTGTGTGCATCTCCGGGATTCTGGGACAGCGTGCTGGAACTTCTTCTCACACTGAGATCTCTGTGTGTGCGTGTGTGTGTTCACGTGTGGACAGAGATGTGCAGATTTACATGCACACAGTCACTTATTCAGTTGGCTCATCACCTACTTATTAAAATATCTACCGAGCGCAGGGTTAGCAGTGAAGATCGGTGATGTCCCCAAATAGACAAAATCTCTGTCTTCATGGAATTTAAGGTTCTCAGAGGGGAGAAGAACCAGATCCAAGCACACAAACCAATGTTGCTAAGTGCAGAAAGTCACCGTGGGGAAAGGGATGGAGAGGGACTGGGGCCACCTGAGGGCTCCTCTGGGAGCCCTGAGGAGGAGGGAGGCCGAGGTGTGGGGCTGCTGGAAGGGCAGCCATCCAGGCATGGGGGTCCTGCTTTTCACCGCTCACCCACACGACCTGCAGGGAAGGTTGAGAAGTGGTTGTCGGTCTGTTGGTGGAAGAGGCCAATTTCCCTTGAAAGTAAATGGTGACCGTGGCTGAAGGGACCCTGCAATTTTTTTTTGCTATTAAATCTCTGCCCTTTATACAAAGGTGAAAACTAGCTCAGGCTTTTTGGGGGTTCCCCAACTTGGGTGGTGGATGGCTGAGAATGGGCATCCATGGAGGCCCTGGCTGTTGGTGGGGTGGGAGAAAGGACACTCAGAGATCTAATTTCTGGGTGGAGTTACTCTCGGAGGGCAGATGGCGGGAAGGGATGCAGAGTTTAGATAGAGGTCTTTCCTGGGGTTGTTTCAGGGCTGCCCCCTGGACTTCTGTAGCACATGAATGCCCTGGTCCCTGGATACATTTCCTGGTTCCTCTTGACAAATTACGGGTGCTCAGGTGGCTCATAAGGCCTCAGGGAAGAAATTAATTTAAAACCCCAAGTAAAACAGGGTATACAGAATGGACTTAGAGTTGCGGTTTAGTGTTGTTATATATGTGTAGCCCAGATCAGAGCACTTGTGTGTATGTGTGCACATTTGTGTTCATGTGAACACACGTGTGTGCACACAAGCAGGCATGAGATTGTCCGTGTGGGGGCACGGGAGGCAGAGGGGGCCTCTGTGAGCTGTGTTTGCCCATGGCTTTTGTGTCCTACATTCTGTGCTGTGAGGGTCAGGGCAGGGCCGGGCAGGGCCAGGGTAGCTACCGCAGAATGAAGTTTCCAGGGGAGGCGCTTTAACACTGAAAATTCCACAGTCCAATTTGGAGGGCAACAGGCAGGGAGAAGCTGGGTTGCCAAGCAACCAGCCATTAACAGAAAATTAGTCTGCTCATCTCTGAAAGTCCCGTCCCATTTCCATCCCACCACCCTCCTCCTCCTGCCAAGCAGCAACGCACACACAGGCTCGGCAGTGTGTGTACCCGAGAGGCCCACCAGGGAGCGGCTAGAGAGGAGAGCTCACACCCAGATCTCCGCCTCCCTTCTCCACCTCCCCCTGCCCTTGCTCTGCTGTCCGTTGTGCGCATTTCCTTTCCCTCAGCCTCAGTCTCCTGGGGGCGGAAGCAGGCAGAGGGCTGGACCGTTTCTCTCTCCCTCTCCCCTGGGGGGTAGCAGCCAGCCTCTCAGATCTGTCCCCCGTGAGATCCCTGAAACTCTTCAACCCATCCTGAATCCCAGAACAGCGGTCAAACCACATGACCGCCCGGGTTTCTTGCTGCTGTAGGGGCAATGCGTGTTGTCCGAGGCCCCCTTTGGGATGTGTGCCCAAGTTTTCCCAGGGGGAAAGGGAGGGGAGCAGCTTGAGACCGGAGCCACCGCCGCTTCGGCCCCACCCACCAGAGAGTGTGAAGTGGGGTCCCTCTGGGGTCACCTAGACCCTCCCTGGTCTCTCACCTAGCCCCTTTCTCTGATCCGCCCTGCCCCGGCCTGAGAGGTGACATTCGAAGTCCTCACAGACAGAAATGTGTCTGGGGAGAAGTCCTTACACAGGGCGCCATTCCTCGACTAAGCCCGATTTTGAAGAAGTTGACCTTAGGCCCTGAGGACATCCTCAACGTACCTGTCCGTTGTCCGAGGACGTGGAGCCAACACTCAGTAATGTCATTAGAGCCAGACCCTGTGTCTGGCTGGGCTGCGGTCCTTCCCTTGGCTGGGAAGCCAGAGGATGACCTGGCAGCTGGACCTCTGTGTGGGGTTTCCTGTCCCAGGAGCGCATTTCTCTTCTTGGATGTCCCAAGAAGATGGGAAAAGGTCAGGTCATTAGCACACGAGGGTGTTAGCCTGCTGGACTCCGTGGAAGGAAAGAAAGAGGAGGTTCCAAAAATGGAAGCAGGGGGACCCTGAGATGGGCCTGGTGTCTCCATGATGTCTGGGGACCCTGAGATCTCTGGCACCACGTCCCACGGCCGGGCCACGCGGCTTGTCACAGTCCCTCCCAATCATCCTGCATCAGCCTCACGTGACCATGACTTTCAGTACCCTCGAGGGGTGTGGGGAAGAGGCAGTGCCAGAGTGACAGGGGCAGGAGCGGAGAGCCGACCCTCTGCCCCTCTCCAGCCCGGTGGTCACTGCTTCCTGGCTGGAGGCTTTGACTCTTCAAAGCCCTTCCTTTAATGTGGGAGTAATGTGATTTATTTGTCAAATCAAAAGCTCCTTGGCTGTGTCTGCTGCTCAGCCCAAACCCCGTTGCCTGGGGCAGAGCAGCCACAGGTGTGCAAGTGCATATTTAATAGAACTTGGATTTGTGAATGCTGGGCTGGTGTCCTGGGTGGGGCGGTGGGCCTGGGTGCTCCCTCTGCAGCCTGTCTGTGCGTGTGTGCGTACGTGTGTATGGCACCTGTTCCTGTGCAGGCCCAAGGGGGCTTCTGGGTGTGTGGGGTGAATGGGGAGGCAAGGGATGCAGGGTGGGGGCAAATGCGCACCCACTGAAAATCTTGCCCCAAGCACCACTTGCCCGGGAGGCTGGGGGAACCAGAGATGGAGGGCTAGGAATGCTCAGGTCTTGGGACATTGCCCTCTGTCCCAGCGGAGAATTTCACTGTGGTCCCCCAGCAGTAGTCATAGAAGAATGTTCCAATCTCCTTCCCCATTAGGCGGTGCTGTGCCGGCTGGCTGGCTGTGGAGGGGGCATGGATGTGGGTTTCCGAGAAGGCCTGTGACCTTTCCCAGGCCTGGCTCCCTCACTGACCCGGAAGCCTGACCTGCAGGCAGATCTTACTTAGCTGGAGGGTCTGGGAGGACAGAGCACAGAGGTGATGTGAACTGAAGGCCAAAAAGCGACAGGCCTTCTCAGTACCCAGAGGGCTTTGGAGTCTGTGTCACAGGGTTTGCAAAGCCAAGGGTGGCTTCCAGCTTTGGGGCTCAGGGGCAGGAAGGTTGCTCAGATCATTGGCTGTGGCTCCAGGCCCTGCCACGAACATGAAAAGAGCTGGGAAGGAAACACCCATCTCAGGGCTGAAGCAACAGAAGGGGATTATTGTTTGCACAAGGAGGTGGAGGGGTCCCGAGGGCCTCCAACTCTTGATGCTCCAAGCTTTGGGCTCCCCAGCGTCCTGTCTCTGCTGGCCCAAACACAGCCCCACCTCAGCCCTGCTGCTCAGCCCCTCCTCCAGAGGTCTTCAAGGGCCCCCTGGGCGCGCTGCTCCCTCATCCTGCACAAGAGGGAGGGGCTCAGTGCCTCCCGCCCAGGCTCCCCTTTTCAGGGCCTGCGCTCTGAGCTCTGAGGATTGCTGAAGACAGCCTGTAATTATCATTCTGGGCTGGCGGGTGCGCAGGTGCTGCAGGTACCTCCGGGCTCTGGAGCTGGGCAGACGCCTCACCCATTCCCCTTCTTCTCTCTCCCTGCTTTGCCTGGGATCAAGCAGCACAGTCCCTTTGGCATCTGTCTGCTCTTTCTGTTATCCGTCTCCATCCTCGCCTGCCTCCAGCTCCAGCTGCCTCTCTGGCGGTCCTTGTAAAGTGTGTTTTCAGCGCTTGCCCCTCCTCCTGGAGCTGCCTGCCTCTTTCTCTCCCAGCGCTCTGATCTTGCTTCCAGGTCCTCCCTCTGTCTCCCCTTCCATCAACCTATATGCCCCTCACTGTCTCCATGCACCTCATTGATCCCCCCTTTTGGATGGCAAACATTCGAGTGAATGAAAAAGGCCAACCTCCCATGTGCCTGGCAGTAGAAAGTAACTCTGCAGCCCCAGGAGCCTGGCAGGGACTGTGTGGAACAAAAGATTCCCAATTACTGCCTCTCAGCACCAGCTTTCTGTTCTAGAAAAAGGGATTCAGGCAGGAGCAGCAGAGGGGACTTGGGGGTGGGGGGCGGTGTGGCCAAAGGACCTTGGGCAGCGGCAGGTGTTTCTGGGCTGGCTTGACTTGTGGATCAGGAAACTGGGAAAGGAAGATCCACTCTCACCAGTGTGGCTGATGCTCCGTGCGGCGAGGGCCCAAATAGAGCACGGAGGTGGAGGGACAGAACATTTGTCCCCTGTCAGAACTGGAACCTTCGCTTTCCCTTGACCCTAGACCTGGCACTCTGGTTCTCTGGCCCTGCAGGACTCAGCCTTTGGTCTTCTTGGTTCTGAGGCCTTCAAGCCCCAGATGAAGTACAACCAGCTTTCCTGGGTCTCTGGCTTGCAAAGACCAGATGGTAGGGCTTTTGGGCGTCCACAATCCACTTGTGTGCACCAATTCCCACAATAAATCTCTAAGACAGCTGGTAGAGACCTGGGAAATTCAGAGTTCAAATGTAGCTCCCCATATTTAACAATCGAGTAACCTTGGACACATTATTGAATCTCTTGGAAGCCCAAATTCTCCATCTGCAAAATGTGGGGCCATCATATCCGTCCTAAAAGATAATAATGATGACAATGGTGATATCTATCTTAAGAACCTACTTCCTCAGAACGGGGCTGCCTGGCTGTCTCCTAGCCCACACACAAGCACTTGAGTTCATCCAGGAGCTTCTAGTAGCTCCCAGGTCTGGAACACCTACTTACTATATCAATTTCTGAATGAAGAGGAGAGTCAGGGTGCCCCTCAGGCTCTGCTTCAAAGCTGACTGGAGGTCCCTGCAGGACTGAGCTTTGCTGCCATGGTACTCTTCACACGCCTTCGTGAGCTCCTCCCCTTTCCTGTCCCACTACCCCATGCCCCTTCCGGGGCCCCTGTTCCCACCCAAACAACCCCCCACAATCCACACCGTTGTCTTGGAGTCAGCTTCTGCAGGGCCCCCCCAAATTTCAGGTCTCATTATCAGGGGCCCTGAGCTGATGTTTCAGCGAAACCTAACCTAGCCTCAAGTTCTTCGTTTTGATCTGAGTTTCCTGGCCTTAAGAAATGGGGCTGCTGAAACCTTCTCTTCTGCTCATCCTCCAGGCCACGAGGTGATGGAATCAAGTGAAGATAACGTCGGTGGGGGAAAAAAAATGCCAAGCTACAAATCGATGTGCACCTCTGAAGCGGTTCGGTTGCCATGAATATTTGATCTTGTACCTTGCTGCTCGCTATCAAAAGACAGCTCGGGCCCTGAGACCCTGGGCCACCTGCCCAGCTCGGATTTGGATTCAGGAACCTGTCCGCCACCCCTTCCACCCTGCACCACCCACCTGGCTCTCCTGACTTTGAAGTTATTTAAGGGAGCGCTGATTATCTTCTCACTGTTGCTCCCAAGGGGAGCTCAGCTGCTTTTCTTGGGCTTTTGACTTCAAGTGAGCATCCGACCTGCCGCACCTTCTTTTCCTGTAATAAATAACGAATCCTAAAATGTAAATATATGATCTAAATTATATACAGCTAAGCAATGCCTCTCCCTTTACATGCCCTCTTTCTTTCTGCTAGTTAGTCATGCAGAGTTTTTTTTTTTCCTTTCCAGAAACCAGTCTTTTTGATCCCTAGCACACATTTTTCTCGCTTTCAATGAGGATTTTCTTTATGTTTTTTCAATAGTCTGTGGGTTTCTTGGTGCTTTCAAAATGTTTTTTTTTAACTTGCCTTTAACACTGCCTTCGATTTTTCCCCTTCAACACATGCTCTCATTTTCTGTATTTCTCTCTATAAGAAATCAGCAACTACGAAAGTGATTCTTTTTAACTGTCACACCAGGGGATTGAACTTCAAGGTCTGGGGTCCCAAGGAGGCAGTCCTTTGTCACTGATGCTTTCTGCCCAGTCCAACCCTCGCCCCCAAAGTCCCCTGGTCCCCTTCCCAGCACCAAAAGCAGCAAGCCTAGCACCTATGATGGGCGTCCCTTATCTCCGTCACCAAGGGGCACTCACTGTGCAATGCCACTTTATCATTTGTGCCAGCAGCCTGCGATTGCTGTACCTCAGCTTTCATTAATTACACCCTGTGCCAGAAGGAGCCATATCCTGCCCAACGACAGCCCTTCAAGCCCCGTCAGATGAAGGAGCAAACTGCTTTCATCTTTCCTGATGGCTCCTCTCTTCCAGAGTCATTTTTCCCCCTCTTCCTGCAAGCCCCGATTCTTTCATAAGTCTGCTTTGCTCCTGGTTCCAAGCCATCCATGGGGCCTGGACTTTGTGGGGCTTTTGAGCCCCAAGAAGCAGGTGGTGGGGCTTTTGAGTGAGGCTTTGAGGTTTGAGGTCTTAGGAGGGTCAGAGTCCGGTATTCCGATAGTCAGAAGGTAGTCAGAGGGCACTGGGCACATCGGGGACCCTGTACACATCAGGGAAGTGGGCAGCGGCCACCCCAGGACAGAGCCTGGCTTTCTGGGTGGTTGTTCCTGTCAAGGAGAAGACTGGCCCCCAGTTCCGGGCTCCACAGTGTGTCACACAGAGTGAAGGGCTAGGCAAACACAGGCACAGACAGGAACAGGTTCTGTAAAGCATGGCACAGAGGGCGATGCCCACGGTGATGCTGATCGGACCCTATGTTTGCACTCCAGCAGGACAGGGCAGACTTTGCAACTGCAGCCAGGACGGGCACAGCAAACGGGGAACCAGGCTGCTGCAGACAGGCCCTCGTGTGGTGACAGACTCCGGACATCCACAGACAGTGACATCCTCACAGTCGGCCTCAGCGGACAGGGAGGACGGACTCTGCCCGCGTCACAGCACTGACAGTGACAGCCACACTAACAGCACCAGCCTCTCCAGTCGCACGAGCTCTGCAAATAAACCCAGACTCCACAGGATGACAAACAGTGCCACGCTCTCCAAATGGTGACACAAGTGATGACAAGCTTTGCAAACAGCTCCAAGCTCTACAAACAGTGACACACAGCTCTAAGCTCTGCAAACAGCCAGTGTCACCACGGCAGGGTGCGCAGAGCCAGCAGAGGGTCGCACAGGGTTTTAGGCCCGTCCTGCAGAGCACCAGCCTCCCTCCCACCCTCCATCCCATCTAGCTCCCCCTCTCCCCATGCCTGAGGTTTCTTCCTTTGTCCTGGCTCTCCTTCCTCTGTCCACTGGACCCTTCAGAGCTCAGGCTCAGGCCCTGTGACAGCGAGAGGCTCACAGGCAGACCAGGAGGTGACTTATGCCCTTGCTTGGAAACTGTCACTTTTGCCCACTGCAGACAGATACTGGTGCTGAAAGAAGAGAGACTAACTCCCCCAACAGCCAAAGCAACACAGTCCTTCCGGGACTCGGGTTCCCCTCTGGCCCGGCAGGGACTGTGTGGGCTGCCAGAGAGGAGAAAGAATCAGAAAGGAAGGCTGGGTGTAGAGGACACGGCACCAGCCTGCGCAGTGCCTTCAGACACTGCCTTGCATCCTCTGACATGGAGAAGGGCCTGCTCCCCTCCCAGGTGCAGCCTCTGTGGCCCCCAGTGTGCCCCGCCCTTAGGCCAGATCACACCACAGAGCCACAGAGCTGTGGGCCACTGCTGGGGTGACCAAGTGAAGACTCCACCCTCTTTGGGATGCAGTGGTGTGTGACGCACACTGGGCATTTTGTCATCAAAAGCAGATTCTCAAGGCCCAGAGCACAGGTCCTGGGTCCCTAGTGAGTCACGTGAGCAACAAGCTCCTGCGCTGGTTGGTCCTTTAGGCATCTGCACCGTCCTGTGTGAAAACACAGCGGCTGAGCACATTCCTGTCCTGTGGCCATCTGGGCTCTGCTGTCTCCCAAGTTCTGTGGATCCACACAGCCCCTGTCTGTCCCCTTCCCTGCCTCCTGCACACCCAGGGATGCCTCCTGGGGCACGGAGAGCTTCTTCCTGCCAGTCTGCTCGTCCAGCCCAGGGCGGAGGGAACCAAACATCGCCGTAGGAGCAGGTGGGGTGGTCCTGTCCTCTGCCCCCCCGAGGAGCTCTCAGACCAAGGAGCAAGGCAGGGGTGGGTGGGAAGAACAGAATAGTCACAGCAGGACCCATGGACGCCAGGAGGACGAGAGGGAGGCGGAGCAGGGCCTCACAGAGGTGACCTGCCTGGCCACACTGGTTCAGGACTTCGTAAGCACGCAGTCCAGAGGCGGCCCTTTCATTCACTCAGCAAATCCCTACTGAACGCCAGCTGTGTCTGCCAACTGCCAGCGAATGCAGGCAAGTGGCCACGGTCCTGTGGGGCTGAGGGTCTGTCCCATGTCTCCCCTGAGTCTGGGTTTCTCCACATCGGGCCCCAAATGTACAGAACTGGCACCACCGTGGAGCGAATGGATTCCCAGCAGTGCTCCCCAGGGTAGGGAGGATCTGGTGGTGCCCGGAGCCCCTAGGTGGCAAGACTCGGGGATGTCACACGTGCTGCTTCTCTACAGAGCTTGCTGTCACCTCCCTAAGGTCAGCGTTCATTTGGGGACAGTGGTGCACATGTGTCTACGAGGGAGATGGGGTAGGACCGTCAGGCATTATCACAGCTGACCAGTGTGGGGATCCTGAAGCCTCTCTGTCCGGGAGACGCACGAGAACCCGCTTAGACACACACAGGCACACACAGACACACAGAAACTCACAGACACACACACAATCCCCACAAATATGCAGACACGCATATTAACACACACAGAGAAGCTCACTTCGCACGCATGTAACACGTGTACACACAGTTCACACCCACGAACTCTCGCGGGCACACACGTGCAGTTGTTTCTCTCTTCTCTTTCTCTCTCTCCCCCCTCTCCCTCTCCTTCCCTCCCCCTCCCCTCCCTCTCTCTCTCTCTCTCTCACACACACATCACACACACACACACACACATTTCCCAAGCCTCCTTCCTGCCCCTGCCTGGCTGGGCCCCAACATGCGCCTGGCCGGAGGTCCCTGGGACCCTCACGTGGCTGATCTGATAATCGAGGGGACACATGTACTCAGCACATTCTTGCAGGGTTTCAAGGAGGAGCCCAGGGCCATGCACAGGAAGTGGACGCAGGTCTGCCTCTGTAGCCAGCGCACACGCTCCCCTGTGTCTCGCTGTCCCTCGCCTTCCAGCCCGCAGGCCTTGTGCCAGCAGAGGCACCTGCCCTGACAGTGGGGGACCTGCCGCATAGTCAGTCCCAGACCGCCCCAGTGTGTGCCAAGTTCGCGGGACAGCAGCTGTGGTGTCGCTCATTTGGTGGCCAGCGTCCAGCACAGCACTTCATCACTGGCCAGGCCGGCAGCAGAGGCGCCCAGACTTGGGCGGCTTTTGTGCCTCGCTTTGGACATCACATCTGAGCATGTGGTCCCCAGTGGGCCTCCAGGCCTTAGAGATTCTGTGAGCAACTGAAGATGACTTCAGAGAATTCCTTTCCCAGTTAGACCTGCCAGGGCTGGTTTCTGTCTCTGTCGTGTGCACCGAGAGCTGGGCTGACAGAGGGTGGAAAGACTGGCCTGGGGCCCAGAACACATCTAGCAGGTGCTCAATAAAATGTTCTCCCCTGGAGGTGACACACGCAGAGCTTGAGGGGTAAATTGCAGGAGGGGCCGTGAGGACAGGATGTGCTGCAGAAGTGATGAGTGTCCCCAGATCCCCCTCCCCAGCTGCAGGGAGCCAGAGGGAAGCTTTCCCTTCCTACTTTCTCCAGTGCAGGCGGGGTCTTGCTGTCTGCATGCCCTGGATGCCAGGAGCAGGAAGGATGGAAACAGAAGGCAGGGACAGAAATGTAGGGAGGACTGTGGGGGCACGAGGGTGGGCCCTGTTCCTAGCATGGGCTATGGGCCATCCCCAAATCCTCCCTCCCCACGGGAGGGAGACACTGTCACCCTCCTGGGAGAGTCATGCATGTCTGTGTGGTTTGTGGACTGCACAGAGGCCCCACTGGGAAGAAAAGATGGGGTTCTTGGGTCAGGCTGGGTCCCCTCAAGAGTCTGTCCACCCATCAGCCATACCTGGGCACCCTTGGGGGTGGCGAGTCCCTTGCCGTGTGACCAGCTTAATCGGGGGCCAGCCTTACTTTCTGTCACTCACACTTGTCCTAGTGACTTCTGCAGGAGGGAGCAGGGACTTCAGTCTTCCTGTGTCTGGGGCCGGAGGGTATAGTTCAGCCCCTACCTTCCCTCTTGCAGGTCCCTCAGTAATCCATGGGGCTCCATCTGGTCACCCAGGGATCTCCAGGCCCCCGTGGCTGCATGGCTACTTGGCAGCATGGTGGGAGGCTTCTCTGTCCCCACCCTGAAAACTTTCTCCTCCAAGGTCCCCTCTGGGGCACAGACAAGGTGTGGGGATTTCAAAGTGCTGATGGGACCTGGCTCTGGGTCCCCTGACCCCACCTTTCCCTAGAGTCCCAGAAGGGGAGGAGGGGCAGGCATTTCCTCCCAGCTCCAACTTCCTGGGAGCTCCTCTGTGTCCTCTCCTCCCCAGCAGGTGTCCCCTCCAATGCCGGACATGTCCCCCTTGGGTTCCCGCTCTGTGATCTCCAGCGCCCACCCTCCACTGTCCCCGGAGTGCCCCGCACAAAGATGGGAAGGGAAGAGGAGGTTCCTGGCCACACAGTGAGGCCAGGCTCAGCCACTACTGATCTACTCATCACAAGCACAGGGACTAGGGCCAGGCGCAGCCCCAAGGAACGGTAAACATTCTCCTACCTCTCCCAGCACCCACCCCCAGCCCAACATGGACTCCAGAGATGGAGCCTCTGTGACATTTTAAAAACTGTCTCCTTGTTTGAGGCAGCACTTGAATAAGGTACATAAAGGTTGAGTGGCTGACACATCTTTCAAGTCTTTATAATAGACAGGTCATCACAGCTCTCCGTCCTCCGGCTTATTGGTGACATGGGGCGGTTTGTCCCATGCTCTTTGTCACTAACTTGCCTTTCCTGATTTCATTCTTTTGGTGAACTTTAACATGTTCCTCTGCCCTCTGTATTTCCCTGTAGACTGACAGCGGGGTCCACAGGTGCTCTCTCTTTCTCCCTCCCTCCCTCTCTCCTTTCTTTTTTTTGGAAAGATGCCTTCAAAGGTGGTATTGTATTCTTATCTCGGATGTCATGATTCTGACTGTGTTTCTCTCTGTGATGTTAGCGGACCAATGAGCAATGCCTATTTGGTCCATTAATCCACATGGACTGTGAGGTGGTGCTATTTTAATTTTACTATTTGTTCTCCATTTAATTTAGTGACTCTCTCTCTCTCTCTCTCTCCTTTCCTCTTTCTATCTTTTCCTCTCCCTCCCTCCCTTCCTACCTGCCTTCCTTCCCTCCTGATGAAGTACTGGGGATTGGAGCAAGGGTCTTCACACTGAACCTCATGCCTAGCCCTTTTTATTTTTTATTTCTATACAGATGGGTGGCCACCCTGGGGGAGCCCTGCCTGGTAGCCAGCACCCAGGGCTTCTGAGGTGCTAAACACGTGGACACCTGAGGAAGGGGCTGGTTCCACAGTGACAGAGAGTGCAGTTTGTGAAAATTCTCTGAGATGTGCCCTTCTGATGTGCCCATTTCTCTCTCTGATTATTTCCACCACAAGTTTAGAAATCCAAGCGATCGTGGCTGATCAAATATTTCATGTCTCTTCCTGCTCCTACCCAGCCCCATGGAAGGGATGAAAAGTCCCAAACCCAGGACCTCAGCCAGGTCCCTGAGGAATTCCAGGTGTCAGTGATCTGACCGTAGATGCAGAGGGAACCCAGAGCAGGCACAGACGGAGATGGCTGGAGGCTGTGCGCGCAGTGCCGGGAGCGTCGGGAAGAGCCGGGTAGGGACACCAGCAGGGGTGCCGGGTCCTCGGGAGCAAGGTCAGAGGCACAGAGACCACGCTTGTCAGTGGCTCTGAGCCAGAGAAAGTCAGCAGGGTCCCTGCCCTACTCCCCAGCTCCCTGCCCATTCTTCCTAATAGCACCCTCTCAGTCTTCCTCGAAAGTGATTATGATTCCTAAATGAGCACGCAGAAATAAACTTCTTCATTAACTGGAGAAGGAATCGCACCACCTGAGTGGAAGGCGGGGAGGAACGCAGCAGAAGCACAGCGCCTGTGTGGGGCTAATTACCTGCTCGCAGATGCTCGTGCCAGCGGTGGGGTGGCTGGGGCTGTCCTGCTTGGGGCAGCATTGCCAGAGCTTTTTTTGTGGAGCTCGAGAGGCCCAGATGGTAAATACGTGCTGTCCAAATACATTTCGGGAACTACTAGTTCAATGTTATAAAACACATTCTTTACCGTAGGTCTTAGAGATTCTGACATGTTACTGGGCGCAAGGAATCGTCAAGATAGAGGTTAAGTAGGGCAAGTCTTTCTCTTATTGGATTACTCAGCCCTTCATAATTTGCAAAGCATCTTGGGAAAAATGCTGCCCGGAAGCCACGATGGAGAATGTGGATTGACATGATCCCAAGCTTGGCCACAGAGTCCAGGACGCTGTGTGAAGATTCAGCTCTGCTACCATCAGCAGGAGGCCATGACTGAGTCCTTCTGCCACCTGCTCCTCAGTTACTCCAAAGGAAGGGACTTAAAGAAAAGCAGGGAAATGGATTTTCCAGAGAACCACAAATGGTTTTTCACCATGATTATACTGTGTGTGTGTGTGTGTGTGTGTGTGTGTGTGTGTTTAATACCGTAGTATTTGGGCAATGGGATTTATTTATATACAAGGCAGATGCAATTGATAACTTACCTAATGGCTGTCACCCTCCTTTCTTGCTAAAATAATCCTGACTTTTTTTCCATGGGAAATAAACTCAGTGATAGGCTATTTTCCAGTTCCATTTCTAGATGCAGCCTTATAACTCAGACCTGGACATTGAGATAAAAAAGAGAAATTTTCAAGGAGCTTCTGGGAAAGACTGACATCTCCGGTAAGTGAGAGCCATTCACAGAGAACCCCTCTTTTCTCATCTTCTCATAGAAAGGTGATGTGATCTCATAGAAAAATGATGATGTGATTGTTGGAGCAGTGGCAGCCACCTTTTGATCACAAGACAATAGAATGCAAAGCAGCAAGTGGAGGAAGCATGGAGGAAGGAGAGAGCCTGACTGTCCCTGATATAATTTAATAGGAATCGATTTTTAAAAATTAACCTTATTTCAGATTGCGTCCTTTCAGTGCTTGCTGGAGGTGAGGGACAGACAGAGTTGTTTGGGAGATGCCCCTTGACTCCTCTAGTCCAGCTGCCCGAGGTCAGGCCAGCCCCAGGTGCTGGGTAGGAGCCAGCCTAGCACCCAGCAGTCTGGGTCCTTTCGATCTTGGACAGGGCGCTCTTCTATAGCTTTCCTGATCTGTACACGGCTCGTTGGGCTGTGTCACCCCTGTAGTCATCTGTCAGTTTCCAGGGGTGTGGAGCAGAGGAGTGGCCTGCATGAGTGGCTGTACTGTGGGGTCTCTTACACTCAGCCACCCCAGGCGGTGCGACAGTGACTGGCCTGCCCCTGCCAGCACTCCCAGCCACCACGCCGGGAGCCTTAGAAGTCACAGAAACAACTCCGTGTGCTCTCTGGGTCACGCAGACCCACCCTGCCTCTGTGTTGGGGGACACTATGCCTGCGTGGCTCCAGGAGGTGAAATCGCGCCTGACCACCCCGGAGGAGGCTGGCTTCCTGCAGCTGTCTCTGAGACCCCACTGTCTGTACCCACCGTCCGGGACGGCTGTTCCTTCCTGCAAGGAGAGCAGGCGGAGCCACGTCCTCCTAACTTGTCCCCAGATACTCCTGCCACCCCCGAGGAGGGCTGTTTTCCAGAACAAGATGTCTTCCCAAAACAAATTCATTTCTGAATGGTTCTTTCAGCAGCACTGTGAAACACGTGCTATTATCCCCACTTCACAGAGTCCTGGAGTTCACTCGCCAAGGTCAAGGTCAATATTTCCTGGGTCGGATTCCAAACGCAGAGTCTGGGGCATTAACCACTTGCTCCTGGAGCCAGGCTCATTCCCAAGTAGAAACTGGCCCTGCTCCTTGCTCATCCTCAGCCTGGAGCCTGGGTGTCCTCTAGGCAGCCTGGAGCTTGGACACCTGATGTCACCCTCCTGAGAAGTTCTCCTGTCACACTCCGCGGCCCCCACTCCATCTGGAGGACCCTTTGCCCCAAGTCCTTGCCGGAGACCGGAAGTCTCCGTCCCTTTTTTATTTCCTGGGCACGTTGAGCTCATGGTGTTAGCGGCAGAACAAACTGAGTGTCCCTGATTAAGGGAGTGATAATGGAGTCTGATAAGTCAGAACAAGCAGTGATTTCTTTGTGAGCCAGCGCATTAGGGCTGAGCTGTAAAAGTGCCCTTTTCTTTAACTGCCGGCCACCGGTGGAAAATCTCGCGACCACAGATTTATTAAATGTTGTGGACTTAGATAAGATGATTTAAGGTTCATGCTTCTGCTCCTGATCTGCCTATCGCACAGAAGCTTGGACAAAGACTTAGCCCGTCTCAGCAATTTGCCTGCATTTGAATGAGATAAATGAGCAATTGCCTGGGCTTCAGGGTCTGAGGCCAGGAGGGGACCAGGGAACCCTCGGAGCAGAATGGGAAGGCACCGCTGCTCCTTTCCAGGGAGGCTGGGGAGATCGCTGGATGCTTCGGACTTGGTACATGGCCTGAAGAGTGTGGTGTGTTCTGTCAGGCTCTCTGTGTATGTGTGTGTGTGTGTGTGTGTATGTGTGTGTGATGGGCAGTATGTGTACAGATGTGTGCAAGGAGGGTGTGCAGCAGTAGGAGCTGGGAGGGTGTTGGTGAGAGTCCGGGCCTCAGAGACATGCTGAATCTGGGCTCTGCAGTTTACAGCCGGGAAGTCTCACTCTGTGACACCCAGATGATGGTGTTTAGTAACCATGGCCCCCATCTGAAGGGATCTTCTGAGGATGGAAGGAGGTGACACTACCAAGTCTTCCACAACTGCCTGATGTGCTGTCAGCCCTTGCAGGGACAGCGCCTTTCATCTCTGTGTTCATGGGTGTGCCTGTGTGGCGTTCTGTTTGGGCCGTGTGTGGGCAGCTCTGTCTGAGTCCGGGGTGTGGCACAAGGTGGGAGTGGGCCTCAATGTGACTCAGAACAATGAAGTCCTTCCTGGCTGTGTGGGACTCGTCTCTTCTCAGGCAGAACGTGACAGACTTGCTGCTCAAAGAGCCCACTGGGACCTAGGGAGCCACAGAAAGTTCTCCTCTCTTCACTCCTATCCCTGGGCTTGGTGGTGGGACCGGTGAGTGGCTGCATGACTCCACGTCAGCAGCAGAGAGGAGAAGGTTTCCTGTTAGAGCGATGAGATGCATTGGGCCGAATAAAAATCTAGGGCCACGTTGGCTCTGGTTGGTTGGTTTTCTTTTCGCTCTCATTCTTCGACAATGCCCAACTGAATGGGTTTGCTAAGTGGTCCCACTGTAGGATCATTATGGTTTAACTCTAAAATGTGCCCCCAAAGTCTCATGTGTTTAAAGCTGGGCTTTTGGAAGATAATTGGACCATGGGGTGCTATCGGCTGAATGTGTGTCAGGAGGTGGAGTTGAGTGACTAGGGGCATCACCTCCAAGGATGTATTTTTGTTCCTCGGCCCTTCCTCCTGCTCTGCTTCCTGGCTGCCATAGGGTAAGCACCTTTCCTGTTTCCACCATGCTGTGTTTGCCTTAGAGCCAGCCAACCATAGACTGAACCCTCTGAAACCATGAGCTGAAATGAACTTCTCCTCAAATTGTGGGTGTCATGGTATTTTGTACCAGGAATGGGAAAATGACTAATACAAAGATCCTAACAGTACTCTCCGCATTGATGTTGCCTGGGGACCAAGGCCCAGGGGCCTTAAGGACAGACAGTCAGACAAGCACAAGGCTGCTGGTGCTGTGGTGTGATGCCTACCCATTTGCCGTGTTCAGTGTAAGCCTCCTTGGCAAGTTTGGCATCCATCCCAAGGTGGCAGGATTCAGGCAGATGATCGGTGTGCTATTCTGCAAATCAAAAAACCCAGGCCCCGTGGAGGAGATGGCTTCTCCAAGCCCCGCTCAGCCTTCTGTCTGAGCCTGCTGTGGCTTGTTCCATGGAGTTATGAAAAGGAATGGAAGCAACGCTTTCTTCCAGGCCCACTCAGCAGAGACAATGTCAGGTGCATGGGGACTCATGCCTCTCTCTCTGCAAATTGAAGGCATGGACAAGCTCGATGGGTTACAGGCTTTGGGGAGCACAAGGCTCCCCACAGTCACAGATGCAGCCACAGGCCTGGCACTAAGCCTCTGCCCAGCCTCCTTGTGTGTGGTTCTCTGCCCCTTTCCTGCCTCTTGCAGAGGGGGGATCCAGGTGGTCAGGCACCCTCTGCTTGCCTAGATGTTCGGGAGTCCAAGTGGTGCCATCTCATCCTGCTCCCCTCACATCCTCATCCCCTCCCATCAGCAAATCTTGCCTTTCTGTTCTGTTGTCCACACTGCAGCTGGAGAAAGAGGTTCTTTTGAAGCACATCATTCCCCTGCGCAAACCTTTCCAGGGACCTCATACCATTCTCTGGTAAAGTCCGAAGCCTTTATTGTGCCTCATACCCCTGACCTCAGCTCCCACACTCTCCCCGTCGCTCCCTGTTTTGGGCACACCGTCTCCTGCTGTTACTTTGATACACTGGGCCCCCTTCCACTCCTGGCCCTTGGTACTCACAGATGCTTTCTCTGGACCGTCCTTCTTCACGTCTCTGTGCGGTTTGCTTACTCACTTTCCTCAAAGTGGGGACAAAATAGCCAACACCAACCGCTTCAAGGAGGAGAGGATTTGGGGCACACGTTTTAGGAGTTTCAGTCCTTGCATGGTTGACTAGCTCCAGGCAGAAGTGGCACGGTGGAAAGGGTCTTGCAGAGGAAAGCTGTTCACCTCAGGACAGCCAGAAAGCAGAAAGAGGAGGGGGCGTGGTGAGGAGCTAAACCCTTCCAGATCACATCTGCATTGACCCATCTCTTCCGGCCAGACCCCACCTCCTAACAGAAAGTCAACTATCACCTCCCCTAATCCAGTCACCATCTAAAATTTCCTCCTCGGGGCACATGAGGCTTTGGGGGACATTCAGATGTAAACTGTAACAGCTCTCTGCTGAGTTCAGCTATGGTCTGTCCCAAAGTGCAAACAAGGAGTTCCTCTGTCTTTCTTTAGTGATTCTTTATCCTGCATTCTGTACATGTGCATGTGTGCTAATTTACTTGCTTTCATAACTTTTGCCCACTAGGGGAATGAAGTTTCCCGGAGGTAGAGACTGTGTTATGTCCCCAGCACCCAGTGCGTGTGCTGGTGTGCAGCAGGAGCTGTGTGTGCTGGGACGTGAGATGAACCAGCAAACAGGTAAAGAAGGTGACGGTGCTGTGGCTGTGATCTTGAGGCTCGCCTGTTGCTTTTTCCCCCAATACCAGGGATTGAACTCAGGACCTTGCATTTGCGAAGCAGGGGCGACATCACTGAGCTACATCGCTGCCCCCCACCACCTGGTTTTTAAACGAAGCAAATCAGTCATGAATCGGAAATTGTGATTTCCACTGTACCAACTGGGGTTGAGCTGCACCCTTTCCTGGGCCTTGGTGCCTGGGGTGTGCTGGCCACCCAGGAGTGCTCCTGTGGCCCTGGGTGTCTGCTTGGCAGCAAGGGCCATGCCTGCTCTTCCAGACCCTCATGGCAGGCCCTAGGCATGGCATGCATGTGTCCTGCTTGTAATGCAGTACCACGTGGCTTCCTGAGGGTCCCTTGGAATTTTCAGTTCTGTCCTCTGTGCTGGGCTATTTCTCTTTGCACTGTATCCTCAGTCCTGGAGGCGGAAGTCCAGGCTGAGGTGTCAGTGGGTGGGTTTCCTCGTGGTTTGCAGGCATCGTGCCCTCCTCGCCCCCGTGTCTTCCTGTGGTCCTCTGCTCTGGGTATCTGTGTCCTTGTCTCCTCCCCTCATAAGGATGCTGGTTGTATCGGGTTATAGCCCGTCCTACAGCCTCCCCTTAACCACCACTTTAAAGGCCCTATGGCCAAACACAGTTACATTCTGAGCTAATGGAGCTAGAAGTTCAACCTATAAATTTGGATGGCATAATTCAGCCCATAATTTCTACTTACTTCCCTTTTAATCTTTAAAGACACTTCTGGAGTTAGCATTTTTTTTTTTTTTTTTTTTTTTTTTTTTTTTTCTGTGGTCCATTCTTTGTCCCCTTGTCTTTTTTTTTTTTTTTTTTTTTTTTTTTTTTTGTCCTGGGGACCATACTTGAGTCCTCGTGCTTACAAGGCAGGTGGCAGCACCACTGAGCTAAATCCCCAGCCCTAGAGTAAGCAATTTTTAAATCATCTCCTTACACAGACTAAAGGGTCGAAGAGCTCCTTGCAGTGCACACAACCATCATCTTCACCTTTACAGACAAGGGGCTGAGAGAAGAAGGCGATGAAGTGAGATTGGCCTCAGGACCAGGACTGGACTCCCAGTACAGTGCTCCCCTGCGCAGCCACCTCCCACCCTTGTTATAAAGGTTGCAAGTTGGTTTAAAGAACTGACGATAGACCCAGTGCTGCTATTTTCAAACATGGGCTCCCAGCGCTTGTGGAAGAGGTAGCTGGCACAGAGGGAGCTTCTGCCAGCCTGGCATCTCTGATGACCTGCCCAGAGCAGCTTGTGCCTCTCGTCACCCTGTGGGGGACAGGAGCAGGGAGGGACAGGCAAGATAAGTCATTGTCCCAGTGGCTAAGCTGTGCTCCCAGTGACACAGTTCTGGTCCCAGAGACCTCAGCCCCAGCCCAGTGCCCAGGCAGTGGACACTTTCAGGATGAGGCCCTCAACTGCCCTTCACCCTCTCCCTCTTCTGAAGGATGCAGATTCCACACTTGATAAGCACGGGTCTGCACAGGTGGGAGAGGTCTCCCTGCTAGGGTGTCAGGACCCTGCCCTCTTCCTTCCTCGCATACGGTGTGGTCCCTGACACCACAAACCCTGCCTTGTGAACATGAGAGACTAAGCATAAGGATAAAATCCAGTTTGAGGTGAGCTGATGGAATGGAACAATAGAAAAGGTTTAGGTCTTTGCCGTCATTGAGTGCTATATCAGTACAATAACAATTATCCCTGGATTACTTGATATTGAAGAAAACAACACCTTTTTGCTTAAGCAGTGGGGTTGTGTTTCCTGTTAGTTGCAGCCAAATGGATTCCTCATGGTACAGCTGGGGAGCCCAAACCAGGCCATTTCTGAAGATCAGTGTACAAGAGCCAGAAATTCTTTAGATTCTCTTCCTGGATGATAAACTGGAGGCAAGGAAGGAGCTTGAAGGATGTGGTTTCCACCAAGTCCTCGTCAGCTTCCAGGCTCCTTTGTAAGGGTGAGAGGTGACCCCGGCCCGACAAAGTTGGGGCTCTGTGATTCTTGCCATCTTGACCCCACTTGACTTATACGGCCGCCCCAGGGATGGACAGGGTAATCCCCCCAGACTCAGTCCTTGAGTCTCTGCATGGCCCCCATTGCTCCTCACAATCCCTCCTGCCCAACCACCCCTGGAAAGGTGAAACTCGGGCCGCCATATCCCATGCAAGGAAACCCCTCAAGGAATGAACAAAAAACTCACAGGAGACAATCATCGGAGTTTGGACCCCAAAGCAGTGATTTCTCACTTTTGTTGGTACCACCCTTAGATCTTCCCAGCCAATCCTATTTTGTAGGGAGAGAACCTTTCTTGGACTCAAGTCGGCCCATCACAGGGCTTTGATCTGGACTTCTGACTTTGCTATTTGAGGCTCTAGGGTCTTTGGGGGAAACGGAAGTGGGGTGGCAGCAAGGGAGGAGCTCTCCGGAAGCAAATCCTGCTATAAACAGTAGCTGTACTTGGACCTGTCTTTCAACTTCGCAAGTAGGCTTCTGGCTATGGCTGCACCTGCAACTCTCAGCCAAAACGTAACAGTAACTAGGCTTGCAGAGTTCTTGCTGGTTAAACAACTGGGCTACCATTTGGCTTGGGAGAATATTCTTATTCTTAGCATTTCTGAGGATAGTGGAGCTCAGAGAAATGAGGTGTCTTGTCTTATGGTAATCAAGCTTTCACATGGTAGGGATGGGGTGCAAACATACCTTTTCTATTTCCACATCCCCTAGAGGCGGTTGCCCCACCCTTGGGGACACCCCAGACTGTGGTGGGATAAAGATCCTGGACTTGGGGAGTGCCTGGCCAGACAATCTCCAAGCCCTACTTTGGAGGTGTGCAGGGACTTCTGAAAGAGTCAGAGGACCCAGAAACTACCCACAAAATGTGGATTGGGAAAAAGTCTGGGTCTGTTGCCTCTCTGCATAGCTGTAAACCCCACATGGGATGTGGAGACAAGGATGAAGGAAACTCTCTTTCCTACCAACTCTGACAGCTTCCAGAACTGGACGAGCTGGAGCAGGTTTGGAAGGAGAAGACCTAGGAAGCCACATTCCGGGAGTGGAAAGAGGACTGCAAGTACAGGCTTCTGGCTCACAGGGCTCCCAAAGACGCTTGCTCCTGGTGGGCCACCTGCTCGAGCTCACAGCCCTTCTCCTTGCATGAAAACCTCCTGTCCATCCCCAGAGCCCACCCAACCTCAGGCTCAGTGGAGCGAGGACAAGGGCAAGCACCAAACCACCTGTGTCCATCGCAGCTGCGCAGCTGGCTCCAGCTGGCTCCAGAGGACGACAGGTTGACAGGGAGTGCAGAATCAGACTTCCTGGGCACAGGGATTCTTATCTCCTATCCTTAGGGGCAGAGATCTAGATAGCCTGGTGGTGGTGGTGGGGTGTTGCTCGGGGCTCTGCCTCCCCTGTGCTCAGGTTTTAGGGATTAGCTGCCAGCAGACTGTGTTTGTTCATCTTCTTTCCAAAATACCTTTGAAAAACTGGACAGGGTCACCTTGCCTTCCCTATTTCTACCCCTTCCTCCATTCCATGCTCTGATTGGCCAGTAGAGGACCAAGAAGGAGACTGCCCCTTGTAGTTTAGGAATGGAAGCCATAGGTCAGCCCAGCTGCAGCCACAGGGACTTCTGGGTAATGTAGTTTCTGCCCCTTTCTGCTCCTATGGGCAAGAACTGGCTTCTAGCAGGGTAGGGGTAGGAGTGGGCTCCTTCTCTTTCCTACAAACCCAGTGGGAATAACAGTTCCATTAGAGTCTTGGGAACTTTGTTTTAAAAAGCCTGGAGCAGTCTAGTAATTTACAGAAAGGGCAGGGTGTTTTACTGCAGTCCTGCAGGGCTGGCTTGGGTAAGATCGAGCCCTTCTCTGCTGGTGGGACTGAGGTAATAGGCATCAGGGTTTGGCCACTTTTTGGTGGGGCGGGCGATTCTGTGGATTGAACACAGAGCCTTCACACTGAGCTACGTGTCCTGCCCCCTTTTCACTGTGAGACAGATTCTTGCCAAATTGCTAAGCGGCCCAGGCTGGGCTTAAACTTGCAATCGTCCTGTCTCAGCCTCCTGAGTGCTAGGATTCCTGGCATGAGCCACCATGTCCATCTTATTTTTTCCACTTTTTGATGTAGCAATGTGTTGGGGGCATGGGCGAAGGGTCAGTGGGGTGAGTTCTCCTGGGAAGTAGGTCTCTGAGTGGTCGGCTCTGAATTGGGATGTTCACAACCACAGCGTTCATAAATCGCTAATACACATTGCCGATCATCTACAGGTTCCTCATCATCCTTGTCGAGGGGAGGGAGGGGCGAGGATCACACGGGGACTCATTCGCTGCCGGAAATGGAGCAAGGGAGGAGGATAACACTTACTGAGCACCACTTCAGGCAGGATGATGGACTTGGCGGAGGCCACCCTGACAGTTAATAGGGCGTCCGGGGCTGGAACCTAGCTCTCCTCGTGCCAGCCTCGTGCCTTCTGCCTGGAGCTCGGTAATAGTGATGAGAGCGGTCTCAGGCACCGACAGTACGCTCAGCTCCTCACGAGTGTTATTTCTCTCCATTCTCACTGCAGCCCCAAGAGGGAGGCCCTGGGTTTGCCTATTTGCGCTTGCATGATCTGAAGGTAATTTCAGTTCCGCTCAGAACCCAGTCCCGGATCTCTGGCTCCTCCTGTTCCAGGAGCTGCACTAGGGGCAGGAAGCAGGAACACAGAACAAGATTCTGCCCCCAGACAGCTCAGCGGGGCCACGTGTGATGGGGTGGTTTCGGTGAAGCGTGGCCGTTCTGGAGAGTGAGTCACAGGCAGGGACGTTTGGGGAGCCGGGACACGTGGCCGGACAGAGGGCTTCCTGGAGGAGCGGTGGGCAGACGAAGCAGGGGGACGTAGAGCTGGGAGGTGCCCTGAGCGAAAGGTCTGTAACGGCCACAAGATGCACTGAGGCAGAGGAAGGGGAGTTGATGGGGTTCCGGGAAGAGGAGGCTGCAATCTGGGGTGTCATGCTTTGGGCAGTGGGGAGCCAAGGAGAACTTCAAACAGGAAGTGGTGTGATCCTGTTGCTAAGTGACAGTGGGGAGGAGTTGGCAGGAAGGGGCTTCCTAGCCCTGGGCCAGCAGAGAGGAGCTGGGGTGCTGGCGGTGCAGGACAGTGGCAGGGTCAGTGTCATGAGGACTGAGGGGACTCTAGGAGGTCAGGCGGGCTTGCGTGGACGGTGGACTCGAGGGGGCCGGGGTGACTGTGAGTGGCTGGTGACACTCCCTCATCACCCTCTGGTTCCCGATAGCCGGCCGTCCCACTCCTCCCTCCCTGGAGGGTGTGTGGCTGAAAAGAGGGGCTGATGGCTGTGCACCCACAGAGGGAGCCCACAGGGCATCCCCAAGACCTGGGCATTTGGAATGCAGGCAGAGGCATGCCCTGCTCACTCCCGGAGCACCTGGCACAGGGGACAGTGCAGGGGCACGTGACTTCCGTCCTCTCCTGTGGATAGAGCCTCACTGAGGGTTCAGGCCCATCTCTCAGCTGGGTTATCTTCTGGGGCCCCAGTTACTCTCCCCGGGTGACTCAAGTATAATGATACTCTACATAGTTGTCATTCGCCCTTTCCAACAAGTGCCTGCTATCCCTGTCCTTGGCGCTGTGCTAGACACAGCCAGGACTCCTAAGACAGGCCCTGCCTCAGGGCTGCAGATGGTCAGAGGAGACAGACAAGGTTGGCGCGGGTCCTGCAGAGGCGTCAGGTACGGCACACACTTCTGGTGTTCTGCACTGAGGACCTCAGGGAGAGCTCAAGAGCCCCTGCTCCAGGACTGCATGGCTATTGGGGGTTCTGGCTCCTCCCCATTTACCAGTGTGTGCCTACAGGCAAGTTGCTTAACTTCCCTGGGCCTCCATGTTTTTTTTTTTTTTTTTCTCTGCCATATTGGGAATTAGACCCAGGGCCTTTGCTCTGAGCTATATCTTCAGTCTTTTTCTAAATTTTTATTTTATTTTGAGACAGGATCTTGCCAAGTTGCCCAGGCAGGGCTTGAATTTGCGATCCTTCTGCCTCAGCCTCCTGGAGTGCTGGGATTACAGGTACGGTAGCTCTTTCTTGGGTGGCTGTGAGGGATAAGTGAGCTAAAGTGTGACAGCCTTTGGCTGAGCTCCTGGCACGGTGTGTTGTTGTTACTTTGACCATCACCCTCTTCCCCCAGCTCAGCAGTCTGCAGGAAGGGGCTGCACACAGGAGAGACTGCTGGGAATATGCAAGTGGCGTTTGGGTTGGGCAGGAAAGATGACATTTCACTAAGAGAAATATCGGGCCAGGAAGCCGAGCTAGGCAGGAAGCAGGGCAGGAACAGGAACAAGGAAGGGTGTGAAAGTGAGGCCGATCTAGGATGGTACCAGGGCCTCTGTGCCCGAGTGTGCAGGGCTTGAGGGGGCCTGACCAGTGGGCAAAGCCTGAGACCTTATTGTCTTGGCCAAGGCTGTCCCAGAGGACTTCATGTGAAGACAGAAGGCACAACCAGAGTTGCCTCTGAGGACAGCAGCAGCAGCTTGTAGATGATGAATCAGAGGCAGGGGGCTGCCCAGCTGGGCCAGCAGAGGTGGCAAAGGCTGGGGCCAAGACAGAGGTTGTGCCCGAGCCCCCGGTGAGCACGAGGCTGCAGGACCAGATAAAGCTGAGCTCCGTCCTTGTCCTATCGGGAAAGGAGTTAGAAGCACAGAGCAAGGCCCCTGAGGGCCCCAAGACCCCCTGGGTCCCTCAGCATTAGCCACTCAGAGTTGCCCTCTGCAGGCCATCGGGGATCCCCTGGGCAGCTCACAATGTCCCTGCAAGTCTGATGGTTTTTAGAGGCCAGTAGATCTGGTTTCCAGACCAGATGCCTCTGTGTGGCCCTGGCAAGTCTCTTTCTTCTCTGGGGCTGGGTTCTTCTCTTCTGTAAAGCAAGAGCAACTGTAGCTACTTCTCGTGGCTGACATGGACCCGGCTCCACAAATCCTCCAACTAAAGGGTACTAGATGCAAGCAGACCAACCCATTAAAACTCCGGGCAAGCAGAGACGGAACCAGGGAAACAAGATCCCTTAAAGCCTGTGTCCTGGAAGTGAGGTCACGTAGGCAGTTGGGGAACCGGGTATGGGGCCGACTGTTTCCAAATACAGGCAGGATCAGAAGGATGAAAATATTTCACTTTGGAAGACACAATTCAAACCAAATAAGATGGAAGGGAGAGTCTTTGGGGAGGACTTTCCTTCCTGGGAAGGTAGCAGCAGCAGGGAATGGCAGAGTGGAATGCCCACACTCTGCCTCCTCCTTGTGTTTGATTCCATGGTGTGAAGATGTGATGTCCAGAGCTGTGGCAGCCTTCTTGGTCCCCTGGGGAATCTCTGTCTCTATCTCTGTCTCTCTCTGTCTCTCATTGTCAGCAAAGGGAGGGCTCCTGCCTCAACCCTGAATATATCCCTATCTCTATAATTTTTATTAAGTGGAATAAATGGGCATAAGCCACATGTTCCTGGGAGTTTTCCTACTATCTTAGTCCATTTGTGGTGCTATAACAAAATACCTGAGGCAGTACTGTGTAAAGAAGAGAAATCTATTTCTTACCATTCTGGAGGTTCAGGAGTTCAAGGTCAAGGTGCCAGCAGGTTCAGTTGTCTGGTGACGGACAGAGTCTTGCCTTTGTGTCCCCTGCAGGGGGAGGAGTCTGTGTCCTCACACAGTGGAAGGGATGGGGGGGGAGGGGACAAACTTTTCCACCTAGGCCTTGTGCAAGGGCCCAAAACTCATTTATGCTGTGATTTAATCACCTCCTACAGGCCCCACCTTTTTTTTGAGGAGCTGGAGATTGAACCAAGCCCCTTTGCACTGAGCTACATCCCCAGCTTTTAATTTTTTATTTTGACAGAGTTTTGCTAAGTTGCCCAGGCTGGGCACAGTCTTATGATCCTCCTGCCTCAGCCTCCCAGAGTGCCGAGATGACAGGTGTGCACCCCTGCATCAAAGGTCAAGTTTCATCCCGAGTTTCTGGGTAGACACCGTCATTCAAGCCACGGAAGTTCTTAGCTCCTCTTCCCTGCTTGGTCTGGGTCAGTGTAAGAGCCATGGGATTTAAGAGCTGTAGGAGACCGTTCTGGGCAACGAATCAACCCTGATGAGTGGGGCCCAGCAAGGGAAGGGCCTCATTCCGGGCCATGCAGAGGCTGGAGACAGCCAGGACCCTGTCTCCCTGTGTCTGTGTCTGTCTGGCTGGCTGCTTGCACTCCTGACACTGTCGCCATGGGGAAGGCGGTGATGAGTGAGTGGCACTCACTGGGTGGCCCTCTCTGAGCTCACAGGAGCAGGGACTTGAGCAGAAGGACAGAAGATGGGAGGGACATGGGGATCGGGGGCCTGGTGAGCTGTGTCCGCCTCCCTCGGGGACATGCACTTATTCTAGTCGTATGCGGAAGCAGGGCTTGCTGCACTGAATTGTGCCCCTGGGAAGGAAGGGCCTTTCATCCCTCCAAGGCTTGGTGCCAGCCTGGCTGGGTGGGGAGGTGGCCTTCCTTCCTTTCTTCCTGCCACCCTTGCCCACATCAGCCCGGGAGCCTGGAGGGGCCTCACAGCATTCAGTGTGGGTCTGGCTGCTCTCCAAGAGTACAGAGAAATCTAACTTCGTCAGCTTGATTGAATTAAGATCCGTGCAATTCACCGAAGCCTAGACTGGGCAGAGCTGGATAGGAGAGGGCAGAATCTCAGGCATCTCCATGCCCACACGGGCTGCCCATCGGGTGGGAAACTGAGGCCTGGCAGGGCTCCAGGAAGCTCATCCAGGAGGCAGAGCCCTCGATGTCGATCTCTCTGAGGTGCGGGGGGCGACATCCACAGAGGAGCTGCCCCCTGAGCTAACAGACTCTGACCCTGGAACCTCTGCAGTGGCTCCCTGCGAAGCGACAGTGTGCGACAAAGCAGAGGGACGTGGCTGTGGTTAGGTCACCACCTGCATGGTGACTTCCTCCTCCTCCCTCTCTCCTCTCATGCTTGTGCTCTGATGAGCGAGCTGGAGTTTTTAAGGTGGCGATCCGCTGAGGGCCACCACTACCACGTTCAAGCCAGGAACCGCGACTCCCGGACACAGGGACAACCGTATACTGCGTGGACGTGGGTCCTGATCCCAGAGTGTCTCGGGAGGTAACTCCAGCCCTGCTGACCTCTTGGTTGCGGAGGGGATCCAGCCAGGCTGCACCTGGCTTTCTGGCCCACTCAGACTGGGGTGGAGGAGGTGTGTTCGAAGTGGCTGCCTTTTGTCCTGTCGTAACAGCCAGCCAGCCTCTCTATTCCCAATTACGATTGAGCACATTCTGGGCAGTGACGGGAATGGAAGGAATGGTTAGCAGGAGTTTGCAGGCCTTTGTATTTTATGAGCTAAAAGATGTGTGTGAAGTAAAGACTAGGTATGTTTCCTCTGGGCCAGCCATGAGCTAAACTTTTTGTGGGGCAAGGGGTGTTACTGGATATTCAATTCAGGGTATCACCACTGAGCTATAGCTCCAGCCCATTTTATTTTTTTATTTTTATTTTTTTTTAAATTTTGAGACAGGCTGGCTTATGTGCTAGAAACTCAGGACCCAGCGTGGCAGTGTTGAGGTGGTGGAAACTTCCAGGGGCGGAGCGTCAGGTCATGGGGCAACACCTCCAGGAAGGATTCATCCTGGCTTGGGGTATGAGTTGGTTCCCTGAAGCTTGCGTTGTGGTCCTGCATGCCTGGTCCCTTGAGCATGTGGGCCTTTTTTTCTTTCTGCTTCTCAGCCATCTTGTGACACATCAGAGGCTGAACAAATGGGGCGATATGATCTTGGGCTTTCGACCTCTACAACTGGGCTAATCAACCCTGTTTCTTCCTAAAGCCCACAGACTCAGTTATTGTGTTAGAGCAACACCAAACGGACCAATCATACACACACTCATGGGTGCTACATACCTTCTTTCCCCCAAATAAGACCTAGCTGGAAAATAATCAGCCTTGAAACTAGAGATCAAAAATGTCAGCCCCTGTCAGCCTGTCCTTGCCTCTGGAAGTTTCTCTAGCTCGACACTGCTACACTGGGGTCTGAGTACCCACTGCACGAGCCTTAGAGTCACACTTAAACTGGTGTCCCTGTTTTACTCAGAGCTTCTTTGAGATAAAAGGCTTTTGAGAACAATCTTTCCAAATACCCAGGGTCCGCTTGTACCACTGACTCCCTATCCTGGACATGGTCCTGGTCCTGGCAACACACAAGTGCTCTGAAATCTCAGAGCCCAAATCCCAGGCACCCTGCCACAGCCCGCATGGCTGAAGGGTTCACAGAGTGAGAAATAATGGTGGGAAAAAACAAAAACAAAGACGAAGAGATACAAAAGAAAAAATGCGGGGCCAAGTGTCACTAAGTGTCACTCTTCCTCCTGATGGGAGAAAAAGACCTAGGGACCTGCAGTGCTTTTATTTATAGTGGTAGAGGTAAGGGAAGCGCAGGGGGAGGTAAAAGGGGCTGATCTGTAACCGGAGCCAGGAGAGTAGCTAGGTGGTTCTCTGGCTAATGGTGGGGAAGGAAGACAGCCCTCTTTTCAGCCAGGTCTTGCTCCACCGTGCCCGCTTGTCAACCTGCTCTCCCCGCTGCGGGTCCCTGCCTTGTCCACAAGAGGAAGCAGACAAGATGCGTGTTCCTCATTCCGCGCAGCACCCCGCCTCGTCCTCAGGAGGAGGTGAGTTAGGCCTGGCCATGGTGATCTACAGCTCAGCGCTCCCTGCAGGCACCTACCTCTCTCACCTTCCTGCTAAGTTCTTCTTATGGGGCAGGAAAGGCAGTTCCTCCTGTTACTTTGCCCAAAGGCCGGAGATCAAATAGTTTGCCAGGGAGGAAATAGAAAAGCCTCTGAAAATGTGAATGAACTGTGAGTGCCACGTGTGTCCCACAGACAACAAGGAGCAGTTGGTGCCTGGGAAGGAAGAAGTCATCAAGGGGAGGGAGCATTGAGGAGGTGACAGGGTCCAGCTGGGCCTCGGGGAGGACAGAGATGGCCAGGAAGTGAGCAGCAGGCACGGAGTGGGTGGTGGCATCACCAACACTTACCCTAGTCCGGGGGCACATGAGAAAGTGACACCCGCCACCCCACTTGCCGTTGTGCGGGGTCACGTGGGGCAGTGTGGCTAGTGGGCTGCTGTTGGAGGTGGAGTGAGTGTAGCATTCATTGGCAGTGCCAAGTGTCTCCTGTGTTTTTTTCTTCTGCCATGGCAACCAGAGGAGCAGGGGTTGAGATGAGGGGACAGTGGACACCGAGCTACCACATGGACGATATCTGCCCTGAAGGCCTGTAGAGAGCTCTGTGCCCGTGCTTAAATAAAATCTCTGTCCTGAAACCAATGTAACAGGGAAAGTGCTAGTTCCTACAAGCTGCTCAGCCTTGCTGATGCCCACAGGAGGGTGGATAATGAGCAGTAGACGCAAGATTTAATTGATTCAGGGGCACAGAACAGCCTGGTGTTGGGCAGGAGGATTACCCGGGAGATGTTCGATAGCCACCAAAGTTCAAAAACTCAAATTCACTTATGTGGGACCTGGGCATGAGTATTTCCTCGGGCTGTTTAGTGGCTCCAAAATGCCACTAGACTTAAGGACCATGGACATGTTTATCTTTGCCCCTTAAATGTTTAATGCTCCAAGGTCTATTGGGAGGACAGCTATAAAAGGAGAAGAGTGCTACAGGATGAAGAAGGTCTGCATGTTCGGGATGTTTGTGCTCCCACAGAATCTATATGCTGGAACCTAAACTCTGATGCCATGGAATTCAAGAGGTAGGGACCTTAGGAGGTGAGGTGGCCATGCAGGCTCCATCCTCTTAAGCCTTTAAACTGTATTAGTCAGTTTTCCTGTTGTTGGGACACAATACCTAACACCCACACCACCTGAAGGGAGGACAGGTTTAGTTTAGCTACAATTCAGAAGGTTCAGTCCATGGTTGTCTGGCTCCAAGGCAGAAACGGCCTGGTGGAAGGGCCTGGTGGAGGAAGGTTGCTCACCTCTTGGCAGCCAGAAAAAAGGGAGAAGGAAGGCATCGGGGACCAGAATGCACCCTCCAGTTCACGCCTCCAGTTCACACCTCCAGTTCACACCTCCACCTACAGGCCCTTCCTCTTCAGGGCACATTTGGCCTGAGCCTATCAATGGGTAAATCTACTAATGAGTGCAGGGAACCGTGATCTTTAGGGAACAGGAAAGGGAAAGTTACCAGAACCCCTGCAGTGAGGTCTCCTGTGAGCCACGACAGCACAAGGCAAATTAAAGAATCAAGATGGGGAACAAGACTTAGAGAAGAAGTTGGGTTCTGGGCTTCATCAATTCTGCTCTGGGCAGCAAAGACGAAGGCACTGCACACTTGCCACTCTCTACTGGTTTCACACAGAGAATGGATGACCCAGAGGGTGGAGATAATCTTAAATTGACAAGGATCTTATAATCAGAGGAAGTATCAGATGTCTGGGAGGATGGTAGTAATCCTATGACCATGCAGATCTTATGCAGACAAAGGTCTATGAGAAGCTTATGTCGATTAAGACGGTAAAATGAGCAAAGAGGTTCTTAGAGCAGTAGGTGGGATAAATTAATATGATGAGGAATTTGTCCCTCCCCAGTCGAAACCTTGAAACCTTTCTTTGACTACTCAGGTCTCAAGCAACCAGGATGTCTTCAGCTGATGTCATCTTGTCCTTAAGTGTCACAGCATCATGGGACCATTGAGGTCTCAGCTGTGACTGGAGGCTACAGATGGAGTTATGTTTCAGCATGTCATAGCCAGCCTGTGAGCAAGAAGACTGGGCCTAATAATAATTTAATTGTGAAGTGATTATTCCCCACAACTGCACAGGATGGCTCCCCACCACGGTCCAATCACCCTCCTAAAGCTCCACCTACAAATGCATGGGACTTTTGGGAGACATTCTAGATCTAAACCCTCACAGTGCTCTTATTAAAAAGGCCCAGAGGCACTTGCTCCTCCTCCCTTTCTGCCATACGAGGACACTCAGATGGTGTTAGCTATGCAGCAGAGGCATAGCCTCCACCGGACACTAAACCTACCAGTACCTTGACCCTGGACTTTAAGGGCTTTGGAAACTATAAAGGCTTAGACAAGAAAAGTAATTTGATTCTTGATAATCAAGGCCCAGGAAAGACAGGAGTTCTCATTTGATTGGAGCATGGTTTGCTTTGAGAATGTCCACGGCTGATGTCTTGGGGTGGGGGAGGCTGTAGCTCCTGTCCCCTCTAAAAAGGTGGTCTCTATCCTCAGATGCTATTTTTGACACTTTCTCCATGGATGGGATTCATAACATGACAGGTTATCCTCCAGATAGCGAGGACTTGGCAGTACTCCCTGCATTCACAAGTATATTGATCTTTATTTCAGTCACATAGGTTTATAATGTAAGAGGACAGGGTCTGCTGTAACATCCCCATCCAAAATTCATTCTTGCGGGGGCTACTCTTCAACTTCTCTAGCTACTTCTTCTGGTATTTATTTCCTTGTTGTTGGATCCCAATGTCTTTCTTTTTTTTTTCCTTTGACCCTTATGGAGTTTGAGTATTTAGCATTCTTACATTAGCCCTCCTATCACAGCTCCAGCAACATAATCACACTCCCTACAAGTCTTCCGGGATAATAGCATCACAGATTTTGTTAAAAATAAGTACTTAATGTTTCCAGTAGCATTAATGGATATATAAATACTGTTTAGAAAAGGGCCGTGTATGATCATATTTTCTTTCATGGCTATTTTAATTTTCTGAGCTTTAATAGTTATCTCTAGGTTATTTATCTCTCCTTTTACTCACATCTTAGACATTAGAGAGGGATCAGAAGTAAATGGATGTGTTTTATTTGCTGTGCTCAACTGAAAACTGTGGCATCATTTTCCAGGAATGCGATTCACATCAGCAGCCCTGATTCTTCAGGACACTTCAGGGGAGCCTTACGATGTCTTTCTTTCCTGCCCTTCTCCTCTAGACTCTGCCTAACAACAGTGAGCATCTAGCACAAGGCAGAACATGTTTTCAGAGCCTGGGGGAACGAGGTCTGTGTTCCTTCTTTGAAGAGCTTTTGGGAAAGATGTTGTCTCTTTCTGCAGATGGGGGCTTCCCGAGGACAGGACCGTGTGTCCCTCGGCCTTGTGCTGTCTGGGTGGGAGGTGACACAGACTCCCCTTTGCATCGCTTGCCTGCCTGATACATTTCGGTATCTCAAAGGGGCTTTCCATCAGGGAGCTGGCCTGATGTCAAGGGTCGAAGAACCCCACGGCCCACCCTTCTGTCATGCACCTGGTGGAGTTTCTTAGCCCCAGGAGTTACTGTCCTCTGTGTCCCTGCTGGTGGTGACCTTGGATCGTAACAAAAAGGAAAACCAATTCTCCAGAGATACTCTGCAGGGCTCTGGGCAGCCAGAAGCCCCCACTTAGGACCTGGTCGGTGCTTTCAGAAGACATTGGCTGTCAGCCCCTGTGCAGTCCTAGAGATGCAGTGTGTCTTTCCTCTGATGCCCTCTGTAGAGAGAGCCTGTGGATGGCATGAATAATAGATTACTAATTGGAGCCTCTCCAAAGGGAGACTCGAGCCCAGTGAAGACACCGTTATGTAACTAGCGAGTTCTGGCGGCATCTGCAGGTTTGGTGGAGCGGATCAGAGAAAGGAGAGGACTGGGGAGGGGCCTCCCAGCAGGAGGTCTGTGGGGAGCCAGCTCCAGGACTCTAATTTCCAGTTTCCTTCTGCCGGTCAGGCCTCACGGTGAGAGGACTGGCTGGCCGGTCGGTGGGGGCCAGAGTCCCTGGCCTGTCCCAGGTTGTGACCCTAGTGTTTCCCTGTCGTGGCAGATTGGCCAGGGCTTCCTGAAGGAGCGCAGAGGCCAGAGAACCCAGACCTGTTGTCTCCAGAAGAGGGAGCTTGGCCATTCCTTCAGGTGATGCTGGGTTTCCCCTCCAAGGCCTTGGACCCCAACTTCTGGTTGGAAGCAGGTCACCCAGGTGTCCACATCACCAGTAGCCCTGACCAGCCAGCCAGGCACAGAGCAGACAGGATGTTGGCTCCTTGGGGGTGGAGTCTGGTGGGTGTGGCCATGAAAACCACCTCCCAGGTGTTTTTCAGGGAGTGTGACCAACTGACAATTCCAAGTGTCATATTCCACAACCACCCCATCTCAACTCTAAGGCCACACTTCCACTGGCTGC
This sequence comes from Fukomys damarensis, assembly GCF_012274545.1. Taxonomy (NCBI): domain Eukaryota; kingdom Metazoa; phylum Chordata; class Mammalia; order Rodentia; family Bathyergidae; genus Fukomys; species Fukomys damarensis. The sequence continues at coordinate 7,332,408 of NW_022900932.1, read as the reverse complement.
TCTCAGCCACCAATGGATTGGTGTGATGCTAGTCTATTGAATATTCCTGTTCTCCAACTCCTGGATCAGCTAGAAACACTCACCATCAAGGTGCATCCAAGATGGAAATGTCCAGTGGCAACATAGTGTGCTCATAATTCTTTGCAACTGTGATTTGATTGTCCTGTGTCCCTATTGTGGGAAGTGCAAAGGCCCTGTGGTTGCAAAGGGCACAACCTGTGTAATTAAGGAAATTATTAGTGCAGGGTGAGTTTAGGCAGATAAGGGGGCTAGATCAAGTAGGGTCTGGTGGGCATCTTGGACCACCATTCTCAGCCTGAACTATAGTAGAATTTTCCTGAAAGCCAGGACTCAGCCCTTGTGCAGTTTTCTTCCTGCCCCCTCTCCTCTTGTCCATCACAAGTAGGACTTGCTCCACATGGGTCAATTTCTCAGAGGCCATGGCACCAGAAGTGGTTTGATTCCTTCCAAGACCCTATGTGATGCTTCCTAATGAGCACTGCTCAACCCTAGCATAGAAGGGACAGAAGCCTATAGTCACTGGGCTTCAAGACAAGGGTCCAAATTGGGGATTCATGGCCCTGCTTGGCCACTGATTGGCCTGCAGTCTTGGACACGTTAGTTAACATACTGGAGCCTCAATTTCCTCATCTGCACAGAGGTGGTGCTACTAGTAGTGGCAGTAGAGGCTGTCGCTAACAGAGGGACATCTGCGTTACAGATACCAACCTAAGTGCCTTACAGTTAGGAGGTCACCTCCTTGAGATGCATAGGTGCTGCTGTTTCTAGCTTTATATATGGGTAATCGAGGTTCAGTGTTCAGACACCTGGCTCAAGATCCTGAGCTCACGAGCCCTTCTTAGTGCCATGTTTCCTTGCCTCTCATTTTGTCCCACTGAGGCCACCATGCGATGCTGCGCCATACACTTAGTACATGTGGCAGCCCTGAGATGTCTTCTCTTTCTAGGAGCCTGTGTACATCTCGGCCCCTTCACTATTTCATCTCTTCCTTCAGTAGGCACATGCTTGTGGGGACTTCTGTGTGCCAGGCTGTGGGGCAGGTGCTGAGAGAAAGCAGTGACCTGGCCAGACTTGTCCCCACTCTCCCCGAACCTGAGCATCGAAGGAGAGAGAAAGAGATTAAGCAGATAATTACATGGGTGATCAATCATAGTCAGGGGCTGTGCTACAAAAAGAGAAGCAAGAAGTTCAGGGAGAGAACGGAACAGGGTGACTTGGACTGGAGGTGAGGGTGTGACCCTGAGACTCCACTGCTACCAGCCTAGGCTCCGTCCTGCGGAGACATGCACCTCTACCTACAGGGAGAGTGCAGTCTGGCCTTACCCCATCTGATAGTGGAGATCCAGCCTGCACCCTCAAGTAGATTCTAGTCTGATGGAGGAGGGGGGGAGGAAGAAGAGGAGGAGGAGGAGGAAGGGGGAGGAGG
>NW_022900932.1:7329127-7330815 GCF_012274545.1 Fukomys damarensis | reverse complement strand
GAAGTGGAGGAGGAGGAGGAGGAGGAGGAGGAGGAGGGTTCCTCTGTCCCCAGGGAGGTCTCAGTCTGTTGACAGAGACACAACCCAAGTGCATGGGATCCACAGGACCCTGACTCTGAGTGAGGTTTGTGACCAGGACAACAGACAAATTGGAGACTATGGGCAGCAGGCTGGGGTGAGGAGTAAGATTGCAATTTAAGGGTTTCCCATCAGATAGCAGCTGAGTATCCCTATGACCCCCCACGGGGGTCTGTTTTCAGTGATTTTATGGAAAGGAGGACATGGGCCAAAGTGGAACGAGACAACAAGCTTAAGTGACCTGGCCCAGCACCTGGGACAAGCCACATACATGACAGTTGTTCTGAGAGAGGATCATGGAGAAGACTTGGGGGCCTCAACCTTCGTGAATACTAAAGGTCCCACGGCAAAAGCTTCTGGGAAGATTTGTCTCCACGTTAAAGTGACACCAAGGAGTAGCCCCCGGGCCATGCTGTGTGTGTGCCACAGAAGTGGGGACTCCCTAGAAGTATTTAAGGAATAAGCTGCAACCCCTCATGAAACCTGTACAGCCTGGGAATTTTCTTTCCCTTTATTAAGAGAAGAAGTTGGGGAGAAGTTTCTAATGAATCCTATCCAACCATAAAATCATGTAGAAAATGAATCCTATCTGACAATAAAATAAAAGTGAAACAAATTGCTAGGTTCTCATTTTTGTAGGATAAATTAATTTCATGTTTAGAATACTAATTGATCCAGGAAAGATCTGTAACCACAAGCTGGGTGAATTTAGCAGGAGCCTGGGGGTGTGGGGGTGGGGGTCAGGGCAGGGAGAAGACAGGGTGTCTGCCTGGAGCTGGCTCAGGCAGCCCTCAGCCCTCCAGACTCCAAGCCCAGTTGGTACAGGGCGGGCCAGCATAGGAGCTCTTCTGTGTTTCCCGTACGTGCTGCTTTCTCACCTTGGGCAGTGCCTAGGAACAGCGAGGCTTCCTCTCTGTCAGATGTGGGGTTCCATGAAGACAGGTCTGCGTCACTCGGACTGGGGCTCCCCAAAGACAGGGCTGTGTTCTCCCTTAGGCTATGGTTTCTCTGAGGAAGGCTACCCACTTTCCTTTCAGGAACAAATGAGCAGAGACAGCATGTACTCTTTCCGGGATCCGCAGACCCACACTGTCCCCCGAATTGAGGCAGGAGCACGGAAACGATGTAGCCGAAGCTACTGCGATGCCTGATGCCGAGAAAGGGCGCGTTAACTCCCAAATGTCTGAGAGTGAGTGGTGGTGTTAGTGGGTGACCTGTGTATGGTAAAAATAACCCAAAGACTATCTGCCCCTTGCTCTCTGTCCTTGAACTCCCGGGTCATTTTCCAGACATGACCCATGGGAGCCCATGCAGACGACGCTGCCGGCTCATGGTGACATCTTTTATTGATGTCCTTGTGTGCATCGGAGTTTACCAGCAGCCCTGCCTGCATCCTAACCCTCTTGCCTTCTAGAGGCCATTGCCTTTCAATGCCTGTTTCATAGGTGAGACTAACAAGGATCCACAAGACTGCACAGTAACTAAGGGCGTGCTCTGCTAAATTCTCCCCACCGTGAGCTAGGAGTCATTAATAAGTTCAGCCTGCTGCTACCCTGCTCCCTGTACCTGCAAACACACACACACACACACACACACACACACACACACAC
>NW_022900932.1:7257569-7329077 GCF_012274545.1 Fukomys damarensis | reverse complement strand
CCTGCACACACACACACACACACACACACACACACACACACACACACACACACACACGATCCAAGTCAGGAAGACTAGTTACACACAATTCCCTTCAAAGTCTCTGGGCCGCATTTCTGGCCCCAGGTCACACAGCCCAGTGAGGTGGCCTGGCTGCCTCCCTCTTGCGCCCTGTTAGACTCTAAGCCTTGAGGCTCCTATGGTTCCTGGCATTGTGCCTGTGCTGGGCAGATGTGGGGTTCTGGTCCCCATGGACACTGGTGCCTCCTATGGACAATACCCCCTGTCCTCTGACACCCCTTAAGAGAGATCTGTGGGCATAGGGCTGTCCCACTTGTCCTAGATCAGCCCTGTGGCTTTGGAGCAGCTCTGCACCCCCTGCTCGGGGCTCCTTCTCCCAGCTGCAGGAGGAGAGGGGTGGCCCAGCCCGTAGGTGTCAAATGGCTTTGAGGGCTGCCATACTGGTGCGCCTGTGCCTCTGGTCTGAAGGAGGGCGGCTGATGTGGGGAGGGGCTATGCTGTCACGGTCACCTCTGTGCCTTGCCTCTGGCCATCCTCTTGCAAACTCTGCACCCCAGCAACACTGAGATCCCAGGAGATGGCCTGGAGGCCAGGTGTACTTACAGCTCCTGGGATGTCAGAGTGTGCCCCAGGTCTCACCTGCAGACCTGTCCCCAGTGTGACGCAGAGCCTGGCACATTGCCCATTACAATTAAACAGTTGATGGATAAATAAATACATACATGGAAGAATGAATAATACACATGACTAAGACATACATCCCCTCCAGTGGTTGCCACCCACGCCTGCATTCTCTTTCCATCTAGTTCTATCTGGAGGGCAGCTGTCTCCTCTCTGCTGTCTCCTTTTTTTTTTTTTTGTCACCAGCAAATAAACTCAGTCCCCATTCCCACACCGTGAGCTGTTTCCGTTTCTTTCTAATTTTCTCCACCCTTGTCCAGAAAGAGCGCTTTCCCGTCACCAGGGTTACTCCAGGTCTTGCATTTGCTAATTATGATGGAGAGTTCTCAGACAGGCAGGAAGGGCCACTCAGAGCAGGGCAGTGGCTCCCTGCTTCCACCTGGGGACCTAGAAGAAAAGGGACAGCTGAGAGGCTCAAGGAGCCAGGTCCTCTGGGGGAGAGGCCAGCGAAGCTTCCCCAGAGCCAGCCCGTGGGGCTGTGGTATAATTACCTCCCATTAATATGTTAATCTCTCACATGCAGAGCGGGAATGGCGTCACTCTACTCTAAATTATTAACTGCTGCGAGGACAGAGTGGCTTGGAGCGTCGGTGGACGCTTCACGTTTTAATTAAAGCTTTTCTGATAAATGTTTACCTACTGCTTCTGATTTGGTCTGGGAAAGGGGCTGTGAAAAGGTGGAAGCGGGTGGGACGAGAGGAAGGAGGACAGGATGGGAAGGAGAGGAGGAGGCCAGAAGGAAGAGAGAGAAAGATAAACAGAAGCCTCAGACAGCTCTTTGGTCCCCGCGGTGGTGCCAGGCCCGTGTCATGGTCCCCCCGCTCACAGCCCTTCCTTCTCCTGGCCCTTGCATCAGAGGACCAGGCTACAGAAAGAGCACAGATCTCTTTCCCTCCCTGCCTTGCGTCCCTGTGTCCAGCTCTTGTCTTTCAGAGCAGCCCACGCCTCCCTGAGGCTCTAGTCGCAAGATGTCGCCTCCCCGCCTCCCACCAAGGCCAATTTGGCCACTGAAATGACCACTGGGCCACTTTCAAGGGCCAGGTGGGTTTGGCTGGAGCAGGAACTTGGGGTTGGAGCAGAAGTCTGAGCTGCTGCCGACTATTAATTACCAGTGTGTGTGTGCTTGTGCCCGTGTACATGTGCGTGATTCCGCATCCCTCATACGTGTGTTCTTGGCCTGCTTCGGCATCCCTCGTCTGTCCTCTCTGCTGCCCCCTTGCTTTGCTAGCCTTAATTACAGCAATTTAGGAGGCATGCTAAGATGGCAGAGTAAACCTATCAATATTTCACTTATGAACGGATTTCTGTCGGATGGTATCAAAGGCCTAGAAATGAGAAATACGAGACTTGTTCTCAGGTAGCCTCGCACATGTGCGTGTGCTCACACACCCAGGCCCCGCTGATGAATTATTAACATGTGATTTTCTTTCTGTCTCAGGCTCTCAGGCTCTGGGAACAGCTGTGAGCTTTATTCAGCTACAGTCAGAGATGAGAGTTTTACTGAAGCTCTTTGCCTAAAGCATTAAAATAAACATAAGAAGTAAACTGGGGCTCTGTGTTCCCGGGCTTCCTGCTGTGACAAGGCACGAGGTAGTGTGCACCCCCTCCTCTGGATTTGCTGGAGAGGAAGATGCTGGCTGGGACCCCCAGATTGGAGTCATCCCAAGGGGCAGGGTCACCACCAGTTGCCAAGGTCCTGTGTCCACATCTTGGTGGAACAGGGGTCTGGACTTAGGATTCTCTTGCTTCCCTTCCCCTGTCCTTCTCCTGTTCCCATGGAATGAGGGACTCAGGTGCTTGAATCTACTTGAACTTCATTGGTTTCAGTTCCTGTGTCCAGTCCTCCTTATTTTGCATCACGGTGTTGGAAAGAGCCAGTTGTAGCGAGACAAGGGTGGGCTCCGTAATCTGACAACCCCGAGTCAGCTGTTCATTACGTGATCCTGGGCAAGTCACAACTTTTCCAAGCCTCAGTTTCCCTGATTCCAAATGGGGGACCCGTGCCCATCCCAGTAAATGGGATTAGTGACTGTTACTATAAATGCTCTGTACAGGAAAGAGGTCCCTGCAATCCCTCGAGTGGCAGACATGGGTGATTTCCTGATGTGCTCACTTCTGGCTACCATGCCTTCAGAAGAACATTCTGTTTTCCTGAAAGAGGAGCCTGGGTGATTGGAAAACTGGACAAATAAAGGTTGAAGGGATTAGACATATTTAGCTTAGAGAAATTATATCTCAGGATAATATATTTGTCATCCTTAAGTAACTTCCATGTGCTGGGGATGGAACTGCCCATGTCCAGTTCCATGTGGGACTCTAATTCTGCCAAGCTTGGGTGTGAGGAGTTAGCAAGCCTGGCTCTGAGACCCCAAAGCCACAGTCTTCTCTGTTTCTATAGATTAAAGTTCATATTTTGGGTCCTAACTGCCTGACTTCTGTGTGTATTTCTTAGAAAGCTCTGAACTACACATACAAGTGTTTGCCATGGATCCCTGAGATCCTAACAGTTCAACACCCTAATGTTGGATTGTAACGTGGTCAATGCCTATCTTTTTCATATTTTATTTATTTTTTCTGTCTTAGTCTGTTATGCTAAGCAGTATGCTAAACAGCATACCACAGAGCGGGTCATTTATAAACAGTAGAATTTTGTTTTTTGCAGTTCTAGGGGTTGTGAAGTCTAAAATCAAGGCGCAACCAAGTATGGTGTCTGGTGAGGGTCCTGTCTCTGCTTCCAAGATGGCGCCAGGAAGGCTGTGTTCTCATATGGTAGAAGGTGGAACGGATGAGCTCGTCCATCAAAAGCTTTTATAAGGACACACTAATCACCTCCCAGACACCACACTTCCCCATACTGCTGCATTGGAGATTCACTCGCAACATGAATTTTGCAAAGGACAAAGGCATTGCAACCACAGCACCTGCCCTTCTGCATACCACCTTTCACAGCCTCCTTTGCCAGCTTGCCTCCTGTAAGGGTCAGTCCCTGGTAGGGACAGTGGGAGACTGCAGGAAGGAAAAGTGAGAAGCCACTGTGTTCTTCCTTCTCTGTGTCTGCTTTCAGGGTGGGTGAATATCCACTAAGATTCCAGCTCCTGCTCCATGCTTTGGGACCTGGCTTCTGGTAATAGCCCTTCCTGCTGGTTCTCTAGCCAGCCCCAAGGTCTTAGTGGCTTCCTGCTCTGGCTAACCTCTGATGCTTCCCTGTCCCTGTTTTGGCTTCTCGGCTTCTCTGACAGTTGGTAACCAATGTCTTACATTGAATTCTCTCTGTTAGAAATCTCTAGGACGGTCTACTTTTTCACAACTGGACCCAGACTGATCTGGACTATCTGTATTGTGAATTTCCTGGAAGGCATACATCTCAAAGGCCAACAAGTCCCTTGGGGATCTTTCCAAAGCTCAAGCCCTCTGAGTCCAGAGTGTCCTAAGGAGGAAGACATTGTGGAGGCCAACAGCTCTGCCAATGCCCAGGCTTTCTCTGGGTGCTCCTGCTACAGAATAAGTGTAATAATAGCCCCTTATTGTGGGAAGTCCTTGGCCTAGTTTCAGGGCCCTGTTGCCTTAGGCGTTGTCTTGACAACCACCTTCCCTAGCAACCTCTGCCCTGGTCCGTGCATATCTTCTTCACCCCCAGCTGCTCATGTGGATTGGGTTCACAAGACCTTTCTGCCTCTTGGCTTCTGAGTGCTCTAGTCTAGACCACTGCACAATGTGCCTTTACCTTGTGGGACAGCCCAGCCTCGGGGCTCCAAGCCTTCTATCCAGGATCCATTCTTATCCCTGATGTGTGGTTCTTGCTTTCCATACTTCCTGACTGCCATGAGTTGAACAGTTTTCCTCTACTACACCCTTCTGCCATGATGGTTCCGCCTTGCCACAGACTTAAAGCAATGGAGCCAGCCGATCGTGGACTGGAATCTCTGAAACTATGGGCCAAATAACCCTTTCCTCCTATAAGTTGCATTTGTCAGGTGTTTTGTCCCGGCAATGAAAGTGTTGGCCAACATAGGGAGGAGGAATGGACAACGGGATTGGAAGGGAGAGCCATTGCTGGGGAGGTGGTAGCAGACTCTGTCTGTGTCTGGTGTTGGTGAAGGGATGTCAGAGCCGCAAGGGAAGTCAAGGAAGCTGGAAGGGGGAGATACAGGCAGTCTGATGGTCTGTCTTCCCTCTGTTGGACATTACATATATGGGCAGGGTGGGACAGGGTAGCAAGAAGGGGAGAAGCAGCCACTGACACCTAGAAGCTGTCCTTGCTGCTCTCTCGTGCAAAAAAAAAAAACAAAACTTTTCTTTTTCACCGAATGTCGCCATCAGACAATGACACAGATGTGAGGGGACTGGAGTGAGGCAGAGACAAATTCACCCCGTAATGATGGCTGAGTGTCATCCAAACCGTAAAAAGCCAAGCGTCCCGATGTGAACGGCTACTGCTCTGCTAATGCATTTGGCCTCACTCATCACCCGCCCTGTGGGAGACCCAGGCACAGGATCACCCGCTTCCTGATGGCACTCCATCCTCCTGCCCTCTCAGACCCTCCCCAAACTCCTCCACCCAAAGCCATCTCAACAATGGCTTCTCTCTGCCTCCGTGTTCTCACTGAGCTACCCATTGCTCCCCACTACTCATGTGCTTTTGGAAGCGGCAGGCAATAAACTTTCCAACTCCACGTGTGCTCCTGGGCCTCTGGCTGCAGAGCGCTGACTGCAGTATGGAAGGGTATTACTTCTGCTAAATCCGAAAGGATTAATGCTCCCGAGGGATTGCCTCCCTTTTGGAAGAACCTATGGGGTGATCAGGTCCCTACAACATCAGAGGGCCTCAACACCACTTTCTGAAGCTCAGCTTCTCTGGATGATCATCCTGCCGAGGGACAGACTGGGCCAGACCGAAGAGTCTGAAGTGCCGGCCATAAAAATCTCTAGGACTGCTTGTTGAAATGCAGAATCTTAGCCCTCTGTCATGAAGAGCTCAAGATGAAAGCCCTGCAGTATATGATTACAACCAGCTCCTTGTGTTGAAAGCCACAGGCTGAGGGGGCCTTCAAGGACACTGAGGACTTAAGGTTAGGGCTGTGGGGGCTGGACTCTGATGGCTTCCCAGAAATAGGCACATACCATCCTTCACCCAGCAAGCCCTGTCTGTGGGCTCAGGTCCCTCAGGGATCACTCTCTATGCAACAAAGACCACACAGGGCCAGCTGCCTCCCCATCTCACTGGGTGGGCCCACACCGTGCTGCAGAGATCAGGGCTCAGAGCTGCCTGGTAGCATTCGAGGGAAAGACATCTGCCTCCAGCAACGCATCTGTCCAGAGGGACTCGCAGTCCACGTCTTGAACTGAATGACAATGTTAATCAATAGATCTATCATCCTGGCCCCTGTGTCTCTGAGCTGCAGATACAGACAATGCCAATCAATAACGATGTTTTACACACACACACACACACACACACACACACACACACACACACACTGCTCCTCATGGAGTCAGAGCCTGCCGATCTTTCGTACCCGAAGCTCTGCACAGCCTCCTCTCTGTCCTCCCAGCCTCTCAGGCTTCCCTGTCCTCACCGCCCAAGCCTCTCCTGGCGGTGGAGTAGCCTGGGGAGACCTTAGGGTGAAGCCGCTTGCCCTGGGTGCGTCTTTGTGGCCCCATGGAGGGTTAGGCTCCGCTTTACGGGGCTCCTCCACACCATTCAGCCAGCCTCACGGATTCCCTGTAAGAAGAGGACCCCCGGACGCAGGGGCACCAGCACACGCCTGAACAGGGACAGCCCCTAGTAGAAGCAGTGAAGGGGGCTATTTGCAGTGCCAGAGAGAGGCTGACACCCAGACCTTGGACATCCAGCCTCCAGGCTGTGAAGAGATATGTTTCCCTTGTTTAAGCCACCAATCAGTGGCATTTTGTGTGGCATCTGAGCCAACCCGCCAGCCTCCTCCCCCGCTTTTGATCCCTCTCCACCTTTGTCATATCAGCCGGAGTTTAAGGTGCGTGATGCCTGCCTCACCAGACATAAGGATCTAGAGGGACAACTGCGAATAGTTTAGCTTTCGCTGAAGGGCGGAGTGGCCCCATTGTCCTGTCCGGCTGCGCCCAGTAAGCTCCAAGGACCCAGCACATGAGGTGTTCACTCTCTTCCCTCCCCAGCAGCTCTGGGGCTGACTGCTAGGGGGTGGGGGTGTGGGGGTGTGTGTGGGGGGTAGGCCCAGGTCCCCTGGAAAAGGACCCAGGTGGTGATGCTTTTATTCATCATGGGCATCCTGGCCTTTATTTGGTGGCCAGCTCTGACTTAGGGTCCTAATCCTACTGAGCACCTCCATGGATTAAGCCACAAAAGGAGGAGATGGAATAATCCAGCCCCAAAGGTGACCATCAGCTGGCATTCAAACGTGTGCAGTCTGCATGCCCCTGGAGTAGAGGCTCTGACACTGGCAGGTGGGTTTGCCCTGTCCTGTGATTGGAGAAAGGGGCCAGAATGACCCCTTCCACTTATCCACCCGTCTTGGCCCTGGGCAGAGGAGGGCATATGTCTTGGGATGGAGAATAAAAGGAAGAACGTGCTTATTGAGACTGTGGGACTCTTGGATGTTTATGCAACTGAGACAATAAAAGGGAAGGGAGCAGGGCTCCTGGTCTTTGGCGTCACAATGCTCCTCCTTTTCCCCAGGTTGGATGAAGCACCTTTGAGGGGAAGTCTTAGTATTACCAGTAGGACAGACCCCCACTTTCCACCATCATTTACTCTGTGTAGCCTTGGGCAGTGTCTTTACTTCTCCTGGCCTTGGATTCTTCATCTGGAAGATGGGGTGATTGTGGGGATGACATGGTGACTCCCAAAAGTACCTGAGATGGTAGATGCATCGCCCAACCAGGTTCATGGCGCCCACTGACACACAGTGCGTTGTGGAAAAGGGAGTTCATTCCCCAGGTGACCCAGTGCGGATGTGGGAGAGCCAGTCTCAAAGCCACCTCCCTGAGGTGGGGCTTAGGGACATTTATGGGGTAAAAATGTGGGGTGTTTTCAACGATGGGGGAAATCAATCTTTACCCGTAGGACACATGTTCAGAAAATGGGGACATCAATATGATCTGAGGGCAGAGTTTTGGGCCCCTTGCCCTCTGAGAAGTTGCCCTTTGAATGTCCCAGTGAAGGGACTGTGGTTTCAACTGGTTTGAGCCAGACAAAAGCGGCCTTCACATCCCTGAGAGATGACAATGTAGGCGACCGTTATCATGGTGACCTAAACAGCACCGGGATTATCTCAGCAAAGCTCTTGGGAGGCTAATAATACACTGCGTGGCCATGTGATCTCCCAAATTGGTGATTGTTAAAGTCAATGAAAAGTGGGTAACCTAACGCAGGTGGAGCTGGAGGGTTTACTCAGGGTTTCCCTAGGCTCCTGAAGCACTGAGCGAGGCTGGTAGAACCTGGGGAGGCCCTTCAAGCCCCCAGCAAGAGCCACGCCCCTGCCTCACTACCCCAAGGGACAGGAGCAGCCTGGGCTTCTGTGTGTCCCAGCCCCTCTTCCTCCTCCCCAGTGTGGCCGGTCTGGATGGTGGTTCTGGCTGGCACCCTACAGTTTGCTGAGCCCTGCAGTTTTGACAAGCAGCCCCAGGAACCCAGAGGCTCTGCTTGGAAGGAGCCTAATTAATCACTGCAGGCAGGGTTCTGGCAGCAGCCCCCACCCCCAACCCTGCCGCCTGGGACACATGACAGCTGCTCACTGCTTCCTGCCCAGCCAGCTCATGCCTGCCTGTCCTATGACCCTGCACCCTAGGCCTCCTGGTGGAAGTCAGCCAGCCCAGGAAAGGCACAGAGAATTCCTGTGACTTTGTCGCAATGCCCATAGGTACCTGGTTTTCCTTCTGAAACCCTATTTCTCACTTCATCCTTGGCGCGGGATGGTACATGTACACACACACACACACACACACACACACACACACACACAGATTGGGGTTAGGAGCCCACACCTTTCAGGCCTGTGTGGCCCTTACATGCAGCCTGTCCTCCACTATATCTCTTCACCTTTCCAAGGTTCAGTTTTTGCATCTGTGAAATGGGAGTGTCAGGCCCATCCTGTGGCACCCAGAGGATGGAACAGAAGCTGATGCTCTGGCTTTAGGCTATGCAGAACTGTAAGTAACTGCAGGTTTCCTGCATGTCTCCTACGACCCTCCCTGCATGCTGGACAGGGCTGAGGGCCCCTCAGGCCCATCCCTGTGAGCTTTTCCTGGCAGCACATTGCCCCAGCTGTGCCCACCTTGTCTGGGTGGGTGGGGTCTGTGGATGCAGTCAGGAGTGGGGGGCACATCCGAGAGGACAGGAGATACCCAGCCTCGGCGCAGGTTCCTGTGACAAAGCTCCCAGGTCCCATCCCATTGCCTCCCCAGTCAGAGCTGAGTCCTCTGGGCACAGCACGTTTTGAGGGCCAGCAGGAGACTCCGGATGTACGCGAAGATCCTCCATGGTGCTGTGGGTGTGGTCCAGGTGGGCGGCGCCAATGCAGTCAGGACCCTCCCGGGGGGGAAGAAGCACCTGGAGATGCCTGGCAGGTGGTGGAAGCAGCTGGATCTTCAGGGGCAGAGGAAGAGGCTCCTGGTCTTGGTTTGTCCTGAGAGCAGAAAGCTTTCAGGTGACTTGAGGATCACTGCAGTAAGATCTCCGAGCAAAGGAACCGGAAGCTGCACCAAGCTCTCCTTCACAGGGAAGCCAGATGCATCTCCCCTCGGACCCAACAGGTCCTCATGTGGTCACTCACCTCTGTCATCTCCGTGTTATAGACAGGAAAACAGAGTCACGGAAAAGTTAAGACCCGTCCAGAGTCCCACAGCTAACCCATAGGAAAGCCGACCCCTGGCCCTAGGCTTGTGACCTCCGGGCTCTTGCAGCTGTGACTGTGTCCTTCTTCCACGCCTGAGGCTGGATCCCGGCTCCTTCCTTTAGTGCATTCTCCCTGGCACAGCCCAGGCGCCCTGTCACTATAGTTACATGAAAGAACGAAGGACTGAATAAACGGGAGGCAGAGTGGCAGACGCCACTGAAAAGGGCGACTGGCGTCTGGGGCGGGAGACTCCTGGAGACGGGGCGGTGGGAAGGTGTAGAAAAATCCCAGCTGGGGCACTGGCTCCCTCATACCATCCTAGTGATGCATAAAAGCCACCACAGAGGCAGAGGCCACGGCAGGGTTAACCCAGGATCCAGCCGCAGTCTGGGGCTTTTGAAGATTTCCTGCTTTTTCCCCCCGCCAGGAGCAGGCACTGTCTCGGCACCTTTAGGGGCCCCCTGCTCTGTGCGCCTCCCAACCCCCACACCCACATCCTCACCGTCCCCGACTGAGACCCATTCTGATCTACATTGTTATGATGATCACTGGTATTGTTACTAATCCCCAAACTGCATTTTCCCCCTGGAGGAAAATTTGCTTTACAAGCAGAGGTTGGAACAGCTGAGTGTTCTGGAAGGAATGGGGCCTAATCAGGAGAAGAAGCAGGGGTGGGGTGGGGCCCAGGTAGATGAGAAGGCAGAGACCCCTCTCTCCGGAGAAATCGTCCTTGGTCCAGAGTCCCTGGCTGGCTGGTGGGGTTAGAGGCAGAAAGAAGAGGGGGGTCTTTAGGCAGGAGGGAGGCGACCCTCTGCCCTGGCCATTCTGTGGACTTCTGTGCAGGTCGAAGCAAAAGGGGATAAATATCTAAGGTGGTGTGAGCCGTGGGGGAGATGGGCAGGCCTGCAGTGTACCAAATAATGAGTTAAAAGAATCATTCAGTGAGTAAAGAGAAATATCAGGAATCAAACTGCAGGGAAGATTTCAAGTAATCATAAAGGGTTTTTCAAATATATTCACTGCTAAGAGCTACAGATGTCAGGAGAGAAAATTGGTTCACTTACCAATAATAGTCTCAGAGGCTGGGGGAGCAGGATACAAACACAGAAAGTACCTAACCAGTGTTCCCTACCCCCTCGTCCTCTTCCTTCCTGGGATGTAGAGTAGCGGGGAGGAGGGTCAGGGTCAAGGACAAGGTTGGGGAGAGGGTGCGGCTTGCTCTGGGAAGTGGGTAGAAGGCTGGGGGAGGTTGAGTGGAGGTGAGAAAGAAGGACACTAGGATCCCCAACACTCAGCCCCAGCACGACTTCCGCTGCCTTCCCCAGCCCAGCCACAGACTCCATGAATCAAGGACAAGTGCCGTGCTTGGCATGGAGTGGGAAGCTTGTTGCTGTCACCAAGAGTTTATTGATGGTTTATGATGAGCCGAGCACGCCGCCAGGTGTGTGACAGATTGGAGACACGCAGAGACGCGTTGGCTGCCCTGGGCTTACAACCTAGCGAGGAGATACCTGCAGCTCCCACAGGGAGATGAGAATGATCTTCAGACCACGCTGGCCATGTGGGCTCATACGATGGGGAGGAGAGGAAGCTGAGGCCACAGAGGAAAGCGGTGGGGCTTCTAACAGCGGCCCTGCGCACCTGTCTCCTACCAGTTCATGGCTCCTTTCCAGGAACACTCTCAATGCAGCAGGTCACACCGCAATGGCGCAGGCTCCGCCTGCACCTGCCCAGAGAAAATCTAGGGCGATGGCATCACCTGGAACAGTGGACGGCCGCGAGTCGAAGCTGCTGAAATGCCTCTGGGAGCAGAGGTGGCACTGTGGACCATTTCCGCTGACGGTGAGGACAAATTTTATCCTGCTCCATCTAATCTATTTCATGCCAGTTCCCCAAGGCAGCCCCAGTTTCCACCAGGTGTCCTGAAGAGGACCAGGGGGCACCTGACCTGTCAGGAGGTCACCTTCCAGGAGAGGAACCCCAGTTTGGGGAGCCCGCATCTTTTATAATGCACCATAAGCACCTGCCTTTTCTCCAGAAAAGAACAATAGCATCATTCAGCTAGGGCGTGAATCCGTCTGGGAGACAGCCTCTAGCTTTCAGAGCTGTTTGCTGCACAAACACTCTCGAAAAGATTATGGAATCAGAAGGGCAGGAATTCCAGAGACATGGATAAATGCTCACAACATCAGCGGGCTCTGCAATACAATTATTTATTGTGCTTACTGTTTCTATCTGTCTCCTCCTGGTGGAATGGATATACCATGAGAGCCAGGCCTGTAGTCTCCTTTGTTCATTGATGTGTCATCAATAACCAGAACAGTGCCTGGCACACAAGAGGTGCCTAAACAGTGTTTGGGAACTGGGCACGATGGTGCACACCTGTAATTCCAACACTCTGGGAGGCTGAGGAAGAAAGATTGCATGTCAGAGCCCATCCTGGACAACTTAGCAACTCAGTGAGTCCCTGCCTCAACAAACAAACAAACTGGGGTGCAGCTCAGTGAAAAGTTTCAATCTCCAGTACCATCAACAAATAAAGTGTTGAATGGCTAAAGGCTTGCACAAAGGAGAAGGTACCTGCTTAGCACATCCCACCCAGGAAGTTCCCTCAAGAAAGTCGTTGGAGAAGGAACCTCAGCTCCAAAAAGGTGGCCTTGTCCTGGATGACTTGAGTCAGTCCCTGCCTTTTGTCTCTCCTGTGTCTTCCCTTGTCTCTCTGTCACTGGAACCACCTGAGAGAGGCACTCAATGCACAGGTAGCTAGTGTGGGCTCAGATTTCTGCAGTCCACAACGTGTGTGTGTCCAGGACCTGGACTGCCCTCCTGGGCCTCCCACCTCTCCTCTGCCTTTCTCAGGCTGGTAATTAAAAGTATCAAAGCCGAGTAGGGCTGTCTCATTACATGTCCTGTTTATGTGACTCTAATGTGCTTAGTGATGATTTGAAGGACCAGGAAATCAGCAGCAGAAGTTGCTCCATGCCCAGCCCGGAGCTGGCAGCCCTGAGATAAGGGGATCAGGACCAGGCTGTAAATGAGTTCTAACACCAGCCAATAACGCACTAATGTGGGGGAGGAATTAAAAATAACAGAGACGCTACGCATCTCTGATTAATTAGCTGTTCTAGTTAATGTTGCAGCTTGAAGAGACAAATCATGGGTCCTGATGCAGGAGTGACTTTCTACTGGACGAGGTGGCCCTCAGATGGGGCCCAGAAGGACCGTGTGGAGCAGGTACTCAGGGAGTGGCCACTGTGGCCACTTAGGGACCACAGAGAGGAGGCAGGGGAGGGGGGACCAGCAGGCTCAGAGTCCCCCACGCAAGAGTGGGTGTGGACAGGAGGCTGGGAGGTGAAGGGAGCACGTGTGTATCCATGCCAGCCATCCAGGGCTTGGCACATAAGGCTCTTAACTTGTTTTCCATCCATACATCCATCCATCCATCCATCCATTCAAAAGCTACTTATCTAGCATCTCCCATGGGCCAGGCTCTTTGTTAGCCATAGATGTGCGAGATTGATTAAATTGCAACTTCTGCATTTTGATGTGTGTATCCATGCCAGCCATCCAGGGCTTGGCACATAAGGCTCTTAACTTGTTTTCCATCCATCCATCCATCCATCCATCCATCCATCCATCCATTCAAAAGCTACTTATCTAGCATCTCCTATGGGCCAGGCTCTTTGTTAGCCATGGAGATGCCAGATTGATTAAATTGCAACTTCTGCATTTTGTGAATACAGACACAACAGCTTTCCCATGAGGCAGAGGGTATATCCTGACCACAGGTGTTTGGGGGGTTTGGGTCCAGAAGGGGCAGACTGATGGGCTGTCTTTTCAAGGTGCCACACCTGTCTGCTCACAGGCTCCCTGTGCCTCTAGGATTTGGATCCACTGAAACTTTCATTAATTTAGACTTATTTTGGTTTTATGAGACAGAGTCTTGCTATGTAGTTCAGGCTGGCCTTGAACTCATTATTATGTACTTGTGTTTGTTGCGAACCTCCTGCCTCAGCCTCGCAAGTGCTGGGATTTTAGATATGTGCCACTATGCCTAGCTGCCTTTTTAAATTAAATTTGAGAAGAGCAGAAGGATGCTATCTCTTTCCAGGCTAGTGTGCCCACACAGACTTGAAAAGATTTAGAAGCGTAGTGCTTCAGGTCAGGGCTCAGGACACCGGTTCTCAGTACTGCTCAGCTGTGAACTCACTGAGGCTGTTCCCCATCCTGGACATAGCTCCTGCTTGCTCAACAGCCCCGTGGCTTTGGGGTGCTGCTCCTGTGCCCCACCCGGCTTCTGCCTCCAGCTAGAAGCCTTCTGGAGGAAGCCCTGTCCAGGGCTGGACCAACATTATGACTGGACCCGGGGTGGTTCTCAAAGCTGGCCAGGACTGTTTGGCTCCCAGAGCTGCTCCGGAGAGGTGGGAAGGTGGGTCTTCCTGAGGGCTGGGTGTGCCCTGGAGCATCGGCCATGGGGACTCAAACCCACAGCTTGCAGGAGCCAGGCAGGGAGGCAGGAAGAAGCAAGCTCAGGGCAGCCCCTGCATCTCAGCTGAGAACCGAATTTACCACTCAGCTCCTTCCGGTTTCCTGGCCTGAAGACCCAAGACTGTCCATCTTCCATCTTCTCCGAAGAAGCTGTGACTCAAATTTTGATGGGGGGAAAAACATTCCCAATATTTGCCTCATGGTCTGAGATGGCTGCTGGAGCCCCATCCATTATGTCTGCATCCCTGAGTGGTTGTGCGTCCCTAGAAGTGTGGCTCAAGCATGCAGTTTAAAGTTGTTTATCCCTGATGTCTTATAGGAGTGAAAGTCTGGCTTTTCCTGCAAGCGTCTGTTAATCACATTTGTGCAACTCCACAAGCACTCTTGGTTACACCTTGGCAGGGCAGGGCAGTGCCTCCTGCAACTGTGCAGACTCTACAGAAAGGGGCCTCTGCTTTGTACCCACCACAGGGTGGAAGGGGCAAAGAGACTTCAACTGCAGAGAGAGAGAGAGAGAGAGAGAGGGAGAGAGAGAGAGAGGGAGAGAGAGAGAGAGTCAGGTAAGAATGCAGGACCTTCTAACAGAGCCATGAGAGGCCAGAAGTGGCCACCAGGAGAAAGGGTGGCATTTCCTTTTCTTGCTGCCTATCTGGAACAAGGTTTTATATTCATTCATCAAACATTCATTGTGTGCAAGTTGTGCGCTGGCTTCCAGGCTCTGCATAATGGGCCTGGGGAGGGGGACACCGGGAGGAGCGGGCCATGAAGAGGAAGGCGACATGGATGCCAGGGGCAGGGCAGGTTCAGGACCCAGGATCAACACCTTCCGATATGGTGACCAATGACTAGGCTTTCACAGTACTAGGTGCTCCCAGGACACAGCCCCTTGTGGGGGGGTCCCTTCTGTAGACTTGTATCTCTCCTGTCACACAGATTCCCAGAGACAGCTGCTTTTCTCACCATGTGAAATATTTTCCAAGAATGTGACCACATAGCCTTTTAGTTAAGAACTTCTTAGGTGAATTACACAACTGCTAAGCCTCCATTTCCCATGTGTGCACACAGATCTGGCTGTGTGGCTGTGAAGTCAAAGCACTTCCGTGGGGCTGTGGCATTCCCATCTTCAGGGAGCAGAACTGCATTTCCTCCCCTGCCCTTCGGGACTGGCTTTTTGTGCTCACACTGTGGCTGCCTGCTCTTGGTGCCTGCACATCTTGCCGTGAGGGTGCCAGGCCGGGTGGCTTCTCTCACGGGGGACACTGACTGAAGTCTGCTGACAGCCAGCCGTGACCACCAGGCACGTGGGTGCGGTGCCTTTGGGACGGTGCCACCAAACTGGCACTGAGACCCTGAGTGAGAGCCACCTGGCTTAGCCCCGATCCACAAGAGAATCAACACCCATCGTGGCTCCAACCACCATGTCAGCTAATGCTGTGTGTCAGATGGGCAGCGAGAGATGGCAGGCGCAGTATTTGATGACATAATTTCATTGTGAATGCCTGGCACCCTGTCTGCATCCTGCATCACGGAGCTCTTCCCTACCACCTGGGGCTGTGGGGCAGAGGGAGAGCAGGAGAGAAAAAGCCACGGTGAGCGCTGGCTGGTGGTTTGTGGCATTGTGCTCAGTGTTCTACAACTGTGCTCAAAAACAAGTGTCACCCCGTTTCCCAGATTAAGAAACTGAGGCTTGGAGATGGGCTCTGACTCTGAGGGCTCAACTTAGATCTAAGTTGGATCTAACCTGGGAGGCAGGTGGTGCCCCAGTTGGCTCACACCCTGCCAGATGCCTGGCTTCCATCCACCTACCCGGCCCGCTTGCCTTCATCCAATCAGTGAGCAGGTCATTAGCACTTGTTCCAGGGAGCTCATGATGCCTCCCATCCAACTCTGCCACTGAAATCTCTTCCATGCAGACCGAGAATGTCAGCTCAGTTACCTGCCTTTAATAAATCTCTGGAGACCTCATAGTTCTTGCTGAGCTACACATTGCTCCCCATTTGTCTTCTGTTCTGTACACCCCAACTCCTCAGAGGGAAGAACAGCCTCTCCCTTTCCTCCCCCGGGATGGGCTGGGGCCTTCCTCTCGGGGACCCTCTGATGTGACAGACGCACCTCAGCAGAGGCGGTATTGCTCCCTTGGGCACAGAATTTGTTCTTGCAGGGGAGGGGGAGGAATCCCTCAGCTAGTGCATGGTGTGGAGGGTTTGTGGTCCATCACTGAGAGAGAACCGATCTGTGGGATTAAGATTCAAGGTGGATAATGAGGGAAAATATCCACAAAGGCTTATTTAGGGGCCAGACATGGGTGAAAGAAAATATAATGAAACACTTATCTGGACCCCTGGCTCTCCAGGGGTCTGGGGGCCACCGGTCCTTTCTTGAGGTAAAAGTGAAAGGGTTGAGGTGACCCCATTCACTGGTCTGTGGGAGGCTCTGGGGGACCCTGGATGCTGGTTCAGAGGCAGAGGCTCAGCTTGTTTTCCAGCCCCTAGCTTGTTTCTCACAGCACAGTGCACACGGAGTATTTTCCTTAGAAAAATCAACTCTGGATGATTATTCATCCTGCTGGAAATAAATAGATCTGGTCGCCAGGGTCAGCGATTGACTGAAACTCTGGCGTGCAGCTGGGCATTCAGAGGTGTGGGCTGTAGACTCTACAACACCATCTCCACCTTCAGCACCGCGGCCAGCGCCCCGCGGGCGTGATGGTGCTGGAACTCCTGAGACCAGGGACACGGTGGCTGCCCCAACTCTGGTCCACGTTCTCCATCCTGGCAGGGAGAGACGGCAGCAGACCCGCCTCTCCTGGCCTCTGCCCCTCGGGAGGCAGAGAGAGAGATGAGGGGTCCACCGTTTGTTTGCAGGTGACAGGGAATCAGACTGTGGCAGCCTTGAAGGCAGGGGTGGCTTTACTCATCTGCAGAATAGGCAGGGCTACCAAGCCCACTCAGTACTGTGCTGAAAGCTTGTAGGGCCCAGCAGGCACTGAGCCAATAGTACTTATAGTATCCTCTTCCACAGAAGGTGACATTGAGGTGTGGAGAGAGCCAGCCATTGTCTTACCTTAGGCTCAGGCTCCAGAGCCCATGCCCCCTACACCCCAGGAGTTGAGAGCTTGCTGCACTCTTTCCAGGGACTGACCCAGATCCAGCTGAGATGGTTACCTCCACTTAAGCTGTCCCCAAAGCTTCTGTAGCCTGGGAAGTCAGGGGTGACAAGCTAAGATCAAGGGCAGTGGGATTCCAGGGGTCTGAAAGACCTTCCACATAGGTGGTGTATACTTGGCCTGCCATAGGGGCTTTTGTGTTTCTGGTCTGCTTAATATTTTTAATTCCTCTTTGCTTCCATCCGTTACTTCCTTGGCTTTAATTTTGATGATCCTTCAGATTTGCTGAGGAGAGTTTTGCGATTATGAGGAAGATGATCAAATACTTTCCTTTGGGCTTTGTCTGATTTTCTAATTGCTCAGAGCCATCTTCTCAAATCCCTTTCCAGAAATGTACAGTGCACACCTGTTGTTTTAGGTGTGTCTCCGGAACCTCTCCAATGATGCATGAGGAGATGTGAAGGTGAATATTAATTGCAGGGTGGTGTTTTTTTTTTTTTTTTTTGGAAATAGAAAACAAAAAATATCTATCTATACAGCCATAGGGACCCACAGGCACATAGCCAACACATGCAGTAGTCAGCACAGAAAAATGAGTGCAGATGATGTAAAGAATATGCCATTCTCTAAAGCTTCAAAATGCAGGCAGCCCATTGCTGTGTGCCGTTTAGGGTTATGTGTGTTCTGGGATGGGCATGGAGTCCTGTGTAGAAATGGCATAGGATTTGGGAACATGGTGACCCCCGCCAGCCAGAATTAATAAAGGCTTTAATTGAAACTGTGTTTTATTTTGTAAACCAGTCAGTGGGTCCATGGTGCTCATTATATTATTAGCTACATTTTCTATCTAAAATGCTTTACTTTCAAAGGTGAAACATGGAAAGAGAAATGAAGATATGAGTTTATCCAGAATCCCTCTGGAGTCGTAGTTAGAGTCAGATTGTATAATTGATAACGTGAAATAGGAAGAAAAGGGCTAAAGTAGGGGAAGTGGGAAGGGGAGGGGAAAGGAAAGAAAGGGAAAGAAAAAATATGAGAAAAGGAAAAAATGGAAACAAAGTCTTTGTAAGTAGGGAAGGGTGGAGGGGGTCAAGGGAGGGCAGGGGAATGGGAAAAAAAATAAGAACCAAGAACTGTCATGTAAAGGTACAAGATCCTAGTGATGCATATTACTACTGCATACCTAAAAAGTACCAATAAGCTCAAAGAAAAGAAAAACAGAATCAGAAAGGCACCTTTATTTTTCATCTGATTTGCTTTCAAGTTGCAGCACGGTATATTTTCCAGTTAAGAATCTTCTACTTAGGGGCAGGGAATTTAGCTCAGTGATTTCGCCGCTGGCCTTGCAAGCACAAGGGCCAGAGTTTGATCCCTGGTACCAAAAAAAAAAAAAAAAAAAAAAAAGGAATCTTCCACTTAGAGATGACAGGAGTTTCCTTTAAAAGATGGCAAGGATATCTGAGATGGCAGTCGGGTCCCTGCCGTGCCACCGTCCTCGGCTCCCTTTGTGTGTCCAGACTGGCACTGACAGGACAGCCCATCTCCTTCCCCTGAAGTAGGTGCATGGTGTGGGTTTCCAGGGGTTGGTGCCGTGGGAGGGTCCTTTCTCTGTGGCTGGTCAGCTTGTGAAGGAAGGTGGGGTGACGCCTCCGGCCATAGCCTCCCTGGTTTCCCCTGCTCGGACCTGACCGCCATTCCTACACCCACATCCGACCATCAACTCCAGCCAGTGCCCCTGTCCTCTGTGGCTTCCTGTCCCCCACAGGTGCCCTGGGAGAAAGATCCGGGTCTTTCCACATGACTTGGGCTGTCTTAGCTGCCTTAAATGAGTGTGGTGCCCGGATGTAGGGTGTCACCCCTTCCTGTGACCTCGAGGTTGGAAGTTGTATTTAAACCAGCAGCAGGGGCTGTTGGACAGGATGTGTGTGCACATGGGCCACTGGGAGAAGATCGTAAAAGAGATAGCCAGGGCCTTGGTCGGAACAGAGACAGCCCTGCCCCTCCCTGGTCCAGCTGCTCATCCATACTGTCTTGTGCCGCTGCCAACAGCAGTAATCTATCTTCAGCGGCCACTCGAGTCTGTGTTATCAGCAAGAATCAAATCTGGCAAAATGGCAGGAAAAGTGCTTGCATGGGACTTTTCAGCGAAACTCAATTAAAGTGGGGAATTGGGCTTGAAAAGGAGCCACCACACTCGTTTTCTTGAGAGCATTGCTCCACCTTCCTTCCACGTGGTGTGTGGTCATGGGCCAGCCCCAGCCTGGGCTGGGTCACTGAGGGAAAGCCTGGCCACCAGTCACCCCAAGCTTGCAATTCCGACACTCCCAAGATGGGGGTTACGAGTTCCTCTGTCCAGAATGGAGAAACCGAGGTACATTTGGGTTAAGTACATTCCCCCAAGACCCCGAGGCTGGTCAATGGCAGGGTTGAAATAGCCCGAAATGCTTCCAGCTCCTGAATATGACTGGCTTTCTAGGTTTCCACCTGAGCCGGGCTTCCTGTGATTGGCAGAGTTCACAAAGTCCAGCTCTACAGGCACAGTGTCTCCTCCCGTGACAAATGTCATCCAGAGTTGCCGCCAGCCCGCGCAGACCAAGCCACAACCTTCTGCAAAGCTGCCTCCCCAGCTGGGGGACATTGGAGTGATCTGGGGGGTGTCATCTCGGTTACCTCAGTCCTGGAGGAAACCACTTCTCTAATCACTGTTCAGAGCTCCAAGGCAGGGGACATTACTGTCCTCATCTCAGTGTTGAGTATGTTAACAGCTCCAAGGGAAGTGCTATGTCCAGGGTTGCACATCTAATGCAATTCAGGACTCTTAAACCCCTATCTGTCAGTCTCGGAAGCCCTGAGCAGCAATTCCTCTTATGTTCCCATTTTCAGGTTCCAGATTTGCCCAGAGGGACCTGCCGTGGAGACTTGGCTCATGCTCTATGCAGCCCCTCTTATCCTTTTCAAAGACCCCCACCCCATGTATAAAATTCTGTTCTTTCGGCACTTACATACCTCAAAGGCCCTGCAGAAGAGGTTTCTCAAGGTTCCATCGGCTATTATCTCTGCTTGGAACTAAAGAAAGGAGGCAAGTGTCAACTTGTATATGGAGTTCTCTCGAGGATATTATTGGAATTTATCTCCCTGGAAAAATAGAAAGCATTTAGGCTGAGGTAGCAAACATATTTTGATTTAAAATGTGCAATGAGTCAGAATTAATAGGGTGTTGGTCATTGAAACCTGACCTGAAGAAAGCTTTTAGTCCTCAGATATGACCATGGCAATCTTTCTAAGCATAAAATGTGATTGCATAAGTATTAATTGGACCCCCTGTTTTCTGTCTCATTTAGAAGACAATAAACCAGTGAGAATTGGTTTTGGTAAGACCACTTAGGCAGCAAGCAACCAAGTCTAGGAACAAAATGTTTTCACCAGTGAAGGTCTATTCAGGTCATACAACTAGACGTCCAGGAAGGTAATTCTAGATTTGGCGCAGCTCCATGGGATGATCAAATTCCCACGCTTTTCCTGTCCATCCACTCAGCAGGGTGGCCATGTCCTTCTTTAAGATTTCAAGATGGCCACCCAGCTACCACATTCCTCTCAGGAGAACAAGATTTCCCAGCAGCCCCTGGGAGATATCTTGTCCTCTCATTGGCTAGAACAGGGTTATCCCTCCCCCTGATCCTGGAACTGACATAGACAAGGGCGAAGGGCATGCTCACAGTGAGCTAGAGGAAGCACGTTTTGTTCCTGTGGGTTGGCACACAGTCACCCCAAAACATGTTCTATAAGAAGGAAGACAATCATAGCAGGGTCTGGACATGTTATAGGCACTCTGTTCAGATGATGCCCTGCAGTCCTGCTCTGTTGAATCTCTCCAAAATATGGCCTGATAGGGGCATTTCCAGGGGCGGAATATCACCATGTCGTGGTTAGGAAAATGAGACGTGGAACCATGTGCGCCGGGCTGGAGGGAACAGTGTGACTCTGGGTAGGTGGCTCAACTGCTCTGTGCCTTAGTTGCCTCATCCGGGAAATGGGACAGCAGTATCTACCTCATGAGGTGTGGTTGCAGATGAAGCGAGTCAATCTGTGAAACCTGCTTAAAATGCTGCCTGGCACAGAGTGAGTTTTTAAAGGTGGATTTTACAGCTGTTATTATTTATTGTCTGCTGTATGTCATGTCCGGGTCACTGAGATGAGCGACTGAATACCAAGACGATCCTGTTTTGAGATTAGGAGTGAGATGATGCCATCCCAGCCACCCTCACTGCAGACCCAGGAGCACAACTGCCACTCCTCATAGCAGAGCTGGTGGCAGAAAGCGTCAACATTTGCAGGACATCTTGGCAAAGAGCGTACGCACGGTGAATCCCCTCTCCTCAGCTTGCTGAGAGACGAGCTCCCACCACCCTCCTCTTGCAGGAAGCCTTCCAGGATTGCCCTGGCCTGATCCCTCCCGACTCGGTGTGGATGAGGTCCACCAGCTCTCCTCCTCTCCTCCTCCTCCTCTAGAGGCTGTCCCCCGACTCGGTGGTGCCTAGGAAGAGCTCATATGTGGACGGTTATTTGCAGTTCTAGTACATTCACACTGAATCCCCTCAACAACCCGGTGAGGCAGCTTTGGCTCCTAGAGAGAACCAAATCCTGAAGAAAGAAAGTAGGGGCCTCCAGGCCTGGCCTTGGAGTCAGATGGAAGTCAAACCCGAATCCTCAGAGCACAATGGCGGCTCTAGAGAGGCTCATTGCTGCTCCTTGTGTGCCGGGAACGGGTCTATTATCTCATGAGTCCACACCACACACCTAGGAGGACATTGCTGTCCTTAGCCCCACTGCTCAGTTGGACAAACTGAGGACAGAGGCTCCAGGTGCTGCCTGGAATCACACAGTGTGTTGGCTGTAGGCTAGGGTGCAGATGTAGGCGTCTGGAGTAGGGGTCACGCGCTAGTGCCCTGTGGGATACTCTTAGTCTGCTGCCCCCACGTGTCACCTCAGGTGCTGGGTGCAAAGCGACCCCCGCTGTTAGCTGACCATGGATCAGCTCCCATGCCAGATCTCTCCGGACTTCTCCCCTGACACCGAGTCCGTGCCCTCTGGGATCCTTATGCATTCAGTGATGGCATTTTCTTCCAAAAACATGGCCAGGGATCCTGTCAGCAAGGCCCAGCTGTCCACCTCCGGGACCTCAGCTCTGGGAGCTGGGGTCAGTGGAGTGAGAGGCTCACCTGGAGTCTCCCAGGCCCACACCCTCACTGTGTCCTGCACCCACCCCTCCCTGCTGCAGGCCCGAGAGTCCTCCCTTGGTGCTGGGCGTGCGGTGCGTGCCCAGCTGGGAGGGAAACCCGCACCTGCTGTCTCCACTCCTCAAGGTCAGTCTGAAAGGCAAGCCAGCTGGAGCGGGAGGGTGGACGGGTCTCCTCCCCACCTCCTGACGGCTCCCTGGCAGCCCGATGTCTGGCCAGCACCTTCTCTGCCTTTCCCACAGCCTGCTGAGAAGAATGAGTGGTTTGAAGGACCTTTTACAACTCCATAAATAATCCAGACACCCAGGATTCAAGGTAGGGCCCTTGGAGGGGCCAAGGGGTTGGGCCCCGGCTGGTGTCCTCTCCCCAGGCCCTCGCACCATTTCCTTCCGAGCTCTGGTTTCAGCTTGGCCTAGGGAGAGTCAGCATCTCCTCCCACTCTCTAGTGATTTTCTTTTTCCTGGAAGGGCAGAAACAAGCAAACCACAGAGCTGCTGCCACTGAGTGAGGCCAGAGGTCTGGGCAGAGAGGGAGGTAGGCATTTTGGAGAGTTTCTCCTGCAGACGCAGAGATGGATGCCCGGGAATCGATCCCTCTGAAGATGAATCGCGGCGAGATGCACAAAGAAAACCCCTCCGGTCTGAACAGGCAGATAATGTTCCCGACAGGGCCTCTCCTCCAGGTCAATTTGTCGTGATTGGTGGGAGAGCGCATGAGCTGGAGGCGGGTGGACATGGAGGGGCCAACCGTGATGGAGACACGGAGAGGCGCACCCAGAGCAGGAAGCAGCAGAGACACAGAGCCGCCGGGAGTTTGGCAAACACAGCCAGGGAGAGGGAGCAAGAGCTACGACTAGAGTGAAACGGAAGCAGGGGCCTCATTTTCACTGGGGGCTATCAGGAGGGCGACTTTCATATTTTGTGGGCACCAGACATTGACTAGGCATTCGGCTCACATTAGGCTCTTGCTGACAATTAATCAAAACAAGTGTTTGGCCAACCTTCATTTATGAAGAGATTGCTCCTGTGTGTAGCTTCTCCAGGGGTCCATGAAGTTCCCCTTCTATTCTGAGAGAGGGAGAGAGAGATAAGGAGGGAGAGAGGAAGACAGGGAGGGAAGGAGAGAGAGAGAGAGAGAGAGAGAGAGAGAGAGAGAGAGGCAGAAGCAATGCCTTTGATGACCAGCCAGATTAGGTTGGACTCATGCTTTCCTTCAGAATTAGCAATGCTTGCCTATATCCGCTCAGGTAATTAAGAGGTGGCCCTGTGGGAATTCATAGCACGCTTGGCCCATCTCGATGTGCCACAGGATCGGCTGTTTCTAATTATAATCTCAGGGCAGAGCATCTCAGGACTCAGCCCGTCAGACTTGGGCAGAGACCTTGGGGTCTTCCATCTCAGCCTCTTACTGTGCAGAGGGAAAGCACTGGAACACGGGCCAGGGGGTCCCTGTTCACGTGGTGACACAGCCTCCTGGGTGTCTCCTGCCTCTGCACAGGTAGGCAGACGAGGCACTGTCTCCAGGACGGAACCCAATGACCAGGCGTGGCCGACTAGGAGTCCCAGCCCCCTTGCTGCTTCTGCCTCCTGCTGCTGCTGCTGACCGGAGCCCAAGCTTCCTCCTTCCGGGTGTAACCAGGCTGCGGGGCCCTGGATGGGGCGGAGACAGGAGGGAAGCATCTGTCTTTGGTGATTATGCAATGGCCTCTTGCTCTGTGTGTCTGGAAATGTGCCTTGGATGAGGAGATGGGTGCACCCTGTGGCAGCTGGGAGGTGGGTCCAGAGATGCTGCCCAGGACAACCCCGCAGCGTTCGGTCAGCCCCAAATGTCACTGTTGCCGAGGCCGTGACCCTTACCGCAGGGGAGGAGCCTGTGGTGTTCACCTGCCACGGACAAAGCTCACATCCGGGGCAGAAGTGCTCACACTCGGCCTGTTTAGACACAGGCTGGTCCCTCTGGGTCAGAGCCGTGCGCTCCCCAGGAGGTGCGTGGCGTTCATCTCGCTGTGCTGTCCCTCTGCCTGTCCGACAGGGTGACCTTGCCAAAGACACACGGATTCCCCGAGGGCAACCCAGGAGGCGCTGGCCTGGTGGAACCCAGAAGCAGGTTCCCCAAGGCCACATGTGGGAGTCGACTCTAACCTGGGGCCCCTTCATAGAGGCTGCTTTTCAACTGCGGCTTAGGAAGGAGAAAGACAACCGCGATTTGCTGGCTGACTCATTGTCTTCTTTCCTTCTCACTCTGCTGTCCTTCTTTCTCCTTTCTGCATCCTCCTTCCGTGTCACCTCATCTAGACCCTGTCTAGACTTCCTCCCTGTCTCTCTCCTGCCCGAAGCTAAATATTTAGAAGAACAGAGCAAGAGATGTCACCCACCCACCCCCCAAACCTGACACGGATGATTCCCGCCGTCCCTGCTCTGTGGTCGCTCCTCTGGGTCCCCTGCCCTGCTCCCTGTGGTGCCAATGCTCCCCGTGGCCACTCCACTTGTTGACAAGGCAATGGACATCGGCAGCTGCTCAAGGACTCTGGAGCAGCGGCCATAAACATTGCATGGTGTGTGTGACTCAGGAAGCAAGAGCGCCCACGGCGGTTTCCTCTCACCTTTGTGAACTACAAAGCCGTCTCCCACCAGGGTGAGCTCAGAGAAAGAAGCTGGGAGAGCTGGAGGCCACACGGCTGCATCCCCAAGGACCCGTGCCTGCCCGTTTTGATTCCAGTCAGGGTCATAGGATCCTAGAGAGGTGGCAGCTAGGGTCAAGAGCTCCCAGGCGTGCACATGCAAGGCCCCGAGTTCAAGTCCTAACCAAGCCTTTTGCTAGTTTTGTGACTCTGAGCCAGGTTATGATTTTTCTTGTCTATAAAGAGCAGGATCTATGAAGAGCAGTAAATGATTTTATGGGGCTGGGATGCACAGGGAATGGAGTAACCTGGGTCGTAATGGCACATAGAGGGCGCTCAGCTAGGACTCCCTCTGCATTGCAGCGATGAGAGCTCTCTCTCCCAGGCGTCTCATCCTTTCCGCTGTCCCCAGGCACACAGTACATGCTTCGTACATGTCAGTTCCCTTCTCTTTGTCAAAAAGATGCACTAGTTTTGGTTTGCAAATATACATTACCGGCTGTAGGAAAGTTTGTCCATCTTTTTTTTTTTTCTTCCTTCAGCACTGGGGATTAAACCCAGGACCTTCATGCTGAGCTGCACCCTTAACCCCTTGTTTTATTTTTGTTTTAATTTTGAGACTCTGAGAGTCCTGTTGGGCCCCCTCAGTGCACCGTGGGTGATGTCCCCTGGGGTGCCGGTCCAGCGCCAGAATCACGCCCAGCTTCTCCAAGCTCTTTGATCCAAGTCAGAACCGCCCACAGTAGATGCTCAGCTAACGGCACCTGAGAACCGGACCCCAGGGCCAGCTGCTGGGCTTCTGACCACAGCTGGCCTGCTCTGGCCTCCATGGTCTTCCTGACGCGGCAGAATCTCCACATTCAGATGCTTTGTGTGACCAGGAAGCAGCTGAGAGGAGGGAAGGGCGAGGGACCACATCCCAGGGGTGCTGTGACACAGTTAGCCGACAGTGGGCATCCCCCAGGGAAGCGGTGGGCATGCGGGTGGGACACCGCGCTCCTGTCCTCACCCTCCCTCTACCACCCTGTCCTTGCTTCCTCCCTTCCAGGGACACCCTTCTTTCTACCTCACTTGTCTTCTCTCGGGTTCTACTCTTTGGAGGTTCAGGGACCTGTGTACAAAAGCTAAAGACTTTCTGGGTGTAAAGAGGCTGTGTCCATGTAGCCCTCACCACCTCCCCGAGGGCTCAGAAGGGACGACAGTCGGATCCACCGAAGCGAGTGCCGTGTCCTTAGAGGGGCGCACAAAGAGGTCAGCTCACCGTGCCGAGACTCCTGTGAAGGGTCCCTCGCAGCCTTGAAGTACAAATGAGCAAACTGAGACTCCAGTAAGATCGGCACTGGCCTGAGAGCCCACAGCGGTCAGTGACATAGGCCGTGGCTTTCAGCTACAAAGGGCAAGGGTTTTCCTTCATGGGGAGCAGCCAGGAGAGGAGGCAGGGTGTCCAAGCTCTCAGGAAAGGAGGGCTTCAGCCAGCGAGAGAGCAGGGCCCACAGAGGGAGGGCATGGTAAGGGGAGGGCATGGGGGTTTCAGGGTGAAATTGTACTGGCACAAGGGGGCCGAGGGGCAAGAACACCGTGGAGGGTCAGGTGGTGGGGATCTCTGTCGCTGCCTCCATTTTGTGGTTTTTGTCCCTCCCAGCTGGTCCCTGGCATCTCACTCCCATACACATAACCCTACAGGACTCCCTGGGAGCTGGGGCACTTGGGACCATCATGGAAGGTGTGCAGAGCCCTGGGGGAAAGTTCTGGCTCGCCCTCCCCTACACCTCCTGTCCCTCTGCTGCCCCAGCCACCAAGCCCACTTCAGTGTGACCACTGAGGACATCGTCTCGCAGGGACCACAGTACTCTAGGATCGACTGCTCAACCTTCAGGGCCCTGAGGAAGAAACTGAGGCCCAGGTAAGTGCTGGTGGAGGTGCTGGATTGCTGGTCTCCCAACCCAGGCTGGACTCCTTCCCCACTGCAAAAGCTGGGGACTGAGGGACAAGGCACTGGAGAGATATTACAGATTTTTCAGACGGACTTGTTCCTTCGAATATTGATATGAAAATGTAAATGCTCCAAGCCCCCTGGCCATATGCACGCATGCGCTAATATATACTGGGGTCAAGAGTTGACTCATATTTTCACTGTTCATAACCAGCTACTAGTCCCCCAAATGGTCCCCACCAAAGAGGCCCCAGCAGGAAGGCTGAGGTCATAATCATAGCATCGGCTCTGCAGTTTACAGGTGGTTCTCCCGTCTGCTATTCCCACGAACCCTCACAACCCGGATATTTTGTGTCCATTTTGCAGATGAGGATCCTGGGGTCCTGAGGCCTCTGAGCACGGACTGAAAGTCAAACACCAGCCAGGATGGAGTCTCCAGTTTCGAGTCCATGAGAGCACAGAGTTATGTGATAAACCTCAGATTCAGAAACGTTTTGGCATAGGATTCAAGGCTTGACTTTAGCGCATATTAGCGATGAGATTTTGGACCGAGGATTGTTTTGCTTGATCTGTGGCTTTCTCATCTGCACAATGTGTGCTGCAGTGATGTAAAGCATGACAGGTTGGTGTGAAATGATGCGGGTATTGGGTGTGGCGGCTCTGAGTAATATCTGGTCCTTTACAGGCTCCTGTCAATACAGCTCTTATTGATTGATTGATTGATTCATTACAGCATGGTTGTTTGAACCCAGGGCCTTGTCACTGAGCTATGTCACCAGCCCTTTTTTCGGAAACAGGGTCTTGCTAAATAACTGTTGGGGCTGGGGATTTAGCTTAGTGGTGCCGCTGCCTGCCTCATAAGCACAAGGACCTGAGCTCGATCCCCCGTAAAAAAAAAAAAAAAAAAATTACTAAGTTGTCTAAGCTGAGCTGGAACTTGTGATCCTCCTGCCTCAGCCTCCCAGAGTACAGGGACTAAAGGCATGCACCACCAAGTCCAGGAAAAGTTGGCTCTTACTGAGACCAGCTGATATAGTTGCTGTGTTCCTGTCTGCAGTCTCAGTTGTGTGACAGCCCCTTGCCTTCGCCCTGGGTCAGCCGCTGTGTCACTACATCAGATATGTGACAACCTTTTGATCTCAGCACCTGTTGCCACTGTTTAATGTCCCTGAGGACCTCTAAAGGGCTTTTATGGATGTAGGCAACATCGGCTTTTATCTACTGAGAAGTTTTAAAGATATTTATTATTTTAAAATCATGGCAAACACATTGCATTTAAACACAAATGATACTTTTACTTTAAAAAAACTCTGTATTTTACAAAATAAATTTGCAAGAAGAGTAACCTCATTTTACATGTTTGGAATTCTCCTTAGCATCTGGCTTTATTAGAGGGCAGCTGGATTCTCATGTCTGTTTTTGCATCCAATCTGGTGCGATGTCACATGTCACGAAGCCCCTGGAATAATGCTGCCACGGAGCCTGCATGGCAGCGAAAGCCAGCTAATGTCTTAGTAACAGGATAAAAATAATTTTGACCTCATCAGTCCCCAGAGGCCCCCAGACCATTGCAGGAAATGAACGCACCCCCCGCCCCCACGCCATACGCATCTCTGCAGCTATATCTGGAAATGAAGACTGAGAACACAGAAGCAACCAGTAGCCTTCTTAGAGTTCTCTCTCTTGGGACTTTGACTCATGGACCTAATATTGATCCTTGGGGGTTTGGCTACTTCTTAGCTGAGCCATCCAGAGCTACCAGCTTTTTCAATTGCATCCCGCCCTGGCCTTAGACTAAGAGGCTGTTGATTGACTGATTATACCATATGTTGTATCATCGAGGATGTGAGGAACAGAAAAGCAAACTCAAAATGATCTCAGTACCAAGTGGGTTCATCATCTCTCATGACAGGAAGTCCTAAGGTTGGGTGACTGCAGGGCCGACTGCTTCTTTAACAGTTGTCATCGGTGGCTTGGGTTCTGTCTTTCTTCTCTGCAGGCGCATTCTGTCAGTCTTATCTTACGAGGCGGCTGCAGCAGTGCCCATCGCCCCAGGAAATACTGTCGCCAGACAAGTCCATTTCTTCTGAGTCTCTCTGCATCAGCGAGAAACATTTCCACAGCAGACCTTCTCTCCGGTGTTACTGGCCACAGTGTGCTGCATGCTGGCTTGGTTTCTCAGGGCTAATCACAGGCTGTATCCGTATCCCAGGGCCACCTCAACACAGCACCACAGAGTGGCCTGGAACAATGGAAAGGTGCTGGTTTGTTCTTCTGGAGGCTGGAAGTCTGGCGTCAGGGCTGCAGGGGAACTCTTCCACCATCTCAGCCCCAGCTGGGCCCAACTGTCATCTTTCCACTGGCTTCTTCCCATGGCTCTTCCTATTGTTCTCCCGCTGGACAGGTCTGCATCTGTGTCCCACTGTTCCCCTTTTTATAAGGAGGCCAGTCAGGTTGAATAAGGGTCTACTCCAAGGACCTCCTCCTCACTAACTCGATTACATTGCAAAGTCCCTAATTCTAACTAAGATCATGTTCACAGGTTCTGGGTTCAGGATGCTGGCATAGTTTTTGTAGGGCAGGGGCCTCAATTGAACCCATTACACCTTCCCTTTCTGAAATCTGAAGATGGCTTTCTTTCAGTGGGACATGGGGACACTCAGTTGCCCCTCAGGGCAAAGGGTAAGTACTGGGACATGGCCATGGCCGAGCTGCAGGTGGAGGGGCAGACTCAGCACCCAATTGCATAGCAGGGACCGATCAGAGGGCCCAGGCCTGGGGCTCCCAGGAAACCAACGTATCTTCTCCCGTGGGCAGCTCTAGAAAGTCAGAAAAACTAATTCTCTCCTCAGCCCTGCACCTCAGCTTTAACGGGGCTGATTTGAGTGGAAGGGTGGAAGTAGGAGGAAAATGTCACTAATAGTTTCCAAACATGGCAGCTCTCTCACTATTTGGATTATTTTATTCTTCAGACCTTTTGTTACTTGTATTTTATTTACCAAACTGGGATCTTGGCATGCATTCAAATGTTCAAAACTGGGCATTCTACTTTTAGGAGAGGGACGGCTGTCCTTCTAATTATAAAATTGAGATGATGGGGAAAATATAAATAAAGATTCCCCGGCTCCAATTCCCTCATAACAACCGCTGCTTCCCGGCATCAGAGCTGATTAGTTCCTCCCTGCTCCGCATTTAAAGGAAAATATTGGGGATTCTACTATGGAGAAAGAGGTTTTCTGTTTGACCCCTGTTTACCAATAACATTTACAGATCTAGAAGAGAAGATAATGGAGGAGTGGTTTTTGGCATTAAAATATCTGCCGCTAGACTCCAATTTTACAAGACTCAGAATAATTGGCTAAAGAAAGGATTCAGGATATCGATCACCAGGTTCCCTAAGCAATGGGGCGTCTTCACTCAGGGGAGAGGGGAGGGCCGTGAACGCAGGGTCTACACTGCATCCTGTGACTTGTGGGAGATTCCAGTCCATGGCTGCCTCCCCAGGATCTACCTGCCAGTTGTCACCAGCCCTCCCTGTCCCTCCTGTGAGGCCTCCAGGACAGGGCGACAGATCTGGAGGTCCCTAAACAATGGCGGTCACGGGGTCCACGCAGTGGGAGATGCCATCCCGGGTGAGGAATGGCTGGGAGAGGCCTGCAGATGGCTCCTCCTCATGCAAGGTGGGGAGGGGTGGCTGACCCGAGGCCTCTGCTAGGTCCTGCACCCCTGTCCTCTGGCTGATGGCTGTTGGCTATCACTCAGTGCCTTGAGGGAGAGCTGGAAGAAACAGGGGCCCTCGGTTCCTAAGGCTCCTGGCCACTTCCGTATTCTTCACACCTCTCCCGAGCGGGGTGCAGGCCCAGCTTGCAGGACACGGGCTCATCCAAAGACTCTCCCACCACCCCCAGAGAGGGGGCTCCTGCAGCCTCCTGCTACCCTTCCTCGTGCCCTGCCAAGTCACTCTGGTGCCCGCTCTGTCTCCCTGCAGACTCCTGTCCTCTCCCCTCCCATCCTCTTGCGCAGCTGCGCCCCGTCTTCCCGCGCAACGGCGGAGGTTAAGTGGAGACACCCCGGCCTGTCTGTTGCGATAGAGACACAGCAGCTTTCTCCCCTAATCAATCTGTCAGGCATGATTAGGCTCTGCCGACTCCAGACGCTCACAGCCCAGCCGGTGCCAGGGCTGACAGCTTCTGGCCAGGACACACACGCACACATGTGCTCACGCCCACCCACTCATGCAGACACAGGCACTACACAGACACAAATGCACACATATACTCACACACGCATGCACACATGCCCACCTAACATGCACACACACATACGTGCACACACGCACACGGTCCATGCAGGCTGGAGCCAGCCTCCCTGCGGAGGGGGAGGGAGGAGTGTGGTACAGAGCCGGCCAGCGGGGCCCCGCGAGTTGTGTTTCTGTTTATTCCCCAGCAGGATCAGGTGCTGCCCTAGGGCTGTGAGGTGGCGGGGACACAGTTATCTGCAGGAACCTGCAGGCCAGGGGGGGACCACAGGTGGCAGTGGGTGCTGGCGTAATCGAGGGCAGCGGTGACACGCAGATGAGCCTGGGAAGGAGAGGGAAAAGCAGTGCAGTAGCAGGGTTACTGAGGGCCCGGGAAGGCTGCAGGACCCCTAATGCCCTCATTCTGGGGCGAGTTTTGGGAGCAGGGGCCTGGGCCTGGGCTCTCTCAGCTGATAATGGGCCCCATGACCACGGCAGATCGTTCCACTCCCTACCCCTCAGTCTCCTCCTCTGGGAAATGGGGCCACTCACACCCTGCCAGCCCCCATCAGCCTGTTGGAGGGGGTGTGAGGTGATGTCTGTGGACTCTCAGAAGAGGGGTGGGGTGAGAGGGGCACTGGGTGGGTGTAGAGGGGGATCCACCTGCTTAGGAGATTGATCCAAAGTGGGGACAGCCTGGAGGATGCACATTAGCTCAGGTACAAATAAAGGACCCAAGTACAGGGACACAGGTATTTAGAGGCCGGCCAGGAGGCCTCTTCTTTAATAAAAGAAGGAGCCCCGGAGCACAAGGATGGAGCCAGAAACATGCACACTGCTCTGCATTTGGGTCAGGTGGGTCCTCCAGGCAGAGCTGTACCTCATCTTCAGAGGTGTCATGTGCTCTGCCTCTTTACGAAGCCAGCAAACAGCAGGAGTTGGCGTGACGCCTTCGCGTAGCCTTCGTCCCAGTCCCTTGCTCTCCTCTCCTCATCCAGCCCCCGGTACAGAGCTCTCTAGATGTGCCGGGCACACAGCCAGTTACCTCCCTCCATGTGGTCACCTAAGATAATCAAGTGGAAAAGCTCCACACAGAATGAGGACATCGTGACACGGCTCTGTTCCTTGGGCATCCAGGTTGGGTTGGAGCCCACTCACATCCCGAATCCCAGATCTGCCTGAACTCCCTGACTCGCTGCAGGAATTCCCAGCCCTAGGGTTTACCACTCAGGACCACAACTAGAATGAGTGAGAAGCAGACACTGCCCAACCTTGGAAAGCCCCAGTCGGCGGAGACAGTAAAATTAGCAAATGAGCAACGAAGAAAGCCCACAAGACTTTCCAGTTAGGGAAGAGAACCGGAAACGCTGGGTAGAAGAACTCCCCGTGGCTATTGCTTCTTGGGGACCGGAAGAGGTAAGAACAGGTCCCTGCCCTCCCAGATCCAGGCCCCATCCTGGGCTCGAGTCCCCCAGGAGAGCAGCGCCCTCCCGGCACCCCACCCCCGCCCCTCTCCCCACAGGCTGCAGGGCCAGTGGAGTCTTTGGTGTTGCAATCCTGCACCCATGGGACCTTCCCACCCTGTCCCAAAGGAGGGGAAACTGAGGCCTTTGAAGTGAAGGAGCTCCCTTCTCTGCAGAGCTGCTGAGCCCAGAGCTGGGCTGGAAGGACTGTGTGCACGGGGACCTCCCATGCCCCTTCCTGCTAGTGGCACAGTTTCCTCTTTTACACGTGCAGAAGATTGCTGCACGTACCCTGAGGATGCCTGGCAAGGATTGTGTGCAACATGATGGTCACACTACACTCTCAATCGTGGCCAACAGCAGTGTTGCTTGTCCTTCTGTCTCTTCTAGTCTCCTCCAATGCAGACCTGGACCCAAATTTGCATCCAAGTGGTGTGTTTGTGAAGAGAGCCTGGCAGGGTGGGTGGCAGTGTGGCCGGAGGGAGGGAGAGGAAGCTGTGCCTGGGTGTGTTAATGAGCACCTGCCACTGTGGAGGAGGGGTCTCTACTGCTGAGGACCTCTATGTGGGACAGGCCTTCCTGGGCTCTCCTCACGGTCAGGAGGCCGGGATGCTCCTCCTCTGGTTCCCTACATCACTGACTTCTCCAGAGCTGCTGCTCTTATGGCTTAGGACTAAAATGTACACCCCAAGTCTCATGCATTCAAAGATGGTGCTTTCAGAAGGTGACTGGATCCTGGGGATGCTGTAGTCATAAGTGAACTCACCCAGTGATGAGTTCATGCTGAGTGTCCTGCTAAGAGCTGGGCCTGGCTGGAGGTGGGTTCCTGGGGAATGTGACCTGGAAGAGTGCACGCTTGTCCCCAGCTGCTCCCTTCTTTCTGCTTCCTGGATGCCATGGGCTGAGCAGCTGTCTTCCACCACACCCTCCCACTGCGACATTTCCATGTTGGACTGAACCGTCTGAAACCACTAGCCGAGTAAACTTCTCCTCCTATACATGGTGGGTATCAGGTATTTGTCCCAGCAATGGGAAAATGACCTCAGATGGCCCACTGACGCCTGGCTGCCTGGACCTGTGTGAGCTTGGCCAGGAGAAGGCTCTGAGTGGAGATATCACATCCACCGTGTACACCCTGATTACCCAGGAACTGTAGTTCCCTCATTGGATCCCACTGGGTCTGGGCAGTGTACTGTAAACTCCCTCAGAAGCTCTCAAAGGCAGGGATCCTATCCTCTGGTGGGGGGGGCACTGCATCTCCAGTGGCCTGTACATTGCTTTGCACACAGTAGGTGTTCAGGTCACCTCTGCCATGACACTCTATGGCATGGCTTTATTACCTGCCTGACCTTCTCCATGCCCAGGTACAGCCTTGGTGGAGAGGCTAGGACTCTACAACTCTCAGACTGGCAGATGCCTGGCTTGTGGCAGCTGCCTAAGATGTATATTGATTGGCTGTAGAGGATCCCTGGAGTTGAGGGCAAAAAAAAAAGCTCCCTCCCAATAAGACTAGAAATCAGAAGCCAGATCCATCTGTGAACCTAGAGGCCAGGGAGAGGTAAGCAAGCATGGGGACCCACCCCAAGGGCTGATGGATGGAGACCGAAAGTGTCAGTGCTTTCTGGAGAAGAGGCAGGAAGGAGGTGATGTCTCACTGCCCTGACAGATTCACTGCGCCGTGGCATTTGCAAAGGGGCTGGTCTCTGGCTTGAAGATGCAGCTACAGAACCTCTCCTACACAGAAAGGGATTACTAGGAGCGATGCAGGTTGCACACACCTGTAATCCCAGCTCTCTGGGAGGCTGAGACAGGAAGATCGCCAATTCAAGCTCAGCCTGAGTAACTTAGCAACTTAGAAAGAACTTGTCCCAAGCTAAAAATAAAGGGGCTGGGGGTGTAGCTTAGCATGAAGGACCTGAGTCCAATCCCCAGCACCACAGGAAAAAAGAGCCTGGTGGCATAGCTCAACGGTACAATCCCCAATACAAAAATAAAAAATAGACATTCAGGGAAGGAAGTTCACAAAAGAGGCTTTGCACGCACCACACGAGGAGGCCCCACTGGTGTTGTACAGCCTTGGCGGTAATGAGGAGTCTAGGAACAGTGGAGAAAACAGAGAAGTTGCCTTGACTTGAATGGGGATGGGAGCTGAGGGTGGGGGACTGCAGCAGCCTCCTTCAGTCTCAGGGGGAGTTGAAGGGGAGAAAGAAAGGAAATGAGAACAGGGGAAGGAGAGTAGCAACCACAGCAGCAAGGAGGCCACCTTAGATGTTCTTTCTGGAGTTGCATTTCTCCCAGACAAGGCCAAACTTAAGGTAATGGCTGATTGTGAGCAAGGAATGCTTTTGAAGGTGTAGCAGTCAGCTGTTACTATAATAATGCTATGTAACAAACCACCCCAAATGAGTTGTCTAAAACAACTTTCATTTTCTCTTTCTTTCTTTCTTTCTTTCTTGCTTTCTTTCTTTCTTTCTTTCTTTGCCTCTCAGATTCCACCTACTCCCATCATGACGTAGGGGTTTCTGTTCTCTCCCTTCCAATCTGAGTTGAACTGAGTTACAATTATTGCTGCTGTTGACTATTCTGTTACATCTGGAAGTACGCTCATGGAGGCAAAGGTATTTGAGGCCAAATACAAAGCAGCTTTTCAGCTGGAGTGCCTCCCCAAGGACTCCTGAGACATAACACAGCTGTGTGCAGTGGCAATAATACTTCTCTGATCCTGCTAGTCCCAGGGTGGCTCTTCCCTCCCACACCTTGGCTGCTTCTCCAGTCCCACCCTTGGGCCTTGTAGTTCCAGTTCCCATAGTGTCCCCTTTCCCAAGCTGTGCTTCCTCCTTCCTGCCCTCAGGAGGTCCCTCAACCAACCAGTTGCCTCTACAGGTGCTTTTTTGCATCTACATGACACTACTGC
The DNA here is from genome assembly GCF_012274545.1 of Fukomys damarensis. Taxonomy (NCBI): domain Eukaryota; kingdom Metazoa; phylum Chordata; class Mammalia; order Rodentia; family Bathyergidae; genus Fukomys; species Fukomys damarensis. The sequence continues at coordinate 7,293,546 of NW_022900932.1, read as the reverse complement.
TCTCTCTGCTCCTGGGTGCCTCTCTCTTATCCTCCAGCTCCCCCTCTTGCCACGTGCGTGCTCAGCAAACATGAGTCAGGCATGGGCTGACTTCTTGGGAGTCCATGCTGGTCTCCAGCAGGTCTTGGAAACTCCTCCTTCATCCTTGAGACCTTTTAAGAGGGATGGAGGATGACAAACAGCTGCAAAGAGCATTTGAAGACAGAAAAAATTTTCTTCTCACCCCTAGAGAAGGACTTAGTCTCCATACATCATAGCAAATCACAGCCTCTTCTCTCTTTCAGAGAGGTTTTCATATCTGCTGCAGAAGCTGAAATCGTGTGGTCATTTTCCTTCACTTCAACAAACTATGCAAACACATTTGCTTGTGGCTGCATGGAGACTTTGGTAAACCATGTATTGCTTGGCCGCTGGGCATAGTAGCCCCCTGTGTACCTCCAAGGCCCTTTCCCAGCCCCGTGACCAGGCCTGGGCATCCTGTGAACACCTCCAGCCCACTCCCACATTTCCTGGGGAAAGATAAGTGCGGAAGGGCTCACCTCCCCAGACATCTGTCCTGGTGCCTGATTGGCATCCTTCCCCCGCATCCATTTGTCCCTACTTCCCCATCTGGGAGCCGGGCTGTTGGATCCTTAAAACATGCAGATGACTAATATTGGAACAGAATTCTCAGTGAACTTGGAGGGGGCAGCAAACTTCCCAGCTTGGCCCTCTTCCCCACTCTCTGCTAGGGGGATGACATTTTCTCCTGGCAGAATGGCTTTGCAACATCTGCACGCGCCTGCCTTCCGTTCCACGTCGAGCCGGCATATTGGAGCGAAACCTGCGGGTTTCCGGGCTGCCCACGGAGGTACCATCCCTGACCCCTGGCTCAGGGGCAGGTGGAGTATACTCGCCTCGTCCGGGCTGGCAGAGCGAATCCAGGACGGAGCATCTCCACCATCCAGCTGGGGGCATTGAGTGAGGGGCATCAGGGGCTGAGGGCGCCACCCACTCACTTCCGCTGTCTGTCACCTCTCGCTCACGTGTGGGGGTCTGGGAAGGGCTGGCCGCGGCATTTGGCTGTGGATTTGGTGGAATGTAGGCAGAGGTACTGCTTCACCTCTGGGTAGCATGTGGTTCCCTGCTCTGACTCCATTCTGTGGGCCAAGTGGTTCTTCCGTACAGTCCATTACTGCCTACTCCCAGAAGGTAGCGGGGGAGGAGGACACAGTCACAGGAGGAGGCGGTCTCCATAGCTATAGCAGCTTCTCATGGCGGATAACAGTGGCTCTGAATCCCAGAGCCAGGAAGGAACATCGTTTCTTCTTGTCCAACTCTTTCACGCTACCTTTGGGGAAACTGAGGCCTAAAGAGAAGAAGGTTACTTGCTTAGCCTCTGTTCTTAGTGTCTCAGTCTGTTAAAATACAGCGTTCTGGTCTTGCAATCCAAAGTTCATGGCCCCAGATGGTCCTGAGTTGGGATTGGAGGAGAAACAGCCTCCCTGGGGTCAAAGGTCACCACGGACTGGCATTTATGTGGCTTCCTGCCATGCTGGGGTGCTCAGTTACTGTGTAGCGCTTGGTCCCATCTCTTCCTCACAGCACCATCACAGAATGTGCACACGTCTTAGCTTTCCATCACTGAGACAAAATACCCAACACCTGCAACTTATAGGAGGAGAGGTTTATTTTGGTTCAGGTTGGGAGGGTTCAGTCCATGGTTGACTGGCTCCAAGGCAGAAATGGCCTGGGGAAAGGGCTGGTAGAGGGAGGCTGTTCACCCCATCACAGCAAGGAGATTGAGAGAGGGGAGGAGCTGGGGACAAGAATCCACTCTCCCAGGCGTTTTCCCTAGTGACCCAAACAGCACAGTCACTTATCACCCTATCAGTGGGTTAATTCACTGATGAGTAGAGCGCCTCCATGATCCAATCACTTTTCAAAAGCTCCACTCTGAACAGAAGACTTTTGGGAGACATTTTATATCTAAATCATAACATGACAGCATGGCTGTCTCCCTTCCCAGATTGAAAACAAAAGTTCCAGAGAGATTCAGTGCCTATGTAAGCAAGTATGTGGCAGAATTGGCTTTCTTTGCTTGCTTCCTCTGACCCCAAATCTCCATTCCTAAATCCAGGATTCTCAGCCTTGCTGTACATCAGAAACTCCTGGGCGGACTTAAAAGCACCCATGCCCGAGCAGAAACCCAATCTGATGAAATCAAGTCTCTGAAAGTGGGGTCTGTGCATCGATAGGTAAATTATACTGAAATAGGACATTCTTCCAGAAATGTGTACACATCCTAAGTGTGTACACCTGATACACATTCATAAACTAATGTCTATACAGCTAGGACTGATGCCAGGAAACCCAGCACGGCCAGGGCCCAGAATGCCCCTGGCGTCCTTCCCTGTCACTCTCTGAACTCAGATGACCAGGACTCCTTCCCCGTTTCTGGCCACCACACAAATGGAATTATTTTTTAGTCTTTTGAGTCAGAGTCTCTCTATGCAGTCTAGGCTGGTCTTGAGCTCACTATCAGCTCAGGCTGGCCTTGAACTCACTATGATCCTCCTGCCTTGGCCTCCCAAGTTCTGGGATTACAGGAGTGCAGGACCACCCCTGGCACACAAATGGAATTTAAAAGTTTGCATTTTTATGATGGTTTCATTTTGCGGCCATTCTGCCTGTGAAGGGCATGGGCATTGTTGCTCTGATTGTCTGTCGGACCTCTTTACCAAGAGAAAATAAGAATTCTGGTTGGTTCATACCCTTCCAGGGCCCTGCATTGTCTAATGTCTGTGCTTTCTGTTTTATTTACTTATTTGCTTACTTATTTATTGCTCTCGAAGTCAAACCCAGGGTCTTTACACTGAACTAAATCCTCCGTCCTTTCTCCTTTTCTTTTTTTTTTTAATTTGAGACAGGTTCTTTCTAAGTTGCCCAGGCGGGGCTTGAACTTGCAGCCCTCCTCTCTTGGCCTCCCCCAAGAGCTGAGATTATAGGTATGCGCCACTACACCTAGCTTATGTTTCCTGTCACCCAGCCATGGGGTATGGTGTGGAGTCACACTATGAATTAGTCTGCATTTCCCTGGCTGTGTAGCACCTAGGCATATTTATTGGCCGGTTAGGCAGACTCCTCAGTGAAATACTGGCTTAGCTTTTCTCCAGGTGTCTGTTGTGTTTAAAGCTCCCCTAGTGATGCTAATACACAGTGGAGAGCTCAGTAGCTCAGCCTTGAGGGGAGGAGGCTTCGGCTGAGAGAGACAGAGTTGGTGGAACCAGGGCAAAGTATGTGTTTGTGTGTGTATAGTGTGTGTTTGTGCAAAAACTGTGTGTGTGCAGTGGGGGCTATAGAAGCCGTAACCTTGGGTCCCATTGCCTCTTTGGAGCAGCCAAGCTGGAAGTCCTCTTAGGTACACACACCAAGAGAAGGTAAGAAACTCCTGGCCACGTCCCGGGCACAGAAACACTGCCAAGGTGGCTGGGCCAGCAGGGGACAAAGCCTAGAAGGAGACCCGGGAGCTGCTTGCTGTCCCAGAGGCCCCACTGATTTAACACCCTCTGAATTAAGGGGCTTTCTGCAGTCGGCCCCAATGGATACCATCTTTATTAGGAACAAAATAAGGGAAGGTCACCTCACCACATAAACCAGGAAAAGTGACATCAGATATTGACTATATGAGACGGGGATTAATGATGGTTTGTTGACAGGGAGGCAGAAGCCAGCCCCAGCTACCCCTCTAAGTGGGGACCTGGAAGCAAACATTTCATTTTGACGTCTGCCAGAGTGGCCCAGATAATCAGGCTTCTCTGAGAGGACGAGCTGCAGGCATCAATAAAAAAGGGCAGATTTATCCTCCCAGCCTCTTAAGCTTGGCATGGGCTGGGATCTACCTTGAATCACAGCGAGGCCTGGGTGGACTTCTCACCCCGGCACAGTGAGAAGGGGGAGGGGTGGGGTGTGTCACCGTCCCTCAGCGCCCCTGCCTTCCCTGGGAGGCCGAGATGACAGCTTCCTAAGGTCCCCGTGTCTGCCCTGTGGACACACCAGGCCCGATTCCCTCTCACAGGGCGAGGCCTGGAAGAGGCCAGCCAGGCAGTATACCGGGTCTGAGACCAATCCCAGAATGTGGCTACCACAGAGGGGCCCATGTCCTTTCTCACTATGTCCTGTCCTGAGCTGCTTCGATGATTTAAGAAGGACCCAGGTCCAGCATACTCAACGTACACAGACTTTGCTCCTGGGCTTTGTTCCAGAACAATCATGTTTCCTGTCTCCAGTTTGTGGAAGAATCCCAAGATTACTTTGTCTGGTCGTCTTGAAAGGAACCTGTTTTTCTGCTTAGCAATGATCATTCTGTAGGGACCGCTTAGTCCTTCATACTCACTTTACATCACCATCATCACCATGTTTGTTGAGAATTTACGATATGCCAGGGACTCTTCTAAGCATGCTGCACATTGGACCTTGGGCTGTTCTTGAAACAATCCTACTGAATAGGTGCACTTTTCCCCATCCTCTTACAGATAGGAACACTGATACCGGAAATGACATCACTGTCCGTGGTCACACAGCTACATTATAGAAAGAGATAAAGACCCAGCAAAGTAGAACCTCACGGATCGAGTATAGATGTTACATCTGAGGTTGCACATGCTTCCTCTCAGGTCTCATCAAAGCCCTAAGGCAGGTGGTGTGCTGATGACTGAGCTAAGGCTGTCATAACACAGTGCAGCACACTGGGTGGCTTGCAGAAAGAACCTTCTTGCCTTCTCATTCTGGAGGCCAAAAGTTAGCAAGGTCAAGGTGGTGAGAAGGTCCTCTAGGGAAGGGTCAGTTCTAGGGCTCCCTCCCAGCTTCTGGAAGTCCCTTGGCTTGTGGCACAATAACCCCAGTCTTCCCATGGGATTCAGCCACTGTAAGTCTCTCTGGTCCAAATTCTTCCTTTTCATAAGGGCACCAGTCCTATGAGATTAAGACCCACTTCAATGACTGCACCTTAACTTGGTCACATCTGCCAATATCGTATTTCCAAATAGATCACATTTGCAGTACTTGGGTTTAGGGCTTCAGCAGCCAGGGGAGTTCAAGTCAACCCCATAAGAGATAGGTATTCTTTTACCAACAATGAAAATAAGATGCAGAGAGCTTCAGCAAGAAGTAAGATGCAGACACTGGCCTCTAGTAAGAGGCAGGACACGTGTGGGTCCTGACCTCAGAGGGGTGACAGTCTATACCCACCTGGGATCTGAACACTTGGCTCGGGGTAGCACAGAGGTCTGCAACTCAGTACCACTCCACTGGCAGAGGCTGTCTGGGCCTCTGAGTCGGGAAGGGTGCAGTACCCTTTGGAACTGAGGTTAGACTACTCTAACAAAGACACTGGCTCAAATAAGCTCCAAGTTTATTTCATTGTCATTTCAAAGTCTTGGGTTACCCAGAACAGGAAAGGCTGCCTGTGTCTGTTACTCCTCCAGCTGCCAGGAATCCAAGCATGTGCTACGTTGATTCCCCTGAGGTAACGGCTCACCAGCACCCTATCTGCATTCCAGCCAAAGGAGAGGGAAGTTAGGGAGAACACCTTCCTTTGTGGTCCTTTGTGTTACAGGTGTACCAAGAGAGCTACGCACATCACCTCTCCTCATTTCCTTTGGGAAGACTGTGGTTGTACGGCCACTCCTTTCTGCCCAAATGTCTGGGAGATATGGCCAGGGTCTAGTTACAGCCATGCAAAGCCGATAAACCTCCAGCTAGATCCATTAGGAAGAAAGAGAAGACACAAATTACCAGTATCGAGAATGAAAAGAAACACCATTACTGATTCTGAAGACAATAAAAGGATAAGAAAGAAGTATGAATAACTTGTTCCCAATAAGCTTGCTAATTTAGATCAAACGGACAAATTCCTTGAAACAATCAAATTACCATTTATTCACAAAGAAACAGAGAAGTGTTAATATATCTCTATATCTATTAAGGACACTAAACTCATAGCTATAACTTTTCCAATAAAGAAAATTCCAGGCTCACGTGGTTTCTTTGGTGAATGATATCAAACATTTAAAGAGGAAATAATACCAATTTAGTCAAATGCTGCTATGGATTAAAATTCTATGTTTAAGTCCTAGTGCCCAGTGTGTTTTTGGAAATGGAGCCTTTATAGGGGAGATAATTAAATTTAAAAGAGACATTGAAGGTGGAGTATAGTTGTGGGACTAGTAAACTTACGAGTACACATCAGGGGGCTCTCTGCCTTGGTCTCTCTCTTCCATGTGAGATTACAGGCAGAGAGGGGCCAGGGGAAGGCAGAAAGAGATCCTTCACTGCAATCCGGCCATTCTGGCACCTGTTCTTTAAATTCCAACCTCCTATCCTATGAGAAAACAAATCTCCATCTTTTCAGAGATGAAGTCTATGCTGCTTTCTTATGACAGCCTGAAATGACTAATACAAAGGCATAAAATAAAGGAGGTGAAAAAGCTTTCCAACTCATTATGCCAAGTCAATATTACCTTAATACCCAAACTGGACAAAGAAATAAGAAAATAAAAAATCATGGCCCAGTGTCCTACATGAACATTAACGTAAGAAACTTTAGCAAAATACTAGCAAAGTGAGTGGAACAATATGTACATATTGATGCAACATGGCCAAGGAAGCCTTGTTCCAGTAGTGCCAGATTGCTTTAATACTAAAAAAACCCATCAATATAATTCACTAAAGTACTAATAAAATAAAAGAGAAAAATGATCGTATCAGCAGATGCAGACAAAGCATTTGACCAAAGTGCAAAACCAAATTAAAATAAAAACTCTTAGCAAATTAATAATAGGAGGGAACTTCCTCAATTTGATTAAAAGCATCTACAAGTATCTTGTAGCAAACATCATACTTAATAGTGAAAGATTTAATGCTTTCCCTCTTGTCAGGAAATGTGAAGGGTCTGAGCTTACACCCTGCATACAAAGCCGCAAGCCAATCACAGTTTCATGGATGCTGTGTTATCCGTTTATGCTGCCACAACAAAATACTGCAGACTGTGTGGTTTATACAATAGAAATTTATTTTCTACGAGCTCTGGAGGCTGGAAAATCTGAAATCGCATTTCTAGCAGAGTTCAGGCTTTAAGAGAACCCTCTTCCTGGCTCGCCAAGGATAGCTATGCCTTATATGCCTTTCCCTGAGAGCTCACTCAAGGAGACAAACAGCATGACAGGTGGAGAAAGAGAAAGAGAAAGAGAACAGAAACACAAACTCCATTGGACTGGGGCTCCGTGGAGGCCCCGTGACCTCACTTAACTTTCATTAACCCTTTATAGGACTTCTGCCCAAATGAAGTTGCATTGGTTATCAACTTACGCAATGGCTGATCAAAGTGGACAGCATTTTAAAAAAAATTACAGTAAAGGACACTTTGCCATGAATCCCCTGCAGAATACTCCCCACCACCTAAAACACTGATCTCATCATTCTGCCTTTTTCTGAAGCAGCTCTGAAAGACCCCTTTCAAGTCTTCTGAGGTATAATCAAATGCACGGTGAACGTTGCTGTTGAGCGCCATCCAACAGAAAGGCAGATTCACAAAAATACTAGGGCAATCCACTTTCCAGCCCCCCTTCTGTCTCTCTTAGACAGAAGCTTTCTAACTCTCAATACATCTTCCTACTCTTAACCTTCGAATTTCACATGGCGTGTCCTCATCCTCTTCCTTCACCAGATCTCACACTGTGGAACTTCCGCCTCTTCTCCAAAGTCAAATGGCCATGAGAGGTAGACATGTGGAATCGATTCAGGACATCAAGGCTGCCAGGACAACACAGATAAAGATACCCATGAAAGAGGACTTCCAGAGCTGCTTCAGATAGGGGCAAGAATGATGGGACAAATATGTTCTTTGCTTTTGTTTTTATTTTTTGGTACCGACGATCGAACGCGGGACCTTGTACTTGTGAGGCAGGCAGCAGAACCACTGAGCTAAATCCCTGGCCCTGGGACAAACATGTTCCAAGTGAGGGGATGGATGGTAATGCATCTTTTACTTTAATATTTTTTTAAAATTTAAGCATGCATCGTATTCTGTGATTACATTATCAGCATTTGACTTAAAACTCAACAAATGACTCTCATGCTCTGGGCATGATTCCGTCTATAGCAGGTGGTGGCAGGAGATGCAGGATTCCTGGGTCAGAGACAAAGGGCGCATTTACTCACTGCCCAGCAGGTAGAATGAGTTTCATGCTCTCATCAGCTTTCCTTACTCCTCATGTAACACCAGGGCTATGCGGATGTTCCACTTGCAATGGGTATCTGTCATAGCTAAGGGAACCCCAGGCTTAGGAAACCCCAGCCTACTATTAGGAGCTAAAGCAAGCCCGCCTGTTCTTTGTTCTGGAGGAACTATATAGTAAACAAATCTTTCTGCTTCTCCAGAGCCAGGAATCCCCTGTTTTTCCTAGCCTGTTTGCTGTACAGAAATTCTTGAAAAGATAGCCCAGAACAACAAGTGGTCAGTGCTTCTACCTATAATCATTTCTCTCGTGGAAGATAAAACTCTTGCAGAAATGAGAACAATCCCTGGAGAATTATTTCCTAGTATCTGTGGGAGGGAGAACAAGGCAGTTAGGTTCACTCTCACCGCTTTAACTCAACAACATACTGGACCTACCGCCAGTGCAATAAAGCCAGAAAGCACAGAGATTGGACAGGAAGAAGTAAGATTGTATTTGTAGATGACATGGCTCATTACATGTGAAATGCCAGGGAGCTGGGATTTGCTCTGCAGAACGTGTATTAGAAATAATCAGTGAATTTAGGAAGATTTCAAGATGTAGGGTCAAATACTAAAACCGATTTTATAACATATATACTATATAATAACCCTTTGCAAAGTTTCGTGCACAATAGCAATAAATACTAAATTATATTGAAGAAAATAAATGCAGGACTAAAATATACAAACCATGCTGAGAAAAAGTGAAGATCTAAATAGCTGAAAAGATATTCCATGCTTATGGGTTGGAAGGCTCAAAATCATTACCATAGAGTCTCCTCAAATTGAGTTCTTTAGACAAATTCATTGTAATCTCCATCATAATTCCAGTAAAAATACTTATAGAAAGTAAAATGCTACTTTTAAATTTACAGGGAAATGCAAAGGACTTAAAATATGCAAGGCAGCCTTTAAAAAAAAGGTTTATGTTATTTATCTCCAAGAGATATTGTAAAAAATACACAAATCCAGACAGTATAGATTTGCATAATATTCAACAGATAGATCTATGGCTCAGAATATATAGTGCAGAAATAGACACATATCTAGGGGCACTTGATTTTCATCAAAAGTACCTTATCAATGCAATGGAAAAAAGAAAATTCTTCTCAGTAAATGGTCCTGGAATAACTGAATATTAAAGTGGAAGAAATATTTGCTCACACACAAAAATTAATTTGAAATGGAGCACAAACCACAAAGCTTCTGGAAGAAACTGTAGAAGATTTTCACTGTGTCTTGGGGTACCAGGGGTTCCTAGACAGGATTAAGAAAGACAACAATAAAGAAATCATTTAAAAATCAAACCTCATAAAAAGTAAAAAAAAAAAAAAAATCCTGCTCATCAAATAGCATTATGGAGAAAATAGGCAGCCACAGACTGGGAGAAATATTTACAAAACAGATGTTTGACGAAGGACTAGAATCTAAAATGCATACTTCATTCCTACAGATCAATAATAAAAAAGACAAAGCAGTAAAAATTGGCAAGAGATTTGACACCGACCTTTGCAAAGCAAGGTAAATGAATGATCAATAATCACATAAAAAAGGGGCCCAACATCATTAGTTACCAGGGAAGTATAATTTCAGACAACAATGGCACATTGCTACATACCCATTCACGTGACTGAAATTAAAGACATGGAACATCACTGGTGCTGGTGAGAATATAGCACATTCACTCCTATACTGCTAATGGCAATGTTGAACGCTACAACCAATCACGTTGGAAAATTCCGGCAGTTTGTTACAACAGTAAGCAGACATCTAACCCATGATCTAGTAATTTTATTTCTGGATATTTATCCAAACGAAATGAAAACATATGCCTACCAGAAGTATTACAGAGAATGCTTCTGTCAGCTTAATTCATCGTTGCCAAAAAATTGACAATAATCTAAGTGTCCATCAGTAGGAGAACAGGTGGTTAGACTGTAATACAGTGTGCACTCTATTCATTCACGGAACTATTACTCAGCCATCAAAAGGAATGAATTGCCTTCTCGACACAACATGAACAAAGCTCAGAAACACTACGCACAGTGAAAGAAGTCTTATGAAGAGGCGTGTATGTTGTTCTTTTCTATTTATGGAAAATCCTAAAACTGGCAAACTATTTTATGGTAAAAACCATCGAAACAATGGTCACCTTGGGGGTGGAGGCAAAGATGCCAGAATAGGGGAGGAGGCAGGAGATTTTCTGGTGTGATAGAAATGTTTTAATTATGCTGATGTGTGCACTGTCAAAACTCATCAAATATTCCACAGAAGACTGGGGTATTCACTACATGTAGATCTTACCTAGAAAAGAGCTGTAAGCAAATATTTAAGTTGAGTTAATGATATGTGTACTGGAGCATTTAAAGGTGAATTGCACTGATGTCTATAATGTACTAAGAAATAAGATGCTTTAGTGGATGGGTAGATGAAAGGAGAGAATATATATTATATAGCAGAGATACATATTATCAAGCAAACATTTCAATATGTTAATTCTAGGATATAAGTGGCAAGTGTGTGGATGTCGTCAAACACTTCTTTTATCTTTTCAATGTGTCTGAAATTTTTATGATAAATGTTGGAGAGAACATAAGGACAACATCGTCGGGGGAAAGGTTTATAATACGACCCAAAATTTAGGGAAATAAAACTTTGCCATATAGACTGGCAGGCTTTGTTTTTAGGCCATCAACTTGCAGCAAAGGCTGCTCCTGAAGAACAGAGATGACGTGAATTAAAGAACTTTCTCATAGATGAATAACCTCGGGGCCCGTCATGTCCCTTTGCTGGGAAATGTCCTGCCATCACTGGCGTCATTAGGAGGAAGGAGGACGAAGTCACGGCCCCACACATCCGTTCGCAGTGCCCATGTGCCGATTGGTGCCGATCATTGCCATCAACCCATTTGTTCACTTAAAACAAACAAATGATTACTCTTTGGGGACGAAACACCTCGAGTCTAAACTCGATAATTACTGGTTCATATGAACATTCGTCAATTATTCTGTCTTTCTGCTCCGACATGTAGACCTTCTGAGCTACTTTATTTTCTCTCCTGGAAGAGCAGTCCAGGAACTTTCTTCTATTCCCCACCCTAAATGCCCAATTAAAACAAAATGCAGTGGGTCTTACACACACACACACACGCACACGCATGCGCGCATGCTCAATAATAGGAAAATGAGAAGCATTTCATGTTAGTGTAAGTATTGTAGTTTCAACTACATTGCAAAGTGTTTAAAAGCTCAGTAAAATAAAATAAAAGTGTTTAAAAGCTCACCGTGCCAGCTAGAGCCATGTCAGGTGCTGGGAGAGAGAGATGTTCGGTGCCATCGGAGGCCGTGACACACCCCTGGGGCGGTATCCATGCCCTGTTGTCGGGAGCTCTGTCCGTCCCAGGAAGAGACCTGGATTAGAAGATGCACCGCCTTCCTGGGCTTCACAGCAGGTGTGAGGAGACCTTTAACTCGGAGACATCGCGCGTCTCACCCAGAGTAACGCGGGGTAAAGTCTAACTCTTGAACAGTCCTCCACGGGCCGGCTTCCTGGAATGGGTGAGCTGCTGGACGTTGGAACACGGCGGAAACACGGATGCCACGGGGGGAGCGGGGAGAATGCTCTAGAGGGCAGGGAGTGAGAGAGCGGAGGGAGGCTGCACACACCCTGACCACCACGGACACAGAGACGCTCACTGGCCCACGCTCCACCATCCAGTCCTGTGCACGGCTCCTTGGGGCCAGGTGCTCACCTTGGAGAGACCCGCAGGCCACCTCCATAAAGCCATCAGGAGCCTAAGTTCTGCTGAGAGCCGCTCCTTCCCCTCCCCTGCATCCAGAATGTCCTCGAGGCTGAGGAAGGGATGGTACCTGGCACGCTTTGTCACTCTGTCCCCTCTCTTCCAGCCCTGCTGCAGAGGAATCTGAGAAGGCACTGTCCGTACCAGGCCCGGGTCACTGTGCATTCTGGGCAGGCATCCCAAGACAAGGGCCTCAAAGACCCGGCCCTAATAGCTTGACAGACAGCCTCATGGCTCCTCGGGGTCCCAGGATGGAGTGTGACAGTCACATTAGCCCTGTGCCAGGCCCACCTCCCTGGCTTCTCCCTGACCACTGCAGGAGCCTGGCTCATTGTTGCAAGGCCTGGATGGCCGACCTGGTGACCAGGGCTCGGGAGCCAGGGAGCATTTTGAGATGCTCAGCTTGCATTACCAACCGGCTGGGTGGCTCTGCCCTGTCCCATCCCTGTCTCGTCACCTCTTCCACCCACCTCAGACACACACATTTTTTCCTGGAACAGGGCAGGGAGTTAGGTTGAATCAACAACTCTGGCTTTCCCGGTGCCAACACCATCTGGAAAATGGATTTGTACCCTCATAAAAGAAGGCTCAAGGACTGAACCAATGGAAAAAAATTGGGCAGCAGGTTGGGAATGTTGAGCTGGATAAGAGGCCCACAGTGACCGTGGTGGCTGATTATTCTAGGCAGATTTACAAACCACAGTATTTGGTTATAGATGTTCATTCAGCTGACATCCCAGGAATTGGGCACCAAACTCAGGGAGCCACCCTGAGCTGGGCATGAGGAGGGCAGGGAAGAAGCAGAACTTCTCTTTGGCAATTAACCCAGGACAGCCAGGAGTTTAAAGCCAGTGGAGGTGGAGGTAGAAGTGGATATGCAGATTTTATTAAGCAGCTATTACAGTGCCTGGCAGGAAGTCAGCCCCCTCTCCCTTTCTCTTTCAATGGGTGCTATTACTGATATTCCAGAGACAGAGTCAGGGACACACAGACTGACAGAAGAGTGAGCAGGTGGGGCTGGCAGAAACATGGAGGCAGAGGCTAAGAGGATTTGCAGGGTGTCGGGGGGCAAAGACACCTCACCAACTGTTGAGTTCAAGGGCAAGACAGTTACTGAGACTTACCGAGGCTCTTGTCAGGTTGCTAGGAAAGGAACCTCCAGCTTTATAGATGCCGATGTGAGCTGAGGTTGGGCCTGAACTTTGTTTATAATCAGCGAGACATCAAGCTGCAAAGACCATGCACTTCCTACCTCTTTTTATTGCCTCTCACTTGTGGGATCCTGCAGGTACGGAGGTGAGTCTGTGCAGGCTACAAATGTGGAAGCTTATGAGCTCAGGGTCTTCTGGTCTCATCAGACCTGAAGTCTAGTGCAGACTCTACCCTCAGGGAACCCTGAGATCAGGAACTGGTCGTTCTGCCCCTTCAGAGAAGTTTCAGCTCCCAGGGACTTCCTAGAGGATGGGGTAGAGATGCGGCTGGCTTGGCCTTGTCACGTAGGCTGCCTGGGCAGGGTATGGGCTCTTTGAAGCCTTCTGTGCAGTAAAGATGGAGATTAGGTCCTTGCTGAGGGTTCATCTGTGGCCACACCCCACAGGAAGCAGACAGGAAGAGTGGCGTGGTGCCCAGGGTTGGACAGAGAGGGCCGGCTGCTTTCGAGTCCACACCCCACGCTGCTGCAGGCTCTGTCACGTGGTGGTGCCCACCGCCACAGTGCTCCAGCAGCACTACAGACAAGTGTGTTTCACTCCCCACTAGTGCCTGAGTTATTGCTTTCCCTTGGCCTCCAATGAAAGGAGCGTTTTATTGGCTTGGGTTTAGAAACAAAACATAAAGGTGGCTTGTTTGTATTTTCTGACAAGGTAGAGAGAGAAGTTTCTGGAGAGAAGAGAAGTGGGAGGGAAGGGTCAGGCCCAACGAGGAAGAAATGATGGCGACCAAGGACCAAGAAGAACTAGCGTAATGCCCTGGGGGCTAGGAAAAGGGCACAGGGAGGTGGTGCCCGAGGAGAAGAGGGAGGAAGGAACCGAGGAACCGGCACTGTGAAGGGGGGCAGTGGCCCCTTCTCCCGAGTGCCTGCACAGCAAGGAGAAGCTCAGAGCTAGGGGCAGCCGTCAGCTTCAACAGAAGTTTCAGCTCCCTCGAGATGCTGCCTGACTCAGGTGCCAGCCCGCAGAGTCACCCGAAGACCAAACAGCAGGGATGGGATTTTCTCAGGTTTTTGGGACCCGGGTCACCACTTATTTCTGCGCTGGGATTTGAGACTCCCAAGGTGGCGCCTAGTGCTTCCCTTTTTGTGAGAAGCAGAGAGGAGAGAAGTTTTGGTTCTGGAGCCTGTGAGCAGGCCCTCCTCACTTGGCTCAGTGACAGTGCCACCGCCTGTGGGCATGGAGAGGGAGTGACCCCAACCCACACCTACAGCTGCTCCCCAGGGCTCAATATTTGTTTCCTTAAAATCTTTCTGACACCCCCGGCTTATGTGCCCACAGCACCCTCTGTCCATCTTTAGCACGGCTGGTGTCACACCATATTTGTAGTTTGATTAGGCTTGACACTATCAGTTAAATAGCAAGGGAGGCTGTGGAGGGCAGCAGCTGTGTCTTGATTACCTTTGGAGCTCAGCACAGGGCCAAAAACACGGGCAGCACCCAGTAGCCTTCGAGGCAAGGGAGGCGGAGGAGCAGCAGAGAGGCTGTGTGATGGGCGGGTGACACACGACCTTGGGTGCAGACAACCATTAGGGCGATGTAACAATGCCGCATGGCCGGGAAAGACTATGTTTTCGAGGTTGCCATGCTGATCAGGAGCGACACGTGTAAACTACCTCACACTGATCCTGGAATGCACTGTTGTAGGTGCCCGGTAACTAGTAGCGATGTTAGATCCCAGGCCCTGGGATCGATCCCAACACGTAGCCCCCACCACCCCGTCCCGACCCCCTTGTCACTTTCTTCCATGGAAAATCTGGACAGTTTCCCCAGAAGGCAGATGTGGATTCTTTCATGGGAGGAAAAGAGTCTTCTTGTGTCTCTGCCAGCACTGTCAGAGTGTCTGCCACAGGACTGTGGCTGGGAGGTGCAAGCATGCTTCCTAATTTGAGATGATGGTGTTTGGAATGCCTGTCACTGGCTATATTTAGCTCTGCATTCTCCAAATAGCATCAGGGAGGAAGTGTCTCTCAGCTAAACATCTCCCATCCAGCTGGAAAATAGAGTGATCATAATTATTATTTTTGTTATTGATGTTATTAGTTATTGATTAAATAAATTCTTGGGACTTGGGTTCCGTTGACATCAGAAAAATGGCATTTAAAAAACACTAAGGATCAACAGCCCTTGTATGCTGCGCTGTCAAATAAGACACACTCTACATGTAAGGAATGTGGGTTTCAAGGAGCAGATGTAACCTGTATGCCAACATTAGTGCTGAAACCACAGCCCTCTCCATTTGGGGGCTTTGTTAGGTGCTACAGGAGTTTGTGCAATGATGTTTAGCTGGCTTTGACCACCACTGGTTCATCCTCATGTCTGCCTCTGCTGTTTAAGGTCTTCTCCCAAGGCTCAAGAGGCCATGCGGAGCACTGGATTAGGAGCTGTGACTCTGCCCAAATTACTGTTGTGACCTTACTGCACTTTTCTAAGCTTCAGATTCTTCATTACTTACCTGCCATGTGTCATCCGTCCACCCATCCACGCATTCCTGCATCTATCCATACGTTCTTCCGTGATTCATCCGTCCATCTACAGGTTTAAAAAAACCCTTCGTGTTCGATGGGGAGTGCCAAGGATCCAACGGAAGTGCTGGCATCATTTCCACCTTCTAGGACCTACCTGCAGCCCCTTGGTAGGAGGGGCTGCGTCCCCTGACACATGCTCCTGAGAGCCATGAAGAGCAGCCCCTTCCAAGGAAAGGCAGCAGAAGCAAGGAGAATCCCAGATTGTAAACACTGTAGAGGCCCTTGCTCCTGGTACTGAAGAGTAATGGGAGATGGCTCATGGTATCCTGGTTGGTATGTGTGTGCAGACCTGCATGTGTGCACACACACACACACACACACACACACACACTGCCACACACTCCTTCCTGTCCCAAATGCCTTTAGGGAACTCTGCAAAAGCGATCCTGGGAAGCGCTGGGAGGAAGAAGAAAGAATCACTGCCAAGCTGCCACGGGTACACGGGGGACCACGGAAGGTCAAGGGCGCGGGCTGCTGGGAGTGGTGCGCTGCTTGTCACTCAGGAGTCACTTCCTCGAGGAAGCCGCCACAGCGCATCAGCCTTGGGCGAAGGTGGACTGAATTCCACTAGGTGACCTTGGGCAAATGCATTTCCTAGCTGGGCCTCAGTTTTCTCATCAGCAAAATGGAGGAAGGCTGAGAGAATGTGCGTCCTGTGGGGTCATTTCCGTCCTTAAGAATCTCTTGTTTCATGGATGAGCGATTTCCCCAGACATCTTGCCTCTGACAGAGTCTGACTTTTTTAGATTCTCCACTCAGATTCCGGAATTTCATGCCCTGATCATGCATCCCCTTCATCCCTGCTCCTTCATCTTCCCCCCGTGATTGCCTCTATCCCAGCCCTCTTCTGCTAACTCTGGAGCCTCTGCAACATCTCGGGATTTGTCCATCAGGCCAGAGGTTCCCCCCTCTTGTCGGGGGAAGCTGTGTGCACAGCTATACCTAGACCCGTCCGCAAGACAAGAGGAGCCGGGTCCCAAGAGGGTCTCCAGCACTTGTCCGAGTTAATAGGAGAAAGGATGAGAGGAGAGGGACTGAATTTCAATCACAGTGTGACTATTGGCCTTTCTGAAGTTTTGCTGAGGGTTTTTTCACCTGGTTGGCTCAATATCATTAACCAAATGCTTGTCTCACAAATCGGTTTTGGCCCCAATTCAAATTTAATTACATTCTAGCTAAGTAAAAGCAACCAAGAAAGGAGGGGGGGGAGAGAGAGAGTTAGAGAGAGTTAGCGCTTATGTTTTAGACCAGACAACTCTTAAATCTTCAATCTCCCCAAGAATAGCAGGCATCATGAGGCAGGCACGGATGGCTCAGCCCTGAGTTAGATGTGAAGAAATAACAAGGTTCTTGTAACGTGAAGCTAATAAACACTGCCCACCAGCACTGGGGAGAACGGGGAAGCTGACAAGAGTTTGAGCCAAGTGCTTCAGCTGCCTGGTTCTATACCTTGGGGGCCTCTTTGCTCCCTCTATTGTCCACTATCTAAAGCATTCAGACTTTCTCCCCACATTACCTATCATATCCTCTTACCAGGAAACTAATTCACACTAAAGCGTAAGTGATCAGTGACGACCTGCCCTTCCGCTGTTGAGAGCTACATTTTATCAAGAATAGAATGGATAGAAGGTGTGTTCAAAAATATGGTGAATGTTGAAATTGAAAAGGGACTCATGACAGTGAAGGGTGCACTGCCACTGACACCCTCAGAATACTCCCGCTCGCTTTGAGTGCACTTATCCCATCATTCCTGTCACTGTTGGAAGCAGATCTGAAGTCCTCTTTCACAAGGGGCCCTAGTCGCACTGTCATGGCTGCCTCGGTGCACTAAATTGATTCAAACTATTGACCTTTCGTGACCGTTCTGACTTCAGGGAAGAGAGAAGTCACACAGCACCAGGTCTGGTGAATCAGGTAGGTGAGGGCACACCGAAATGTTTCTAGTTGACAGGAATTGCCATCCCAGCAGCAGTGTGTGATGGGAAGCTGTCATCGTAGGGATAAAACCATTTGCCCATTTCCCAGGCTGTTTTCTATGAACAGAATTTCTTATGCATGCTAATAAGCCTTCCTCATATTCAGAGTTCACCACAGTGTTCCTGGGTACAAACTCAACCTGTACAACTCCGCCAAAAAATCATCATCAACCTCACCTTGAGATCGCACCTGGGTTGATATACTTTCTCCTCACAAAGAGAACTGGGTGATTTCCACGGAGAATGCTAAACCTTGGCCTCACGATCGCAGCCCCAGACCCAAGTGTCATCTTCCACGATAACATTTCTTAAAAAGCTGGAATACGAAACAGCGTAGTCACCCAGCTCCAGTGTAACTGACAAATGCTGTTTGGCTTTTGTGTTCAACGGTCAAAACCAGGGCACAAATTCCATACTCACTTGCCTCATGTTCGGATCTCTTGTTAAAATGCTTTGAACAAAGCCATAGGTGAAATTTGTCACAAGCTGTTACTAAGGTTCAACACGCTGCCTCTCACAGTGGAGATCCCTGCCTTTCCATAGGTTTGCATACGGCACATATTCACCATATTTTTTTTATCACACTGCACAGACAGAAAGACACCACCAGTGCCTTAAAGTGAAATGAAAAAGCTTAACCAGAGAATAAATGAAGATGTGTTGCATGGCCACAAGTCTAGACATCTAGGCAACAACAGGTCCACGACAAATGAAATGCTAGTATAGGAAGACAGAAGCAGGTGGGAAGGGACAAGAGACTGGTCCAGGGTGACCCAAGTTCTTACAGAAGAGGAGAGCAGAACGCCAGCTGGGGAAGGGTGATTATTTTCCGTGAAGAACGGGATGAGGTGGTAAGTGCTCATGTGTGCCCAGGAGGTACCTTTCCATGGCCTTTGATGTTCTTGCATCATTCAGAGAGCCTTAGGTGAAAATTAGTTCAAGAGTGGAGTCCAAGAGTCAGAATGCATGGAGAGGAGTGTCAAGGACGGGACCAGGGGACAGCAAAACTATAGGGACCGCTTAGGTGACGAGCAGTGGAAACAAAGCCAATGCTACCACAAGATTGCAGAGCAAGAATGATTTTTCAAGCACTCAACGTGGGAAGTGGTAAGGAGAAGCTAGGTAAGTAAAGCATTGTTGGGGGACGGATTCACCGGATGTGACAATTATGAAGTCGCTGGTGTCCTCAGCAGAGGGGCTTCCATGGGTGACTGGGCTCGAGCCCACTAGATGATGAGTTGAGAGATGAGTAGAGGGACAGGAAGAGGAGAGGGCGAAGGCTTTCTTGTAGAGTATGTGGCTGGTAAGGGAAGGTGAGATGAAAGGGCCCCTGCAGGAGACGGTGCATGCTTGGACTTGCATCTGTGCTGAGCGCCAACCAGGAAAGGTTGATGCAGGAGTGGGAGGATTGACAGAATGAGTTCCTCACAGACGTAGGGGAAAGGCTCCACATTGTGGATGGAAGGATGATATTTGGGCAGAGGAAAGTATATTTCCTTTTTTTTTTTCCAAAAGGAAAGAAAGAATAGGTTGATCTTTAATGGGATTGGGGGAGTCCAGGCCTTGATGTGACAATTATGAAGTCGCTGGTGTCCTCAGCAGAGGGGCTTCCATGGGTGACTGGGCTCGAGCCCACTAGATGATGAGTTGAGAGATGAGTAGAGGGAGGGGAAGAGGAGAGGGCGAAGGCTTTCTTGTAGAGTATGTGGCTGGTAAAGGAAGGTGAGATGAAAGGGCCCCTGCAGGAGACGGTGCACGCTTGGACTTGCATCTGTGCTGAGCGCCAACCAGGAAAGGTTGATGCAGGAGTGGGAGGATTGACAGAATGAGTTCCTCACAGACGTAGGGGAAAGGCTCCACATTGTGGATGGAAGGATGATATTTGGGCAGAGGAAAGTATATTTTCCTTTTTTTTTTCCAAAAGGAAAGAAAGAATAGGTTGATCTTTAATGGGATTGGGGGAGTCCAGGCCTAATAAAGTGAATCTTAGGGACCGCCCTGGAAGCTTTATTATCTACTGAGATAGAAATGAGCGAGAGCAGTGGCCTTCAGAGAAGTTGAGAACATTTCACATCAACACCCCAGAGAGTGAGGGAAAGACATCTCCCAAGTTCAAGTCCCAAGAGGGAATAAGGAGCCAGATGCCATGTGAGAGCCAAACTCTGGTCCAGGTTGAGGAGGTGGCTTTTCTTCCAGGGCTCAGGCGCAGAGGTACAGGGATAGTGGAATGGACAAAAGTGGCGGTTTTCAGGATGCATAAGGATGATGGTGGTTTTTATGAAGAGAGATGATATAATGTTCCCCGGGAGATAAATCTTTAAAAGAATCCAGAAGGAGGGAGGAAAAGAGAGGAAGAAAGGAATGAGGAAACACTATGAAGACTGAGTAAGAAAATACGTTTGTTTGGACTAGCAGAGTAACTTCAGTTTGGTCCACAGATATTGTGCACAGAACATCATTCTAGGCTGGCTACTTCCTGGCTCTTCTCCCTACCTCCTCCATCCTCCTCTCTCTTGCCTCATTTAGCAAGGCTTGATGTGATTACAAAGGTACACCTGTCACCCCCTTCCTCCCCCCAAAATGTCTTCAAATTCAATCGACACCCAAAATAGAAATTATTTTGTATTACACACTATTTGGAATTCTGGGAGCTTCCTCTTCTCCTTCCATTGACATAGGTAATCAAAACCAAATTATATTTGATCTTAAATAGCAGGTATAATCACACCAACTGAGCAATCCCATTCGCCCGATGGGCCTCTCGTTCCCCACCTTTACCATGATGGAGGTGAAATAAGTGATTCTAAAACTCCTGCCTGCCTCTGATGGTGTTGTTATGTGCTCCAGCACCCCAGCCTGGCTCAGCCCCGTCCAGCCCTGTCCAGCTCTGCCCAATCCACCAGCCACCCCCTTTGGGTTTCAGCACCAAAGCTAGCGCTCAGCAGGAGCTGCTCGCAAAGGTTTCAAGGAAAGTAGCCTTCCCGGACAGGGTTGCAAAACTTGTTTTAACCTTTCTGGATCTGAAGTCTCGGGAGAATTGTGTAATTAACCTAGGTCAAAGCTGCAGATCCCTGCTGCCTGTAGCTGGCTAGATAGGCAGAGTGGTGTGAAATTGTTGACAGCCACAGTAGAGGGGGGAATCATAATGAGATTTATGGGCTCTGGATTTGCCTAGACTCCCTCTTCTCCTGCCCTCTTCTGTCCACTCCCCAACCAGTTCCACCAATTCCTGGCGATGCATTCCTAATGACAGGTGTCTGCCTGGGGTTGCAAGAGGGGTTCCCAGAAGGGAAGGGGAGATGGGCTAGGTCTGGAGGCAAGTATGATCCCAGTTCAGCTCTGCCAGGTGTCACCTCTGTCTAGGGGACTTCATTTATTCAAGACAGGATTAGGCCAGATGAACTAAGAAGTTCCTAGCAGATTGTTTTAGCCAGGATTCTCTCAGAAGCAGACCCCGAGACTAAGCCTTGAGAGCAAGTAGTGAATTTAAGTGAGCCCTGGGAGCTCCAGTAGGGCACTGAGGAGAGAAACAGGAAAGTACAGGCAGTGCATGTCTGCAGATGACCAGGTTACCACTGTGAATGAGTGGAGCTCAACCCCACCAGGAGCTTGTGGGAGGTGGTGCAGGGTGTGTTTGTCCCTGAGTTATCCAACTTGAGGGATGATGAAGCCATTCATCACCAAAGTGTCATTCACCATTGATTGGGGGCTTCTTTCTGAGTATTAACCTCCCAGTACTTACAGCCTTTTGGTAGGAGAACCAAGCATGCCATTACTGCCAGAGGAAACCCCCAGGCAGGAAGATGCAGGTGCTTGCAATAAGAGATGCTCAGCAAACACAGAAGCAGTGATTGCTGAGGCAAGGTGGGCAGGGCTCTCACAGTATCCGCCGTGCATATTTAACACCCACAGAATCCTGTGACTTCCTTTGGCCAAATGAAGGATAAAATGAATCACTCACCTGGGAAGGACAAGTAGGAAAATAGTTTTGGGGATGTTTTTCTTTTTTTTACTTTGAATGTCTGAACCCTCCCTTCCTTTAAAGCTGAAAGTTGCACAGTCTGAACAGTTTTCCTGAATTAAAAAGGCAGAAAGCTGGTATTACAGTCTCAGATCTACTAGCTATTATGGGTGAACTAGTCGACCTCTGTGAGCGTCAACTTTTGCACCTGCAAAGGGGGAATATGAGTAGTTACCTTGCAGAGCTGTTGTGCTAATTAGAAGCAGTGGGCAAGTGGTCCAAAGAAGGAAGCAAGTGATAGATTTGGCTGCAGCAGGGTAGCTGATGGAACCTTGTCTAGTTCCTCCAGTGTTTTGTCCAGTGGGCCATGTTATAGCACAGAAAAGAGAAGGAGGAAATAGAGCTGATCCGGGTCAACCTGAGCATATAGGGAGTGCACCGATGTGATGGGGGAGTGTGGCACCACAGGGAGAGTGTGTGACAGAGGGGGAACATTGTGTTCCAGGGGCCATGTATGCTTCTGGCTCTAGGTGAGACCTCTAGGTGTTACTTCTGATAGTAGGCACTGAACCAGTTGATAAGGAGGATAGGAACTAGACTCAAGGAGACAGGATCACCAAAGTTGAATATTCCAGGAGAGTTCCCACAGTGAATCTTAAAAAGGTTCATGATTCAGAGCAAAAACACAGGGGAACCCTAATGGTATGTGTGTGTTACTTCCACCAGAAACTTCTGTAGAGATAAAGGAAGAAAAGAAGTATTCATTCCAGTCCATACTTGATGGAAGTGGGATGTGTTATGATGTCTAACTATCTGTCTCTTGCTCTTGGAAAAAGCTGGCATCACTTTGGAATAATCAGACTCATGCGGAAGAGGAATACAATCACCTTGTTTCATGAAAATAATGGTCAGGAAGAAGGGATTCCTATGTCTTCTAGTTATGAGCATGGATTTGAACCGACCCTGAGAAAAAAGGAGTTTGCATAGAAAGACATAGAAGTTTTCCAACAGGGTGACCTCTTGGGTAAAAGAGAAAGGTTTGGGGAATTCAGGCATGCATGTGCCTGTAAGGTGCACCAGAAATGGAGGCCCAAAGCATCACAATGGTGCTCCAAGTGGGTTGGCAAAGGAGAAAGGGTAAGACAAAATGAGAAGGGTGGAGGATGGAATGACCATTTGCTCAGAAAGGAAGGAGTCTGGCATGTAGCCCTCTGAGTGAAAGGGAGCTGTGGGCATTGCTGAGCCAGTCTGGTTGCAGTTACTTGTAGGGACTTTGATTGCCAGCCAGGGCTGGCTTTAATGACCCTGACACTTGAGTACAAAGCTGGTCCCAGTGCCACTGTCCTCACCGCACTCCTGGAATAATGTGTTGTGATGAACCACCCAACCCCGTCTCTTCAAGAACCTCCTTCACCAGCAGCCACTGCAGACCACCCTCGTGACAGACAGCAGCTCACAGCTGAGGACAAGGAACGGCGGGAAGGAGACAGAGATTGTTGGGAGGGAGCCATCCAAGTGAAGAGAAATAGACAAGCAGGGACAGAGGGAAGACCTTGGGGGAAAGGAAGACCGGGGAAGGATAACAGAAGGATTATGACGCAGAAGAATGGAGTAAGTCAGGTGTTCCCAGAGGCTCCAGGCTGAATGAGCAGAGAGACCATTTCTCTCCTTGATGGTGATCTGCATGCCACAAGTGAATCTGTTTGTGATAGCAAGGAAACCTGGCATGCAAAACCTAAGCAGGAGACCCAGGAGAGGGTGACACCTCCACTCAAAGGGGACGCCATCTGTCACATTGTGTGAGAATCTCCTTTCTGCTTCCCCAGCCCTCAGCCACACACCCCTCCTGGGGCACCGAGCACTGTATCCCAGCCAGCTGCCTGCCTGCCTTCGCTGTGAGGCCACGACCTCTTTGCAAGCAGCTGCCTGGGCTTCCATATTGCTTATCGTTGAGAAGAAAACCTAAGGTCGGCTTGGAACACATGAAGGCTTTGAAAGTTTAGGGAATTTTTTAAAAGGCAGTTGGGAGCAGGAACGCTGGGTTGAAGATGCAGCACAGATGTGCAGATGTGAGGGCAGGGAGGTCTTGGTGGAGAGATCAAAAACCCAAGGTGGACAGGCGTTCCAGCGCAGTCATTCGAGAACTACTTTCCAACTTAGTGCGGAAAAGCCAAAGTGGATGCATGTTAAAAAGACACCTTGTCCCGCTTTCCTCAAAGTCCTATGAATGCTCCACAGTCGTACCCAGAAATATTATTTAATTTCCCTCCACAATGGCTCTGAAGACCTGCTAGGTCTGAGAATCTATCGTTCGCAAGCACAAATCCTTAGAAAGCAAGACCCTGAGAGTCCTTGGGTAGCATGAACGCTTGCAAAGGAAAAAAAGCTGAGGCCCAGAGAGATGGGCTTCACCCAGGGCCATGCTGACAGGATGCCAGGGGGGCTTTGGCCTTTGTGCCCACCACACTCTCCGGGAAAATCGCCTCCTTGGGACCTCCAACTCTGCTCTGAGCGCTCGAGGCGCTGTCCAGCCCAGCGTGGTACTGAAGCACGCTGTCCCTCAGCGGGGCCCACTCCGGAGCCTGGCACTGCTGTGAAGAACTCTGGTGAGGGGCCCGCATTGCGGACTGCTGCAGTGCCCGCTGCAGTGGTCCCTGGCCCTCCTCTAGCCCCAGCGGGTCGCCATTTGCCGCCGCTGTTGGGCGGGGCCATCTCCTGCGGTGCATAATCCAACTTCAGTCTGGTTATAAATGACTACAGTGCAGGGATGGTGACCCCTTCCCCTGCACGTTAGTCCGCTGCTCGCTGATCGATTCCCTCCTGAAGGGACCGCACAGGCAGAGGAAGTAGATTAAAATATAATGTATTGCATTGAAACTTACAATGCTATATAATATCCAGCCGGATCTGCATATTCACATTCTCCTCCCGCCCTCCAATTTCTCCTAGAGGTTCCCATTGGGCTTTTCTCGTTTTCTCGTTAAGTTTTTATCGCTGCCGGACAAAGAAATTTAATGACTTGAGGGGCTAGAAGGGCCTTCAACATTATCATCCCATCGTGCTCCCTGTTTCTGGTCCAAGAATATGAAAGTCTTGAAGGGCTATCTTCTCTGCCCTCGGACTTGGCCCAGGGGAAAGGAGGAAGGCTGACATGAACCAGTTGGGTAGTTTCCACTTCACCCTTCACCCACTCTGTCCTGTCTCCTTCGCACCTGGCCGTTCATCCGCAAAGCTTTGAGCTGGGAGAATCAGCTGATCTGCTCTGCGACAAGCCCCGCCCACCCGTGCTCTCATTAGCGTCCCTTTCTCTTGATTGGAAATCATGCTACACAAATGCCCTGTCTCCAGAGGCTTCAGATGGTGGAAGGGCAGGTACCAGAGAAAAGAAGTCTGCATTGAAAAGAATGACAGCTAAAGAATCCGATTTAATTTGATGGCGCGATGAATATTTAAAGTTGTACAAAGAAATACAGGAAAGCAATCAGGCTTATTCAGGCATGTGCTCCGGGGAACAGACCATGCTCCCCGTGTGCTGGCGAGACGGGTTGGGAAGTGGAGGATGTGGGTGTGGGTGGGGCATACATATAAATAGTCCGTATTCTTCCTGTTCTTTGTACCAAGGTGCAAAAGAGCTTACTAGTGCAGTTCAGGGAGAAACAGGGAGGGGGGATCCTCTCTGCTAATTGTCACACGTGCTGACACCCTAAACAGTTCCTTTTTTAACATTGAATTTCTAATATCTTTGCTTTGGAGATTATAATATTGAGACATGAATCCCTTGGCAAGTGATTCGGGAATCGTACACGCTGAGTGATAAAGGCACCTGCCACAGAAACAGGAGGGGACATAAATCTCCTACCTTGTGTGTGGAATGCCTAACAGTGCCCCTTCTCTGGCAGAGCAGGGTCATCGGATACCTCCCAAACTGCAGATAACTCATTTTAAACATGCATGGGGCATTTCCATTGTAGATCAGCCCTTACTTCAGATACGGGCATCAGAGAACAGGGTGAGATGGAACCTCCTGTCTTCAAAAGGCTTTTCATCCTCTCAGAGAGGTAGAGCTGTGTATACAATAGCATAATTGAATCCAGCACAGAAAAGCAGATGAGCTCACTGCTAACGGTGCAGAAGGAGATCTGCCCATGCCAGCTGTGAGGACACAGAAGGGCTCAGATTCGTCACTGTGGCAGTTGTTGTCCTGATGCTTCTGCGTGAGCACACACCTTAATACAACGAGTTGCTGCTAGGAATGCCTGAGCGTGTATGCCTGCGGGTTCTTCCTGGACACAGGGAGCCAGGTGTGCTGGAGAGCTAATGCCCCAGAAAGCCTTTGGCCACTCATGGATGGCTAATAGGTGGGTATTCTGCAGTGCCTCCCCCCACCCTGGAGCAGGTAACTCAGCAGATAACCCAGGGATTCACAGGTGGCACCAAGTGACATGTTCTCTACTGACATATTCTAGGTCATTTCCCAAATGAAATGTGTGCACTCGTTCCCCTTTCTAAAGGTCTGTGTCTGGAGGAAACCAAACTAGCTCAATACCAATAGATGACATTTATTAAAATCAAACAGAGCAGGCACCATGCCAGTTTTCCATATCGTTTCCAGTGCCTACAACAATCTGGAGAGGTAGAGATTGCTGTTTCCACTTTACAGATGAAGAAACTGTGATGCATGGAAAAAAAAAAAAAGGAATTTTCTGAGGTTACAGGAAAAAGGTAGAGTCCTTGAGCAAAATATATACCAAAAACTCTGTTAATGAATGTTCTTTACCTCATCTCTGAACCAGTCCCTGAAGGGAAAAAGTACCCCTTTGAAAGTGTGAGAAATAGGATAACCCCTTCCCTTAAAAATACATACATGCACATACATGTAGATTTACCTGTATGTTTTGGGTGTGTCCTGGCACCCTTTAGGATCACCCATGGGCTCTAGATTGAGAAGCTCTTTTAAGAAGAAGTAAGACATTACATGCCACAATATCCATTTCTGGGAACCCGCAGAGGTAGGAAAGCTATGAAAAGGACCTAGTTCATGAAAACGTGTTGGGGGAGTGGCAGGCAAGCAGTCCGCCTAGATGGCAGAGCAGTCAGAAGGGTACAGAGGTGGCTGTTAGGGAAAGGAGGATGCTCTGGTTGAAGGAAAATGTGGATGGAGTATTTGGGGGGGGGACCCAATATCCCAAGAGGACCCAGACTCTGGATGAAGTGTGAGAGCTCTCTGGCCTCCACTGTTGGCCTGTTCCCAGGACTTGTGACCTTCTCAATACCTACCCTTTGATCTCGGTGCCCCCAGGTCTTCATCTCTATCCCACTTTTGCTATCCAGATACCCAGTCACATCCTGGGCTCTGCCATCAGGTGAAATCGTCTCATCTGGAAAACAGAAATCACCCTATGTATTTCAGATAGAGGGAATTCAACTTAGAGAACTTGTATCAAAGATGGTTGTGCAAATCAAAAGAGAAAGATCTATTATGCAGAGGTTGGAGACTTCAGGAAGCCACTAACTGTTTGGGAGCTGAGAAAGCAAAAGTGTCATAACCCATTTCCCAGATTCTACACTCCCTAAGCTAGGCGCATCTGCTATGGAAGCCGGGGAAAACTCAAGAAGAAACACCCCTGCTACTGTGGCTTCCACTACCAGAGCAGGAATCACCTGCCACCTTCTCCTGTCACACAAATGCTCCCATTAGCAGACCCTATGGTGGGCACCCAAGTGCATCAGATAGCAGGTGAGATAGTTAATTATATGTTAACTTGTCTTGAGTGAGAATCGCCTAGCAGATTAGTCAGTCATGGGTGTGTCTGTAGGTGCCTGACACACAGGCCAGCAAACTGAGGGGGAAGATCCACCAGGGATGTGGATGGCACCAATCAATAGGCTGGTAGCTTGGAAAGAATAAAAAGGGGAAGAAAAATGAAGTGCTTCGTTTTTTGGGAGGTGCTCTGGTCTTCTCCATTGCTTTTGGACATTGGTCTCCAACTTCTTCAGCGTGGAGAATTGGAGGTTGAACATATTTTATGAGGAACTTTATGAAGAACTTTACAAAACATGGAGAATACATTTTATAAAGAATCAGAAGAGCAAAGTTTGAATGCTCCCAATATGAAGAAATAATAAATAGTCATTAGAGATGATTATCCCAATTTGATCATTACACATTTTATACATGTTTGGAGTTATCACACTCTATCCCATAAATATGTACAATTAAATAAAGAAACAAAGAATCCAACTGACAAAGAAGTCTTGGGAAGGTGTTTGTCAAGGATCCAAGCTCACGGGGGTGCAGGGGAGAGTATGAAAGGGTGGGAATAGTTCTCCTGCCAACACACAGCATCAGACACAATCCTCAAAGTTTGGGTCCCCTATACTCCTCTGGTCTGGCTACAAATTCTTATTCTTCCACCCCTTCCTCTATGTCTACTGAACTCCTATGTCCCCTTGAGAGCAAGACCACTGATGCCCTTTCCAGTAAAACCTTGACTGTGCTCCTTCTCCTCACTCAGGATCTACTTGTGGGGAGAGTCAGGTTGCTCACAGTTAATGCAATCCCGCTGATTCCTGACGAACCCCCAAACTACACAGCACACACACGTTGGTTCTCTCCATTGACTCCAGGTTGGCCAAACAGGCACAAGTCCCCCGACCTCACCGAGCTCTCACCACCACAAAACATGAGCAATGGGTCTCCCTTCTGCCTGAAACATTGGCGTCCACCCTCGGACACTACCAATCTCATCCCCAAGGAGCTTCACAACCTTCCTCACCCTCTTCCACCTTAAGGAATCCAGGCTGCATTTCCCTTATACCTCTATTGTCTCCACATCTTTGTCTGTTTCTGCTGGTGTCTAAGAAAGAAGGGTCTCCTCTTCTTCCTGCCCTCTCTCAGAGGATGGGCCTCCCCGTTCTCTACCACTCTCCCCGTACTGGCTGCTCTGTTCTGGCTCACTCCCAAGTTTCCCACCCCCGGGAAAGTCTTTCCTTCACTCTGATTTCTCCTGAGGCCCCATCCCACCTTCCACCCTCCTTTCACAGCTAAACTTCTCAAAAAAGTATTATACACTCACCGCCTCTACTTCCTCACCTCCCACACAGTCCCAGCCACTAGCAATCTGGTTCCCACACCCATAATGCTGCAGAAATTGCTCTCTTAAAGGCCAGCAATGACCTTCAAACTGCCACACCCGACAGCTCACCTGACCAGCATCATCTTCCCAGACCCACCTCTCACGTCACTGTTTAACCAGCCCTGAGCCAGGAGGTGTGCTGTGGCTCACAAGTATGCTGCGATTGGTCACCGGGTGGGCCAGGCACACTAGACACGTGGGTGATCAAAATACAGAACTAACTGTGCCGCCTGCCGAGTCCCCTTTGTGTTTCTTTCCACAGCCTGGCTGCCCAATTCTATAGTCTACGACCTCAAGATGGACCTTCTCATTATATAACAATGGGATGGAAATGGGTGAGGGTGGCAGAGGGGTTTCTCCTCTGAAGGTAGCACGGTTGTACCAGGTCCTTTGGTACCACCTGTGCTTATTGCTGCCTGGATGTGACAACTCCCTCAGTATTCACACAAGTGCACAGTCAGACCAGTCAGAAAGTCAAGTCCCCTCCACTGAAGGGCAACTGTTTACTTATCCTCCGAGTGCCATGTAATATTGCTTTCTTTGTGAGCCCTGGCATGGGACATTAGAGAAGCTAAGCTCTAAGCCCCTCTGTCTCCTCAGTTCCTTTGCAGGCTTGTCTGTCTCCTTACCTGGCCTCTCTCAGTAACAGAGAGACCTTAACCTGCTGGTGCTACATCCACTGGTCCATCCGTAGGGGCCAACTGAATTCTCCAATGGAGGAAGGAAGGGCAGCGTGTCTGAAGGGCTAAGCAGGACCATGTACGGAACAGATGAGTAAGTGTGGGCTCCCATCCTCCACCTTTCTCTTACCTTATACTTTGTCCTCTGAGGATTTCTTCCATTCTCGGGGCCTTCACCTTCATTCTACCCCTGACCGTTTCCTCCACATATTTGTCAAATTGCGCCCCAGACAAGAGGATCTAGATGTCCCCAAGTTCTCAAGTACTGCCCCATCCAATACGGAATCTATGACTCCCCCCCCACCCCTGTTTCCTCTCTTCTTCCCAATCTCTCCCAAGGACACCAGCCATCCTTCATCCTATGATGAAGTCCTCGGGCTACACTTGGTCATCTCCAGGGTCCTCTCTATGGCATTCTGTCTGTGTATTGTTATCACGGTCACTACTGGGCTGACCTCTTCTTCATCCTTACCTGGACTTTCTCCCAGTAACTTGATAACTGCCAAGTGAGCCAGTTTTCTGTCACAGTAACAAACACCTGAGGCAATCATCTTATAGAAAGAAGAAGTCTGTTTGGGCTCACAGTTTTGGAGGTTTCAGTCCATGGCCCCATTGCTTTGAGTCTGTGGCTTTCGCACATACACAAACACGCTGCATCACGGCAACAGCGTGAGGCCAAATTACTCATCTCATGGTCAGAAGAGGAAGAGGAAGAGATTATGGCCCCAGAATTCCCTTCTGGGGTACAGCCCCTAGTGATCTAAAACCTCATTAGGGCTTCCCCCTTCTCCTGACAGCACCACAGGCTGGTGAGGGAGCCCTCAGCACGTGGACAACCGAGAGACACTAATCCAAACGGTCACAATGATTTTCCTTTCTTGGGTTCCTTACTTCAGCCATCCAATTCCTACACAGATCAGTTCAAAGCCCTGCAGTGTTTTTCAGGGATCTACAGGAAGGAATCTGGACCCATCACCCCTGTGTTCGAAGCAGCGCCAACCGGCCGTGTGCTTATTTCCCAGTACACCCATTAGTGATTACAGAAAAGCAACAACTGACAGCTGAAAGCAGAAGTCACTTGTGTTATTTAATCTCCTCTCACCCACTCCCTATTGTTATTCCCACTTGGAAACACAGAAAGGTTTCATAATTTCCCAAAGAACTTCCCTTATAGATGGGGACTTGAACTTCAACACAAAGGGTCTGTATCCTGAATCCACATCCCAGCCACCAGGCCTTCTTCTGCCCTGTGATTTGGCCACACAGGAAATGCTCCAAGGTACCAAACCCACTGTACCGTCCTGCCTCTTTCCTTCCACCCCGCTGGTACTGCCAGTTTCTCTCATCTCTTTCCTAATCAAAATGCTGTCCCTCCTTCACCTGTCATCCGTCACCCTGCCCTTGAAGCCTTATCTGACTTCTTTGCTTTGAGCCGATCTCTACTCTGTAAATACACAATGTCCCCTAGACTTTCTGTTTTTATTTTATTCTCTCTGCACTGTGATTATTTGGGTACTTGGCTGGCCGGTGCTACCAGAGAGCAGATGGGGCCATGGCCAATTCTTCCCTTAATCCTTCTGTGTAGTTTTCCTGTGGAGCCACAAAGGCAGTTTTATTAGATTAAATTGAATTATTGTCCTGCTCAGGACAGGCACAGGTTGGTTTCTGCTCCATTCTCCAAGTCCCTTTGAAAGAGAAGCCAAGGACTTGATTAAGGAATGGAAAGAATCCTGTAGTCAGTCAATTCTTATGGCGATAAATCTCTCGGGTGAGCGGTGCTAAGGCAGGGACGTAAATGACTATGGCCGTGCTGCCCCAGTCCACTGGATTATAAAACAAACCACATACGTATGACTATGTGTTCCAAACAATACATAAAAGGAGGCAGGGAGAGGTGAAGGAAGGAAACACGAGCTGCTAGGAAAAAAGGGGGATTTGCTCTGGCCGTTTTGGGGCAGAGATGGTGTTTTCTCTCTATTACTTCTCCTTAGATTGTGATTTTCCTCCTATTAATCCTCCTTAAACAAACGTATTTCCCAAGTGGCCTGTTCTAGCTCATGAGTTTGTGTCTTAGGGTTAGAACTACGGATCTGTTCCCTGCCAACTCTCCTACCCAGGAAATTACTTAGCTTCCCTGTGTCTTGGTTGCCATATCTTTAAAAGTGGGATAAACCAGTCCCTGTCTCACTGAGTCTTTATAAGAATGAAATAAAATAATCACCATCCAGGGCTGGGGATTTAGTTCAGTGGTTCTGCCACCTGCTTTGCAAGCACAAGGTCCTGAGTTCGATCCCTGGCACCCATGAAAAAATAATAATAATTACCATTCAGAAAGAAGCTGGCACACAGTCCCTGCACTCTTACTGTTAGCCAGAGGTGTGGGCTTCAGAATAGACTGGTGAGGCAGGTGCTGGGCACAGCAGCCAGCTGTGGTCCCTCCCAGATCCCATGGCAGGGGACAGAACACCACCGAAGTGTTTATTGTGCCCTGCTTTGAATGGCTCTCTCTTTTCATTGACTCCTAGAGACCATTGAACCTTGACTAACTGAGGCCCAGAGAGAGAGAGAGAGAGAGAGAGAGAGAGAGAGAGAAACAGTTGCCCGAGGTCACACTAGAGAATTGGGTTCTGGATCCTTATCTTTTCCACTGGTGATGGTGA
Organism: Fukomys damarensis; assembly: GCF_012274545.1. Lineage (NCBI taxonomy): Eukaryota > Metazoa > Chordata > Mammalia > Rodentia > Bathyergidae > Fukomys > Fukomys damarensis. The sequence goes on along the minus strand of NW_022900932.1, from coordinate 7,261,341 downwards.
TGGTTCTACCACACCGCCCAGGTTCCAGGATCTGGTTCCTGCCAGCTGGAGGGCTCTTCCAGGCCAGTCCTGTCCCCCAGCCTTGCGCTGGCCTGAGGTTAATGCACACCAGGCTACACTAGGTGACTTGCCAGTTGGTTGCATCTTGGCTAGAAAAAGAGAGGCTGCCTTGTCCACAGAAGGAGCCTGAACCTGGGGTAAGAAGCCTCGGTTTGTAATCTGGTGCCTTCAGTCAGCAAGCTCTTGGAGCGGGGGTGTCATCTGCCTGGGACTCAGTGTCTGACTGAAAAATAGGGGATAATGGCCTCTTGATGTGATTGCCATGTGACTGTTGGGCCCCATCAGTGGGGAAGCATTGGAAAAAAAAAATTGTAAGTACTGCAGATTGAACCACTGAATTTCATCCCTGGCCCCTTTTAATTTTTACTTGGAGACAGGCTCTCACTAAATTGCTAAACTGCCCAGACTGGGCCTGAACGTGGGATCTTCCTGCCTCAGCCTCTCAGAGTGCTGGGATGACAGGCGTGCACCACCATGTCTGGCCGAGCGTGTGCTTTAGATTGCAGGCCACAGAGCTAGCATTGGTGTGGAGCTCTTCTCTCCAGAGAAGGACTCTGTCTTCCCTCTCCCCCTCCCTCTACCTTTTATCAAGTGCTAGGTGGTGCAGGAAAGACACAGTAAAGACTTCTCTGATGATTGATTACATTACAGTGGCCAGGAAGTTCTGGTCCTTGGGTGCATTGGAAACATACTGCCAGGCCTGGGACTGGAGCAGGAGGCTGGGAAGGGAGCAAGGGGGAGGGGAAGTGGATGATAGAAAGAAACTGGATTTAGAAAACAAACTCCAGCTAATGGCTGTAGGTGGTGTTAGTCATTCTGTTAAGGAATTTGAGGATACATATGCATACTAATAGGAATCTGTTTGGTTCTTACTCCAGCCTTTGGAAAGGAGGGGCTGGGGAAGGACACCGGAAGTGAAAGACCTCCCGGCTCTAGGTCAGAGGGCTGCTGTACGCATGTCCTCCAGGCCCAGGGGACACACTGGGGAGGGGCTGGGTGTTGGCCTGGAGGAAGCTGAATGAACCGGGTGCTAGAAGGCAGGGACAACTCCGAGACTCTGGGCCATGCAGCAAACTCAGTGGCAGAGATCCCAATGCCTGTGTGATGGGGTTCCAGTGCCTTGCTTGTTCCCCTGGCCCACAGCTGTTTTACTGACCACCGTGATGGAGGGAAGTTCTGAGAAACATCCAGTGACCCCCAGGATTGCAGACTGCACCCCCACTTTAATACAGCAGGTTTAACAATGTCCACCCTGTGATTCCATGGCCTCAGGTACCTGGTCCCACCTTGCTGTGTAACCTGAAGCTCTTGCTGCATTTTAAGGCAATTTCCTGTCTTTTTCCTACTCCATGAGACAGCAAAGAGGGGTGAGCTTTTGTCCTTTGCACTGGGGTCCTTCTATGGAATGCCAAGGGCTGGACCGACTCAACTTTCTTCTCTGGCTGAGTGGTCTCTCCCTCTAGCCCTCCCCGGAGACTTTCCCAATGAGACACTGAGGTTCCACTCAGCAAGTGGGTGCTGGGAACCGGCCATATGCCCAGCGGTGCACCAGGAAATCAGTGCTTCCAGTCTAGCCAGCAGCCAAGGGGTACAGACAACAGGGCAAGGCTGGGTAAGGAGTGACCCAGGGACGTAGGGGGAGCTAGGATGTCCTTTGCACTAGGGTTCTGAGGTCATGTTGAGGGACGGAGGGCAGGGTGGCCTGTGTATTTGCACAGTCCTTTACTGTGCAGGGACCACAAGAAAGGGTACAGATACACCTGCCAGTTCTTGCTGCAGCTCCCTGGGGAGTCATCCTCCACCCTGCACTTCAGATCTTGGCTCTAATCAGAAACAATGACAGATGCACAAAGAGCCTTAAAATTGCTCACACCTTAGGCCAGTGATTCGTTCAGAGGGTCCAGCCTGACGGAAGACAGAAGCGTGCGGGCAAAGACTTGGGGACAAAGATGTTCATCACAGCGTTATTTAGAAGGATGAAGATGGAGCACCCAGGTGCCCTCCATGGGAAGAGTTGTGGGCAGTGGCTTTTTCTTTCTCTCTCACAGGAAAATGCCATGGCCTCTTTGGGGAGTCCTGGCTTATCTCCATGGTCAGAACCCAGTAAAGCAGGCAGGTGTTTGGGCTTGCTCAAGGAACCAAGAACTCCACCATCATATCTTCTGGGGGTTTTCCATGGTACACGGTGGCTGTGGGATGGCTTTTCTTCTGGTTTCCCAACATTATCAGGGTCCTCCCTCACAGCAAATTCGCTTAGGGTTTCCCAGAGCTGCAGAGGCTCTTAGAAAGACCCCTTTGAAGGGAAGGGACTCATCTGTCCTCCTTACCTGACTCCTAGCTCGGGGCTCAGTTTACACTGAGGCAAGCGTCCCTGAAAAAATAAGCAGTATATCCTCAGAACTTCCCACAAGCCAGGCCCCAGCTCTTCACGGGGTATCCACCTCCTCTTCTCAGAGCTGGGCAAACTGCTCAAGGGGATTGGTTTACTCTGGAGCAGGATTGGGCCATCCTTCCTGTGCCTGTGGAGGCGGCTCCTTCTCATCAGTCCTTTCTGCTTTTTTCCCCCTCTGTCACATTATTCTAAAGCTTTACTGACTTCCCAGAGCTGATCGTTTTCTGATCTGGTGCCAGCCTGGCTCTGTCCCCACTGCTCTACTCTGGTCCTCTCAGGGGCGACTGTGGGGTGCGCACATAACCTAGATGCTGTCCCACCCCTTGTGGGGACTCAGAGATCCAAGCTTGGGCTGCAGTTCCTCCCAGCTCTCCTGGAGCCCCACCTATAGTATGCAAACCACAGTTCAGCACGGAGGGAAACCCTGAATTACCTCCCTCTCCTTCCTCCCTCCCTTTCCTCCTCCCTTCACACCTCCACCTCCTGGTTCCTCTCCCTGTGTTTTCTTCCTCTTTTCTCCACTTAGCTTCCTTCTCCCCAGGCCCAGCCCCTCCTGAACCCCTGGAGCATGGTCTGGACCATGGAGCATGGACCTGGAGCATGGTCTGTAGCCCACCAGCCCCAGCTTCTGGGGTGCATCTGGGGAGGGTGCCCAGCACCGCACCTGGTGCCCTTCTTGGGCTCCTGCAGATATGCACCCAGACATGTGCACAGACAGACAAGAGGCAGGGCCTTGGGTTCCTCATCCATCCAGTGGAGCCCAGCGGAGCCAACCCCGACTGCAGACACATTCACGTGCCACATGTGCCTCCCCGTGGGTAACCGGGACAGGTGCATGGAGTGTATTAGCCGCCAGGACAGGAGAGGTGCATTGAGACAGTCTTCCTGCCCTGGGGGCCTGATCTGGAGCCTCAGCAGGACCCTCAACAACTGATTTCCGGGAGAGGTACTAGCGCCTCTGGGTAGGTCAGGAAGGCAGAGCCCAGTGCCAGTTCCCCCAGGAACTGGTCTTGTTACCCGCGTGGCAGACAGGGTAACCGAAGACAGGGGACCCTGGACTCCACCACCTACCACGTGCTCGGGGCAAGTCGCTTTATTCTTCAGGGTCTCAGTTTCCAACTACGTCAAACGAGGGTTGTTGGGAAGATCCGACAGGAGAGGAGAGTGGCAAAGATCCGCGGTTTTGGCAAACGTATTCGTGGAAAGTCGAAGCGTGCATGCGTGCACGGGACGCCCCTTGGCCGTAGGTCGAGCGCTAGGGTGGTGAATCCGAACCGGAGGCCCCGGCCCGGTGGGCGCGATCCTCCCAGTCCCCACCCC
>NW_022900932.1:7256026-7256457 GCF_012274545.1 Fukomys damarensis | reverse complement strand
AGCCGGGGGTAGATGCTGCCCTGCCCAGGTGAGTGGTCGCCGCCGCCGCTGTAGCCTCCGGGTCTCTGCGGTCCCGGGTGTCGTGCGGGGCCGAACGCGCCCGAGGGAACGGGAACTTCGCAGCTCTTTCTCTTTTCACTCGAGGACTCCCCTCATCCTAGGGATTCACGCGGACACCCCGTTCTCCGTGCGCCCATCCTTATCGCGAGAGGTTTCTTGTTTTCCCATAGCGGGGGAGATACTCAGGCAGGGAGCGGGGACAGCTAGGCGGGCAGCGAGGCCAGGGAGCGGGAGGGAGAGACCGGGAGGGAGAGACCGGGAGCCGCGGGGAAATGGCACCGTGGAAAGCAGAAGAACTTTGCCGCCAGACCACTCTGTTGCGTCTGGGCACATGAGAGGCTTGGCCAGGCCCGTTGCTGGAGCTGGGTGGG
>NW_022900932.1:7255372-7255923 GCF_012274545.1 Fukomys damarensis | reverse complement strand
TTCGTGCAGCGCCAATAGAGGGCAGGGAGGCATGGCTGCAGTTTGGAGAGGCAGGTAGGGCTGGCAGAGGCTCCTAAATGGGCCTGGGGCTACAGACAGAGCGATCAGGGGTGTGTGTGTGTTTGCGTTGTAGAGCATCAGGGTGTAATGATGAAGCAATATGCAAACTGGCATTAGCATGCCCGGGTGGGTGGGTGTCTCCCACCCAGCCCTGCCCTCCTTCTAACGCTCTCTTGGGCTGTGAAGAGGAGAGCCCTGGAAGGCTGGCGGGGTGGGGGAGGAAATACAGTGCCTTGCTTGGCACAGACATTGGAGGGAGTGTCTTGCCCATCTTCCCGGCAGCCCAGTACAAAGGACCCAGGCAATGAGTTCCTGGGAGCAGCCCAGAAAGCTAGAGCTGGAGAAAGACAGAGCCTGCCTGAGTAGAGACCACAGAGGGACCCAGTCAGACCCATGTCGAGTGCACCCAGCGCCAGCTGCAGACAGACAGACAGAGACAGACATAGACAGAGGACACCTGCGCTTGTGGGAGCTGGAATTACAGGCATGGC
>NW_022900932.1:7254632-7255264 GCF_012274545.1 Fukomys damarensis | reverse complement strand
GCGCGCTCTGCCGCGGGTTCCGGCGCCTGGGCCGCGTTCGCTTCTTCCTTCGCCAAGCTGCCTCCGCAGCCCGGCCGGCTTCCTCCCGGATCTGTGCGTGTGACCGCCGCGTGTGTGTGCGTGCGTGCATGTGTGTGTGCGTGTGTGTACGGGAGAGAGAGAGAGAGGGCGCGCGCACGCGTGGGGGCAGTGTGCGCACAGGAGTGCGGGGGAGTGTGTTTGTGTGTGCGCGTGTGGGTGTGAGTGCCTGGCACACATACACGCGCGCGCGCACACACACACTCCGGCAGGCTCCTCTGAACTTGAAGACACCCCACATTCCAAGATGCCCGAGGTTCCTGGGAATGCCCAGGGCTCTGCGCTCCGGAAAACCCTGCTGGCATCTTCCTAAGAAGGGATTATCTTTTCTTTCCATTTCCTTTTTTTTTTTAATCTGGAGGAAAGGAGAACAAGTTGTGCTTCCCCCCTCCCCTCCTTCCTGCTAAATGCCATGGATATATCCGAATAAGCCGCTCAGGGCTCTCCCCGCGTGGACGTCGGAGGCCACCATCTGCCCGCAGTCGCCGGAGCCCGAGGGCTTAGCTGGAGCCCGACTTGGGCGAGGAAGGATGCGTGGCCGAGCCGGGGAGCCC
>NW_022900932.1:7231884-7254050 GCF_012274545.1 Fukomys damarensis | reverse complement strand
TTCGTGCAGCGCCAATAGAGGGCAGGGAGGCATGGCTGCAGTTTGGAGAGGCAGGTAGGGCTGGCAGAGGCTCCTAAATGGGCCTGGGGCTACAGACAGAGCGATCAGGGGTGTGTGTGTGTTTGCGTTGTAGAGCATCAGGGTGTAATGATGAAGCAATATGCAAACTGGCATTAGCATGCCCGGGTGGGTGGGTGTCTCCCACCCAGCCCTGCCCTCCTTCTAACGCTCTCTTGGGCTGTGAAGAGGAGAGCCCTGGAAGGCTGGCGGGGTGGGGGAGGAAATACAGTGCCTTGCTTGGCACAGACATTGGAGGGAGTGTCTTGCCCATCTTCCCGGCAGCCCAGTACAAAGGACCCAGGCAATGAGTTCCTGGGAGCAGCCCAGAAAGCTAGAGCTGGAGAAAGACAGAGCCTGCCTGAGTAGAGACCACAGAGGGACCCAGTCAGACCCATGTCGAGTGCACCCAGCGCCAGCTGCAGACAGACAGACAGAGACAGACATAGACAGAGGACACCTGCGCTTGTGGGAGCTGGAATTACAGGCATGGCTGTAGATGCTGGTGCTGACCCTGTCTGTGCCCTGCCCACAGTTGAGTGTGTGAGTGTGTGTGTGTGTGTGTGTGTGTGTGTGTGTGTGGTGGCAGCTGTGGCCTCTATGGCCTGATTGGCCTTGTGGGGCTGGGGGAAGGGACAGGATCGGGAAACAGAAACAGACCTCTGAGGCTGGGTGGGGAGGAGCGAAGACAGGATGGAAACTGCCAGCTCCAGGCTGCGAAGTTTCCCGGTACCAGTGGGAGAGGTTCTAGGTGGGCTGTTACAGTGGATGGGGTTGTGTGCAGCTGTGGTGGGGAGCCCGGCTAGGCAGGGCTGGCGCCCTAACTGGGAGGCAGGAGCCGCTGGTGGGGCTGTGCCCAGGGCTGGTTGCCACCCTCTGCAAGGAGTCTGACGCAGAACAGCCTAAGGCAGCGGGACTTGTTTGTGGGGTCCATCGGAGGCTGAAGGGGGTCAGGGTTGTGCAGGCAGCACTCGGAGTCAGCCGTAGGAGTTCGCCACCCGGCCCTTGGCTAGGCCAGAATGCTTGCTGGCTTTCCCTTGTGCTGGCTGGGAGTGCAGAGCTCCATTTCTTCCCTCCTCCCAGCTTCTGCCCAGGCCCCCTGCCCAGCCCTCCATTTAGAGTTTCTGGTCTAATTCCTGCCCAGGAATGTAATTACTTATCTTTCTGCCCTCACTCTGGGGAATGCAAGCAGCAAACTTGGCATTTCTGCTCCGGCCTCCGGAGCTGCTTCTCTGGAGATTGACTCCCAGCTGCCTCTGTGGCCGAAGGACCGGGTGCTTGCTGCGGTGGAGTCAGGTGAAGGGAGGCCGGGGCGCAGGCTCCCTGCTCTCAAGCGCAGGCTCTTTGCAGGCTCAGAGATGTGAGAAGCTGGGGAGCCTGGTCTGCTCTGTGGGAGGGTGAGGGGACCTTCCAGGAGGCCTGGCTGAGGAGGAGGAGGAGGAGGAGGAGGAGGAGAAGAAGCAGAAAGAGGAAAGATAGATGAAATGAGAACAGGGATACTGGTTGAACTAGGCAGCCTTCTGGTCCCCTAAGCTCTGGTTTGGCTAAAGGGGGGAACCTCTTTTCTTAGCCCTGCTCCAGCTCCAAAGTAAAATCACAGATGTGGGGTCTGGCCTCCAAGTAACAAGCATCTCCAGCCCATGGGGTGGAGCAGCCCTGCTTTTGTTGCCGGGGTTGGGGGTGGGATATAGCAGCTTGTGACCTCTTGGTCTGGGGTCTGTGCTCAGGGGCGGTTAGAGGAGAGAAGCCGCAATCAGAACTGTTTTCAGAAAGTGCCCACTTGGCTGTTGCTCTCTAGGGGGCCGCAGCCTGATGGGGGAGGCTGCTGGATGGACACAGAGCCAGAGAGCAAGGCACCATCTGAGATGGCCAAGTGGGGTTGGATTCTCCGCAGCAGCAACAACAATTTGACTGAGTGTGTGTGTGTGTGTGTTTGTGTGTGTGTGTGTGTGTCCGTTTCCTGTGGGCAGAGGTGAAGTTTTAGGTCCAAGTTATTTGAAGGGATCCTCTTATCAGATAATAGAATCTGGTCAGGGTTCAATTTCTGGCTCTGCCACCTCTGTGTTAGACACTCGAGCCCCGGTGTCCTCATCTGCTGAAACGAAACACTGCCTTGTGCCCTGCAGATGTGTGATGGCCGGAAGTTTTCCTGACCAGCCCCACACTCCTCAGATCTGAGGGAGTTTTCAGTTGAGGGGGTCCCCAAATAAAGAGAGGTCTTCAGAGATGCATTCAGCTCTCCTCAGCCCAGGGGGATTCATTGCCAGCATAGAAAGAGTCCAGGAAGCCTCCCCGCCCCCAAAGCTATGAAAACTTCCAGAATTCATAGTAGAAGGGGCCTGGTGCCTGCTTTTCTCCCTCTCTGTTTGTTCTGGAGTTTGATATGAAGCGGAGGCTCTGAGTTTAATAAGTGTCATTTGTTACCCTCCTCTGCCTGCGGCTTGAGTGTGAAATGTCCCCCCTGGACCCATCCCTGTGCCCTCTGACTTGACTGTGTCTCTCACTTCCCCACGGGTGACCCTACCCAGGATGGTGGGTGTCTGGCCCAGGCCACACGAAAGGATGCAGTTTTCGGGCTCCCGGGCTCCGGACAGGGCCCGGAAGTGGGCCTGGCCCATGTGTGAAGTTGTAGGGTACACTCAATCCTCTGAGCTCAGAGGTGGGATATAGCTTGATGTGCCAACTAATGAACCGGCTGGAACAGGGGAGAAGGCGGTCTACTGGAACACGAAGCCCCCAAATAGGACTTTGTCAGCTGTCGGGAAAGGGTCAGGGAGGGTAGTCATGGTAGAGGGACGTAAGAACGCCAGAAAAAATAAACGCTCATCCAAACCAACCAAGAGGTCACTGGGAATTTGGAGAGTTTTATGGGAAGGTATGGAAGAAATAGGATGGATGCTATGAAAAGTTCCTTAGGCTGTCAGCACCAGCTCCTTCGGGTCATTCGACTGTTTATTCTGTGTAGGACAAAGTGGTCAGAGCTTCTCATTAACATTTCAGCAAACTCTCTGATCTTGTGAAGTTGCCACTTATTAACTCCACTTTACAGATGAAAAAAACTGAGGTTCAGAGAAATTGAGTTCCTGCCAGGCCACTAGTAAGTGGCTGAGCTGTTTCTCAGCGTATGTGCACTTGACTCCAGGGTCCACTGCTCACAATTCTATTCATAAATTGGCAAAATGTCCAAGGCAGGGGCACACCAAGGCCGGGACACTGACGGTGGATGTGTGGGTGCCAGTTTCACAGGGGACTACAGTTAACCAACAGGCCAGGTAGTGGACACTGTTCCTGCTGGGACAAGGGGTGGTCAAGGGCCGGTAGGGGAGGGCAGCAAGGGCCAGAGAGGTGGCGGGCTCCGTGTCAGGCAGCTCGGGAGGCCACAGTGGCACATGCCTTGCTGGCTTCTGTAATCAGGGGGCCATCACTGAAGGAAAGGGCACAGGAGGGGCAGGGGACATTTCCCTTAGGCCAGTGTATTGATATCTCCTTAAAGAGGCTTTTTAGATAATTTTTCCTAATCACACCTTCCAGGGGATTTTAATGCCGTAGCTATACTGTGTATCTCCTTATTAGCTGTAAGTATAGCTGTGCTTTGTAACTCAGACGAGATTGGGCACGTTCAGGGTGATATGGCCGTAGACTGTGCTTTATAACTCAAAATATGACCGTTTGGGGCAACACAGTGGCTTGGTGAGACACTGTCTCAAAATAGAAAGAAGTACAAAGGGCCAGGGATGTATCTCAGTGCAAAGGCCTAGGGTTCAATCCCCAGTACTGCAAAATAATAATAATAATAATAAAGTTTTTGGGGGTGTACTTGCCCTCCAGGAACAAAGCTTTACCTCATTGGGGGTGACACTGCCAGCATTGAAAAAATGCCTTAGGGCTCACAGATGGGAGTAGGTGAGGTGGAATCACGGGAGGGGAGAATCCGGGAGGTGGCAGGGAGGAAGACAGACTCACACCACGTGGGGGCTGTGGGCCAGCAGCCACAGGCCCACCAGGAACAGGTCAGCGATGTAACACCCCCTCCCGAGACCCCCTGACCCGGAATCCACCTTTTAGATGGAAATGGAAGGTGGGGGCCAAGGTTGAATTCTCTGCCCTCCTTGAGGTGGTCTTTGAACGGGTCAAAGGAGAGGACGTACGAAGTTGAAGAGCCAGGAGAACTATGTTCTGGGCCACTGAGCTTGTTAGACCATTGAGTCCAAATGTGCCAAGCAGGCCTAAGGAAGGCCAGGGCCTGTGTGCATCATGACCTGACAGTCCTGTTTGTTCTGGGCCATCGCCTTGCCTTATAAGCGGGCACTGTGCACAATGTGTTGGGGTCCTGCAGAGGAGACCCCTGAGCTGTATGGCCTTGCTTCCAAGCAGTAGAAAGCCAGGGTGTCTTTGATATGGACAGATCTGGGCCTGCTTCCTTGAATATCCCCAGGGGCCACAGGCAGTGGGGGCCAGGCCAGCCTGAGGACAGATTGCAACTGTAGAGATGCAACATAGGTGTTAAATTGTGTCAGAGGATTAAGGAGCAAACCTGTGTACCTGCAATTTATCAACCTTCTTGGGCTTGCCTGCAGCGAAGCCTGGGCCTCCCTGGTGGCTGTCTGCGTTAACAGGGCTGCCCTGGAACATGAGAGCTTGCAAACGGCCAAAGTGGGACTCTTTCGGCTCGGTGTGTTTATTATGGGTCTGTCCTACATTAAAGCACCCCCTGGCAGGAGCTGAGCCACATCCACTTACCCAGACACAGTTCACAGAAACAGACAGCAGAGCCACCTTCTTATCCCTCTAACCCCTGTACCAGGCCCTTTCTCCCACACACGTCTCTTCCCAGAGGATCGGACTTCCCTTCTTCCCCCAACTTACGTATCTGGTAAATTTCCTGGGGGTATTTGTTATCGTACCCAGCGAATATTGGGGGTCTGTGGATGTTTTACTTCAGGATAGCTCTAAGTTAAGCCTTGTGACATCTTCTGGTTTTCAGTATGGGTGACATGTGCTCACTCAGCCTGCAGGATTTGGGAAGTTTGGAGAGAGATCTAGGCTCAGGCTGTGGCTCATGGGGGCCTTGGGGTGACAGTAATAGGAATAAAGTCATGCCTGATCTTCTGAACTCCTGGAAACCCTAGAAATGCCCACCAGGGCTGTAAGATTAGTCATTGCCACCCTAAAAGGCATTGGAGATTGGTGGGCAAAGTTGATGCCTGAACTCAGTGTCCCATGTAGTGAAGCCACTATGATACCCAGGATGGTCCTGGCACTTGAGGGAGGGAGGATGGATGGTGGCCCGGGGTCCTGCAGGTGACAGGATAGAGGTATCCTACAGGACAAGGCACTGAGGGCTGGGTGCAGCGGAATCTGGATGGGTCCCCTTGCAGCTCTGCTGGGTACTTGCAGAGTGATGTGAGTTGTCTCCTATCCCCTCCTGTCCCTGTAGCACAGGCCCAGGCACTGTCCCAAAACCTTTCAGGTCAGACATTGCTTCTCTAATTCATGAGTTTGTGAGCCAGCCTCAGAGTGAAGGTACTTCTGCAGAGTCTGCTAGGACCAGGAGGTGACTTGGCAGGGACCATGACCTCCTTTTCATCGTCTTCTGCCAAATACCATGTACCTGATGCGTTTCTCTGCTTGATGTCCCCAATTCCTGTGACCAAGTTCAGTCTTGAATGAGTAGGATCCTGGGACTGTAGTGTGAGTGGGGTGTCTCTTTCTTCCGTCACTCCAGTGCATGCGTGTGTGCATACACCCACTCACACTCAAGCACCCCCAGAAGTATGGATGCGTTCATGCGTCCTCGTGCGCTCTCACACACATCCACACCCACTCGCCCATGAACATGCACACACTTAGCTCCGTATACTCACACCTTTGTGATTATATGTGCACACACACACACACAAACATACACATACACTTCCTCTGTCTGATGCCTCTGCTTCTCCATCAAAAACATGGGTGGGTGTTGTCCAACCCTCCCAGAGCACTATCCCCTCAACAAAGGGCATCTCTTCTATTGCCATGGTCCCGATCGTGCCCTCTTCTCTGTATGGACACAGATGTCAGTGAGGCCATAGCCGGCTCAGGATGAGGACCCAGACTTCTGGCCCCCATGTGGAGTGTGAGAAGAATGGGCTACTTCTGCCCTCAGGGTGGAGGCGAGACTCGGCATTGTCATTTCTCATGACTCTTGTGGGCATCGAGCCCTGGCCTTCAACAGTAGGCCAGTTTTCAGCTCACCCCACCTCTTGGGCCACAGTTCTGTCCTTGGCTTCCTGCCGTGGGGAGTGTCATTGTTGTCACCTCCACACTATGGCATCACCGTATCACACACACCATACCACCATCATCACCAAAACCACCATCTGCTCTCGAGCGCCTCCTTGCTCCTCCAGCTTAAGGTCCAGACCACATGATAGTTTAGATGTGGTGAGCAAGCCCGTCCTCCTTTATCCATCCCTTCTATGGCTCCGTAGTTCCTAGTCCTTCCTGCTCAGTTTCACTCACCAAGAAGGTACTGAGTGCCTCCTGTGTGCTACGAAGCAGGCCAGAAGAGACCAAAATGAGTCAGTCATTCCTCCAGTCCCTACAGTACTCCTCTTTCTGATCCTGTGCTTTCTCCTGCACGATTCCCAGCCTGGTCTATGGGTGCTGAGATGCGGTGGAGTTGGTTTCTAGGGCTTCTTATCTGCATTTCTCTGTGTGTGTGTGTGTGTGTGTGTGTGTGTGTGTGTGTGTGTGCTATATTCACTCTTTTTTCTGTGTGTGTGTGTGTGTGTGTGTGTGTGTGTGTGTGTGTGTTTGCTCCAAATTCAATCATAGGTCACAAATGTGAAGTTTCCAGTGGTGGTGATGGTGGTGATAGTGATGTCATGGTATCGACGGCCATAATGGTGTTGTTGATGATATGGTGGTGGTGGTGGTGATGATGAAGATGACGGTGATGGTGATGGTGGTGATGGTGATGGTGGTGGTGATGTGATCGTGGGGTGTGGTGATGTGGGGATGTGGTGATGATGATAGGTGTGATGGCTGTGCTGAAGATGAGGTGGTGATGAAGACACCTTAAGAAACGGACTCTTGAGCTGCGGTCCTAGATCCCTCTGCACACCCCGACACTAAGCTGATGTCTTACCATCTCACTAAATAGAAACCGAGGGGATGGAGCGATTGGGGTCACGGTCCCAGTGTAGGGGCAGCTGGCCCCAAAGGAACTATTTAATCTTCCTTCTGGCCTAAGTACCTGCGTCACAGGGGCTGACCTGGATAGAAGGGGAGCTGAGGGGACAGACCCAGAAATAGACATAAATCCCGGACCCTGTGTTCGGTCACCTCTTCTCAGCACATGACAGGTGAAGGCCATCGGACCTGAGGGAGGACAATGCCCTGGTCTGTAGGGGGCAGGAGTAGCGGTGGCACTGCGGGCAAAGACTATGTTTGCAGTCGCAGAGAGGCTGCAGGTGGACAAGGCAGGTGCCTCATGCTTGAAAAGTTGTCATCTGTTGAGGGAAGCCCTGTCCCGTGTCCTTCAGAAGTTGATGTCACAGGATGAGGACAGAGCAGATGACACTCAGGTGCACACAGCCTCCTTCTTAGCCGGGAATGTGTGTGTACCTGGCCCCCACTCCAAGGGTTTCCACTGTGCTTTGTCTTCCTGAGTGTGTGACCTTGAGTGGATTACTCGTTCTGTGCCTCAGTTTCCTCATCTACAAAATGGTGATGATAATCATAGTATTCACTCCATAGGGCCACAAGAATTAAGTGAATCATTGTGTGCAAAGTACTTGGAGCAGAGCCTGACATCCACTGAACTCCTAAGTGTTAGCTGGTAGCACTGGTGTTGGAATAGTAGCATGGAGAAGGACCTCTGTGTGCTCAGCTAGGCGGCACGCCTTGAAAACAGCCACCCCTTGAGATGCACAGAAGTGTGGGGCATTTCCACATAGTCTCATTTCACCTTTGCCATAACCCTACCGGGCTGTCTAAAAAGACATTATGGTTACTGTGTAGCCATTCTGCATTAGGGGAAACTGAGGCACAGGCCTTATTCAGTGGCTCCCTTTCCGCTGGGGTCTCTCATCATATTTCACTACCACACTGTGTTCAGACAAGAGGACACTGGAGTTTTAGAGTGGAGGGTGTTGGGTGACAGTGGCCGATAGGGTCAGGACTGGCTGGGAAAACAAGCCCTGGTGTGGGACAAAGTCTAGGATGGGTCTTACGGCACTGTGCAGGAGGGAGCCCGGCCATATCTACACAGTGCAGCACTTTGGAGGTGGGAGTTAGTGGCAGGACTACGGGACACACTTATTTGGAGCCTTTGGAAGCTTGACAGTGTGCCGGCATGGGAGGTGCTAGGGTGCCCATGTCCCTGGGCGATCAAGTGTGCGCTGGGGTGGGGGCTGGGAGAACAAGAGAGGCAGGAGCCTGCATCTGGGACCCCTGGAAAAAGGCCTCTGGTTGAGCTGGCCTGGTGGCAGAGAGGACAGAATGACACATCCCCTGGTGCCCAATCCCTGCCTCTTCCCTCAGTACACACTCTTGGGGTGACAGAGGGACCCCTGGAGCCTCTGGGGGAGAAGGATCTGGGAAAGCACTAGAGGCCAGGAAGTGGCCTTGAACTTTGCACCATTCTCCCGGACAGACCCAGGAGTGGGGTTTGTGGGCAGAGGCTCCAGGAACTGCTGGTGGGTGCAGGAACAGAGCAAGTAGTCAGTGTCTAGAGGGAGACATGGGCTGGGGACAGGGTTCCCTGAAGGGTTCGGAATGGGACCCAGCTGGAGCCCAGGCCACCCAGTGACTAGGACCTTCACCCAGGAGAGGCTGAGCCCAAGGCCACTCACAGGGCTCTCGGATCAGCCTGATTCATGCACCTCCAGCCAGGTAAATGAAGCACCTACCTGGGAGGCTCAGCAGGTATGGCGGCTTCTGGTTGAAACCAGGCAGGGAGAGGTAGCTCGGGATTGTGCCTTCCCGGTGGGAGGCCATGAAGTGCAGTGGTGGCCAGCCTGGCCTGGGGGGTGAATTATCTCCGGCCTGGCCACCCTGCCACTTGGCCACTGGGCCGTGCCAGGCTGATATTTACTGTATATTGGTTTTTAAATTATAGCACAACATTGATTCCCGTACTCCAGGGCAGCCCTGGCGCTCGGTCCCCATCTCGCCTGGCCTCGCTCTGCCTCGCTGTCTCTGTCGCCATCTGTCTTGTCACTCTCTCCATTTGGCTTTTAATACAGGGTATTATCTTACATCGTATCGCGCTGCCCGTGGTGTGGTGTTTATATTGCACCGTGTTTATTAGAGTACTCATTATGTTCATACCTTCCCAGGATGCGGCACTTTAGACGTTTTACACCTAGACTTGCAGCCCTGCTGGTCTCCTTGGACCCATGGCAGTAGGGAAACGAGGCAAGGTCTTGTGTCCATTTCAACACGAGGACCCTGATGCTCAGGGGGCTAAAGGAATGGCCAGGTCACACTTGGATTAGATTAGACTATGCTGTAGTAATGATGGTGACTGGGTATTGAATGAGGTTAAGTTGTTTGCACAATGACACACGGCTGGTAAGAGGGCAGAGCTTGGGTTCAAACCCAGGTACCTGCCTCCTGAGGCCTTGCAGTGCAATCACACACCTTTGATTTCCATGTAGTGCCAGGGGAGCAAAGCTAAGACTTGGGGGACCTGGTAGCAGGAGGAAATGCTCCCAGAGTGAGGCCCATGTTTCTCTGGTCCCGATGCCCACAGGAGACTGGAGTGCCAGTGTCTGCATCTGGCCCCCAGTGAGGGTAGAAGGGCAGTGTAGGTAGGGTGGAGGGAGCCCCGGCTGGGGCCCAGTGGCTATCTGCCCCTTCTTTCTGGTGCCCATGGTAGAGGCCACTGTCTTGACCCTATGGCCTTATGCAGCCCCTTGGTCCTTTGGTTGGCTCTACTCAGACGCTGGCTGCTAGGGTCCAGGTGTATTCTCAAGCGGGGCTGGTCCTGAGCACAGAAGGCTGGTGGGCACCTGGGCCAGCCCCAGCCCTCACTAGGGGCAGTAGACTCCTTGATCTGAGCGGAAGTCTGCAGAGTGTGGAGAGCAGCCCTCCCTTTCTGGCTCATGGCCTCCTCATCCACTCCAAGGACGTATTGCCACAGTGCGAGCCTGGGCTACTTCTCGCAGCCTGCTGGGGCCCTGCAGCTCATCTCACAGCCCCCGTCTCCAGCAGTGACACTGGGAAAAGCCGGGGGCCCAGGCCAGCTGCATGTCCCTTACCAGGGGCAGAAGGAGCCCCAGGTCAGGTCCTTGAACCTCAGATGTTTTGAGTCCCACGACTCCAAGACACCACCCAGGAGAACATGTTCTGCATGTCTGCACATCTGTGGGCCAGCTGAGAAGGGGCCTTGGGTTCCCTTGCTGGCTCCCTGCAGGGCCCCCTCCCGTGTGCCCTTGCTAATGGACTCAGGACCGTCCACTCACACCTCATGCTGGATGCAAACTGGGGAGACACTCACAGAGACCAAATGTTTCTTGATTTTCTGAGCAACAGCCATTGCATATCGAGCACTTGCTGTAGGAGAGCAAGTCAAGCCATGTGGAAGGCCCAGGAGCCAGCCATCCTGGACTCAAATCTCAGCAGTTCCTTTTAGGAGCTGTGTGATCTTGGGCAAGTCACTGTCTCTCTGAGCCTCAGTTTCCCCAGACTGAATCCCTAGGGTTGTCATGAAGTACTGAATAAATAAACACCTGCAAAAGGCTCTGGACTCTGGCCAGAGACTGTAGAGTATGTTATTTAAATGCTCACTGTACCATCATTTAGAGACACGCTTTTCTTTTGCCTCCCAACTATGTCTGCAAAGCAGATATTGCTTTCCTCTGTGAGATGTGGAAGCCAGAAACTGAAGCGACAGACAGCAACAAGACCATCGAGGTCTGGGCTGAGTGACGGTCCCACTCTGCCCAAGACTAAGGGCTCCCAGGCTGAAAACTAGGAGAGTCCTGGCCAACTGGAATGAGTTGTTCTCCTGCCCAGGTCCCAAGTGAACTATACAGCTGAGCCAGGAATTGAAGCCACCTGTATCTGATGGTAACCCAGGCAGGAAGTGGCTGGGTTGGGGCTGTAGCCCAGGCTGCCTGGCAGTAGAAAGCCCCCTACCCCACTCCCAGCCACGGCTCCCCTGTTGTCTTCTCCAGTCCTTTGGCTTCCATATTTCATTGGAAGCAGTTGTCAGTGTCCAGCTGCAGCTGGCTGCACATCTGCCCACGATAGGAGCCCACTAGTTCCATACCAGGGTCCTCCACGGACACCCGCTCCCTCCACTGCAGATGGAGACTAAGCTCAGATCAAGCTGCCTTTTCCTGCTTGGGCAGCAAAGATGCTATTAATGCCAGGTTTCTAAAGCAACTAAATAAAAGAGTTGGGAAGGACGGTGACAAGTGTCTATAAATTCTGGATGGTGTTCAGGAAAGTGGCCTGGGCCCCAGGGCCCATAAAACCCAGACAGCCTGCTGGGTCAGGGTGATTTATGAGTCCCTTCCTCTGCCACGGGGTCACCTGCCCATCAAGGCTCCCACTTGTAAGGAGCCTTTTTCCTTTTAACTTCCAAATACTTTTCATAATGTTTAGCATTTCATGGGTTGTCTTCAAGCCACTCAGTGGGGTGAACCACTTCCCCGTGGCTCCCACTTGTAAGGAGCCTTTTTCCTTTTAACTTCCAAATACTTTTCATAATGTTTAGCATGGGTTGTCTTCAAGCCACTCAGTGGGGCGAACCACTTCCCCATTGATCAGATGGGTAAACTGAGGCACAAAGTCTGGTTATGAGTTGAATAGTGACCTGGTCCCCATTCATTGAGCACTGATGACCGCATAGCAGACACTGTTCTGAGCACATTGCACTCATGAACTCATTCAGTCCCTGGGACAACCACAGGACATAGGTACTGTGACTGCAGCTGTCATCTCTGTGTCACAGTGGGGACACTGAGGCAGAGAGGGTTTCAGGAATATCATCAGGACCACACAGATGGTGGCAGAGCCAGGATTTGATTCCACACCCATCGTGCTGTTGGCAAACGTGAATGCAGCGTGCCCTGACAGGGAAGGCTTGGGGTTACTGCTGTCCTGGAGGCCTGGCTGGCTGCCTCTTCCTGGGACCTGGTGGGCTGCCCTGTCCTGAGGGCTGAGCCATGCTTGCAAGCAGGGGTCGGGAGGGTCTGCTGAGAAGGACTGGGCAGAGAGCACTGAGCACAGAGTCTGCAAACTAGGGAGCTCGTCTACCCACTGACCACCCTCCGGGAAGCCACCTCCCTTGGCCGCTGCTGTCTCCTGATGCAGCTGGAGATGGGGCACCCTGTGGCTTTGGGCACCTGGTGGAGGAGAGGATAGGTCTCAGTGGCTCCAGTGTCAGACCTGGTCCTGCCCCTACTGTTAGAAACCAGGAAGAGCAGCTGGGGCCACCCTGCCCGCTCTGCACTGCACTAGTATTTTACATATTGAGTGCCCGGCAGTTTCTGGGGCATTGGCCCCCTCCTTCCTGCTTCTCTGCCTCATGGGGTTTGCTGGGATGTGGAGAGGGCTTGGCTGTCCCATGTCTCAAAGCCGAAGCTCCCTGCGCTCAGGACTAAACCCTCTCTCTGCAGAGGTCTGCAAGGCAGAGCTGACCCTAACAGCTGCTTTACTGCCTCTGTCCCCTCGCCCCGGGACCTCAGGAGTTCCTGAAACACCTCGTGCTCTTTTCTACTCCTGGGGCCTTTTGCATCCCGAGCCTCTCCCGGGAGCACCGTTTCTCCACCCCAAGCTTGGCTGGGCTCTTCTCGTCCATTCTTCCAGGGCCAGTGTGAACCCTGACACCGAGGCTGCCTCTGACCTCCTGACGTCCCCGGGACACTTTCGATTCTGTGCGCTTGCTTGGTTATTGCTTCTCTTTGCAGCAGTGTGAGGCTGCAAAGGGGAGGCAGCAGGGTGGTTGGTTTAGGATTTAAAAGCCCAAACTGGTGTTCTCCTTGGTGCGCAAATCCAGCTGCTTCCCTCACCTTCTGTGTGACCCCAGGGAAGTTGCTTTACCTGTCTGTCCTGTTATGCAACAGGGAGATAACAGTACCTGCCCCAGAGAGGGGTGGTTTGGGTAAAACTAGCTACTATGTGTAAAGCGCTTAGTACGGTGTCTGCCATATGACAAATACTCGGTAAATATTAACTGTCATTATTTTTATATCCTGTGTTTAGAATAGTGCCCAACTCAGTAAGTATTTGAGGATTGGCTGATACACCTGGGCTGAATCTTCAAGGGAGTATGATAGGGTTGATTAGAGGGGAGACTGGGCCTCAGTCCTAGTGATACCTTAGAGTCACCAAGGCTTCTCTAAAGTATACTGAGGTCTGAGGCCAGGCCCCGAGCGTCTGATTTACTTGGCATGGGTCTCCCTGACCGTCTGAATTTTAAGGCTTCCCCGGGACTCTGATTCCAGCGTTGAGAGGCACAGATGTGGGAAGGGCAGGATGTTCACAAACCGAGGATGCGAGGCAGCCAGGGGTGGGGGTGGGGCTGCCTGAGGAGCAGGAAGGCAGGGCTGGACCTGAGAGGGCTTAGGCTGTGCCAATGAGCTCAGGCCTGGGGAGCTAAGCTGGATAGATGGGGCCTGACTGCCCATTAAGGAAACTTCCTGGGGATGGGTAGTGGCAGCAGAGGTGGGGGGGCGGGTGGAAGCCCTTGTGCCGCAGGGATGGCCATTAAGGGCCAGGCTTGCCCAGGGTTGGTGACCACGAGACTAGGAAATCTGGACAGGGCAGCTTCTTCCTGTCCACCTGCTCCCCATGGAATTCTAAACTGTCACTCAAGGCTGGGGAAGCCCATCTCATCTTGACAGGGCAAGGCTTTCAGTCTGGGGTCACAGCCATGTGATTCTCTAGTCCGGAGTCCCTTGGCCCCAGCTGGTCGTTTCAAGCTGGAAATCCCTCTGGGGCCACCACCTCCTCCTCCATGAGGCCTTCCCAGCCCTGACTTAGACCTAAGCACTCTTCCCTGGTTCCAGGCTGCTCCGCCCTTGATGAAACAGGGCTGAGTCCTCTGCCTTCACCATACTCTCTGGCTCCCAGCTCCTGGTGATCAGGCAGTTTCCCTTGAGTTGAGTGTCCTCTTGCACACAGGCATGGGTCCCTGAGCTGTCACTGGGTGGCAAAGTGGGCTCTTGACAGAGACCCCCATCTTTCCCCTGGAACCACTGCCTAATGCACCCGGCGCCAGGCTAAGAGAAGCTCCTCCTGGCTTGGCTGCTTTTGAGCTCTGTGACCTTGGGCAAGTCCTTTGACCTCCCTGTGCCTCAGTTTCCTTCTCTGTAGGGTGGGGACAACAGCCATGTTGGCCACAGGATTGCATGGACATCCAATTCAGAGGACACTGTAGGCTTTCCCACTAGGTATCTTTGGATGGGAGATGGATTTGGGGGTAGGATGTGAAGGAAGGCCGCATTCTCATTTCTGTCTTGTCCAACTCTGTGCCCAGGCCCACAGAGCAGGGTGCTCCTGGCACCAGGCAGATACCGCAGCCCCTGCGTGGCCCAAGTGCATCCCAGGGCAGCCTAGGCCAGAGTGGGCCAGAGTCAAGGTCAAGTCTACTTATCCATACACGTTTCTCCTATTCGGGGGTCAATCAGCACCTGCTGCCAGCGGCAAAGCGGAAGCCGGTGTGTAAGGGAGGAGCGCGAAGGAGGACAGCTGCACACAGTGCATGTCATTTTCACATGTAGGGAGAAGCTGGCAGCACATGAGTCTGGGCATCCCCACTCGGTGGCAGGCTGCCAGCCACTGAACACAGTGGCACGGTGGACTTTCCTGAAGAACCTCAAGAGTTCATTGTGGGCTCCGGTCCCTCGGGAGGCCTCTCCTGCCCCCCACCAGCACCCCCGTATTAGCTGGGCCCGGTCTATACCTCCTGACTCCAGGACTAGGTGGGTGTGTAGAGACCAACATGGTCTCCTGGGTAGCGATGGGCCAAAGGGCTCCTGGGAACAATGCTCTGGGCCAGAGCTCAATATCAGTTCTTCCTGGCGTGGTTCTTTCTCGCTCCAGGACCCCAGGCCTGCCTGCTTCTCTAGCCCCGGGGCTGGATGTCCTCATCTCTTCTGGAGCTGAGATTCAGGAGCAGGGAGGGCAAGATGCAGACAGAGGAAGCTAAGAATCAAGACAGTGTGGGCAGAGTGAGTTTTAAACAGTGTGGTGGTCAGCTTGCTCCTCTGGTGCCTGCTAGGAATTTCTTGCTCCCTCTTTTCGCCTAGGAGCCAGCCGTGACCACCATTTTGGTTTTTTTCCTAGCTATGGAGGACAACTGGAAACCTAGAGGGGGAATGGTCTGCTCCTTCCTTCCTCAGAGACCACGGATGAGGGCCCTGGTCACTGTTCCTTTGCTGAGTGGCCCCTCCTCCATTATCTTTCTCTGGGAATCTCAGAGCTGATCTTGGGTCCTGGCTGACTGTTGTTTTCGTCTGCGAGCCCGCTTGTGGAACAAGGTTCAGGAACCCGGACTGGGAGGGCAAGGCGCGGAATCACCACACATACTCCGGGGAGGTTTCTGGAACGCTTCTGTTTTATTGAGGAAATGTACAGACTTGTATAGGGTAAGGTGGGGGTGGAGCCAGGGTGGCACTGTTGGATCGCTATTGGATAGGGTAAGGCAGGGGTGGAGCCAGGGCGGAGTCGGGACATTTGGCACATCGTTATTGGCCACATGTTAATTTTTGGCTTGTATGTTTTAGGGGCTGAGGGGAGTGGAGTCAGGATTTTAGAGGTTTCTGAGAGGAACAGTTTATCTGTCTAAAGTCAGATCTCTACACGCCCGAGGGCACGGATCATTCCAGCCCTAATAGGCCTCGGAGTTTTCTCAGGAGAGATAGGTGCGGCGCTCCTGACTCAGCCAGACTTTAACCTGATCCTCAGCTGACTTGGACTTGAGGTGATCTTGGTCAAGTATCTTCTCCTCTCTGACCCTCTTCTGTTCACTCACCTTTCCAATGGGAACTGCAGGGACTGAACACATGGTATTCTCAGGATCAAAGAAATAGGCCTGCTTCTTCCTTCTTTAAATCTACTCGTTTTGTCTTTCCAATGGGAACTGCAGGGACTGAACACATGGTATTCTCAGGATCAAAGAAATAGGCCTGCTTCTTCCTTTAAATCTACTCGTTTTATTTCTCTTGAGGACCGCTCTTGAAGGTCGCCGTGACAGAGTCCAACCTGAGCGTAACTCTTGGAGGGACCCTGCAATGCTTGGTCTTTGGATTCACATCCCCTATCAGGTGGCTCTGGCCGGAACTGCAGGGACTGAACACATGGTATTCTCAGGATCAAAGAAATAGGCCTGCTTCTTCCTTTAAATCTACTCGTTTTATTTCTCTTGAGGACCGCTCTTGAAGGTCGCCGTGACAGAGTCCAACCTGAGCGTAACTCTTGGAGGGACCCTGCAATGCTTGGTCTTTGGATTCACATCCCCTATCAGGTGGCTCTGGCCATTGTACATCTAGCCTTTAGGGAAGCAAAACCTCCAAGTGCACAATGGGTTGGGAATTTTTCTTAGAGGAAGTCTAGAAACTCCAGACTAGGCTTGTGGAGGTTTTCTGTGAACAGATAGATGCCTGACTCTCTTCCTGTGTCTACTGGCGTCTCAATTAGTTTTGAGGCGGGCTGTCTGACGCCATCAGTGGGCTGCGTGGGTAGAGGGTTGCTCCATGCAGACTCCTGCTTCTGAAGTGTGGAGGCAGCGGTGGTGATGGAGGAGGAGGCTGGGGTGACTGTGATGAAGGGGCCATGATCATGCTGGTGATGAGATGGCCGCGGTGGTCATGGTGCAGGGAAAGTCTGAGCGGTGGGTCTAATCCCAGCATGACAGATTATAATTGAAGAGAAGGAGAGCCAGGTTTACATTTTTCAAAGATCACTCTAATTACATTGTGGAAATCTGACTGGAGGATGGAAAGGGTGGGTGGATGTAGACTGGGTAGGGACCCAAGTCTAGGCTTGGGTCTTGGCTTGTGATAAGGTGGGATGGAAAGAAGTGGATGGAGGCTCAGGCTGTGTAAGTGGAAGATCAGCAGGACTTGCTGATGATTAGATAATACCTCGCTCAGATTGGGGGAGCTCTGAATAAGGAGGAGGTGTCAAAGGTGAACCTTAGCTTCCTCGCTTGGGCACTTGGATGGATCACTAGATTCTAAGCTCCAAGAGGCTGGGGACTTGGTTTTGTCCACCTGTATCCCAGGCTCTCAGGAGGTACCTGCACATGGTAGGTCCTCAGTGAATGCTACTTGGATGGATGGCTGTTGCTGTTGACTCTTGGTCATTAACAGAAACTGCAGGTTCTGATTTTGGGGTTCCATGCCCATATCCTCCACGGGACACTGAAAACTCCTGGAAATGGCCCATGCATGATTGTTGGTTGAGGTGCTGGACCTCAGACTTTGATTTAGAATCCCTGTTGGCCTTCCATTATTGCTTGCATGATTTGGGGAAATGAGTTAACTTTCCTGAGGCTTAGTGCCTTCACCTCTGCAATGGGGGAAGAGGAAGGCTGACCCCAGAGGCTTGTTATGCCAATTTAATTCATGGCACAAGGCAGAGAGCCTGCCCAGTGCATGGACTGCGGTTGGTAAGTGTGGTGGAATCCTGTGTCTAGAATCCAGCACCTTGCAGCTCACTGAGGAGCCACAGAGTGGCCAGGTGAGGAAATGGGCCAGTTGGTGGTATCCATGGTAATCCCAGGGACAGTGTGGGCTGAGAAGGCTTTGAAGATAGTTGACTTTGGAGATTGTGGGGAGACTCTTGCTGCCTTTACATCCATCTTCTCATTTCCATCCTGACTTCCCTCTCACTTCCCAGCATTGCAGGAGATGGGCTCCTTGTGATGTGCTCCTGGGCTCATGACAGGCCTAGGCCCTGGGGACAGGCTGACGTCTGGGGACTCAGCTGCTTCCGTATCTCTTTGCCTCACCTCACTCCTGGCTTAGTCACAAAGAAATGGGCTTCAAAAATAGCAACAGGTGATGTTCAGCCAGACGGAGACCCGAAGACAACTGCTCCCCAGAGGTCTTTGCATGGTATTGGATGACTGGATTGACTGAGGTCCCTGGCAGCTGCTGCTTACTGCTTTTCCTCCCTTTGCAGAGAAGCAGGAACTTAGCAAGCCTGAGGACCCTGGGGGCCACCTTAGAGGAGGTGAGGGGTGCTCATGACCTGGCCACTATCCCTGTGGCTGTCCTGGTGCATCTGGGATGGAAGGAGAGAGGGTTAGTCACCAACATGGAGCAACTGACCAGATGTGGAGAGGCAGGTATTTACCGAGCAGGACAGAAAGAGGGACTGTGCCACTCAGATCATTGGTGGGGACCGCATATGTGTGCATGGAGGGGGTTTCCTTACGCGCAGCCCTTTGAGCCACCTGTCAGTTTAGTGTCAACCCCCAATGACACAGTGGGACTAGAGGCCAGCTAGGGTAGTCAGCATTTTAGTAAAACCTGGAAGTCCATCTTAGGGACACACCTCTGACACACTTCTCCCCCCCGACACACACATGCCACCCCTCACTCCCTCCTTGGCAGCCTCATGTTCACCCACAGCCTGGGCAGTGTGCGTGTGCATGTGTGTGGCATGACACGTGCCTTGCATGAGCAGCAGGGGCTTCGCAGTCAATTTCTAGGGACGTCTCCATCTCTAGGCAGGGACAGAAATAGAGCAGGTTTCTTTTGGAGCTGTCCTTGGCTGGGTGCTATGTGTTGGCAGAACTGGGAGCCCCCATTCCTGCTGGCTCTGTGGGCGCTGAAGGTCCTTCAAGCTTTGGGAGTAGCAGGGGGGACTCCCACAAGCTCGGCCTCTGACAAGAGGGTGCTGGCCAAGAGGCCCCACTCTCCAGGGGGACCCCATTTCCTCTTGGGGATGTGAAATTGGAAACCTTGTCTCTTCTCACTCCCTTCCCTCCTCCTCCCTTTGCTACACCTGCCCACTATGCACCTGTCCCCCTGGCCATGTCCCACATTCCTATTGGTACAGCCCCTGGAAGCCTTGCAGAGCCCTTCCGGTCTGCATTAGAGAGCTGCCCCTCCCCTGTGCATCCCAGTTCCAGATCTATACCATGTAATCTCCCTTCCTGCTTGCCCAAACCTGATCTGCTCCTAACTGCTGCTTGCAGGAAGCCCCCTGTGATTGCCCAGCTCAGCTTTGGCCACAGTCCCCCTCACTCATGGCCTACACCCCTCACTTGACTCTTGTCATGTGTTGGCCCTTGAAGGATCTCTCTCCATCGCTTCCCTTGGGCCCTAGCTGCACTGTCGTCTTCCATGGAACAGATTCCACACGGTTGGGTCTCAGTCTCATTCATTTGTCCGCTTTGTTCATTCATTCATTCTTCAAATGCTTCTTGGAATGGTCACCGGGCCTTGGTGGTGAGCAGGAGCCATTGTTTCCTGCTTGGGGCCCTGGACTCCAGCTGAGCAGGGTGGAAGGGCAGTGTCTGGGTCCTTGAAGTTGGAGGCCTGAGACTGGCTGAGCTCCCAGGCCACCTGTGTCCTGAGTAATCTGCCTGCTTTTGAACCCTGGGAATGAGACACTTTCCTCAGGAAGTCCCTGAAGAGAATAAATGGTGAATCTCATTGCACACTGGGAGCTGGCAGGTTCTGTGGCAGCCAGGCCAACCCTGGTGGTACAACATGGTCTGGTGTAGGAGTCAGGCTGGGCAGCCAGGGAACAGTGCCCATGGGGAAGGTTTAGGAGCCATAGATTCTACCCAGGCCAGTCCCAAATCAGCCATCCACCTTCCATGGGGGACTTCTTACCCCAGTAAGCATTGTGGCAAAATGAACTGCAATCCCCAACCTCAGACCTGGCAAGGGAAAGTCCCTGTAGCTGACCACATAACATCAGGGGGCTGGGGCTCCATCCTGGCTGTCCATCGTGTGTCCCAGAGGTCCCAGGGAACATACTCGCTCAGGATTCTGGGCAGGAGATAGCTCTGCACTGAATCCACAGCTGAGCACAGACTCTCTGCATATTTGCTACATCAAATCTCAGAGAGGGCAGGAGGCACCCAGGAATTAGGGTGGGAGGATTGGGTGCCATCTACATCCATGATCTTCAATTTTGACCAGAACCAACTGAAAGAAATATATTTTACAGGACCACTTAATATGCACGTTTGATGCATACAAATACGCAACACAAGGAGGATGGAAGCCAGAGCATTAGCAGACAGCCCCCTTCTGAGCCCAGTGACCTCTTACTTGATCAGTTCTGTCCTGTCCTACCTGATCTTGTCCTGCTGTATAAAGCAGCCACTCGTGACCCACAGCATCAATCCCTGACCCACTAATGGGTCATGAACCACGGTCAGTTCACAGTGCTCCGAATGATGGGGCAGACCTGGTTCGATGGTGTGGGTGCTTCTGCTTGCCTAGTGCAGTTGGCAGAAGCTCTGCCTCCTGGTGCATCTACAGTGTGGCAGACACAAGAGATCATTTCAATGGGCAGCAGGCTGGCCGTGTGTGGCTCTGTGCCTGCAGGAGTCGGGCACCCCTCTCAGTGTCACCCTGCCCCTGGGCTTGTCTGAATATCTTAGGGTCCTTGGCCCCTTCTAGCACTGAGTCATCAGGAGCTTGGGTCCAGGAACAGCACACAGGGTCCTGGGTGCACAGCCTCTGAAAGGGGGTTTGGAGGCAGTGGCCCAGCCACTGGCTCAAATGCTGTCCCAGGCCTTCATGACTTTCCAGCTCAATCAGAGCACTCCTGTATTGGACTTCATTCAGTCCTCAGACAGTTCTTAGCATCACCTGTTTCCCACACTAAGAGACAGTAAGGCCACAGAAATGAGTAATTTTACTCCAAGTAAATGTCTACTGAGTTTCTCCTACATGTTCCACCCAGGGCGCACCAACATCATGCAGGGTAGAGGAGCCACATCCTTGCTTTATACCTTTGTACAGCTGGTTAGACACAAGAGATCATTTCAATGGGCAGCAGGCTGGCCGTGTGTGGCTCTGTGCCTGCAGGAGTCGGGCACCCCTCTCAGTGTCACCCTGCCCCTGGGCTTGTCTGAATATCTTAGGGTCCTTGGCCCCTTTTAGGGACTCAGTGCCTCAAGCACTGAGTCATCAGGAGCTTGGGTCCAGGAACAGCACACAGGGTCCTGGGTGCACAGCCTCTGAAAGGGGGTTTGGAGGCAGTGGCCCAGCCACTGGCTCAAATGCTGTCCCAGGCCTTCATGACTTTCCAGCTCAATCAGAGCACTCCTGTATTGGACTTCATTCAGTCCTCAGACAGTTCTTAGCATCACCTGTTTCCCACGCTAAGAGACAGTAAGGCCACAGAAATGAGTAATTTTACCCCAAGTAAATGTTTACTGAGTTTCTCCTACATGTTCCACCCAGGGCGCACCAACATCATGCAGGGTGGAGGAGCCACATCCTTGCTTTATACCTTTGTACAGCTGGATAAAATGCCCCTGGGGCTGGGGAGGGTCCAACAGGACTGAGCCTGCCCCCCTGAAGGTGAGAGGTTGGTTGTGCACAGCTGTTCCCCTGGGAGGAGCAGGATGTGGAGAATGATGGAAAAGGATAAGTGACCCTGAATAAGACAGAGGAACCTTTCCAGGATGGGTGGAGGGCATGTGGTGGAGTTGGAGGGGCAGATTATATGCAGCTCAGTTTGGGGAGAGCTTGCTGGCAGTGGTAGGGCTGAATCCTACACTCCCACCCTCATCCCCACCCCCTCCCTTTGAGACCTCTGATCCTTTGCTGATCTCAGAGGCTGGGCAACTTCTCAGGGTGAAAAGGCCCAGTGCTAGCAGGGTATTAGCAAGGTGTTAGCAGGGTGTTAGCAGGGTGTTAGCACTAAGCCTGGCCCAGGCCCCCATAGGCTGCTGTACTCTGTAGGCCCTCTCTGCTCCCAGTCCTGGGACAGCCCAGCCCTGCCCCCTGGGATTCCCAGAGTGTGGTGGAAGCAGGGTTTGCATCCACCTCCTCAGATCGGCTCTGCTTTAGGCAGTATTTACAGCCGAGGAAGTCAGACCAAATTCAAAATAATGTCTCAAACAGCAGTGTTGGGCAGTAGATTGAGCACTCCTGGCCCGGGAATGGTTTCACTTAGGATCCTGATTT
>NW_022900932.1:7213123-7229829 GCF_012274545.1 Fukomys damarensis | reverse complement strand
AGTGTTCCCTGTCCACACGAACTATCTCATGTGACTTGTGCTCCCACCCACACTCCCCTCTGTAGTAACTTCGCATCCTGAGTACAGCTGGCCCCCTCTGAATGACTGTGGTGTCTCCTGCAGGATGGGTGTGTGAGTCCTTCTGCATGGATGTGCATTTGTGTGTGTGTGTGTGTGTGTGTGTGTGTGTGTAGGAGTTAGGGAGATAACCAGGTTCTAGTTCCCTGTCCACACGAACTATCTCATGTGACTTGTGCTCCCACCCACATTCCCCTCTGTAGTAACTTCGCATCCTGAGTACAGCTGGCCCCCTCTGAATGACTGTGGTGTCTCCTGCAGGATGGGTGTGGGTGAGTCCTTCCCCGAGTAGTCACACTCAGGACACCTCCAGCTCCCCTCCCTCCAGCCCAGCGTGTGCCACCCTCATCTTGCTGCTGAGTGGAGAGGGGCTGGCAGGGCTCCAGCACCCCTGACAAAGACCTGTGGTCTCAGGGTGGGGCCCCTGCAGCCTCCAGATGCCCGAGGCCCCACTGTAGAACCACAGGCCATTCTGGGTTCACCAGCAGGGGCCTCCGCAGGTGGCTCAGGAAGGGGCATCACAGAAGCTGGGGCATAACAGGTGGCTGTGAGGGTCACCATCGCTGGAACATGCCTGACACTCACGCACTCTGTTGTTAGTGTTAAAACGACCCCATCTTTGCTACGTTTCTTCCTCTTTGGGAGCTCCGTGTGCATGGCTTAGACGTTAAGAGAGGAAGATTCAGAACAGTGACGCAGTTAGCACAGGTCGGAAATGACAGGGCAGACATGCATGTCGGGGACGTGTGCAGTGGGTGGGTGGGTGGTCATAGGTAGGGATGGACCAGGATGTCCCCTGGGTCATCGGTTCCACGTGAGATAGCTTCCTGAATAGCAGAGGTCCCTGCAGGCCTCCGGAGGACAGGAGAGAGGCCCGGCACAGGGCTGGGTCAGGAAATTGGCCTGGGGAGAAGGGATCTGTTTCACAAGGGCAAGGGCTCCTCTTCCTCCTTCTGCCCAGGCAGCAGCGTGCCTGCTGCTAGCAGGGGCTGTTGGTCTCTGGCTCTGACCTCCCCTCCCGGATGGGGCTCAGACAGCCCATCAGAGGCTGCCACGGAGCCTCTAAGATCGATACTTCTGAGAAAGGTTTCCTGCAGCCTCCAGGCTCAGTTTCATACGTGGAGGTGCAAGGGGTGCAGTCGTCCCTCCTCATGCTTGGGAGGGCGGGCCGGTGAGCGCTCCTCTGGCAGCCGCCCCGTCCCCACCCGCGGCCCCGCCCCCTCCTGGTCCTCAGCCTTCACCTCTTCCAGGGCGACCTCAACTCGCAGCTTCTGGAGGGTGGTGGGTGGGCGGGAGCCTGGGGAGCCTCCCACTCTCTCCCCAGTCTGCCCTGGGGTGCATCAAGGAGCGGGCGGAGGGGCCCCAGCAGAGGGCTTCAAGTGCTTTTAATTACCTTCGCTTTTCTAAAACTGGCAACACAATACCTTACATTCCCAGGGAAAAGAGAAGCCAGGAAAATTATTCATCCACTGCAGAGGGAAGGATGGAGATCCGTGAGGTGTCAGGAAGAACTTTCCACTAGCATGGGAGGAAAAGGCCTTTTGTAAAAACTACATTATAATTAATTATACATTATTGAAAATGGCTTTGTTAGAAACAGAATGTCGTCCTTACCTCCTGCTTTGGCTGTGGAGCCCGCTGAGCTTGTAAGTTGATTTACTGTGGAGTGACTTTAAACCAAGAGAGCGTGGCTGAGGGCAGGGATAAAAGATAGATGGAAAATAACGCAGGGAAAAGTCAGGACAAGAGTGATTTTTCAGGAGGGAGAGAAGTGTGTGTGTGCATGCATGTGTGAAACCAAGTAGCACGAGACGTTGAGCCAATCACCTGATCTCCCCAGGCCTCAGTTTGCTTATCTGTACAAGGAGAGTTCATTTTAG
Source organism: Fukomys damarensis (assembly GCF_012274545.1). Taxonomy (NCBI): domain Eukaryota; kingdom Metazoa; phylum Chordata; class Mammalia; order Rodentia; family Bathyergidae; genus Fukomys; species Fukomys damarensis. The sequence continues at coordinate 7,227,871 of NW_022900932.1, read as the reverse complement.
CTCAGTTGTGATTTTGATTTGCAAAGTAGTTGTCTGGAGGGCTGAACAGTTGTCTGCTTTACTGTGAATTAATGATTGCTCTCGGGAAACAAGCCAGCAAAAGAATAGACATAACTACTTGTTCCCCTGGGACCATTCTGCTTCCTGTCATTTTGTCTGTCTGCTCATCCGACTGCATCTCTCTGTCCATTCACCTACCCAGCTACACATCTTCCCCATTCATCCTCCCATCCACCATCCATCCACCCAGGCCTCCATCCTCTTGGACTCTGGCTTACTTCTGGGTGGAGCCGAGGTAAGGAAGCCAGGCAGAGGCCTCCAGAACCGAGGTGACTTCATCAACTGAGTACTGGGTCCATTTAACATGCTTGTTCTTAAACGCATTCTTCCTTTTGCTTGAGTGAATCTCCTAGATCATTGCCTTCCTTTTAGGAAAAGCCAGGCAGGAAGGGCAGGAGCTGGTCCCAGCAGTGAAGCCCGATTCCCATGCAGTGGTAGCAGAGGTGGAGGGACTCAGTTGAGCAGGTGAGCTAAAGAGGAAGAAGCTATGTGTGGTTGGTTCCTTGAAGATCTTGAAAGGTCAACTGAGAAAGTAGAGCCTGCCTGGGGCCCTGGGATACCAGAGCTCTCTGGCTTCTCTAGCAACAGTATCCAGGCCTGGGGGACATTAGGTACTCAAATGTCACCTAAAGGAAGCTGCAGAGGTGAGAAGCTCAAAGGCCATGAGCTCCCAGCTTGCCTCAGACCCCCAGCACCCTTTTCCCCACCAATGGAATTAAAACCTTGGTTGTAAGAATTGTGTATGTGTGTGTGTGTGTGTGTGTGTGTGCGCGCGCGCGCGCGTGTGTGCGCGCGCCTGTGCATTATGTACAATCATGCTTCATCCGGGTAACCTAATTCAACCTGGGGCTAATTCATTGAGAGCTGCCCCCTGTCGATCATCTGTATTTGTCATTCATTTCTTTCTTACTATTGCACGTGTGCTACGTGATCGGAGAGCAAGACGACCAAAGGGCCTTGCCCTCATTGACATTCCTGGCCAGGACGCAGCAGGGAGAACCCTTTCCTGGGCACAAGCAGAGCGTCTGGAGGTCCCGCCCTTCCCTTGCCCCCTGAAATGGGCGGGGCCTCAGCTCCCTCCCATCTCCAGTGTGTGAATCGCTTTCTTCCCTTGAGAGTTCCTGGCTGTCTTTGTATGTGACTCGGTGTTTACTGCTGCTTTAAGCCCTTTGACAATGGCTGCATGGGTTTGTTTTCCACCTGTGTAAGTATTGTTGACATTTAAGAAACTGATTGTTTCGATCTCATCTTTGCTTTCCTTAGCAGTTCGGCCTACATGGGTCGGTTGATATTTACTGCGGCTAAATCTCTTTCAATAATCATGTGGCTGAGATGGACCAAGGGCCGCCCGAAGCCTCTTTCTCCCCGAGGTGTGGGTTAATTAGAAATTAGAAATGGCTGGTGCAAGTGACTGGCTGTCCTCCACCCATTGGCAGCCAAGAGCCAGTGAGAAGAGGGATGTGTGACCGCTGCGGAACAGACAGGGCTGAGGCCGGCCTCTGGCTGGAGGACCAGGGCAGAACCTGAGCAAATTCAAGAAAACGTCGCTCTCCCTAACTCGTTGAATAGCTGCCTCTATTAATGGAATGATGAAGTATGGGAGTTTTGCTGATTAAGATGAATGAGAATTGGATAAGAGCACTCCAACGCAGAATCATCCTAGTTAAGACAACTGCACGGTAAACGAGAAGAACTATATTTTTAAAGGATACTTATGGAAAATGATTGGAAAGAATAGGCAAATATTAAAAAAAAATGGTTGTCAGGATAGGGTGATTAGGTTATAAGTGTTTTTTCTTTCTTCCTTTCCTTTTTAAAAAAATCTTTTGATGATGTTTTATAAAGAAGCAAATTTCAAAAAAAGAAAAAGAAACAGGTTTTGTATTTGAGGTATCTTTTTTTGTGCAGGTTGGGCTCAAATTTAGAACTCTTCTGCCTCAGCCTTCCTAGGGCTGGGATTATAGGTGTGCACCACCACACCTGGTTTGAATTAGCTCACGTTTTTTGGCTACTGATGCGGTTTGGTCTAAAGCCGTCTCTCTCCCAAGGCGGTGTATTTCCCCAGGATTGTGCTTTTTCAAGCCCCACATGGTTGTGTCTGCTGAGCTATCTGTACTAGGGGTTCCAGTTTCCCCAGGTGATGGGGAGTGGAGGTAAAGCAGTGTTTCCCTAAAGGGGGCTTTGCTACTTGGGACCCAGTCTGTGGGCAGCAACATTGGCACCTCAGGGGGACTGGATGGAAATGTCACTTCCTGGGCCCCGCCCCAGACCTTCTGCCTTGGAACCGGCCTCTGGACAAGGTCCCCAGGTGCTGAAGGTTGAGAACCACTGTTCTAGGAGAGCGATTTTGGAAAGTTTGGGCCTGTGGCGGAGCCCCCCTTGGGGGCTTAGATTAGTGGGCTGGCTTCAGAACTGTTAGTCAGCAGGCTTGAGGAGGGCTGGGAGTGTACCGTGTGGAGCTGCCAGGAGTGGGTGAACTGGACTCCATCGACCTGGACCTTCCTGCTTTCCCACCTCTGGTTGTTTATAACATTTGACCCTGGACTATTTGCGTGTCAGAGCAGATCAGACAAATTATTTCTCTACAGCTTTGATTAAGAATCCCGTCAGTTCTTCAGTCACCCCGCATGGTAGGTTTCCTGCATCTCATTGAGCATCCTGGACCTCAGAGTGCTGCCCTGGAATCCACGCTCAGTAGCCATGCACCTGACAGTTTCCTGTGTTTGTTTATTTTCTCACGTATTTATCCATCACTCTCCACGCTCCTGCCTGCGGCCTAGGTGTCATGACGAGTGTGAAGAAGTGAACCAAGCTCAGGAGACAAACGGGAACAGATGCAAATGGAAAACTCAGGTCCAAGTAGTTAAGTGACAGAGAGCATTCACTGGTTCGTGGATTGATGAGTGCAGCTTCGGGAGTGGCTTGAGCGAGCTGTGGGCCCACTCTCGTGGCTCTGTGCATCCTCTGGGCTGGCTTTGCTTCCATCCTCCTCCTTCCTTCCTGGCCTCCAGTCTGCACACCATGCTTTCATGGGGAATGGGCGCCTGGGGCTGAGACCTGCCGCTTTTTCTCATCGCAGTATCTGGCCTCGCTGGGAATCGTGCTTGCCAAAGCCCCACTTTTACTGGATGCTCTGTCCACGCTAGAGGGACTGACTCAGTCACAGGTTCCTCTGGCTTCTGTGGCCGTCACTGAGCAGCCTAGTATTGTGGCCATGTGCACTCAGGAGTGGGAAGTGGAATCAGCTTTCTCAGACTCATCTGAGCCCCTGTATGGACATCAGGAGTGAGTTCTTTTGAGGTACTGGGGATTGAACCCCAAGCCTCAGACATGCTAATCAAGCATCTACTACTGATCTAAGTCTCCAGCCCTTTCTATTTTTTTTTTTTTTAAATTTTAAGACAAGGTCTTGCCATGTTGCCGAAACTGGCTTTGAACTTGTGATCCTCCTGCCTCAGCCTCCTGAGTAGCTGAATTGCAGGCATGTACCATACCCAGCTGACCTGGGGAGACACTATGAGGCATCTTTGGAAGGCAAACACTCCTGCCCACCAGTCCATCTCTGCGGCTGCCAGCCCCTGTTTTTGTTCTACATACACACTTTCTAAACTCTCACCACATGCAATACACTCACCACGCCCATAGGGGGATGTTGTGAGGGGTCACAGTTTGTCACTGCTTATGGCTTGTAGTAATGCATCTCTTGGTGTTGTGAGTCCTCTTCAACCTACATCCATCCAGTCCAGGCACTGATTTGTTACCATGGTCAACTGTCTGCATCTTGGCTTGCCCAGTATGCACTCGGAGAGAGACTATGAGAAGAGCAAAAATAAAGGTCAGCACACGAAACTGTACCTTTCCCATCTAGAAAACAGCAAGATAGGGAAGGCCCCTGGTCCATGTTCCCAGCATCTTCTGGCCATGTGTGACTCCTGTAGTCAGTTGGTCCATGGTGGGGAGTCTCCCTTGTCTGTCCTCCTCTGGGTACCTCTCTGAGAGGGACCCTAGGGAGCACCGTCTGCTGCGGCCGGTGCCACCTACTGCATGAGCTTGCAAACTTGGGGATTGCCTTAAGGTTTGAACAGTCAAAGGCTGCCATCAACCAGGCTTGGCAATGTCAGAAGACCTTCGATTTGCAGTCTGTTTACTTCCCGTCAATTCCATGTGCCGTGACTGCAGCCAGAAAATACTGCTGAGTCAGTCTGAAGTCTGAGCACTGTCTCCTAGCAACAGGCTTCCTCTGCTCATTGCTAGCTGTTGGTCCCAAAGGTTCTGCCTCCAGATGGGGCTGCACTACCTTGAGGACCCTGCTTTGGGGCATCAGGGTGCCACAGGTCTACCCCGTGCTCACCGCCTGCGCTGGTTCTGTCTTTACAGCACCAGCGACTGTCCTCATTGCCCATAAGGGAGTTTGGTATAGCAGATGTTCATGTAGCAATTCGTACCTCCTACTAATCCCGGTCTTATGCTACTGTGGTTCCTGCTGCCTGCCTGTGCTCACCCCCAACAGTGTTACTTTTTTGTCCCCACCAGGTATAATCTCAGGAAATGCAGATGCCTCTCTAATCAAGGCCATGTTGTCCCCTCTCTCTGCTGTCAGTGGGCCAGCTTAAGCCGATGGTCATCTTTTTATGGTAGGACCTTACATTTTATTAAAAGCTGTTGGAAGCGATCAATTTATTCCAATGCCCTAAATTTTTCTTACCTGCCATAAGCTTGTCAGCCACGTGGCTGGAGACACAAGAAAGATGAAGCTCCTGTCCAGCCACCTCCTTCGCTGTAGTCTACCAAGGGTCGAAAGTTTTCCACACTGGGGAGGAGACAGCTCTGCTCCTCAGCCAGTAGACACTTGGTGCAAATTAGAAAAACTCCCTTCCCAAGTTCCTTTCCTGCCATTTGCTAGGAAATTGCTTTATGCATATACACATATGTAATGGCTGTGAATGGCAGCGATGCCCCAGGGTTGTTGAAGGCATGGTACTTGGTGGCTCTGAGTTGCATCATCTTTGCCATCTGCTGCCCCAACCTTTTGGCTTAATCCTATAAATTGTATAAGCTGGGCCAAGGAATGCAAAGTTGATTTTGTCAGCATCCCACTTCTGGCACCAAATTCTCTATCTGCTGAATGCAATGGCTCACAGGCCAGTAAAATCCCAGTTTGATTTGACTTTTAGAAATAAACTCTTATTTACTCGTGTAGTAAAAAAGTGGTGTGGATGTCAGCTGAGTATTCATCAAGTTTGGTTCATTCCTCTGCTCTGTCTGCATTGGTTTTCTCCTTGGGGCCAGCTGGCTTCCCGAAGTGTCACCTTTGCTGGGGGTGGAGGTGTCACAGCCAGACTTAGGTGGCCGCAGCAGATGCAAGCTGTGGTCCTGCAGACCATCTGAAAGGCCAGGTGACACATTCTCCCAATGGTCTCCCATGCAGTGCAGCATTTCACTCTGATTGGCCTTGCCTGGGACATTGTGTTCTCCTCTTAACCAGTCTCTGTGGCCTCTGAAATTAAAAGCATGGACCAGAGCCAGAGTGGAATCAACTTTGTAGAACCACGTAGCTCCCCGAACTGAAACCAGAGCTCATGGGAAGGCAGCCAGGCATCCTCCTGATCTAACCATAATCCTGAAGTGCTGATGGCTGTCATTTACTGGGTCTTCCTGTGGCTATTGGGTCCTCAAAATAACCCATTAGGTAGGTACTATTTTTATCTCTAGTTTTACTCCCCTGCAAAAATAGATGTGAAAACAGAGGCTCTTATGTAAGTCACATGGCTGGTAAATATTAGAACCAAAATATGGCCAGACTTTAATGAAAACGATACTTTCAGATTTTGTCCAGTGAAAGCTGTGTGCTGCTCAGGGTCCCATCAGCCGACAGAAACCACACACAAGTGAATTATTGTGAAAGGAACTGTTTACAAAGCTGTGGGCAAGGCATAAGGAAGCCACAGGGATGGTGCAAACTTGGAGGGGCTGAGCTTGGAGGGGTGGAGGGAGGTGAACCCCCAGAGGGTATGAAAATAGTAAGGAAGGCTACCTCCCAGGAGGGTCACCCATGGCTGGACTCACGGGGAGGGTGGTAAAGGGGATACCTATTCCCCTGCACCTTCCTTTCCCCTTGTCTTCTGGTGCCACTGGGGGGGGGGTCACACGGACCAGCCTCCTGGGCAGTGACCAGGTGGAGAAGGGTGGATGTTGGATCTGGGGGATTACTTGGCCCTTTGGGGGGGGTGGAGTAGTAGGTAACAGTAGGCTCAGTGACATGGTGGGAGGTACTGTGTGTTAGAGGTGTCACCAAGGCTGGGGTCTACTTAGCAGCAGTAATCAAGATCTTCTTTATTTCCATGTTTACTACAGCAGTACCTTCTTCAACCAGCAAAAGGCAATCACTGATTTATTAGATTCCTTGTCACCCATTACCTTCTAGGTGTTATTTCATATCTCAGTAACTATGGAAAGAATATACTATCTTGAATCTCATTCGGCCAATGGAGAAATCAAGGCTCAGAGAAGTTAAGACCAAGGTTCTGGACCCAGGCTGCTTGAGTTCAGATCTGATGCTACCACTCACTTACTCCTGACGTCTAGACCTCTTACTTCATCCCCTGTGTCTTGGTTTCCCCATTTGAGGATAGCATATACCTAGTGCTGGTCACAATGGGCAGTGACCTTGCAGGCAGCACTCTAGAATGACACCAGGGACAGAGAGAAAGCATGCTTCATGTCACCTCTGACTCTGTGCTAAGGGACTAGAGGTTACAAGGCTTGGACGCTGCAGAGCTGGGGCTTGAACTCACGTCAGCCAGACTCTACCACCAGTGAAGTTCACTTTGTTGTTTGACCTATGTCACAAGAGTTGGCCATGCCAGTGAAGGCAGGTCATAGGGATTCCTTGGCTCCCCCAAGTGCTTCCCCTAAGGAGGCAGTGATGGACTGGGCCCAGCTGCTCACTGTGGTCCCTCAGGAACCCGAGTCCAGCAGTCGGGTGGTTACACAGCCTGCAGGGACACCAGGGTGTCTGTGCAGGTCATCTGCATTCACGCTGCACCTTGTTTCCCAGGAAGGATGAGCCCTGGTGTTAGGATGCGAAGGTTCCACACAGACCTTTGGCCTTGCCATACCACTGAGACCAAGTGGCCCCATCCAAGTGGCACCCCCAGAATTCCCCGCTCTTTGCACTGACCCTCTTCTGGTCTCCTTCCCAGCCGTGAGATATTCTCAAAGGCAGCCAGGTGGGCTGGCTGGTAGCTCGGCAGCAGAGTGCTTGCCTAGCGTGGGCACAGCCCTGGGTCCCATCCTCAGCACCAAAATACAAAAACAAAAACCAGCCCCAGGGTCTGGTTCCTCTCTCTGGAGTCTCTCCACTGTCCCAGACATACAGCAGACATCACAGAAGCCGAAGTGTATTTGCGATTGCCCTGAAATGTTTTCATTTAACAAAGAGTTATTGAATGCTTTCCTGGGCTGCTGTGATTATAGGAGCTGAAGACACAGCACTAGGAAGGAAGATAGGAATGAAGGAAGGAAGGAAGGAAGAGAAAACTAAAAAAGAAATAGCAAAATTTAGAAAGGCTTTGCCCTCATGAAGCTTACATTTAAAAATACTTCTTGATTCCTGGGCAGAAGGGTGTTGACCGCCATCTTGAACCAGGCTGTAATTCAGCGTCTCTGGCCCTGGACTCCATTCTTCCCTCCTTGCCCTCTGCCTTTCCTTTTCCTTCCCTTTTCGCTCGTCCATCTCCTTTCCCTTGCTGTACCTCTGTGCCTCCTACTTCCTGCTCTCTCTTCCCCCTCGCATCTTCCTCTTTCCTCCTCACTTGCCATGTCTCCCTACCTCCTTCCTGACCAAGTTCACTCCTTCCTCCTCTCAGATCCCCTCTGCACCTGCTCCACACTCCTCCTGCTATGGCTCCTTCACAGACAGCAGCCGCTTAATATGCTCCAGGAGTTGCCCCTGTGCTCAGACTTGGAGGATGGGGGAATATAAATCATTCAGTCAATGCATTTTCAATGGAGGCAGCTCGCGCTCTCTCCTATTTGCTAGTGGCACACTGAGCCTGTGGTTGTCGCTTTGCATTATGGATGAGTGAATGGTCTTGTGGGGTCGGGTGGGACCCTAATGCCTTGCCCTGCACAACTACCCACTTCGTCAAGCTCTGCCCCCACCCCAGTCCTCAAGGTCTCTGTCAATGGAAGGCTAGGCCCCTTGTGTCTGGACAATTTCCAAAAGGAGAAAATGATCATAACCATTTATGAAGTGCTTAATATGTGCTGTATACTCTAAGCACTTTGTGCTAATTAGCTCATTGGTCCGTGGCTCAGCCATGAGAAGTGGTTTAGCCTGGCCATCTGCTAGTACGCGCGAGAGCAGGATTTGAATGCAGGGCACTGAATTCAGATCTGACCATGACTCCATACTGTCCCTGTTGGAAGTTTCGCCCAACTGTTATTATCCTGACTGTCTTACCCACCCTTTCGCTGTATCCCCTCCTCATGAAGACGCAAGCGTAGCACTACTGAAGGCTGGTGAGACACTGCAGACTTCTTTGGGGTCAGGATATCCCTGAGCTTGCAGGAAAGGAAACCCAAGCTCAGACGTGGGCTGGAGTCTCCCCGCTCTCTTTCACCCTTTGGTTGGACAGTCAGTCCCCTCTGGCCTGGTTTCACCGGCTGATGGTGCCTGTGTGAAAGTCCCTGATAGCTGGCATCTCCTGGAGGTGACCGTTTGAAGATGGGGAGAAATCTGGCAGTCCCCAGAAGGAAGCTGAAGGCCAGCAGGGGTTCCCCAAAGTGTGACCAGGACAGGGGGAGCATGCCAGACCCAAGTCCTTCTGTGGCTCAGGCGCTGAGCGTCCGGGACTCTGCCACAGCAAGGGCAGGGACTGACCAGGTCAGTGGAAGCCTCACATTGTGTGAGGGCAGAGAACAGAAAGAACAGGAGGCAGCCAAGGCCCAGATCGAATGTCTTTTCAGTGCTCCGCTAGGATGCCTGGCTCTGTGCTGTAACAAAAGATGCCCAAGGCAGGGAAGCCCCTGACGCCTGCAGCTGCCTCCTGCGTGGGACCTGACCCACAATTATAATCCCTTTCCTTTGATTTTTCTCTGCAAAAACAGCAACATTCCAGCTAGATTCCGAGCTGAAAAAAAAGCACTGTGTCAAGCTTAAGAGATTTATAAACACAGCAAAAAATCACAGGCTTGTTTTCCCACAGCTCATTTCCCTAGGTGAGTGAAGCTGGAGGGAGAGGACAGCCGAGGCAGGATGACAGGAATCAGAAGTCGGAGTGGGGAGGACACAGATGTGCAAGGCACCTGGGGGTGTGCAAGGCCTGGGAGCTGAATGGGAGCCAGGAAAGTGACTCACCTGCCGAGAACACAGCTCCTGCCATCTCCGCTGGCAGTGAGACCAGTGCCTACACGTAGCTGTGTGTGCCTCGTTATCCTGTGCCTTGGGCTTCATCCAGAAAGGATTTACCGGGCCGGCATGGCGGAGAAGCCAGAATGAGAGACACCGTCTCTCTGGATGCCCTGCTGAAGAGGCGGGGACGGAATGAGCCAGCAGGAGGTGTCCGGGCAGCAGAGGCGGACGGGTGTGTGGCCTCTGCACCGTGTCCCGTCACGTCTGAAGGGCCATGCGTGTCTCAGGATCAAGTCGGAATGTCCCAGCTGGGTACCTGCAGCTGGCAGGGGCTCCAGAAGCTACCAGACCCGGTCTCTTAGCTCGGGAATGCTTTGCTAACTGTTTTGCATGTGGAAGTGGCAGGATCGGGTACCAGGAATCAGGGCCCTGGTCCTCGGTGTTCCTTTGTTTCCCACGCCTTCCTGTCTAGGGGGTGCTTTGGCCATTAGATGCCCTTCAACCAAATCGGGACAGGGGGCTCTCCGCAGAGACCTAGGGCTCTGCTCCCAGCAGCGAGCAGCTGCCTGACGGCCCCACGTTCTGGCTGGAGCTGAAAGGGGCTGAGTCCCAGGACGAATCCCATCTGCCAAGAGGGCACGGTCTGGCAGGTGTGACTGTCTTACTTCTCTCTGCCCAGCCTGCCTTGGTCCCTGCTGGTGGCCAGGGAGGGAGGGAGGAAGCCACTGCTGCTGAGCACTGCTGGCTGGGCTGCTGCCGCCCGAGGGCTCAGCACTCTGCAGATGTTTTCCGAGCATCCTGAAAGTCTCTCTGATGCTGCTGTTTCACTGCAGAGCCTCCCGCCCACACAGCTGCTCCCCACAGTTTGTGCCCCGCTTCCTCCTCCTCCTCCAAGCCCAGCTCTGCCTGGGCTTCATCCTTAAGGACCCCCTGGTGCCTCTGTCAACTCCAGGGCACAGGCTTCCTAATTGGAAAGCCCACAGCCCACAGGCCCTGTGGAAAGGCAATCACCTGGGGCCTGGGAAGCTCCTCTCTGAGTGCAGCCTCCTCAGGCCCCGTCCTGGTGTCTCGGGTTGGGTGCAGCCGTGGCAGCTCACCTGGAAACGGAAGGCGTGTGTACATGTGCACCCCCTCCCGCCCCCGCTGGCACCTTTGTGGGCGTGTGGGCGTGGAGCTCTCTGGGCTCTGTGCACAGATTGGGTCGTGCCTCTGGGGGTCTGGCCGGAGACTGCTAGGGGTTCTGACGTTGGAATAACACAATGAAGATCTCTGTGACCTGGAAGCCAACTGCTGGCATGTGCCGCTGGCAGATTAAAGTGCTGAAGGATCGGGGTGCTGGAGGGTCAGGGTTCCGGAGGACAGAGGCTGCAGCTGCCCGGCAGTGAATCCTTTGTCAGCCAAGTCTCCTTCCCAGCATCCTCTGCGAGTGAGACCATCCCTGTCACGGCAGCTGAGGCTTGTCACCCATAGCTGTGGTCAGTGGCCCAAGGGTCTCTGTGCTCTCTGCGCTTCTCTCACTGTCATCTTCATTCTCTGCGTGGCTGGAGGAGGTCCCCAGGTTCTATTGATGTCACCAGCACCCCGATGTCTGCCTTCATCCCTCGCCGCCACATTCCTGGTGGCGGATGAGAGAGGGGACAGGGGTGCCAGGCACACCCTCATGGGTGGTCGGAAAGTGCCACCCGGGCGGGCTGCGGGAGTAGTCCTCTTGCTGTGGAATGTGGGGAGGAAGTGGGCATCCAGGGCCTGGCGCGGCCCAGGCTCAAAGGAACCTGCCTGTCCTTTCCTCGGGAGGAACCTCACTCCCTGCTGACCCCAGTGGCCCCTGGAGCCTCAGACAGACCCCTTCCATCCCCAGAGGGAGCTAGGGAGGAACATTAATTTGCCAGGCTGTCCTGGTTCATTCGTCATGTGCACCTTGGGCTCCCTGGGCTCTGCAGGCCCCTGACGTGCCCCTGGGGCTTCTGGGGCAGTCGTGTGTGCGTACCTGTCCCCAGGACACTCGCTAGCCGGTGGCCCTCCAGGCAAGGAGGAAGATGCCCAGCCACACTCTAAGTCTCCCTTTCATAATGCATATACCACTGTGCTGCCCTCAACAATACCACAGCAGAAGCAGCTAGCAGCCCCTTGGGGTGACATCTTCCTTCCCCACAGCACCAGTCACAGCAGATCCACAAAGGAAGCCCCTCAGTTCAGAAGCTCTCTGAACCGGGGGCTGGTGTGGGGGAAGGGGCAGCCTCTGAGGGTCTGGGGGCCCAGGGGAACAGACTCTTGGCCTGCAAAGGTTTGAACCAGAGGAGCATGGAGATCCAAGCTGCTTCCTTCATAAGGTAACACAGGCCCAGGGACCTAGTAGGTTTGTAACTGGCAACATTTACAAAATACTTAGCAGTACCAGGGATTGTTAGGGGTATTTTATTTGTATGGTCCCCATCAGGTAGGCGGTAGTACTTTCTTGACATATCTGATGAGGAAACCGAGGCACAGAGGCCTGAAGATCCTTCCCCAAGCTCACACAGCTGGTCCACGGCACAGCTGGCGGGGGGGACGCCCCCCACTGGGATGACTGTGTTCCCCAGCGGAGCCGCACTGATGGCAGCCCAGGCCTTGCTCTCCCTGTCCCTCCCAGCACCTAACCTCTCCTGGTAGCTCATGGTACCTGGGAGAGGCGAGAGGGGGAGAGGAGGGGAGGGTTAGCGTCTCTTGACCACCACAGCGTGTGTGCCTGGCCCTCGGTGTGCTCAAGAAGGCTTTATGGAATTAAGGGCCGCAGGCACCAGGGGTCTCTGAGCCTGGGGGGAGGTGGGAACTTGGGAACCCAGGCGAGCCGGGCACCGGACTAGCGGCGCCACTGGAAAGCTGTAGCTGGAGGCAGGGGAGTTTTGGGGTCCTTCTTGGTGACAGTGGGGGCTTTGTGATGAGAGGCACTGAGCGAAGGGAATGGTAATGGAGCGGCCAAGCAGCCTGTTGCTGCGGAAAGGCGGGAAGAGAGGAAGAGAGCTCTCGTCCCGGGTGTACAGATGTCTCCTCTTAAGCCAGTTGAACTCCCGTCTAATTGGGCCCATTGTGTTTATGATAATTCATGTTGGGTGCAGGAATCCGGAGCTGGGTGGGGAAGCTTCTTCCTCTGGAAGGAGCTGTCAGAGGGAAAGGTGGGTGGCTGGAGGCTGTGCAGATGTGTGCTACACAGGGAGGCTGGGGATACCTATGGCCCCAGGGCTTCCATGCCCACGGGACCCCATCCCGTCCCTGCCCTCCTTCCTGAGTGGCTCCTCTGTCCTGCCCTCCCTGAGCAGGACACTTTGCTCCTAAAGATGCTAAGCATTCCCAGCAATGCTAACCTTTCTCAGAAAGCAACGAAAGCCCTGCATTATCCAGGTGGAGTAGAGACTGGTGTGTGCGAGGGTGACTGGTGTGTTTTCCTTCTCCAGCCTTGGACCTGAGGAGGCTGAAGCTGGAGCCACAGAGAAGAGGAGGTCTTAGAGGTCAGGGACTCGTAATTATAGGTGGCTCCTGGGGTTCCTGAAGGCCAGTGCTTTGGGGTTGGGAGCAGCATCAACCACAAAACTATGCCAGTGGGTGGGGGCTCAGGACGTAGGAGTCTCATCAGGGCAGGGGTGAAGGATGCTTCCTGGGGGGTTGCCCTGGGCCAACTCCTGTGGCAGCCTCCCAGTCTCCCTGACTCAGGCCCCCTGGAAATGCCCCTCCTCGGTTTCCACAGCTGGTTCTGGCCCTGCTTGGGTGTGGCACGGTGGGGCTATGGCTGTGCGCTCCTCATGGCCCTAGGAGTGAGGAAATGTGAACTCAGGGATGTTGCTCCTGGAAGAATATTCATTGCACAAGTGTTCCCAAAGACCAGTGTGTGCCTGACTGTGCCGGTAGGAGTCCTATCCTCCTGTAAAGTAGTGAGCTCCCCGCCTCTGGGAGCAATTAAGCAGAGAATGCATAGCCCCTGTACTAGATCTTCCGGGTCAAATTCCAGCTCTGCTGTGCACCAGCTTTATAACTTTCACAGGTTACTTATACCGTGTCTTAATTTTTCTTTAAATTTTGGAAATAGGAATAATAACACAGGTTGAACATCCCTAATCCAGGCATCTAAAATCTCCCATGTCCCTCAAAAAGTTTTGGATTTTAGAGCATTTCAGAGTCCATATTTTGGGATTAGAGATGCACAACAGGTTAAGTCTATGCTATGCAATGATTCTAAGATCTGAAGAACCCTGAAATCTGTTTCCGTCCCAAGCACTTAGGGTAAGGGAAGGCAATCCTGTGGTACAGCCAGCCTCCCTCTCTGCAGGACCTGCACCCACAGATGCGTGATGTGTGAAAACGGAATATGTCTGTACTGAACACACACGGGCCTTTTTCTTGTCACGCCGCCTGAACAAGACGCTGTAACAACTGTCACAGTGGCTTTTACACTGTCACAGGTATTGTAAGTAACCCGGAGGTGATTTTAGCCACGATGTGGGAGGATGGGTGCAGGTTGTATGCAAATAATGTGCCACTTTATAGGAGGGCCTGGGCATCTCCCAGGGTCCTGGCGCTGGTCCCCAGGAGCCCTGAAGGACAGCCATGTCTACCTCAGGGAGTTGTGCAGGTTAAAAATGCCTGCGCATGTAAGGCTCTGGAGATGGCAACTGGCTCGGTACATGGCACCTTTGGAGGGCTAGGGGTGATACATGCAGAGTTCTTTCCCAGCAGTGCCTTCCCTGGGGTCCCGGAGAGGCGATCAGAGGCTGGGAGGCGACAGACTCCTGGCCTGCGCGTTCCTTGCTGCCCTCCCCGTGGACAGTCTGTCTGGCTGGGTGTTGGTCCTCGCTGGGGCTGCAGCCAGCACACAGCCCTCCAGGCCAGCCCGCCTCCGGGGACAGACCTCGAGTCTCCCAAGGCCACCTCCTCCTCAGGCCCCCAGCCGAGTGCAGATGCCTCTGTCCCTCGCTCTGTACCCACACTGGGCCCAGCCTGCACCCTCTCCATTCCGATTCTTCCCAGCTTCCTAACTGAGCACAGCTGAGGAAAAACCCATCCACTGATTTGCCACCCTGCTTCACCCTGAATACAAGGGAGGTTGCACGCGGCCATCTGGGGAGATACTAGCGCTGTATGGAGTTCAAGGCCTGGGCGATCCTTTGCGGAGGGTGGGGTTTTGGTGCTTTGCTCAGGCTGGAAGTTCCCTGAAGGTTGGGATTGTTTCTCCCAGCTTGGAGATCTGGCTCTCTCCTGCTCTGGGAGCCTTCCTTCTGGGTCTCTCTCCTTCCTGCTTCTGTTGAAGAGACGCCTGGTGACGGGTCACATGCAGCTGGCGATGCCTGGCGCCCCCCCCCCCC
>NW_022900932.1:7182817-7212832 GCF_012274545.1 Fukomys damarensis | reverse complement strand
CACCTGACTCAGGCCCGACCCATCTGCTTCTCTATCGCTGAGCCAGCTGCAAAACCAGGTCACCTCTGTCGTCTCCTTGTCTTTCTTGTCCCCTTTCCCTAATCGAATTATGATTATTTTTTTCTCTGCATTCTGCACGTCAAAGGATGCTTCAGCGGACCTGGGTCCTCGCGCTCCCTGGAAATGCTCCAAGCTCGGTGTCGCAGGGCACAGTGACCTCTTGTTGCACCTTTGCTCCTTCCTGGCCTGCTCCCTGCCTGCCTGCACCTCACAGGTGCAGGATGAGCAGCTGAGCAGTTTGCCCACAGATGCAAAGCTGAAGGAGGTCACCTGTGATAGTCTTCCACCAGGGAGAGGTTCCCGGCAGGGGGTGTGGCAGTGTGGTTATTGGGGTCACATCACGGCCCTTACCCCATGGGCTGCAGTGCCCATGGCGTTCTTGTCCACCCCCCAGGGAACCAGGGCGGTGGTGGGGGTGGTCCAGGCTCCATTCCTCCCTCCTATTTAGGACTTTGGGTCCAGGTCACAGCCTTTATTTTGCTGCCCTGCATTCTTCGCAAGTGTCAGAAGGTACTGCAGCCATCCTCAGGGCCATGGTGATGACGGTGATCATCATGCCACCGTGGCTGTCTGTGCCCGAGACCTCGCAAAGGTCACTTCCTGTCATGGGCTCCTGTGACAGGTGGGCACGCAACGTGGCCCAAGCTCAGAGCCCAGGAGATTGGTCACACACACACACACACACACGGCCTCTGGGCCACGGGAGCTCTTCCCTCCGTGCCTCTTGCTTTTAGGGTGACTCTGGCGCCCAATGCCTGACTTGCATTTGTGGGAGCTGAAGCAGGCCAGGCAGGGCAGAGACTGAGAGCCGGGGCCTTTCCCTCTGAGCTGCAAGGGCCTCATCTGAGAAATGGGGTGATGTCACAGCCACCCTGGGGTCTCAAGGGGAGCTGATGCGGGACCCCCCAGTACGGAATCTGGGGGTGCCCAGGTCCCTCGGTGTCGGGGGGCGTGATGTTAGCCCATAACCTGCGCCTATCCTCCTGGGTCCTTTAAGTCACCTCCAGGCCATTTGGAATTCCTAACAACACAAATGCCTGGTGGATCTGTTAGATGAGACGGTCTGGGGAGTAAATGGCAAGGAAGGCATCTGTCCACGTTCGGTACAGACATTTTTCTTTTCCAAACTTGGTTGAATCCAAGGACAAGTGCCGCGGGTGGCTGGGGGTTTTCTAAGACTTGTGTGGGGCTCCTGCCTGGCCCTTATCACAGGCTCGGTCAGTGGTGTCTGTCCTGGTCATCTCCAAGAACTCCACTGCCCCTTCCTCCTGTTCCCCAGACCACAGCGAGGTGGCCAGCGCCTGTGAGTGGCCCCAGAGAGAGGTGACAGTGAGTGCAGACCCAGACGACGGCAGAGCCCAGCGTCTGCCAGGCTTGGCCTCTGTGCCGGGCCCCATCTTACGCCCTCTGTGTGGATTTTCTCATTGTTCTCTTGAAATCTGTATGAAATAGGTGTTTTATAAAGCCCACTTTGCAGGAGGGGAAACTGAGGTGAGGGGCGGTTACGTATCTGCCCTGGGGTGTACAGTCAGCTTCTGAGCCTATGCAGATCCCATCTGCCCCTGCAGAGCAGGTGTCCCCAAAGCTGGGGTGGGCATTCTCTGCAGGGTCCTAGGTCACGGGCTCAGCCGTGGGTGGCCCCCAGCTTCCAGGTCCCTTGCACTGGGTGACATTTCTGCAGAGCTATGCAGTCTCTCTCATCCCTGGGAAAGCCTTCTGCAGAATCTCACAGGGTCCATGCCCCCCAAAGCATGGATGACAACTCAATGCTGTGCGCCTCCTGAGCGCTGGGTGCACCTGGCTGTCACCCCCCAGGCAGTGCCGTCACAGAGGGGCACCGTGTCTGCCTTTCACATTGGGCACAGGGTGAGGCCTCAAGCCCCTTCCTCTGCCCTGGCTGTGCTGAGATCACGCCTGTGCTCCCAGCCCCCTCTCCGCCAGGCCTTCTCTGAGTCTTCTGCCAGGACCCGAGGGCCCACGTCTAGGGGTCGCCTTTTGGCCCCCAGCTTCCAGGTCCCTTGCACTGGGTGACATTTCTGCAGAGCTATGCAGTCTCTCTCATCCCTGGGAAAGCCTTCTGCAGAATCTCACAGGGTCCATGCCCCCCAAAGCATGGATGACAACTCAATGCTGTGCGCCTCCTGAGCGCTGGGTGCACCTGGCTGTCACCCCCCAGGCAGTGCCGTCACAGAGGGGCACCGTGTCTGCCTTTCACAGTGGGCACAGGGTGAGGCCTCAAGCCCCTTCCTCTGCCCTGGCTGTGCTGAGATCACGCCTGTGCTCCCAGCCCCCTCTCCGCCAGGCCTTCTCTGAGTCCTCTGCCAGGACCCGAGGGCCCACGTCTAGGGGCCGCCTCTGCCTCTCGTTTTGCACCTGAAGACGGGACACTGTGGCCCGTGCTCCGGGGCACCCACTGCAGGCTGGCGCAACACAGAGTCCAGCACATCACTGCTCATTTGGGGGTGGGTAAGAAGAGGAGGCAGAGAGCTTGGTCTTTATATCAATAACCAGTAATTGACAGAAAAGATGACTTGAGGGTCCTTTAAGGAAATAGAAACCTGATTTATTTCTCTCTCTTCCTGTGTATGTGTGTGTTAGTTTCGAGCAAGAGAGTGGTAAAGTAGAAAACATCCCACTCACATACTTTTTAGAGCAGGGAACAGATAAAAAAAATTCAATTGGTACAACAAGTAATAGAAAATGTATTTTGGTTCTGTATTTCATCCAGTTATGGGAAAGGAAAAGAAAGGACAAAGGCGATGGAGGAAGGAGAGAAAAGGGGAGAAAAAGGGAACAAAAGAGAACGTAGAACCAGTTTGCAAAAGAAATAAATGGTTGCCGTGGTGTCTGAAGAAGCCAAAAGAGACCCCCCTGCCCCGTGGGGCTTTTAAGACTCTGCCACTGAAGACCTTTAAATGTGTGTTGCCTTTTTTCAACCACAGGCTGGCTGTCACTTCGTGGTACTTGACCCAGAGTCCAGACGGCCAAGCCAAGGACTTCATTAAGCCCCAAGGCCGGGGACCTTGACGGTCGCCTTACTGCTATGATTATGGTGTTGTGCTCAGTACCTCCTGCCTGAGCGCAAGGTACCGAACTCCTTAAGGAGTTCCCATCCCAGGCAGACTGTGAATAACGATTATCATAAAAGTCAGGCTGCTATAATTGCTGTGATAAAGGTTCAGACAAAGTGTGCAGGGTAGAGATGAATGAATTCCCACCAGGAAATCCGGAAGTGCTTGGAAGGAAATAACCCGTAAGGCCTCTCTCTGGAGGAGGGCAGGATTTCTGCCCAGGGGACGAGGTAGAGGCAGAGGTGTGGATGGGGGTGGATGGCTTCTGCATTAGGCTAAAGTTGCACTTGATCTCTGACTGTGTTTCTTCCTAGCTGTGTGTCTTTGGGCAGGTGACTTAACCTCTCTGAACCTGGTTGATCACCTATGAGATGAGACTAGGAGGTCCTGTCTCATAGGGCTATTGCATTAGGTGCCGAAGCACAGGACATTGCCTTGGAAAATGTAAACTGTGGAATGAAGTTTTTAAATATTGCATGGAGGGGCATGGTGTCACCAGGGTGACTGACCCCATAGGTTTAAAGCATTTGTGTCAGGTGGGATGCAAGTGTCTGGGCTCTGATGCCCCCTACAAGGAATAGGCCACCACCTGCCCAGACGGGTGTGTGTCCTTTACATGGCCCATTGCGAGCAGAGGCACTTGGTAACCAGGACTGGCTACAGGGAACAGCACCGACAGGTGGGGCCCAGACTGGGGATGGGAGAGCAGAAAGGAGGCCACGCAGACAGGACAGCTGTGACACTGCTCAGGGCAGAGGGAGGAGTCAGGGCCCCAGCCTGGCCGCTGGAGTGGTGTCTGCGCCGCAGACAGGAGGGTGTGCAGGGCAGGTGCTGCGAGGACCTGAGCAGAGAGCACCTGAGCAGCCTCACTGCCCGCCAGCCCGGCCAGCTCCCTCCCGGAGAGTTGGCAGCTGGAATTGGCACCTGCGTCCTGCAAGATGCAAGATGCAGGGCTCACAGTCCAGGCGGAGGGGCAGGTGGGGGGGTGGGTCGTCATTCACTCAATGCACAGACGAAGTGTGGGGTGGCAGCTGCCCGATGTGGGAGGGACTGAGGGGCCCTGGGCCGGTTTTGTTGTCTCCTGATGTGAGTGCCACAGCTTCCAGAGCCGTTTATCCCACAGATCCACTGAGCTTGTACCATGTGCACTTGCCTGTGTGTATATTGTATGTCAACAAACACATTCTTCTGTCCACGTCTTCCCTGGCCTCAGGCTTTGTACAGCCAGCAGTGTTACCTGCAGTGGCCCAGGCCAAGGACGTCTGTGTGTATATTGTATGTCAACAAACACATTCTTCTGTCCACGTCTTCCCTGGCCTCAGGCTTCGTACAGCCAGCAGTGTTACCTGCAGTGGCCCAGGCCAAGGACAGGAAGGCAGCAGCGGGGAACAGGGCAGAAAAGACTGGGTTTGGTCCAAGTTGAGTGGAGGGGACCCTGGGGGCCCTGGGGCACAGTGCATTTCAGCCAGGCCAGAAGGGGAGAGAGGAGGTGAGGGGTGAAACGTGGAGCAGGGGACGGAGCTGGGGTCCTGGGAAACAGCAGGTTCAGGGGCAGAGATATGGCTGGTCCCCCATGGGGCAGCGGGAGGGGAGGGTCCAAGGCAGGAAGGAGGAAGGAGGAAGGAGCTCGACGTGTGCCGCAGGGCCCACGTGTGGTCATCGGCCTCGTCCCCACCGCCACACTGCTGCTGTCACTGCCCCATACCTTCTCCCTGCTCCTTTCTCTCCTGTGAGCTCTGCCGCTGCCCGCCCCCCACCATAACGGGGCCCCTTCCCATTTCAGGAGTGGTGCTTGTCCTCGGTCCATGCACTGGCTTGGCCTGGCCTGGCTGTGGGGCAGCGGGAGGGGAGGGTCCAAGGCAGGAAGGAGGAAGGAGGAAGGAGCTCGACGTGTGCCACAGGGCCCACGTGTGGTCATCGGCCTCGTCCCCACTGCCACCCTGCTGCTGTCACTGCCCCATACCTTCTCCCTGGTCCTTTCTCTCCTGTGAGCTCTGCCGCTGCCCGCCCCCCACCATAACGGGGCCCCTTTCCATTTCAGGAGTGGTGCTTGTCCTCGGTCCATGCACTGGCATGGCCTGGCCTGGCTGTGGAACTTGACCTTCCTCTCTGCCTGAGCCACACAGGCGGGCGAAGATCAGCGGGGGCCTTCCCTGGGGAGTCTGTGGACACTGAGCCCCACCCGGGCCAGGCCACAGCAGGCGGCTGACGTCATACTGAAGATGAGTCTTGCTTAGCATCCTTCTCTGATTCCTACCCTTGGGCCTGCAGTGTCCGCAGGCTTAAAGTGGCCATGTTGCCCGACACAGGCACCCAAAAGTGCCACCTACAACTGCTAACCGGGGAAGACAGGAGATGTGCAAGCCAATAAATATTTATGCTTCTATTTCCGTCTCTGCAATAGAAGATGAGGAAGTTGAAAAACAATAAGCACAAGGAAAATTCTCCACATGAGGGTAATGATAAGAGCTGCCACTTGCAGAGTCCTGGGCGCTGAGAACAGGGCCATCTGAAGGAACTGTCACTTGCAGCCGTGGGAGCTGTGTGATTCTGGGTCCTACTCTGTGGCCGAGGAAATCACAGCTCAGAGAGGATTAGCACCTTGCTCACAGGTGAACAGCTGGTAAATAGTGGCGCTGGGTTTGAACCCAGACAGCTGTCTGCCCTCTTTCCTGAAAGATCTCCACTGATAGGGATGCAGGGAGCAGTGTTAGAAAACTGTGCATAATCGAGAAATACAGACAGTACTCGGGCTTTTTCTTCAGGGTTCAAAACGCCCTACATGATGGCTTGGCAACAGGTTGCCTTCCTTCCTGGGTTCTGGCAAATATTAAAATGAGGTACATTTCCCTCCAGCCCTCATGGACCAACTGCAGGAAGCGCTGTAAACAGCTGGCGGATAGTTTGGTCCACAACTCTATGTGGGCCATTAAAGCCACACTTCCTTTATTTTATTTTCACCACCATAACACTGGCCCCTCACCCCATACCTTCTACGGAGTTGGTGGGGTCTTCGGTGTCTGCTCTGTTTAAGATTTTTTGTTCTCGTTCAGTGTGGAGGGCCCTCGCAGGACCGTCCCTCCACACATAGACGAATGCAGCCCTTACTGTGTCCCAGGGCAGAAGGTTGGGGTGACCAACCTGGAAACCCCCCAGGGCCCTGGGTGGGGACCAGGTAGCCCTGAGGACCCCCTGTCCCCTTGAAAGGGAGAAGAAGCTGAGCCCTCTATAGGGGGAGCCCCATCACTGTCCCAGCAGGCACAGGTGGGGGCTTCAGGTCCTGAGCACTTGAGGGCCCCAGGGTCAGGAGTCTGTTGATAGCTAGGCAGGGTCACTTGACCTGGCCCATGAGGGCATCTGGGGCACCGGGGTCCAGGCCTCCCTGTGATCAGCCTGGCCTCCCTCATGCAGTTGTACATCCCCCCATCAGCAGCTCACAGCTGGAACTCAGGGCCTGGAAGCTTAGCCAGGTCAGAATCCACTGTAAACAAAAAATTAAAGCTTTCCCTAAGATGCATTTTGGAAAATTCGAACACTGGAATGTAAGGATTAAGTGTCCGATCTCTGGCATCAGAGAACTGAGCTCCAGTCCCAGCTCTGGCCCTAGCCAGCTGTGTGAGTTTGGACAGGTAACTTAACTTTTCTCGTCTGTAAGTGAGCATGGTGTCAGCCACTCTGTAGGACTGCAGGTCTTCATGGGTTTATAGCCTTTGCACTTAGCATATCTTAGAGCTGTGACCATCAAGATTATGCCCGGGGCAGGATGTCCCTTGATCTCCTTTGTACAACCCAATCTACTAACTAAACTTGGCCCCAGATCTGGAACATGACTGTTCAATTTCAAATGCCTTAAGGAGCTTTGGTTTAATTATTTTTAAAGCAACATCATTAACGATCATTAATGAGTAAAACAATTTATGTCCTGATTTTCAAACTCTGACCATGCACAGTGCACTGGCTTTGCTCCTTCATCACCTAGGCGATTGCTGGGTCTTCAGGCAGCCTTGGATCAGCTGTCTTAACAGATGATCTCGAACCCAGCTCTTTCCACATTTTCCAGATTGTCCTGCCATCCACAACCGTTCATTGCATGGCTGGAGACCTAGTTAACTGGAGAACACGAACATCAGAAAGACTCAGTTCAAAAGCTGGCTTTGCCTTGCTTTTTTTTTTTGCTTTTTGTACTTCCGGGGATGAACCCACGGCCTCCTGCATGTTAGGCAAGTGCTCTACCCCTGAGCTCCAAGAGGTGCCCTGCAAAGATGACCCCGGTGACCAACGCCCCACCTCCTAACCACTCATTCAGCTAGGAACCTGTTGAGAGATTAATCCACAGGATCCTCATGACCCTGCCGCCTCTGTGGATGCTGCCTCTAACCTTGGGGGTCCAGTCCTCAGTAGCTGAGTCTGCAGGGGAGACATTATATTTAAACCATACGGGGTGATCGATTTCAACACAAGAGGGGAGGACTCGGGAAGACTGTGTCAAGGATGGTCTTAAGGGCAAAGCCTCAGCCCCAGAGACAAGTCAGATTGTCTGGGAGGTGACAGCACCCAACTCTGCGAACCTGGAGGGGCAGGGAGCTCCCCCAGGAAGGTGCAGAGTCCCGGGTGTAAGGCACACCTGAGAGGAAGGTAAGGCAGGAGGAGGCCCCCAAAGAGCTGCAGGGGCCAAGCGGTGGGCACGAAGTGAGCGTAAATCTCAGCTCGATCTGCTCATAAAGTTCTGCGGCTACGTATTTCTGTCAGTTTTATATTAACATTTACATAACAAGTAGATTGAGAGATTGCATTATTTACATATATATGGAGGCCGACTGGAACTGGGGATCCTCGTGCCTGTACATGACGCTTTATTGATTAATAAATTAGACACTTGCCGGATCAGGCACAAATCAAATCCATCCATTTTCAGACACCCATCAGGTGCAAATGAATGTAAATTGGCGGCCTCATTTGCATACGCAAAGCAAACCATTTAGTCATCATTTGTCACTGGCACCCTGGAGAGACTGTAATTTGCCTAGTGAGGCAGCCTGCAGCAGGCAACCCTGTGCTCTCCTGGGATTTCTGAGCCTGCATAGAGAGCGCAGCTCTGGGAGGGTTTGACCACAGGACAGTGGTGCCTGGGCTACTGGGAACCGACCTCGCCACCAAACCAGAATCCAAGTGTCAAAGCTGAAGGGAATTTCGAAGATCGAGCACATGGACTCTATATTCTGTAGATGATGAACTCAAGTCCAAGGAGGGAAGTGACTTTCCTAAGGCCACGTGGCGAGGTAGGGAGAGTGCCAGGACTGAAACCCAATTCTCCACCCGCATTCAGCACCTGCTCCATGACACCGATTGATTCTTCCTCACAAGATAGAAACAGGTGGGGTCCGGGGCTCCTGGGTCCTTGCCTCCTGACTCAGTTTCTCCAGGCTGGAGTGGGGTGTTGGGACAGCAGCAAGCGTCTCCTGTGTGGATGCAGTATTTCACAAGCTTGTGTCATGGTCTGATTTCAGGGCACCTGGAGGGCACGCACCCCTGGGAATATCTCCCCCACCATTTCCCTGAGTTATGTTCTTCCAGGACACAAGGGCTTTGGATAACATATGAAAGGCACAGTTCTTGCTGGGTCAGCTTGGGCAGAGTGAGCAGGGCCATCAAGAAAAATGAAGAGCTGCATTAAAGGGTGGCACCAGAAGCTGGGCTTCACCCCACCCTTACAACACACCCAGGACGGGCTGCAGGTGCCTGGGAGGGGGTGCCAGGCAGAGGGAGGTGGCTGCCCGCTGTCACTGAGGCACAGGTGGAGTTCCCAGGCAGAGCAGATGCCTACCTGATGGGTCCTGGTCACGGATACCTGTTGGGGACAGAGCCGTGGCTCTGTTGAGCCCAACGTGCTGCGGTTTTTTGGTGTTTTAAAATCTACATGTGTTTTGGGTAGGTGAGGGTGTGGAGGTTGGGATGTGGTTTTGTTATATGGTTTAAAGTTTTCCTCTCTATATGCTGAGGAATCCTTCAGTGGGATCCACCCAGAGCCATCCTGGCTCTGCTGCACCCTGCAGGTGCTAATAGTCATGGCGCCTGTGGCAAAAGAAAGTCCTGGGGCTCCCTCCAAGAGGACTTGGTGGTAAAGCACTTGGAGAGGATGCTTTGGAGACTTAGGGTATGTTTTATAAAAGTGTAGAAGGTCAATGTTTTCGCTCAGTGTTATTTTCCTTTTCCCTGTGTTGGCACATGCGCTGGGTGCTTGGAACCCTTCTTGGTGTTTGGACAGTGGCAGACAGAGCGGCTGTCTAAGAGGTAGGGGGATTTCAGAGGAATACGGGGCATTTGTTGAGCACCTGCTGTGGGTCAGGACCTTCACTGGTCTCAGCGCACAGTGACAAAGAACCTTGTTCATCTGGACTCCAAGTGTCCCCAAGGCCCTAAAGAAGAAGGAGTGGTGTAATGAAAGTAAAACCTGCCGAGCTTCCCCGTGCCGAGCCTAGCCTCATGGACCCCAACCAAACCACTGCGCCCACATCCACAGGATCCTGCATCAACCTGAGAGGGAAGCGCTGTGGATGTGGGCGAGGAGGAGCAGGTGGGCGCCCCGAGGAAGTGCAGAGTTCCTGGTGTAAGGCGCACCTCAGAGTATAACCCTCCCCCGTCCCTGTTGTGATATGAAGACCCGAGGGCCTTCCTCCTGCCGTGCAGAGCTAAGGCGGAGGGACCCCATCACAGGGGCAGGCTGGGGGCCAGGAGTCCAGACCCAGGAGAGGACACTGTGGCCACAACCCCCACCCAGCCTGGCTTGCTGTTTCATCCCCTGCCAGCAGGGGGCGTCGCCTGTCACCCAGGCCAGAGGGGGGATGTGGAAGGGCTGGCATCCTCCTTGCTCCCTGCTCCCACAGAGCTCAGCACCCTAACATTGCTCTCTGCTTCCCGTGAGACTCGGCCAAGCCTGCCTGGCAGAATGGGAGACAGGCCGGGCCCAGGGCCTTCCCTTCTGGCAGAACAGCCTGGACCTTTAGCCCTACTTGAGCACCCCAATTCCCTTTGGATGCTCTCCACGTTCCCTTGGTTGCATGGGCTGAGCAGAGCCCCAGGACCCCATGACGACCCCCCCTTCTTCCCTCCAGCCCTGGGGGCCTGGCTCTAGTCTGGAGCGTTCTGCAGCCAGCCCATTTCACAGATGGGAAGCCCAGGCCATGGAGAGTCAGCAGAATGCACCTTCGTCTCAAATCCAGCAACCACTTCTGCGTCCTAGAGATTGAGGAGGGGGCAGCCCAGCCAGCAACTCTCCCATGGGCTCCATTCAGCGACCCCCATGCCTCTCTCAGCTTCCTATTCCATTCTGGGAGGGCCGAAGTTGGAAAGAGGATCCGGGTAGGGATGAGGTTGCCCACGCGTGACCCTGGAGCTCATGTCTCGACCCCCACACCCTGTCCCCTGAGGCCAGGGCCTGGAGCATCTTGTTGCTGTTTTGTGAATCTTGAATGATAATTATATGTATAAAATTTGACTGCTTAAACCGTTCAGGATTAATCGGTACGCCTTGCCTGTAATTAGCGATTCCCTGGCAAATGCGTTTTACAAAATAGCACTTGATTTTAATAACAGGCTGTTAGTATTAGAACACTGTGCCCACATTATTTCAAATTCTCAGAGAAGCCCCCTCTCTCTGGCCCTAGCTTGCAGCACCTTGTGCTCTGCTGGGGTCCTGGTGCCTTTGCGAAGGTCATCCCTGTGGTCATTCTAAACATGGCCCTCTGTCCCTTGGGCCTCCAAGATCTCACCTGCTGGCAGATAAGATGTGGGAACTGCAACCCTTTTCTCCACCCGCTTCTGTTCCCCTTGCACCCCTGTTCTCCCCCTTCCCTGCAGCTGCAGGGTCCTCCCTGACCCCAGTGACACCCGTCTCTGGGGACCGCGTCTCTGTGTCTCTGAAAGACTCATTGCCCGTTTCTGGCCACTCAGCTGTATTCATGGCCAAACACCTTTGTGAAGCAAGCACCTGACCCCTGGATCCCCTTCCCTGTGGACCGCATGGACAGCAGTGACCATTAGAGGGACTTCTGGATGGAGGTGAACAGACAGGAGAGGACAGGAATCCCAGAGCTTCCAGCAGCGACCCAGTTTTCCAGGGAGGGGCCCTCACCTGCAACAGGAACGGGAGCCCAGTGCTCTCTCTTCTTCTCCCACCCGACCTTGAGCTGACCTCCTGTTCTCACACATCCGGTCACTCAGCTGCCCTTCCAGGGACCAAGGCATCCCCTTGTCACCTGTGACCCCCTTCCCAGCACCCCTCCCTTGCCTGCTCTTCTTCCCTGAACAATTCAAGTGCCTGGAACAGTGCCTGACACACGGCTGTGCATACAGTGTTTGTTGGATGAATGATGAATCATGTTCATCATTCTGACCCCAGTTCAGATGGCTCTTGCTCAGGGAATCCTCTCCTGCAGGACCTGGACTTACCTGTTTCTCCTGTGTGAGATGGGAGCACCCTGGATATATCGCCTTTCCTCCTGTGAGAGCAAAACAGACCTGCTGTATCTGTTAGTGACACTGAGTAACAAACCACTTTAATGCTCAAGGCTGGAAGCAGCCACGCTAGGGGGTTCACTTGGGCGGCTGGATGAGCTCTGCTCCCCATCTCTTGTCCTCTTCCTGGGACCAGTGGGCAGGCCCAGGAATCTCCTTGTCCTCCTCTTCACACTGTGAGACCCATGAGGCCTCTTGGTGCCTTGGCTAGGAGCTAGGACATCGCTAAGAGCTTTATTTTGTGGGATAGAGAAAGTCACACAGCCAAGGTCAAAGTGCAGGGGCCAGGACGTGTCTTGGCCTCTCATGGAAGGGCCCTGGATACCATCCAGCAAAGAAGCAGGATGTGAGGCTGGGTTTCCTGCCAGGGTTTGAGCCCTGGCCCCACTGTTAACCAGTTCATTCATCCATTGACTCACTTGTTTGTTATTCGTTGGGAGCAAGAGCACCTGCTGTGTCAAAGACCTGTTCTAAGTTCTCCAAATACAACCATGGCTGAAACTGATAATGGCAGGGATCTGTGTTGGGTCAGATCGAGAGCCCCCTCCCTCCCCAGCTCTGTAGGAGGAGCAGCACCTCCTGGTTAGTGCCCCAGGCCCCCCTGGTCCTCTGATCTGCCTTTGCGCTCCTGGCAGCACCTTCAAAGTCCTGGGCTCTCTTTCTCTTGCCCCTGCTGTCCACTTCTGTCTGCACTGCCCACACTGGCGCTGCCCTCCCTCCTCCCCCTGAGCTCTTTGGGCTCCTTTCTACCTCCCGCTGCTGAGGGAGAAGAGGTAGCCTCCTGAACAGGAGCCATGCCCTGTGCATGGAGTTCAGTAGGGGCTCAATGTGTCTGTGGGTTGGAGGAGAGGAGCTGCGACCCTCATGTGCCCCTCACTAAGATTCCTGAGCTTGGCAACCTATTTGATCCACTGTACCTCTGTTTCCTCTTCCAGAAGGTGAGAATAGCAGTAGTTACTTCACAGGGGTGTTGGGAGAATTCACTGAGCAAATAGTGATTGGCTTTTTATTGTGTCGAGCACTGGAGAGAAAGGAGAGGACAAACTAAAACCAGCATAGGTGAAATACTGCAATGAAAATGCTGAAGTCCAGTCTGGATTCACAGCCAGCGGAAGTATCCCCAGCTGTCATCTAGTCCAAGCCTATCATTTGACAGATGAAGAAACTGAGGCCCAGAGAGAGCAAGGCACTCCCTCACGGTCACACAGCAGACCAGGGACAGGACTGGGATTAGCAGCCAGGACTGCTGAAGCCCTGGCAGGGGACGGGGCTTCTAATTCTTCACCACCCGCTTCTACTTGGGAAGGGGTCCACTGGGAGATGAGGGCGCAGCAAAAGGGCTTGGAGGTGGGGACCAGCGGCCTGATCGCCTGTGTTACTCTCAGCCCGTGTGAACCTTGGATGAGTGACTCCGTTTCTGATGTCGCCCAATTGTCAGAGCTAATGGAGCACAGATGACCCCAACTTGTTCTAACCCTATAAATCTCCCCCAGCTCTGCTTTCCACACACTGTGCTGTCGTTGCTTGTGTGCCGCTGGTGGGTGCCGTGCCGGGGGGGGGCGCTGATTAACTGTGATAAGGTTGTGCTTATCACAGGATACGACAGAAGGAGTCTTCCTGGCGCCCAGCACACTCCCCTGTCAGGGGCAGCGGGGCGGGGCTGCTGCTTGGGATGAAGGTGCCAGACGCCTGCAGGGACACGGACGGCCACAGGGGGCGCCGAAGAGCGCTGCCCTGCCCTGATCCGGGGTCGGCATCAGAGAACCAGCCCCGCCCAGAGTCCCCTCAAAGGGAGCTGGATGGTCTGGTGTGGGGAAGCGAGGTTGGAGCAGTGGACAGGTACATATTACGTCGGGGTACCGCTTGGGCTCTCTGTGCCTTCCACAGAAGGGCTAGGATCATGCCTTCTCCCTGTCACAGGAAGGGCGCTCACAGGCCTCTCTCTGATCACCGGCCTCCTCCTACCTGCACCGAGGTCTTTCAGGGATAGAATGTTAATTCCACTGAGTGGCTTTAGTTGGGACTTGGGGCCCGTGATATCTTTGGTGGGGCTGGAGAGTCCTGCAGCTGGGAACAGGGTGTCTGACACCGCTGCCATCAGCTCAGCTTGGTGGCCGTCCTCCCGCGGGACTGTGAGGCCTCCGAGGACAGGGGCGTCTTTCCTGGCTTTGTCACAGCAGATCCCAAACGGCTAGAATACGATCTGCTGGGTAGCAGATAGGACATAAATAAAAGCCACCTGGTGGCACGAGGTGGAGAGCTCCTTAGACGGGAGGCAGCTGCCCTAGCCAAGGTCCTTCCCTGCCCTTGTCTTAGAATGAGCCCCAGAAGACCAGATGGAAGTGTTTTACCATGGTGACGCAGCCAGCCACGCTCAGACTGGGGACTTCCTGGTCACCAGCTGCTCCAGCCACCTGTGACCTTTGAAGACGGGCCCTTGAATGGGAACCGTTGTGCCCAGGTAGAGGTGTGGGAGATGGTGGCGGTGGAGTGGAGCAGAGAGGCCGAGGAGGACAGGCGGGCCCCGAGGCACTCGAAGGTGTGTGGGTGCCAGGGCAGAACGCTTTGGGAAGCTGATGTGCCAGTTAGCAGAACAGGTGGCATCTCAGAGACCCCTGTGAATTCAGTCAGGTGGCCCCGCTGGCCCTCCCACCCTGCTGTGTGGGCTGAGCTCTCCTGATGCCTCCCACAGCTGACCAGTGCAGCCTTTCCCTTCTGGTCTCTTTGAGGGCATGTTGGTCCCTGTGAAGTTGGCCTGGTGACCCTCCCGGCCCCAACTGGGTTTCGATGACTGGGGCAGATGACAGCTATAGATTGATTTATTGAGCATGGCTTCAGACATCTGCCACCCTCAGCAGAGCACAGCTGAGCAGAGCAGCCTCAGGTGCCTTTATTTAAACTGGGGTTGATGACGTGTGCCTGAAATCCCAACAGTCTCAAAGGCTGAGGCAGGAGGATCGCAAGTCTGAGCCCAGACTGAGTGAGAACCTGTCTCAAAATAAAAAACACAATAAAGGCTGGGGGTGTCGCTCAGTGCAAAGGCCCTGGGTCAGTCCTCAGTAACACACACATACACACACACAGGCTCAATTCATGCTGTATCCCTGTCCCCAGATCACCTGACCAGTAAGTGGTTATGCAGGGTTGGGGTTCTGGCCTGGGCTCCCCCAGAAGCAAGGCTTTGAGTGTTGTAGTTTATGGGGGGTTGGCCCACACAGTGGTAGGTGGTGAGACAGGCAGGGGACACAGCCACCTCCACTAGTGGCACCTGCAGCTGAATCCCACAGGGGACCCCGGAGCCAGTGAAAGTACAGGTCTGCAGATGATGCCCCCTGGAGGTGAGGGAGCAGGATGTTTGTGCCCCGCTCTTGGGGGCACTGTGTGGGGACTGCAGGGTTAACTTCCTGGCACTTTGGGCCTCTCCTGTGGATTCTAGCATGGGCGATGTCCCCATGGAAAACCATGTCCTCAAGCTCATGGTGTTTGCTTTTTCAGTGGATGAAATCCAGGGCCTTCATGCTGAACTACATTCCCAGTCCTTTATACATTTTTTATTTTGAGACAGGATCTCCGTAAGTCACTAAATTGCCCAAGTTAAACTCAAATTTGTGATCCTCCTGCCTCAGCCTCCTAGAAATTGTAAGCCTGTGCCACCAGGTCTGGGTTGATCTCATGCTCTTGACACCAAATCTCCCTGGTTTGCTTATTCCCCCCCGCCCCGGGTCGGTTGCTTACGTGTAGTGGGGAGTAGAGACCCAAGCCATGGTGCCCTTGCAATCCAGAGCCGACTCCTGGGGGTTGCAGCCCCTTCACTCAGAGTCCACTCTAAAAAAAAAACAAAAAAACAAAAAACAAAAAACAAAAAAACAACTCATTTTAGCAGCTGCCCTGCATGTGGCCAAATTAGGGAGGTAAAGACTGGAGTAAAACTAAAGTCACTTGCGTGCCCCAGGTAGCTGGCTTTGGCTCATCTGCGCCTTCGGATCTGGCCAAGGGGAGGGGAGTGACTGGCTTCTGCTTTCACCTGCTGCAGGTGGTCCAGGTGACTGCCCAGCTCTAGGGATGGGGCTCCAGCCAGGGCAGGTGAGGTGCGGGGGCCTCCGGGACAAGGAGGCATGGTGGGAATTGGACCACTTGGCAGCTTGTCCCCGACCCGAGGCTGCCGGGAAAGTAATAAGCGTACGGGGCATGCGGCAGAGGGTACTGCAGCCAAGCTCCCTGGAAAATGCTGGGATTGGCAAAGCGGAGCATTTTAAAAGTTGCAATGTCCAAAGTCCAAAGTTTATTTACTGCAAACCTTATGATGCCTATAACCATGGTGGTTTCCATAGTAACATATAACACGTCATACATTTTATATAAATAAATATAAATGCATGGTGACTTTTTAAAAAGTTTTTACCCAAACTCTCTTCACCCCTGGTTCTGTGGAATGCTCCTTAAAAAGCTGTTTAGAATTCTTCCAGAGCTTTCTCGTACCCAGTTGTCACTGGACCACACTGAGAGAGGATTGGGTCACTTCAATGCTTCAAATCCCCCAATCCCTCCTGGTAGTTCCTCACTTCTCCTTAAACTCATGCCACAGGACCCTGGCACATGCTGCTCCCTCTGCTGGAAGTACCTCCCACCACCCCATCAGCTTGGTGAGAGGTTCATTCCTCAGACCTCGGTGCAGATATGACTTTATGGAAGTTCCCCTTGATCTTGTCCCCATCTTGGTGATTCTGTCCACCCCTGCCCCAGGCCTCCTGTCCCTGTTTCCTGCTTTATTTCTCTCCTGGGCCTGTCTCACCTTTGCATATAGTACATAACGCTCTATTTGTGATCGATCTCCTGTCTCTGGAGTGTTCAGCCACCAGGGCAGTGATCGTGCTTTATTTTGTTCACTATTCACAGTGCCCTGCACATAATAGGTGATTAAAAATATTTGTGAAATGAAAGAATGTGGCTAATGACCTGGGCTGTTCTGCCTCTTCCCTTATGGACACCAATAATGGTCACAGCAGCTACCTCTGCTGCACCCTGGCTTCTCCAGACCCCAACCTGGGTCCCGGCAGCTGGCAAGCCCCTGGAACTAGGGCCATTGTAAACTAAATGCCTGTGGCAAGCCTTGATTTTGGTCTTTGTAAACTGCAAAGTAATCTTTGCCATTGGCTGACCTGGGAAGTAAGAAGCTGAATCTTGGGTCCCTGAACCCGTTCGGCCTGGGTGACTCTGTTTCTCTGTTGTCCCTCCACAGGGAGGTGCTGCTCAAAAGTGATTTCTTCCTCTCAGACAGTGGCAGCAATTTTTCCTGCCAGAGACTCAGCAGAAAGGACAGTCAGGTAGCACTTTCCCTGTCCCTCACCCAGGTGCGTCTTTGGGCAGGAAAACCAGAGCTGTTAAAATTCAAAAATATGTTCTAAAATTGTATTAAACATATCCAGAGTGGTGCAAGTATGAGGCATTTTGCCCGCGTTATTAGGACCCAAGTCCTGGAGGAAGTGGACTCATGGGCAGGCCACTTGCTCTAGGTGACAGCTGATGGGGGACCATCTTGCTCTGACTCTCAGGCCTCCACCACTGCTAACCCTGTACTGTTCTGCAAGTCACAAGCCTCTGTATGCCTCAGTTTCTTCCCTGCCCAGTGTGAGAAAGGTGTGTTTCTCCCCTGAAGGTGTGTTGTGTCACTTGTGTGATGTCTGGTTCAGAAAAGACACACATTTGTTAGTCATTGTTCCTCTTACGGTCACCGTGGCGTGGGAATCCACACACGTCTCTGAGTTAGAGAATGTGAAACCTTTCAGGGCCTGGATGTTTTGTGAGTAGGTTATTAGGAATCCCCTAGGGCAGTGATGGTGAACCCAGGGCACGCAAGCCTCAACCCACTGTTTGTTATCATCGAAAGCTTTCAAAGGTTCGCCATCATCGCTTAAATTTGGGGACAGTGACATCATTGGCCTATGGACATGGCCCAAAAAAGCAAATGAAAAGGAAACAAGATGTGTCCAGCATTTCCTTCTTGGTGCTTACCATGTGCCAGGCACTGACAGTTTGTCCTTCATGTCTTCATTTTTCACTTAAACATGCAAGGGAGAAGCATTGCGCTCCCCAGTTTTCAGATGAGAAAACCAAGCTCCAGATCTCAAGGACCGGCTGCTAAGAGAAGGCCATGCTGCACTGAGCTCGAGAGCAGAATCATGGGGTCCCTGGCACCTGGTCCCTACCCCAGAACCCCTCTCCCAGCTGTCTTTGCTCCTCCGAGTGCTGGTCCCTGGAGCTCAAGCCCATCCCAGGGAGCCGTAGAGAAGATGAAACACGATGCAGTGTTCAGAGTTTAGCGCCATGTCTGACACAGAACAAGCATTCAATAAATGGTAGTAATCAAAATCCCATCTGTGCTTTGTTAGGGTACAGGAGACGGGGGAAATCCCTTTTTAGATCATGAACTAAACCAAGGCAATATTAGTCTGGCTCGGGGAAAGTTGGACGTGTGGGCAGACATTTATTAAGCGCCCACCCAGTGACAGATGAGTCAAGGCTCCTACGGTCTAGCAGAGGCTGAGCTGAGAGGAGTAGGCACCAGACTCTGGCTTCTGCCTCCAGAGCCCGGGTGGAGGATGTCACTCTGCAGAGGGAGTAGAAACGCGATCCATGCCACTTAGACAGTTACCTGGCTCACCGCTGCACCTCCCGAATGAACAGTGGTACGTGAGGTAGTTCGGATTTTATAATTGGAAAATGGTGTCCCCTTTCATAAGTCTAAAACCTACAGATTCTGGTCTTCCTCTCAGTGTTGCATCTGTAGGAGAGGGAAGGGCAGGTAGTTCCGTCGGGCACTGGATAAAGCAGAGGTGAGCCGGCCGAATTCCCAAGGCTGTGCACTGGATGTGTGGGGGCTGGAACTCCAAACTCCTGCCTAGGAATTCCCACTGATCCCCAAGTGGAGCTTCTGCTCAAAGCAAGACATGGCTTAAGTTTGGGGACAGTGACATCTTGGAAGAGGCACCTCCCAACGGCCTGAGGCCATGAGCTTCAGTGGCTGGCGTACAGCTGCCCACATGTGATTTTCTGGGCATATGGGGACATTCCTTGGGGACCCGCCAGTGTGCTAGCGCCTTCCCAGAGAGGAGATGCATCTTACTCATGATCCCAAATGCCAACTAAATGAGGCACCAGTTAAGCTGGGAGGAGTTCAGGACTCATGCTTCTGAGTCTCCCGGTTCCAGAACACACAGGAGGTTTGGTTCCAGTGCATGTTTTTACTAAGGGTTCTCTCTCTCACCCCCACCCCTTCTTAAAAGTAATTATTCTGTTCATTCTTCAGAGAGCTGGCAGGTTCATTCTGTTCCAAACTCTTGCCTCCTATTCAACTCCCTGCGCAAACCCCTGCACGAGAATGGAACGCTAATCTATCTGGTTGGACTTCATTCTACCTGGCAACCCTCTGGATCTGACGCCGGTGGGCCTGCCAGGTTCACAGGTGGCAGCTTATCCTGAGGGAGGAGCCCAGAAGTCCGCACCCACTCTGCTGCCTGCCCCCCAGGTGACCCTGGGGCACGCATTTCCCCCTCTCCTCTCTGCACAGGAAGGGTGCTGGAATAAGATGCTTTCTAAGGTGTACCCTCCCTGGTCACAGCTCCAGTCTGTGTCCAGGGTCATCACTCGGATGCCCTCTGAGCTTGGGCCCCAGCTCCTGGATCTTGGGTATTGGGGTAGGGAATGACTTGGGTCCATTTTTCAGGGGACATTTGGCCATACTCTGCTGTCCGGATCAGCTGGGCCCAGGACCCTTCACAAATCCATGCATCTTGTATCTCTAGTTGGCCAGCTGGCAGAGAGGCCGTCCTGGGGAGTCATGGCCAGGACCCCCAATCCCTGTCATGACACGTGATCTCAGGTCATAGAGGAAAGTCTGGTCGTCTGTGTGCCACCCTTGAAGCCACCAGCCCAGGCTGCCCCTTGATTCCAAAGCAGCTTGCTGTCATTCATGGCCCTGAGCGGGAGGGACCCGAGCCTCTTCCCACCTCCCACCCAGGCAGGGGTAGGCTCTTGTGTGGCAACTTCCTGATCTCACATTTTAATTTTCCAAAAGGAAATAAATTCTCTCCAGCCTTAGCTGTAATTGACTTTGGAGCTGTGACTTTATCATGCAAATGGTTATTTGTGGACTTTTAGCAACCTGCGTCATGGAGCGAAATTACATACTTAGAGACTTCCGAAACCATGGATTATGGTCCCAACAGACCCTAATGATTCTCTGGGTGCCATTAGGGTATAACGTGAAAATGCATAGTTAGAGGATGATTAAAAAGCAAGTGAGCACGCACGGTGAAGTTCCTTGTGGAAAGTGGCGATTATGCTCACCGTGAGGCTGTTTACTCATATTAGACATCTCACCCCACCCCCTGCCCCCAGCCCTCCAGCCTTGCAAAGCCCCGGGAGGCACCCCTGACAGATCATAAACAAGCGCAGATGCCGCAGAACCAGGGGAGACAGCCAGATGGGCTGTGCAGACAGAGCCTGCTGACCATTCAGCCGAGGCCACCAGAGCCTCCCAGGACTGTTTCCTCCAAATATCTAGGCCTGCCTTCTGCACCCCACCCTGCCCCTTCAGCGTACCTGGCAGGGGTTCAGCGTGACATCACTTTGACAGTGAGGAAGGGTCCTCCAGCCAACCAGCCAAGGCCAACTCTGGATAGCAGCTTGGCCTCGGGTCAAAAGACTCTGGTTGCCACTCCCTGGCTGGGTGTCTTTGGCCACAATGACTCACACACACATGACACAGACACAGTAATGTCCCGTGCAGTCCTGTAGGTAGTGGGTTTGCAGAGAGGAGGCCTGGGTTGGGGCTCAGTACTTTCCCTTCTGTCCTGCTTCTGCCTCCATCCTGGTGAGAACCGGTTTCTGGTTGGGTCTAGGTTCAGCCTCTGCAGGGTGTCCTTCTGTCCTGGTCGCTTTCTTCATTGCTGGGACAAAACCTGGACCCCCACAACTTAAAAGAGGAGAGGTTCATCTTGGCTCACGGTTTTTAGAGGATTCAGTCCATGGTTGGCCAGGTCCAAGGCAGGAAGGGCATGGTGGGAGGGAGCTGCTCCCTCCAAGAAAAGCTCCCGAGGGAGCCGCTTCCTTTCCCAGGAAAGCCGCTCATGTCGTGGTAGCCAGGAAGCAGGGAATGAGAGAAGATGCCAAAGAGGGAGACAGAGCCTTCCGGTCACCCCCGAGTAACCCAACCTAACTCTCTCACCTCCTCGGGTCAGGCCCACCTCTTAACAGCATTCAGCGCCTCGCACGCTCAGGGCTCAGGGTTCAATCCCTAGCTCTGCAGAAAGAAAGAAGGAAAGAGAGGGGAGGGAGGAAGGAAAAGAAAGGAAGGAAGAAGGAGAAAAGGAGAAAGGGAGGGAGGGCGGCGAAGGAAGGGAACATCGACTTTGACATAGCTGTACTGTCCCCTTCACGGCTGGCCTTGAAGTTCCTGTCCCTCCGTCCCTCTAGGGAAACCAGAGTTGGGGAGCTCGTACCTGGCCCTGAACCTCCTGCATGGAAAGGCAGGAAAGGGACAAGAGCCCCCCAGGTTTAGACCCACGCAGCTAGGTAAGACTTTCCCAAGGGCTTCTCACTTCTGCCATTTCCTTTGTGCCTTGCTTCTGAGCCTCCTCCCCTCCTCCTGGAATCCCCAGCAGGTCCGTGCAGGGTCCGGGTCCCTCAGGTATACCCCTGATACCTAAGGTAGAGCATCCAGGTTCTTTGCATTTTTACCACAATAAACGACACTGAGATGAACATGTCTGCACAACAGCATGTGGGTCTAACCCAGGGATTCCCTGTATGTTGCTGTCCTTGCTCCCCTCCGGAACGTGAGGAAGGGAATGTTTATAAAGGCACAGGAAGTTCGCAATGTTTGTGGAACACAAAGACTAGCAATTGGGAAGGTTGCCGCCTGCCTCAGCTGGAGGGGAAAGCAGGATGTAGAACCAAGGCACAGAAACCCAAGGGAAAAGAAGAGCCACACCCCAGGTCCTTCACACACAGCTGGTGCTGCCGATGGGCAGAACCCAGCTGAGAGCCAGAGTGAGAAACCAGGGTGGCACAGAGACCAGCCTTGGGGCCAGGCCAGATGAGAAAGGCTGGGGGGAGTCCCGAGGGCAAGCAGTGGCCACGCTGCTGGCCCTTTGGGGGGTGACCCCTTTGACAACGGCAGGCTGATGGCGTTACCCTTGGACAGGACCCTGCGATCTACAAGGGGGACCCGTGGGACAGGAGGGCTCTGTCCTCTCTGTTCTTCCCAAGGGATGCATCTCAGTTGCCCCAACTTTCAGATGAGAAGACCGAGGCACGCGGAGGTGTTTTGTTCTTATGGATCTTTTGGCTTTGGTTTTGTTTCCTTTCAACCTTGCCCACACAGCTGGTGGATGGCAGAGCTGGGACCCACACCTGGGTCAGCAGCTCCCAATCCATCACTCTGGATGTCACACCTTCCAGGGCCAGAGGGTGCTGGCCTCATGCAGGGACAGCTCTCTGATCCAGCAGGTGACTTTGCTCTGCCGCCATTCCCTCCAGCAGGGGGAAAAAGAAACCATGTGCCCACACCATGACCTGAAGAGGAGCCCCACAAAGTCCTAAATCCACTCCGATTGTATTTTCTCTGTATCCCTTGGAAAATAAAAATTGCTGAGCACCGACTATTTTCCCTGAAACCGTGTAGCAGAAATCTTCCCCTGCGCTCTGACCCTGGGAGTCAGCTTTCTGCCCAAAGCACATCTTTTACAGCCAAGTTATTTCTGATTCTTTAAAAGCAAAAGCAGAAGCAAAAGGGGAAAAAAATATCTGGGAGGAACAGGGTCTGTTGTAATGCAATGTCTCAGCAAAAATCGCTGTGCCGCCGGGCCAGCTTTGGCTCCTGTCCCGCCGTGGGGAGTCAGTGATGTCTTGAGCAGTGTCGGGCGGGTGGGGACTCAGCCGCAGGCAGCCGGACACCGGAGCTTTCTATTATTCCAGGCACGGACAGGGAGTTGGGGGTGGTGTGAGCTGAGAGGAGAGGAATGGACAATTACACACCCGACTTTCAACTTGGAAGGGCCCCCATTTTACATGAGCTGCTTTCAGAGGAGTATATGAAAATGCCCTGGGCTATATATTTAAGATCATGTGTGTGTGTGTGTGTGTGTGTGTGTGTGTGTGTGTGTGTGCATGTGTGTGTGCGCACGCGCACATGAGGGTCCTTCCTGGGCGTAGCAGGGTGGGAATATCAGTCAGGCTCATCTATAACCCCAGTACCACGCATGCTTCCTGGAAGGTATACAGTAGGCACTCCATAAATGTCTGTGAACTCTTTGCTCACTTGCAGTCTCTATCCCAGCATGTGCGTGAGTGCAGGGCTCAGAGAGATGTGTCTGTGCCTCTCTGTGTCCTCCCTGAGGACAGGGACCTGCACTGGCTCTGTGCGGTCACATCTCAGGATCTCTTTGACTGATTGTGTGCAGTTGGGTGTCCGTGTGGTGTCCCCGAGCAAAGTTGAGAGTGTGCGTGGTGTGTGAAGCCAAGTGTGCATCTGGGAGTGCCTTTGCATATACCTTGGATACCTAAAATTTGGGGTGTGACTATATTTGCGTGTGGGAGCTGGTGCACAGGCTTGTTTGAGAAGATGTAGGAAAAAATGAATGTGCAGACAGCCTCAGGGTGGGTGACTGGCAGCAGAAACATCAGGGAAATACCTAGAAATATCTCCATAAATATGTCAGGATCTTCCCTGCCAGGCCCCGGCATCTGTGCCATGGCCCCAGCATGTGCAGATTTGGCTTCAGCCACGGATGCAGCATAGACTTTAGAGTTAGGAAGGACCCGAGAGAGGGCAGGGACTGGGCTGTTGGCACTGAGACACTTTATTTACATCTCTTGCTGTGACCCGCCTTTCCCGCCTCTCCCGTCTCCTGTACACACTTTCTCTGTCACTGCCCCCACTCAGGGTCCCCACGGCTCTCCTGGAGGGGTGGGGCCTTCTGTGTGGACACTGGCCTGTGGGGACATTGCGGTGGAGACAGCGTCCTCTGCAGCAGCCCAGCCTCTGCCCTCCTCCCACGTCTGGCCTCCCAGCACCCCAAAAGCAGTTCTGTCCTTGCTCAAGGTCAGCCTGCCTCAGGACTGTTCCCCAACAGTAAGGGATAATAAATAGCTCTGGTGGCCCGAAGCTGAGGAGATGACATTTCTCTAGCTTTCTCAGAGTCCCCCGTGTGGTGGCTGTGAATGTCCTGGGCTTGTTTTTTTTGATCATCTTTGCATCCTGGGGGAGCCCCAGGGCCTCTCTGCAAAGGCTACACATCAATCCTGGGGCAGACAGGAAGGCAGGGGTGGTGGAGATGTTACTGTAAATCTAGGGCATCTGTGCTGCAGTGCCTCCTTGGTGCAGAAGGGAAACTGAGGCACTTCCAGGCCCTCTGCTTCCTTCTCTCCTTGCGCTGTTGTGTCTCTTCTCGGCAGACAGGATGTCACCCTACTTTGTGTGTAGCGCAGGGACTTAGTGGACACTAATGTGCTCATGGGTGACTCTGAGAAAGCAAGATGTGGAGGGAAGACGACTCCTCTGGTCAGCAACACCACAGGGCGGGTTAGTAGCAGGTGTCTGGTGTGCAGAAGGTGCGGGACTAGCTCAGCAGACAGGGAGAAGTCTGGGTGAGCAGGGGTGATCAGGGCACCCCAGTGGGCTCACTCGGTGCACGAGAACTGAGGAGAAGTCTAGTGGGAAGGTCAGGGTGAGGCACATTGAGAAAGGCTCTCGAGGGAGCTCGAGGGCTGGGGCCACAACAGAGGCAAAGGTAGAAGAGGAAGCCCAGGGACGTGCTAGAAGGCTGGGCTGGTGTCTGCGGCAGCAGGACACGAGGGCTCTAAATGCCTCTCCTGCAAGGAGCACAGCCCTCTCTACAGAGCTGGTAAGGAGTGGGTGCTTTGTTGGTGTTGAGTAGGTAGGTGGTAAAGCCCTACCCCGTGGCATGGTCTTACCCCAGCCCAGAGGCCTGGCCATGTGCCAGGTGCTTCAGAGTCGCTGGGGTTAGAACCAGCAGCCACCCAGGGAAGCATCTCAGGCCTCAAGGAGCTTCCGTTCCAGGAGGAGGAGGCACAAGCTGATCACAAGATGCTTCTAAATGACAGCGAGAGAAACTGGGCCAGTGTGATTGTGATTGGCAAGACCTGGGAGGCGGGGATGCTGCCCTTTGGGCTGGTGGTCAGGAGAGGATGTGACCCCAAAATGATATCTGAATGATGAGGCGTGGGCATGGTGAGGACCAGAGGTCCAGGACGAAAGCAAGACAGAGTGAAAATCCTAGGACAGGACCGAGCAGAAAAACCAGGTGTCTGGGACTTGGTGACCAAGGGCAGGGCTGGGGGACAATGCCACAGCAGGGGCTGAGTCGAGCAGGGCCTTGTAGGCTGCAGCGGGGACGTAGCTCTTATCCTCAATGTAGTGGGAGCTGTTGAAAGGTTCTGAAGCAGTGGGCTAACCTGACCTGATTCCTGCTTAGATAGACCCTGCTGGCTGCTCTGCGGGGGACAGACTGGGCAGAGGCCAGGATGACAGGGAGGAGGTAAATTGGGTGAAGACTGCTGTGGTCCAGGTGGGATAATGGTGACTCAGACCAAGCTGTGGCAGCAAGGTGGCCGGGAGGGATGGGATTTGGGACACATTTTGGAAGTAGAGCACCAAGATGCATGATTGATGGGATGCTTGGGGTGAGGGGAACAGAGGTCTCAAAGGTGTCTCTTCTGTCTTTGGTAAGAGCAACCAGCTTGGGGATAGCAGGGCATTTCTGCGATGGGACAGGCACCCATGGGGCACTTTCAGAGTGAGAAGAGGATTATTTTCTTCAATTTGGTTCAGCATCCAGCAAGATGCTGGCCAGAGGTGCAATGCCAGTGATGCTCAGTGGAAAGTTCTGGCTACAGGCAAAACCTAAAAGGTCTTCATCGCATAAGTAGATAGTAGTGACGGTCACAGCTGAGTGGTCCTCTGCGGGAAGGTATAGACCTGGGGGAGAGGAAGGCTGAAGGCCAGAACCAAAGTCAGTGGGACAGAGGTCTAGGGGCTGCCCCAGGAGGCCAGGGAGGAACAGCATGTGAGTCTGGGGAGCGGCACTGTGCTTCAGGAAGGAGGCTGGGCTTCCTGGGCCAAACGCCAGGAAAGGGGATAAGATGGGAAGAGAGGTGGCTCTGGGCCTTGAGGAGGTGTTGGTAGGCACTGGGGGCCTTGACCATGTCCTTTTCCACAGAGAGAGGAGAGTCCACAGTGAACAGAGGTGGACAGGAAGGCAGAGCCTGCCAGCCAGGAAAGCCTTCGCCATGAATGGGGTGGGCAGGACAGCTGGGAGGGGACAGAAGGAAACGTAGGGTCGAGGCCACGTATTTTCGAAGGAGAAGCAGTGACACGTGCTTGTCCCTGGGGATGGTGATGGGACAGAAGGGATCGAGGCAGGAAAGAGACTGAAAAGTTGAGGCCGTCTAGGACCCTGGTCACAGGTGAAGGCTGTGGCCTTAGATGGCACCAGGGACACTTCTGAAAAATCATTTTTAGCAAGAAGGATGTCAGAAGGTGTGAACACCACCACGATGCAGGCTGGCTGGAAAATCCAGGTAGAAAGAGAGCTGGTCTCGGGTTTCATCGATTTCTCTGTTGGGTTGATAAATCGAAGCTGTCATCCGGCAGGGGGGCCAGGCAGGGAAGACGATGAAGATTTGAGGGAAAATGGGAAAAGCGAACATGCTGGGATGATGTAGAAACAGGAGCTGGAAGGAGTCAAGGGTGCTGAGTTACAACATTAGGAGCACTCAGCTGTGCAGTGTGACACCCCTCGTGGGGCCCAGTGACAGCTGGTGGGGTCAGGTGTGGTGGAAGTGGGTGGCTGGCTTCACAGGCTTCGGGTTTTCCAGGTGGCAGTGTTGGGGTCCGGGCTACGGCCATGCAGGGGGAGCTCGAGGGGAAAGGACGGAGATCTTTGGTGCTGAGTGGGGTGGGGTGTTGGGGGCTTGACTTTGTCAAGAGTGGTAGCAGGAATAGTTGGGCGGGGGGAGGGCACCCAACACTGAGGTCACCACTTGGACGCTAACCTTCCAACACTGGAGGCTTAAAAACTATTTGTGAAAGCTGGGCATGCTGGTGCACGCCTGTAATCCCAGCACTCGGGAGGCTGAGGCAGGAGGATCGCTGTGAGTTTGAGACCAGCCTGGGCTACATAGTGAGTTCCAGGTCAGTCTCAACAAAATCCAAAAAACAAAAACAACAACCACAAAAACTATTTGTGAGACTCAACTCACACAAACCTTATGAAGCATTTTTAGGCAGCTTAAGCAAAAAGTAGAGGTGAAAGTGGACCTGTTTCTTGGGAGTTGGGTGGGGTCAGAGCCTCTTTCTCTCCTCCACTCCAAGGGCCTTCTGTGGGACTCCACAGACCTCACCATGGCACACCTGTAGGATTCACCAGTCCAGTCCCATGCCCCTCGCTTCTCACCCGAGGAACAGAGAGTTACACATCTGGGGTCGCCTTGGTTGTTGGGGGCAGAGCCGGGAATGGACCCTTAGCATCCCTTCTCCCCTGGACCCAAGGTGGGAACTACTCCAAGCCAGTCTCCCATCATGCCTTGCTTTCCCCTGAGGTTCCCAACACACCATTGGAGGTTGTAAACCCAGGGCTGCTGAGCACTGGCAGGAGCTCCTCTCCAGCCTGTCCCCAGGAGGCCACCTCACCCTGTCTGGCCTTTTCCACAGCACAGAGCTGCCCGATCACAACAGCAGGCTTGGTCCTGGTGTGCGGAAGGCAGGTGAGGATTCTCCCCACTGCTGTCTGCCCCTAGGGGCCAGAGGTTACTGCAGCCTGGGACTCGGCTGTGAGCCGGCTGCTAGAGCCTGGCTGAGTACAGGGTGTATGGCAGGACTGACCCGGGATGGAAGCCAGTGCCAGGGTGAGGCCAGCTTCCAGCCAAGGAGCTGTCACTGTCACACCAGGCTGGCAGAGAACAGGTAGCAGCAATGCGGCATAGGGGCAAGAGCCTAACCCTAAGGGCTGGAGGGGCTGGAGGAAGGGAGGAGGCTCCCAGGATGCTGGAGAGCACAGGGGACTTTTCAGGGGCCCCACTAAGTGCCACCCATAGGAGGGAAGGTGTAGGGCAGGATGCTGGTGGTGAACAGGTCCAGTCCAGTGGGCTAAGCCCCACCTCGGGGGTTAGAAGGCAGAGGAAGGGGCTGTGGACCTGGGCGGTCAGAGGAACCCTGCCAGTCCGAGGTGGGAAGGCAGTGTCCACACCCCTGGATTAGACAGGTGTCATGATGTCAGGCACGTACTTCCAGGTTCAAGTCAGAACTCTGATTACAGAGGAGTGTCCTACAGGATATCTACAAGGACTTGTAGCCCCTCTGGTCTGGCCCCGCTGTGCCCCACCCCACCCTGATCCTGTCCCCCCTCCCTGGCCTCCTTCTGCTTATCCAGCCCACTGAGCTTTAGAAAGCGCAGGGCCAGCCACATCAAGGCTGCTAAGCCTCAGTAAGTGGCTGTAAAGATAATCAATTGTTTTTCATTCTCAGTAAAACAACGGCTCAGAGAAACCTCTATTTAAAAACCGCATACACGCCAGATCCATCTTTTGTTAAATTGTTGCACGCGCTGATCTGATTTAACCTGGCAGGTTTGATGCGCTTCCGGCTTCGCGCTTTCCTCCAGGGTGGGGGGCTGAGGCTAGGGCCGAGGAGGGCCAGGCTGGCCAGGAGAGGACCACATTTGCCGGTGTCACCTGCACGTGTGGCTCAGGTGAGGGTGCTTCGCCGAAGAGGGACGTCCTGCCCAACACCGTCTGCTGCCCTGCACCCTCCTCCCTGCACTCTTGATCTGAGAGGAGTAGGGTCCTGGCTGGAGGGAACTTAGACCATTGGTCCAAACCCTTGATTTTCTGGAGACCAAAGCAGATACTCAGAGAGGGTAAGCTGATTATCCAGAGTCACACAGCAAAACAGTTGCACAGTGGAGCCAGGGCCAGGACACCAGAAGTCCACTCTTCCTACGGTGCTGCCGGGGAGGGAAACTTGACTCTTTCGGAAGATGGCAGCTGTGATAGTTTCAAAGGAGAATGACCCCCAAAACTCACGGGTTCAGAGGCAGGGCTTTGGGAAGGTGGCTGGATCATGGGGGCGCTGCAGCTGGGCGTGCTCTTAGGGGTGGGGCCTGGTGGGAAGAGGCAGCTTTCCGGGGTGTGACCTGGAAGGGTGTGTGTCTCCCTTGCTTCCTGCTTCCTAGCAACCATGATATGAGCAGCTTTTCCCCACCCAGGCCCTTCCACCATGGACTAGCCAGCCGTTGACCACACTGACGCGGTGGGTGACAGCTACTGTGTCTCAGCCACGAAGAAAGGGACTAAGACGGGGCCTCAACACAGGCAGTACCCACGTCTGTGTCTCCCTGTCTCTGGGCACACTGTGCAGGGACCGCTGGTGAAGGGGTGAAGGGTTGGGGTCAAG
Organism: Fukomys damarensis; assembly: GCF_012274545.1. Lineage (NCBI taxonomy): Eukaryota > Metazoa > Chordata > Mammalia > Rodentia > Bathyergidae > Fukomys > Fukomys damarensis. The sequence continues at coordinate 7,183,714 of NW_022900932.1, read as the reverse complement.
GATGGGAGGGCTGGGGTGGGATTGGCGCTTCCTGCTGTGGCCTGTGCTAGCCATGGTGAGCTCTAGGGGGAGGGTGGGGAATAGCAGCCCAGAGAGGAGTCACGGTGGGGGAGGGGCGAATAGCAGTGAGTGACTTGAGAACCATCGGCCCGGTGAGGAGCACTTCCGCAGGAGGGCTGCAGAGGTCCACAGGGCCTCCGGGTGCTGTGGTCACACCCGAGACGAGGCCCTCAGCCTGCCAGCCCATCCTCTGTCCCTGAGGCAGCCTCAGACACCTGCCCCTCCCCTGTCTCCATCTCCGCAGCCTGGTGGTGGCCCAAGGCGTGGACATGGCCATAAATAATAGTAATAACGAGAAAGTCTGTTCCAAGCGAGATGATTTTATGAAATTACATTTTTGAAAAGGTTAATTCTTCCATCTCCCCACTTGCGCGCCAATCTGGATCAGCAAATGTGGATTAATTGGTCCCATTTCCTCCCTGGCCTCCACGGACTCAGACAAGACGTTTGCTTCGGCGGGACTGACAGCTCCCCCAGGCCAGTCAGGCCTTCGTCCTCCCTGCCCTGGACTTGGGCTCCAGGCCAGCAGAGGTTGTTGCCACACCACCCACGGGGGCCACAAAGCCTCCAGACCAGGGTGTAGAGGGGAGGCCAGGAGAGACGGCAGGGGTGACAGCAGCGGGCAAGGAGGAGACAGGAATGGGGGCGCCACGTCCACATGGGGTGGGCAGGGTGGGTGAGTCGTGGAGGGGGCGTGGGGATAGACGGACAGACAGACGGAGGGAGGAGGCCGCATGGGCCTCTCTCTGGTCTCCACTTTGCACCTGGTTGTTGCTGTTGTTCCCTGAGGAAGAGGGGGCGGCAGACTCTGGGGCCCAGAAGAATGGCTCCTCCTGC
>NW_022900932.1:7136931-7181366 GCF_012274545.1 Fukomys damarensis | reverse complement strand
GGGGAGGCCAGGAGAGACGGCAGGGGTGACAGCAGCGGGCAAGGAGGAGACAGGAATGGGGGCGCCACGTCCACATGGGGTGGGCAGGGTGGGTGAGTCGTGGAGGGGGCGTGGGGATAGACGGACAGACAGACGGAGGGAGGAGGCCGCATGGGCCTCTCTCTGGTCTCCACTTTGCACCTGGTTGTTGCTGTTGTTCCCTGAGGAAGAGGGGGCGGCAGACTCTGGGGCCCAGAAGAATGGCTCCTCCTGCACCCCAGAGCAGCCACGTCCTCCCCAGGTCCTTCCTTTCCCCCACCCTTTCTTGGCACGACCTCCCCCATCTCGTGAAGCTCCAGGCCAAGTGGATGGCATGGTGTCCTGGGCTCTGTGCTGCACTGAACACCCCAGATAGGCTCAGCGCACACCGGGCCTCAGTTTCCCCATATAAACCTCCCAGTTCTGAAGTTTGAGGATTATTTGACTGGACTCAGGGACAGGGTGCTGGGGTCCACAGTTTGTGTTTTAGGCTTTCTCTTGGGAGGTCATTGCTGGCCTTCAGATGTGTAAAATGGACAGCAGGGACATAGGGCCAGTGCAGCAGAGCAGGAGCTGTGTGCTGGCCATGTGGGGTGGGTGGGGACAGATGCTTGGTGCCCATCTGTGATTGGAATGCAGTTTACATCCCCATCCCGCAACCTGCCTGAGGGCTTCCTGGAAGAGGGGCCTTGAAGGGGAGATCAGTGTCACTCTATGGGCCACAGAGGCTGAGCAGATGGCTCGACCAAAGGACAGGGCAGCAGGCAGCTCCCCAGGTGCCCTGGACCGGAGCTGCTGCCATGTGGGGATCTGGGTGCCTCTGGGGGAGGGAGATGGCTTGGTACAGGGTGTTGGCATCAGGAACAGTGGCAGGGGGAATGGGAGACAGGGCGTGGGTGGGGAGGGGCTGTGGCATGCAGAGCAGGAGAAACAGGACTCAGGGTGGCTCCTAGCACCCCGTTCTTGCCGGCTCCAGCAGGGCCAGCCCTGTTTCCTGGCGGAAGGTGCCTCCAGGAGCCTCGCTCCCTGTTTATTCCTGTTCAAAGAGCGAGGAAGACCTATTTCCCTCCCGAGAGCCTATTTATTCTCCTTTCTCATTTTCCAATCTGGTGGCTTTATGGCGTCTCTCTCTTGGCTTTGCCTTCCCAGCCATAGTGGAACTCCCCATCCCCAGCAGGGAGGAGCGGGCCCTGCTGTGCCGAAACCTCACCCTGCCACCATCTGGAGCCTGGTGCTGGGGCCCCGCTCCTGTGCAGGGCTATGCAGGGTTGGGATTGGGGTACAGGAGCACAGAGAGGTGAGTGACCCGACTACTCACCCTATTACTTCTCTGCAGCCCAAGAGAAGTGGGATTTGGTGAAAGGCGTGGAGGCGCCTGCAGAGAGAACCTGCGAGGGGTCCGGGCACCCCATATGGCGATGCTCTGCGACTTGGGGACTCCTTTACTTACTCCCAAGTGGTGGCTGTTCACGCTGATCCCAAGGGTGACCCCCGATCGGAGCCATCCCCTCTCCCACAACCCCAGGGGCCACAGATGAAAACCACGACTCTCCACGTAGGTCACAGCCCTTCTCTCTGTCCCCTTCCCAAAGCAAGAGGCCACAAACCTTCCCAGTGCTCTGTTCCCCTCCCCGTAGCATCTGCTGACTTTCTCGGGACACCCTCATCCCAGAGCTTCTCGGAAACGTATGAGACACCTGGAAGCCACTCTGTACGCGCCAGCCCCCTCTCCTCCCTCTCCCTAAAATAAACCCGCCGTGGCATGTGTCATCTCAGAAGGAAGTCCTGTGGCGTTTGCAGTGTGTCTTTAAATACATCATCTCACACTTGCCCACACCCAGCGCATCTGTCAGTTGCCGGCCCACTTGTGCACACCCATGTGGGGTTCTGCTCGCTTCCCATTGGCTTGACATTTCACTCCCCCAAAACACCCTGTGTCATTTGCACAGCTCCTGGGCTCCCTGGGTGGCTCCGTCTTCCAGATGCTGCATTAGAATTTGATGTGAGGTGAAGCCATCGCCGTTGGCCAGTCCCCACCCAGAGACGTGTCCAGCATGTCCTCCAACCCACACCTGTCCCTAGCCCCCCGGAAGGGTCCCCGGAGATGTCCGCTTACCAGCCCTAGAAGCAGCGTTCCTCCTGGGCTCGACTCCATCCCCATGGGGTGGACACTGCCTGCCCTGGGACCTCACCATTCCGGTTCTGGGGAGCCCACTCCAACCCTGCCAAGGAGGAGGCGGACTGGCCCAGGAGCGCATGTGGGGGAACCCATGTCTCTGGTATGGAGAGGCCCAGCCCTTGAGCAATATCAGGTAGGTCCCCGCCTGGCCCCCAGCCTGCACAGGGAAGGGACACCACTGACGTGGGTGCCTGCAGTGTCCCAGGTCCCAGGGACGGGGCTCCGGTTCCCGTGGCTGGGCCCTGCTCGATCGCCTGTCTTTTTTCAGCCATTCCCTCTCCCTCTCATCTCCCTTGCTTACTCCCGCCTATGTTTGTAGGGCCCACCTTCTGGGTAGATGATGCATTCTAGAATCCATACTCCTCCGGGGCCACTTAACCCATGGAATTCCATTGGTTGGCCTGGAAGAACCAGGTAACTACAGTTACTCTGACTCACTTCTGCCTCAGTTTTGAAAAATTTTATTTCTATTTGTCTCAGTTACTTTTCTGTCATCGCTGAAACAAAACACTCAACATCCAACATTAAAGGAGGGAAGGTTTATTTTGCTTACAGTGTGTAGTGGTTTCAGCTCCCCATAATCGGCTGGCTTCAAGGGAGAGCGGCACATGGCAGAGGAGGACAGTTCATGGCAGGCAGAGGGTAGCAAAGCAACAAGAGACCTTAACAGCATGTTTCTGCCCCTTTTATTGTATCCAGACTACTCAGGGCAGGCAACACTTGTACCCTTAATCCTAGTGCCCTTGAGCCCAGCATTGCACCATGAATCAATTCCATCGCCACACACTCTAGATCCAGCCACCTCTGAAAAGGCACCACTGGTGACCCCAGAAGCCTTTGGGGGACCATCTAGACACGAGCCATCATATTCTGCCCCTGCCCCCCCGCAAGGACTCATGCACATCCCTTTAGGCAAGAAAGCATCTCCTAGAGTTGCCAAAGTCCTAACAGTTTCAGCATGGCTGAAAAGTCCAAGTCGAAAGTCTCCTCTGAGATTTAAAGTAAATTCTTAGCTGCAAGCCTCTATATAAATGACGAGAAAGTTAAACACTTCTAGTATTCAATGGCACAAGATAGACATTGCCATTCCAAAAGTTACAAACAGAAGGACACAAAGGTATGGGACCAAAGCAAGTCCAAAATCCAGCAGGGCGGACATTAAACCCCACAGTTCCACTTCCAGCAGCCCTGGCAATCTGTGGCAAGTTGTGAACTCCAAAGGGCTTGTGTGGCCCCACCCCCGTGGCATTGCAGATGGTTGGTATCTCCCAAAGCTTCTCTCTGTGGCCACCTGTCTCCCTCCTTGTAGCTTTCCTCAGATGATCCACGTTCCTGGCTTCTCCAAACTTCTGGGGTCTCCATTACACCCCTGGCTTCACACAGTGGCCTCTCAGGCCTTCTTCTGAAATCTGGGTGGAAGCCTTCCTGACCCCACAACTCTTGCTTTCTGCATGCACCTAAAACCAGCACCACATGGATGATGCCAAGGTCTGCTACCAGCCAGGCTCCCTTCTCTCCTGGCTGTAGGAGCTGAGCGCCTAAGAACCAAACCTGGAGGAACAACTTCCCTGGGCCACTGCCGTTCTGGAGCCCAGTGCTCTGGGTCTCTCCTCTCAAAAGGAAACCTTTCACTTTTGCAGCTTTGAGGCTGCGAAGGGTAGAGTCTGCTGCTCCTTGTGATGCCCTCAGGCCATCTTTGCTATTTTCCTGCTCCTTCTCAGCAATCAAGATCTCCTCTGCTCTGTCTGTGCAGTCCACAGCTTTCCTGGAGCTTGCTTTCTGGCTAAATTTAAAAAGTTTTACATCATTCTGCTGGGCTCTTTGCTCTTGATTCTCAACACAAACCTGGCTAAAAGCCCCCAACAGTAGCCACGCCACGGCCTCAACATTAGACTGCCTTGAAATTTCTTCTGCAAGATTAGTCTGCTCCCCTTAATCTCAGTCTCGGGCAAAGTCCCTTGACACAAGTAAAATGCAGTCAAACTTTCTGCCGAGGCATATACATTTTCTGGAGTCCAACAGCCAATACGGTCCTTCTTCTCAGCAGAAACCTTCTGAGCCTGGTCTTTACCAGCAGGATTTCTATTAGCCTTCTCATCTTCTGAGCTCTGACCAGAATATACCATCAAGTACAGCGTAGGCATTCCAGCTCTGCTTTTTCAGCCGGCCTCTCCAAACCTTTCCAAACTCTTCCCGCAAGCCATATTCCCAAAGGCTTCTGATCTACATGGTCAGGTATAATCACGGCAATGACCTCACTTCTCTGGCACCACATTCTGTGTTAGTTACTTTTCTTGCTCAGACGAAATGTCCAAACACAAATTTAAAGGAGGAAAGGTTTATTTAGCCCACGGTTTGCAGAGGTTTTAGTCCATAGCTGGCTGGCTCCAAGACAGAGTGGCTCATGGCAGAGGGACATCGCCGAGGAGAAAGAGCTCATTGCAGGCAGAAGGCAGCAAAAGCAATGAGGGAGCTCAGCAGCATCTTTCTGCCCTTTTTATCTTATCCAGACTACTCAGGGAGGGCAGCACTCACATCCTTAACCCTAGTGCCCTTGAGCCTTGCATTGCGCCATGAATCAATTTCAAGTCACACACACTAGATCCCCAGCTATGACTGAATGAGGCTGGCAGGGAGCATCTAAACACAGGCCGTAACACGATTAGTACATATTTTCAGTCTATAAGGATTACATTCATCATGGGAGTTGGTACCTGTGCAGAACACATCTTCGTTCTTATGTGTGCTTCCCTTCCCCGCCCTCTCTCCTCTCTCCATCTTTTAGTCTCCTTTCCATTTGCAAAAGATCGATCTCCCTGTTTCCTAATTTCTATTTTTTTTTAAATTTTGCTCTTTATTTATACTTTGGGTTTCTCATATAAGAGAAACCGTGAGATATTTTAAACGTGTGTGTGTCTAATTTATTTGACTTAACATTATGGTCTCAAGGTGCGTCCATTTTTCTACCAACAAGGCAGGGTTCTTGCAGGTTTTGACGACCAGGCCTGGGGTGCGCCCCACAGCAGGTGCACAGTCTGGCCTTGCCCTGGCCCTTGGGAGCCCTGGGCCAGAGCCTGCTCACTGCGTCGGAGCTTCTACAGGCCTTGCTGTGGCTGTCAGAGGAGTTTATCTCTTATCTCATCCCTAGCCGCATTGCCTGCTGATTTATCTCTGGCCAGGGGAGTGGGGCCCAGCTGCAGACAGCAAACATATTGAGCAAATTCCTAATGAACTGATTATTCAGCTTAGCATTTTAACTGCAGCCTTAAGCATCCTCTTGCCCTCATAAACATGTGGAGCCACGGAAGGGACTGCGGCTTCCAGGCTGGCCACTCTGTCACTGGGAAAAATTAATCTGGAGATTTAATCAAAGTCAAAACCACAGTAGGGATGGGGTGATTTCCTCCATGATGCGCAGGAAGGGGTCAGGAGCACATGGACTTTCCCAACTTGCGATGACCTTGAGACAGCATGGCATCTCCCTGTGTCTTGGGACACCCAGACCCTCCTGGAGCTGTGGAAACCCTTTGTAGCCATGATCTGGCTGAAACGTAGGCCTTTTGTGTAGGAGAGTGCAAACCCAAGAGGCCTGGCGGTCCCTGTGTCTACCCTGTGCTGGAGAATGATGCTGACCGTGAAGGCCACGTTCTCATCCATTCTTGGTCTCCTCTTGTGATCCACTGGGACCCTCAGACCTTCTTCTAGGGGCTCTCATGGTGGCCAGGGCTCTCCTTAGCCTCTCCCTGTGTCTTTCTGGATATTGCTTATCTCTCCTGAACCCCACTAGTGTCTTCTGAGCAGGCTGAGGAGTGGGTGTGGACAGCAGGGTCCACCTGGACCATGCTCACTTGGGTGTGCTTGTCACTGTGTGCACTGAAGGGGCTTGCAAAGACCGCATTTCTCCAAAGGGTGAGGCAACCAGACATTGCATTTTGTGGCCCTAAATTCATGGGCTTTTGCTTGACTGGAGGCCATAAATAGGCAGGGCAGGGTATGGGGCAGCAACTAACCCCAAAAGGAGGGCAGAAGCCTGGGAACCGTGAGCTCTGGGGGCCCTGCCCTGTGCAGTGCCTCCTGGGACAAAAGCATTTCCTACTGAACGGCAAAGGGGACCTTGGTGCCGAGGGACTCTGCCACCCCACCCTCCAGAGCTGCTCCCTCCCTTACTGCCAAGGGAGATGGCGAATTCTACCCACTGTGCTTGCAGAGACAGCTGTGCTCCTGCGAGAAGAGGGACAGGGACAGCTGTGTTCTCTGCCCCAGGCAAGCTGGCCTGCTCAGAGGAGCCTGGGAGTGGGAGAGACTCTGAGTGACCTTGATGTTGGAACCAAGGACAGTCTCAGGGAGTCAGGTGCTTCTCAGGGATACAAGGGCAGGATCTGTCTCAAAGCCTCGCTGAGAGACCTGAGGACAGAGGGCAGGGAGAAGGGCTGCTCCTTGTCCTTGTCCTGCCTTCATTGGTGTCCCACGTCCAGGGGCTGCTGCTCCAGCTTTCCTGCCACCCCCGAGATAACCGAGGGTGTTGGCCCCAGGAGCACTGAATGTGCAGGCTGTGGAAAGTGCCTGAGTCCGGCACATGGCAGGTGCTCACTGGCTGTGGCCAGCCTTAGTGCCCTCCTCCAAGGCCAGCCCTGTCCTCATGGGGACCACACTGCTCCACCCTATCTTCCCTGAGAAAGTCAGTGGCTGGTAAAAGGGCTGGAAGCAGAAAGCAGAGACAGCCCCAGCCTCTCCGGTGTGGCCTGGAGTTGACCACATGTCTGGTATATGCCCCATGACCATCCTGCGGACAGAGAAAGTGCCATTCAGAGGACAAAATTTGCCCAGAGTCTGGCAGCTTGGAGACGCCTGATGAGCTTGCAGACTCTTCTTGACTGGCTTTGGGGGAAGAAGTGAAAGTTGCAAAGGACAGAGGAAGGGCCGAGGGACAGTAGGGACAGACCCGGCTGCGGCAGGCTCGGGGAGCTGGCGGCAGAGAGGGACAACCCCTTCAGCGGCGCAGTCACATCCGGGCATCCCTGGCGGGCCTCACTACTGTCACTTACCTGCCTGTCCTTTGGCCTCCTCTGAAGCCCTCCACCGCCCTGGCCTGAGCCCTGCTCAATTCTGCCCCTGGCCTCAGAGGCGGGGCCTGGGCTGGAGGCGGAGCTGAGCCTGGCAGGACAGGTGGAGGGGTGGGCCGAAGGCCCAGGGAGGCGGCGGTGGGGGAGGCTGCAGAGGCCGCTGGAGGAGCTGAGCTGAGCGCTGGCTTCAGAGAAGCTGGCAGGTGTCGCCTTGGCAACCACACACTAGCGACATCTTTGAAAAAGAAGGACAAGTTTGGCGATTTTATTTGCTGTCTCTGCACCCTTTGTAGGAGGAGAAGCTGTGGGATCTTGGTGGGTGTGGGAGGAGGCTGGGCAGGCAGGCAGGGGCTCAGAAGCAGGGACTGCCCATACGGAGGGTGTGGGGCCTCCAGTTGAGGACAGTGAGGACTCCTCCCGCAGCCCCCAGGGCCTCCAGACTTTCCTGACAGCAGTCCACCCACGCTCCACCCTCCGGAACCGTGGGACTAGTACTGGGCTGGCTGTTGGGTTGGTTCTGAGCAGGTCCTGGGCCCCAGGAGGAGCACTCAGGACTCTGCTATGCTGGGTCTCAGCTGGGGGGCTTAGGGTGTCTGCCACCTTCGGCTGCAGGGCTGTGGTCAGAAGCTTTGCAGCTCTGTTCTCAGCAGTAGTCCCTGGGAACCCCGATGGGGAGGTGGAGCACTCCCTCTTCTCCGCTCGGCCTTGGTGGGCTGCCCAGGCCTGCATGCTCCTGGATTCGCTGTGCCTATTTCGGGGATACCACCAAAGCACCCTGACCTCCACCCTTAGCAGAGGACCCCTCCACGTGGGCGAGTCTGCCCCAGGGACAGCTTTCCAGGCCCTTCCTGCCTAAGCTCTTGAAGCCCCACCTTCCAGAACAGCCATCCATGCTTGCCATGGGCCATGACCAACTCGTGGTACCCACCCAGTTAGCATGGCTCTTGCGACCGACACGCGACTGCTCTAGGACGGTCCTCTGTGGGTATTTACCCCAGGATTCCATTTACCCTTCCCTGAAGATATATAGGTGATGTTATTTTAGGCGCCATCTTGCTTCCCATGAAACTCAGAGTAATTAGGTTTTACAGCTAAGTGCCCGGTCAGCAGTCTGATATTGCTTTAAACTACAAATAACGACTTCCACTTAGTGTTCCTGTCTCAGCAGGCACCGCCTGAGATATATGTTATGGATAATTCCTAATGGCAGCTCCATAGAGTGCACTGTCTTGTTCTTATTTCCAGAAGAAGAATAGGAGGTCCAGAGAAAGCCAGAAACTCATTCCTGGTCACACAGCAAGCAGGTCGGGAGGAGGTGGGGATTCAGAGCCGAGACCACCTGGCTTGAAAGTGAGATCCTGGATGTCTGGGATCAGGGTGGTGGATGGGAGCTGCATGTCCAGGCAGACAGATGGGCCCGAATCCACACGTCACCAGGATCTCGCTGGGCTAAAACACCTGCCTGGCCTGTGTGTCCTCATCTGAAAAACAGTCTGGGGCTGTGAAAAAGACTGAGTGAGTTACTTACCACAGCCAAAGCTCTGAAAACCCAGCCGGCTACACAGCAAGCGATAAATCAGTGTTTAGTTTCATCCTTTCTGCTAGGCCGAGAGCCTGCCGTATAAAGACCTGGAAACGGAAGCAAATCCTTGCCTATGCTCAAACATCAATTCTCAGGAGTCCTTGAAATTTTCCTAGAAGCAGACCTTAAAAAAAAAAAGAAAGAAAAAGAAAAACAGGTTTTATGCCAAAACAATTTCCCCAAACTTACTTCCCTGCAGTGCAGACTTGGGGCTGGCAGGGCCTTGCATAGCAGGAAGTGGTGGAGAGGAAGGAATGTAGCCCAGGAACCCTGCCTCCCAGATGGGTGGCACAGAGCCAGCAGCCCCAGCCCCAGGCCAGTCCCTCCACTAACTAGATTGGATCCCTCGAATATCTTTACTTTCTTACTTCAGAAATGACACTCTTGCTCCAAATGGTGTTTGCAACTCAGACTCGGGGTTCTGACCTCCACCCAGGGTGCCCCTCACATTCTGGGCAGCAAATGGATGCCCAGAGCAGGAAGGAGACTCCTAGGGATTCTGCAAAGTGAAAACTAGGATGGATCTTAGAAAGGTGCTTAGTACACTCCTCATTTTACAGATGCGAAGACTGAGGCCGGGGATGGGAAGTGACTTGCCCAGGTTGGTACTGTGGCCAGGAATCTTGGAGGCCCAAGATGCTGGCCCTTCTGCAGCTTGAAATGTAAAGTGTCTCCTATGTGCCCTGGGGACAGTCACCTTTTCCCAAGGGTGCGTTGGCCCACAGGAGGAGGGGCAGGGCTTTGTTACCTGTGACAAAGAGAGTGATGAATGCTAGGCCGTGATGTATGCGTGCTGTGCTCTAAACATGATCCTGAGAGCTGTATATTCATTAGTCTTTGGAGCTGAGAACCATCATCTCGGCCCTTTACAATGGGGAGGCACAGAGGAATGAATCCATTTGCTGGAAGCTGGGACGTGAAAGAACAAGGTTTGGAGCCAGGCCAGGTTTCAGAGCCTGCCCTTCAACTATGACTCTAGATTGACTCTGAAATATAGTTTTTCTATGTTTCTAGTCCCTAGAAGCCCAGGGAAGGGAATAGTGCTGGATTCAATGCGGTTTAAGCCCTTCCATGTATTTGTTGAGACCCATGGTATGATCATCTGGGTAGCCAAACATGGCAGCTGGCTGGCTCTAGTGAGTTGTACAAATATAAATAAATCTCAGGGTGTGGTCACGGACACTCTACACATCTGTGCAGGAGCACACATCTCCACACTCTCACACCCACGCACACACTCACGCACACACACACACACACACACGCACGTGTTAGAAAGCTTGGAGGACATGGCTGCCATGGTTAATCTTGAGTGTCAGCTTGAGGGGCCTGCCAGACCCTTAGGGGATTCGTAAAGCATCTCTGGGTGGGTCATGGGGCTGTGACCTTGGGGAGTGTATCTGGTCCCTGGTCCCTTCCTCTTGGGTTCCTTCCCCACTCTCTGCTTCCTGGAGGTCATGAACGGGGCGGCTTCCCTCCGCCTTACCCTTCCACCATGCTGTTTCTGTGCCAGAGCCAGAGACCATGGACTGAACCCTCAGAAACTGAGCCTGGATAATCCCCCTTGACGTGTGGGTGTCTGGTATCTTAGCTAATACCATGGCCAGGCAGGAAGTACCCTGGATTCAGGAGAGCAGAATCCCCAGCCCAAGTCTTGGCTCACCACTGACTACCCACAGGAAACTCATCCAGTTGTGTTCATGTCCCCGGTCTCGCTCAGCAAATGAACAGGTCGTTCCGCCTGCTGCTCTCTAGCTGTGTTTCCATGACAAGTCACTCACCTTGGCTAACCCTTAGTGCCAGTCCCCCTGCCCCAGCTGCAAAGTAAGACATTAATTCTGCCTTCTCTCTGAGCTGATGCCAGAATTGAATGAGTTGGTCCAGGTAAAGGACTTGGAGCTTAGAAAAAGTGTACACATATTAACCATGGTGGCAGTGATAGTGGTGACAATTAATGTTGTTATCGCTTTCTCTCTGGCAGTGTTAGCCTTGACCTTCTAGAGTTATTCTGAGGATCCAGTAAGATTTTTAGCTTAAGTGAGGCCTCGGGCCATGCCAGGGCCAGTGACAGAAGAAAGTGTGTGCTGGGTTCCAGGATGCCTGGCCACTCCACGTAGAAGACAAGGACGGTGGCAGGATTGGGCCCTGGATGGCGGTGAACAGGGCTTCACACCCCCGTGCTTCTCACCTTCCCCTGACACTTGGCACCTGCGACCCACAGGGCCTGACTGCCCCACCGGGAAGGAGAAGCCACAGACAGGTTTAACATGGTCACGGCTTGCCCCCCGCCCCCAGCATGCGTGTAAACAGCAGCTTGTGGCATTGTTGATAAATTAAATACCTCTCCTTCCCGGGCTCAGAGAGGATTGGGTCTCTAAAGGGTGTGTGGGTAACTCACTGCCACTGCTTCTGAAAAGGCTTGTGTGGTGCTTTGCAGAGAACCCTCTGGAGGCGAGGGTCGTGGACTGTGCATGGCTCTGGCTGGGACTGGCTTTATGTAAGCTCCTGAGTGGGAAAGCAGGGTGGGGCTGGTGCTGGAGAAACACCTTCTACACCATGGCCAAGCCTCAAGGGAGCCCTAGTGCAGCCCTCTGTCCCAGCCCTCCCACAATCTTATGGGAAGATTATAATGACTTATAACAACTCGGCTGTACCCTCTATGAATGTGTGACGTAGGGAGAAACCCTAGCCTCCCTGCACTCCAGTGTTCTCCTGGGACAACAGACCATGAAGATCACCACGTGGAAGGTCGGCAGCCAGCTCATGCCCACCCTAGAGAACTGAGGTATCATCAGCTCTCACAGCCAAAGCCGAGGCTTCAGGAGCGACCCCCCCCCCGCCATGGCTCAAGAACAAAACCAAAGCAAGATGTCATCGGAATGAGATGGAGACAGTTTAATTAGAAACCATCGCACCAATGTGAGTGCTCTTCTGCCATCCTGTTCCTTAGACTCAGCTGAAGAGCTTTTGAAAAAATAACCCCAAATACCGACACAGGCCTGGTTCTCAGAATTCTGCTGTCACTAACCTGCGAGGGGCCGGATTTTGGCATTCTGTAAAAGCTGCCCCTCGATGTACTGTGCCGTCCAGGTGAGGATCCTGACCCACATAACCCCAGGGGTTCCTGCATCAGCGAGAGCTGCAGGTGATTTTAATTAAAGAGAAATCAGGGGAGAGATTTGGGTGACCCAGATGTCTAAGCATGAGATGTCCCCCGGGCTCCAGCCAGGGTGGGCTGGAGGAAGGCTGCTGTTCCTTACTTGGCTGCCTGGGGTTTCAAGATGGTGCAGGACAATGGGGATTCCTGGTGGTGTGCTTCGTAGACCTGTGCTGTCCAAGAAACCATCTTGGGAGACTGAGGCAGGAAGATTTTAAGTTCAACACCAGCCTGAGCAACTTAGGGACACCCTCTGTCTGCGGACACAACTCAGCCATCCCAGGGTGCAAGCCCTGATACCACAGGAAAAGAAAACAGAGCTTTCCTAGAGGGGAGATGCTCAGAGAAATATAGAGGCAGGCAGGAGAGAGGTGACATCGTAGGGCACGGCGATCAATGTAGGAAGGGGACAGAACTGTGTTTGATGGCCCAGCCCCTGCTGTGGTCCTGGGGGTCGGTACGGCCATTACCAACAAGAGGTCACACAAAGCCACACTGAGCCTTTCGGAGACTCCCGGGGCTTTCAGCATGGAAGAAAACATTTTAATTTTTAATCTAGCCTAGATTACATCTATCCAATGCAATCATAAAGCATAATTTTTAATATTTTTTTATGGTGGAAGAAGTCCAGGAAGGGAAGTGTCCAAGGCCCAGGAGAGCCACAGCGCCACCCTGGAGCAGAACACTGGGCTGTGGTGACACATCCCAGGATGCCCTTCTAGACCCCGGTTTCCATTAGCTGTGGTCCCTGGGCAAATAAATCCCTGACCCTCTGGATGCTCAGTGGCCCCTTGTGCGTCTCTCCAGCAACAGCCCAGGGGCACCCACGACTGGGGCACATGCAGCATAGGGTGCCCTAGGAACTTGCAGCAGGGCCAATGCCCATGGGGTGGGGGGAAACACTGACCTTTCTTATAGGGTAGCTGGAGGGGACCCTCAGTTCTTGGGGAGGGCATTGAGGCTTCCACATCTCTGCTGGAACGGGAGCAATCTAATTCTCCAGGAGTGGCTGGTGGAAGCCATGCTGGACACAGCTTGTATAAGCTTTCTCTGTGCATGTTCCTTGTCCCCGAAGCCCCAGAGCCACACCACACCTATCTCTGCCGCAGGATCAGCATCACACAGCGCCAGTGTGGATCCCACATGGGCCAAGCTCATCTGGTGTTTGGTGGAGCCGCTCCTTGGCAGTCTCCAAAGTCCTGCCTCCGGAGGCTCCTCCTTGGCCAGGACGGCAGCTCACTGGCACCCCCAGGACAGGAGCGTGACTGGGGCATCTCCTGAGGATCTGCCATCCTGCCTGGGATGGCTAGGGTGGCGCAATGTCATTATTCTCAAAGACCAGCCAGGCACAGAGTCTTCTAGTACCATCCACTCTCTCTGTGTAAGTTGCAGAAAGAAGCAGGGACCAAAAGAGCAGCTGCCAGCAGAGAGCAGGGCCCTGGAACGTGGCTGGGAAGCTGACGGTTACCTTTCCTGGGGAGGAGGAGGGGATCCAGAGTGATTGGAATAGTGGCGCCTAATGATGAGTCCACTGGGACCTCAGAATGTGACCTCACGGAATGAGGGCCTCGAGATGCAGCCATCCTGCATTAAGGTGGGCCTAACTCCGGCGAGAAAGAGAGAAAGAGGATCCAGAGGGGCATGAAGATCACGACCACATGAAGAGCGAGGCAGCGATCGGAGGGAACCAGTCTTCCTTGCAACCGAAGGAACTCTATAAAGATTTGCAGGGGTCACCTGGAGCTGGAAGAGACCAGCGGGGAGCACAACTGGGGCCACGACCATCACAAGAGGCTTCTGGGCTTCAAAGAGCAGGAGGACACATTTCTACTGCTTTAGGCCGTCCAGCCCGTGGTGGTTGATTTGTTTGGGCAGCCCGAGGAAATGACTGCAGGAGGCTCGTGACTCCCTGGAAGGCGGCTAGGTCTCCCTTCCGGGATTCAGTGGTTTCTGCACCTACTGGAAGTTGTGACGGACCTGAAAGCCTCGGGTCTGAAATAACAGCGGTGACAACCCCACCTTGCATTTGCCCTGTGCCTGCTGTGAGTCGGGAACGACTGGCATTTGCACCCTGCATCCACAGCAAGGAGGGTGTGCAGGAGAAATAGTGTGCAACAGGCCACGGCTGAGCTGCATAGCCACTTCCTAGCTGTGTATCCCTGGGCAAATGATTTCACCTTTCTGTGACTGTTTCCACATCGGTAAAGCGGTGGTGGAGGGGGGGATGTTGATTGCCCAGCTTCGGACTGTTGTGAGAGTTTGTGAATCAGCACAGAGGACCCTGGTTCTCCTCAGTACTGGCCACGCCTGTTTCCCCCACAGTTCAGGGGACGCGAAAGACAGGCAGGCTGAAAGCCAGCTTCCCCTGACTTTGGTACACAGGCACTTTCTAACCTGACATGCGCTGTCTCCTCTTCAGAAGCTTCCTGGAGACAAGACATTCATGCAGAAAGCAAGCAGGTTGTCACCTGAGATGCTTCCTGGGCCACCTGTCTGGCCGACTCTGGGGTGAGTCAGTCCATAGCTGTCACTCCCGGCCACCACTGGGCAGAGAGCTCACCTGGAGTCTGGCCTTGGGAGGAATAGGAGGGGACCCAGAAACGTGGGCTTGGGAAGATGAGCCACAGACTGGACTCCAGAAGCAGGGGCCAGCCAGGTGTGTGTCGCATGTTCTCAGTTGGCATGGGGAGGAGCTCTGTCCCCGTACCTCACTGTGGGAGACCATCTCCGCAACAGCCTGAGAAACAGGTGCTCAGAGAAGCTGGCACCTTCAGCGGAGCAAATGGAGGTGTGAGTGCGGCAGGAGAGACAGACACCCCCAGCCCCGGAGAAGCACGCTCGTGGGAAGCTGAGAGCCAAGGAAAACAAGGTTTGGGAAATGACACAGTTCAGACTGCCAGCCTGCCAGGGTGCCTGGAGGTGGGGACAGCCGCCTCCGGGGAGAGGCGAAGGGAACCCTGAGCTCAACGCAGCCAATGATGATCCCTGACACAGTCACGGCACATCCCAGCTCCCCATGGGGGTCTCCTGGGAGCCGCAGGCTGCAGCTTCTGAACCAGTTGGAACCGCGGGTCTCCGCCCCTTTCTGAGTGTAAATTGGGCTCTGTGGGGGCACAGAGAGGGTACCGTGCAGACTGCTCCAAAGGCCAAGCCCCGCACCCCTGGGAATCCTGAAGATGAGTGCAGTGCCCCTCTGCTCCCTGCACCTCCCCTTCCTCCCGTGCCCACTGGGCTGCTACTGTGGCCCGCAGCTCTGACGCCAGCTCAGCCAGCAGAGGAGTGAACAGTTCAGGCAGGCAGCGGTGTGTTCTAGCGCCGTGAGGATAAATATTCAGACACCTGGACTCTGAATAGCCCCCTGCTGGGGCCCCAGTGGATGAAATCGAATTGCCAGTTTTGACTTAGAGGCTTCCGTTCTGCCCCGGGGACGAGATGGAACAACAGAAGCCCCCCAAGAGCCAGGGAGAGCAGTGGACAGGTGGGGGCACAGCCTGCTCCTGTTCCCCTTTGGGGAGCTGTACACCCACATAAACACACACACTTATTCCAGGCATCACGGGCGCAGCTGCCACTCACAATAGGGGCGGGGCTTGTTTGTCACTGGGCCCTACAAGTCACTGGGCGCCCGTGACTGTGCCTTCTGTAAATCAGACACCTGAAGCCTGAAGCCACTCAATAAATGAATAGCCCCTGCTGCTTCTGGGCACAGGAAACCCTCTCCTCCTGCCCTAGAGGGAGAGGGGACCTTGTTCACCCTTTTCTTCTGGCTGTGGGTATGTAATACACAATGAAATCCTTTCCAGCTGGGCTGGAGATGGATGCTGGCCCTGGAGGCCTTTAGTGGGTGTTACCAGTAACACTGATAGCCAGTGCTTTACTGGAATGTGTGCTGGGAGCTCTTTCCATCCTCACGGCTGTGCTGTGAACGGGGCACTGCTGTTGTCACCCTCCTGTCGCAGAGCTGGGGTTGGGGGCCTAGAGTGAGCTACACCTGGTCACGCTGCCCATAAGCAGCAGAGCAGGGACTGGAACCCAGGGCAGCTGGGGGGTGTGCTGTAGAGAGATCTTGGCCATGCACGTGACGCGTCACAGGGCTCCTTGTTACAGGGTCTGTGCGTCAGCGCACTCCGGCCTTCCTGGGAACTCACCAGATGCCTCTTCCAGAGTGTGGATTTGGGGAGAAGTCCCTTGGATGCTGAGCGCCGGACTTGCCTTCCTGGCCCCAGTTCTGCACACACTGAGAAGAACCCAACCCTCTTCCCTACCCCCTCAGGTCTCCTTGCAAGGCACAGACTTAGGTCTACCTACCCTTCAGTCCCGCCTCCTCCTCAGCCACTGGCCCTGCGCCCTCACCTGCCAGCCCAGACCTGCTGGATGTGCTCTGAGGACCCAGTGTTCCTCCGGGCCAGCTGACAGGGCAGTCCAGGTGTGACTGTCACCTCTTGTCCTTGACAGTCTCAGTAGGGTGGGGGTTGGCTCCGATGGTCCTGACGTTTCTGTCACTCTGGGAGTCTGTGGTGCTGTCCCCACTGTCGCCCTGTCACCTGTGTCTTATGCTTCTATCCATCCCTGCCCCAGAAGTGGGCCCAGGCCCAGAAGTTGCACATGCAGGAGCTGAACGGTGGGGGGAGCCAGGGCCAGGCCACAGTGCAGCAGGTGCACTGGCAAAGTGGGCCCAGCGATGCTGTGACCTCTCCCCACCGTCTCCACCCTCCAGTCTCCTGCAGATGCCTCTGATGACCAAAGCGAGAGAGCCAAAAGGAAGGGAGATGGGAGTCAGAGGGCAGAGCATGGACTGGGGACAGGAGACCCATGAAGAGAGAGCAGCACACACAGTGAGGGTCACATGCTTAGCTTCCTGCAGCTGCTGTAACCGATTTCTGCAAACAGGTGGCTCAGAACCCAGAAATTGAACTGTAGCAGCTTGGAGGGTCTGAAATCTCAGTCCTGGTGCTGGTGTCACACACACACACACACACACACACACACACACACACACACACACATGCCCCAAGGCTCTGGGTGTGGGGATAGGGAAGAGAGGTAAGGGACCAAAATGAACAAGACATGCTGTGTACACGTACCCGTTCCCAAAATGAATGTGACCATTGCATACCAAAAACATACACTGATAAAGAAAAAAATATGGCCCTAGGGAGATCCTCCCTGGCCCTTCCAGCTTCTGGCAGCTCTTGGTGTGCCTGGCCTGTGGCTGCACTACTGTGGTCCCCATCTCCCTCTTCCTGTGACGTGATTATCAGCTCCTCATTGCCGTGACAGATATCCAAGATAAACGACTTATGCTGAAACAAGGGTTTATTTGGGCTCAGTTTCAGAAGTTTCGGTTTGTGGTCATTTGGTCTGGTCCGATGGGCCTTTGAAGGTCATTCTGGATCCAAACTATAGCCTGTGGCCTTCTCTGTCTGTGTCCCTTCTGTGTCTCTTGTAAGGGTGTTTTTATCTCTGAACTTAGGGCCCAGCTGGGGAAACCAAGACTTCTCATCACTTTAAGAACACTGCAACTCCAAAGATGTTTTTTCCAGACAAGTTCACCTTCAAGGCAGTGGAGATTCGGATGTGGACATATCTTTTGGGGACCCTGTTCAACCCATCAGCGTTATCTGTCTCTCCTCACATTCCCTACCCTTCAGTGAGCTGCACAGTTGGACAGGACCACAGGAAGGGCCCAAGGCAGGCCACCCCTGTGTGCCCATTCAGCGACCCCTTCAGTGACCCCTTAGGGCTATTTTCACCAAGTTCTGTTTTTCTTCTGTGGACTTCCGGCACCCAGGTCTGACTGACACCATCTGAAACAAAACCTGAGCTCGGTCCCAGCCATCAGAACATCCTACCTCACCCAGGGAGCCATCGTGTGGAGGCCTGGCTCCTCTCTTGCTTTCCTTTCTAGGAGGTTTGCATGCAAGCCTTTCTCAGCGCCTTTCCTTTGAAATGATGCATGTCTTGGGCACACAGAGAGGTATAGAAAATAGTGCATTGGCACCTGCCCTTCTGTGTTCTCAGGGCTGCTGATAATCTTTGAAGGCCTCCTCTGGGGCAGGGGCGATGCTGGATGCAGGTCCAGGGGTGGCCGAGGCATCTGAAGGGGCAACAAGGGACCTCCCCTGCTCCCCTTAGAGCAAACGGGAAGGAACGGTAGTTGGGCTGGGGAGCTGTTAACCTATCTGCTTCTGATGCTGGACTGGGACTTCCTGGAGGCAAGAGGCCAGGTGCATCTCTGCGCCTCCACTGTGTAGGCCAGGGCTGCAGCTCAGTGCACATCCACAGAATTAATAGCTGGAGCCTTTTTGGAAGAGCCACTGAAGTCTGTTAGTTGGCTGAAGTGGACCATGGGCTGGGCTGCAGGTGGGAAGTTTGCAAGGCAGCCCCTTCCCCATTTCAGATCCCAGAGATTATCCTGTAATGAGCCCAGTACATTCTACATCCCTTGCTACTCGGTGACATACTGCACTGGCCTGTGACAGCTGCCCTGTAAGTGTGTTATAACCCCTCACACCGGAAGTTTTCTGAGGCCAAGGTTTTGCGACATCTGGAGCTGTCACTGATGTGGAGGCCCAGGGTGGTTACCATTAGAGCAAGGGCTGCGTGTGGCAGGGACCAGACCTCCTCCAGGCTAGGAGAAGAGGCCTGGTGCCGGAGGAGAGAAGGCTGACACCTAGGAGGTCATTAGATGTCACATAGGAAGTGGAGCCTGCTGAGAATCCTGCCCGGGGAAAGGGAAAGGCAGGGACTCCTCTGGAGACAGAAGCAGGGCATGAGGCCTGGGACACAAGCACCATGAGCAACACTACCTTAGAGCCAACGAAAAGCCCCCTGAAGGTTTTAAAGCAGGAAATAGGCAGACTGTAGATAGATACTATTGCATTTTACAATCAGGGGTGACTTAGAGATGGAGGATCCAAATTAGACAGTAGGAATGTATCTCATCTTACATAAAAGCCCAGAGGGCAGACCAGGCTTCTATTTGATTGGCCCACTAGCCATGCCCTCCTTTTCCACACTCCCCTCATGGTCCAACATAGCCATTGCAGCTCCAGCTGTCACATCTACATTCCAGCCAGCAAGAAAGAGAAAAGAGAAGAGCCCAACCCTTCCTTTATGGATACTACCTAGACACTGTTCCCACCTCTCCCTTTATATCTCCCTGGCCACTGCTTAACCTCACAGTCACTTTTCCAGAATCCAAATGCCCAACCACAATTCTGTTACTACCAAAGAAGCGCATGAGGGGTATTGGAGACCACTGGTTTTGATGACATGAAGCGGTGGACAGGAGCACAGTGGCCGGGATCCCCAGGTCTTTGTTACCTTGGGCGTTGCCTCTGACGTTGCCTTCATCTTGAAAGGGGGATGTGGTGTCGGTGTGAGGATCCCATGGGCACAAGGGGCACAGAAGTGCTTTGCAAACTAAAGCGTGGTTGTGTTCACTGTGGCCCTGTTTACGAGCCAGGATTGGGTTACAAGGACCAAAGGAGAGACGCAGACTTAAAAGGCTCGCAGTAGGGAAGGGAGAAAAGGGAGGCCATTGCTGCAGCTTCTCCCAGGCAAAGAGGGGCTTAAGGGAGGGAGGCTGGGAATGGACGGCTAAGGATCCCCAGGTTGCTCAAGAGGGGATCCTTGTGCCCCTAGAGGAGGTGTCTTCAGCCAGTGCCAAGACGGCAAATGAGGCAGCACAGAGGCCCAGCTGTGGCTTCCTTGGTCCTGCCAGCAGGTTCCCACCTTCCTCCATCATCCCACACCTCAGGCCACATCGGGGTTAGGAGCCGGAACCCAGGGTGACCATCCCAGATCCATCCCGCAGGCCCTGTCTTCCTCTCCGTGGACAGATGCGCTTACTTCCTGGTTTTGTCCAAGGCGCCCTCAGTCCTGCCCAGTAACGATGGCTCTCTCCTTGAACCGAAAGGTTTTAATTTCACAGGGCTGTGTGCAAATTGCACATTTTGCATTTGCTCAGCTTTAATCAATACGTTAACAGAATTAAGAGGTCCCAGAAAGACTTGTGATCTTACCTAAGCTAATAAAAAATGAGCCAACATAACTACAAACAGGACCTTCACTAATGCGTTTGTAGATAGCTGATCGCCACAGTTTTCTGTCTTGTATCAAATTTTCTTTAATTCATTCAGGTAGTGACTAATAGAGTGTGTGTTTTTGGAGGAGCATGCAATCTATCACTGCTGCTACGGATGGAGATTTTGTCTATTTTCTTCCATATCAGCCGGATTTCATTAAATTTCAGGCTCATAAATGCTCCTTGCCATCCCTATACTGTATTTTGCTTTATTTTTCTCCTCAGCATTTATCAGCTTCTGATATGCTGTTTACTTTGTTTTTCTCACTTGTTCTCTGTCTCTCCAAACTAGAATATAGCCTCTGGTGGGTTGTTTTTAGAGCGGGAGGGTCTGTTTTATTCACTGCTGTGTATCTTGAGTGCATAGAACGGTTCCTCATATGTGACAAACTCCAATTATTTGCCAAAGGAAGGAGGAAAATCACCTGGTGCAGTTGTTGGACCCGCAGTGTGTATAGCTTTCATTGTTACTTTTTGGTTCTACATTTCTGTGATTTCCATGGCTTGGTCTATAATGCTTGCTTCCCGAATGCCTGGCCGGTTGATTAAATAAATGGGCGAATCAAACATGACATTACAATGATGGAAAATAATGCTGTTCTCACATTCAATAGCCCAATCTCTCCTGTAGCTCCACAGACCCAGCTGGCCCGATGGAAGGAGGGAGGCATGGAGAACAGCATATATTCTCTGCCCTTGATCTCCCTATTGCATGGCCATTGTTTAAAACAGCATTTAATGACCATTGCTCAAAGATGGCACTGCCTCAGTGCCACCCCGCCACTCCCAAGCAGCTGGTGTTGATTGTGAAGCCTCCTCATCTTTCGGGGGTGATCCATCCCAGGGGCCAGCGTCGTGCCTCCTGGGCCAGCTCACCTACTTCTTTGGAAACCCGGCTCCCGACGGGATATTCTGCTCAATACGCCCTTTCGCTTATAGGCCTCTCCTATGGTAATGCTCTTGCTACACAAGCTAGACAATTAGAGGTAATTGGGATAATCGGCATTTATTATGGCAATTTGCATTTCTACAGCAGGCAGCACAGAACTTCCTACCCCGTTTGGGAATGTGCTTTTGGGATCTGGGCCGAAGCCAGCTCTCCGTGTAAAGCGCAGCTCTGGGCCCATAGAAGTTGCTCCTCCTGCGTTCCTCCCAGGAGGTCCTTGGGCAGATGAGGTGTGAGTTTCACTCACCAATCAGAAGGGAGTATGCAAATCAGTTCTGGACACCCAGGAAGTGTCCCCTCCATCCTGTCTTTCATCTGGAGCCTGGGGAGGTATCTACGGCCTGGAAGGAGTCGGGGTCTGTGGCCAGACTCTAGTGACTGATTTTTCGCTACATTGTCCAGATGTTTGACTTAGTTGACAGAACTGTTTCACTGTCTCAGCTGAGTAAACTCAAAGCGCAGGCCTGCGGTTGGTAGGAGCCTCAGCAGGGGGCTCCCTCTGAATGCGCCGCACACGTGGATCTTGTGATCTTTCCTGTCTGTAGCCACGCTCTCTGGTGCGGGCACTTCCCTTGTGCCCGCTGTGTGGGCATCCGTTTGTTCCTCTCACTGCACAGTGGTCATACATGCCAGCTTTCAACGGCAGCTCGCTAGGATCGAGTCTCTTCTCTGCCAGTTGGCAGCTGGATGCCAAGGAAAGCTGACATCGCTTTGTGCTCTTTGGTAAAGTGGAGCTAATAGTAGGGGCTGATGTGTCGACTTGGCTGAAGAATCAAATGAGGTTATGCATATGAGGCCAATGGCAGGGTGTCAGGCGTGCTCCTTCAAGGTCCTCCCCCAGGTGCTCAACAAGTCTGCATGATGCCCTTTCTCCAACCCTCTACTAGGCACATAGCACCAAGTGTGCAAAAGAAGTACAGTGGGAAGGTGCTCTGGGAGGGGCCGACCTAGTCTGGGGGACCATGCAGGTGTTTTGAGGTGGCATAGTACTCTTTTTTTCCTGAACCTTGAAAGTCTTATGGGATTTGGACTTGAGATACAGGATCAAGGCCCTTAAGCAGCAAGGCAGTGGGAGGTGTGCTTGGGGAAAACTCACAGCAAGGGGTACAGTAAGTCTTCGACTTGTGAACATTTGAGTTGTGAACTTTCATGGGTGTACTTTATAAGACTCACTCTCAGCTTACAACAGACAATTCTGGAATAGGACATATTCATAAGTCAGGGACTTATTGTACATGTTTGTATTCCTACCTGGAATATCTCTGTTTACTGTAAAGAAACACTGTAAATAGTTAAATATACTTACAATTTGTCAGGTCTTACATATCACACCCAACCTCCCCGGATCTCTTACTCTATTTCACTTCCAACATGCTGGCACATGGGGGTGCACGCACACTCACACACACAACCCACCACAGAGGTAGGGAGATCAGGAAAACGCATCATCCTCTATGATGCACTTCTTCTGGTCTAAGACTTCGCTTCTATGAGAGCTCCATCATGGATTCTGTCCATTTTGTGCAAAACATGGTGGCCAAAGTGGCGAGACCATTTCTTTGGATTATTGGGGAGACTTGGATGGTGGGGCCCCCAGATCTTCAGGCTTGAAGAAACTCCTGACTGCCTGCCTAGAAGTGGGACCTGGCTTTCCTTCATGGGGATGGCGCAGATCTTCCACCAAGCCAGTAAACAAGAAAGGTTCAGTTCTTGCAAAGCATGTGTGGAGTAAATTGAAATATTTGCTTGTAGCCTCTTTTTATTCAGTATATTAGTTTGGATAAAGGTGAAGCTGCTACAACAAAGAGTCCCAGAAGAGTGGCTTACACAGAGCAGCCTGCCTAGTGCAGCCTGGTAGCAGCTGTGCTACACATTCATTCAGACCAGGGTTCCTTCTTCCTTGTGACTCAACTGTCCGTTTGGGTGTTGTGCTTATCTGCGTACTGGAGCTGGCCTGCTGGCCCATTGGTCACCTAATTCATGGCAACTGGAAAGAAAAGCAGAGCATAAGAATTTTTCTCCAATGCAAGGGATGCAGACATTGTCCTCATCACTCTGTTTGCCTCTGGAAGACACAGGTCATATCGTCACACCTACCCCCACCAGACGCTAGGAAATAAAGTCTCTGGGTGCCACCATCTGCCAAACCCAACCCTGAAGGCAGGCTGGGGTTGGATAGCATAAGGAAGAAGGGTGATTTTGCTACATCTCACTGCTGGGGGTCTAGAGAAAGCTGAGATTTACTTAGACGGCTCTGAGCCATCACTGACCCATGCAGCCAAGACTTGGAACCCAGTGCGAAGATGCTAGTGGACAGCTCTGCACTGAACATAGAAAGGAACATATTGCTGTTTCCTGAGACCTTGGGCTTTTGGCTGCTCCTAGTACCTTTTGTTCATGAGAATGACCACTGCCCGGTTCTCCCTGGCCCTCATCTATGAAGGTCATCCCTGCCTACACACCTGAAGAACACCTACTGGTCATGACACCTCCATTGTGGCCAGCTGCCTGTTCCCTTTGCTCGACCAGATGTAATTTACACATTCATGTTTACAAAGAAGTTACCTCTGCTTTCATCTGTCTCTCACTGTCACACTAGAATGAAAGCTGGACAGGTTTTCTCCATGCGTCACAGAAGCTTTACGGAGTGAAGGGCTGTATTAGAGGAAGCCAACTTAGGCATTATCCGTGAGCAGCCCGCAGTATTAACTTTTGAAAATGAGAAAAGTTTGCCTCCCACCCTCACAAAGTCGATGAATTTGAGCGACTCCGTTGGGCTGACCATCTTCCACGTGGTCCTCTGAGATCCAGGGTAACAGGAGCTACACCCTCCATAGCTGCACCTTCTGGAAAATGCAGCCTCCTTGGCACGTACAGTGGGGAAGAGAGATGCGGACATGACACATTGTCTCAGCTCACAGAGCATGGCCAGAGGCAGTCACAGAGCTCACGGACCGGCAGGTGGGCCGAGGAATGTGGTCTGGACAGGAAGGAGGGCTGGGTGTCAGTGAACACGAATAATGTCTACCACGGAGGTTTGGCACTCAGTCCCACCGCAAATCATGGCACCTGGGACTTTTTAACAAGTGTTTTCATTTCTGATATAACCCGAGACTGACAGTAAGATGAGCTCCACCTAGCTTTCCTGGGAATAGCAGCAATTGCTTATATTTGTGACTGATTAGATGTTATTTTGAGGAGAAAAAAGCTAATCCCATATGCAGAACCTCCATGTGCTATCCTGGGCCGCTTTCCAGAGCAGGCAGCTTACCTATATTTCAGGCTCCAATTTCACATAATTTGGATCCCTCCTATGGATTAGAAGTCAGAGAAAACCCTCTGACTTCTATATATATGCAGTCTGGCTTGGGGACAGGAATATATGACCGTCACTATCCATTCCTACCTTCGCAAGGTGGTTGCTCTTAGTAAGCAGAGATTGGAAGGAAGAACAGGTATGTTTCAATGGGGGAAGACCAGCAGGAGGAAAAGAAGAGGGAAGGCTTGAGGTGGTGGGGCACACTAATCCTTTGCTGAGCTAAAATCTGAATTGGGCTGTCTCTGGTTGGAAAAAAGCATGCATGGGGTATTCTTTGAGAGCCATTCTTTCAATCTGCACAAATCACCGACACTAAGGGTGAACTGAGCTGCCTCAGACATATCTTCTCGTGACCTTGACCTATGGAAGACAGCTATTGTTTGTCGTCCTTCTTTCTTCTGTACCTGAGTCTTAACTTTGGGTCTTGCACAGCCTTTAATAACTCTGTAACTATGGAGAGCCCCAGTTATCTATTTCCATTTGTAAAAGAAAGACAAAAAATATTAAATATTCCCTCCAGGCTTCTTGGAGAATCACATAAGCCAACAAGTCTACTGGATCTGATAACTCCAGAACTGTGGAACAGGAGGGGTTACCACTGGGTCCTCATCGTCGCCACCAATGCCATCATCGTCGTGGTTACTCTGTGGCCTTGACCACACCAACAGCATGTGCTGCAGAGGCAACAGCGGACATGAGCACCCAAAGCAGTAAGAGTCGGCCTACTTCTGCTTAGGAAACAAACCTCATCCCACACACAGCTCTGGTTTCTCTTTGTCCCTCCTTCCTAGACCTGTCCACCCAGAGCTCAGAGCCCTTCTCTGGCTTTCTGAGCTCTGACCTGCCTCTTCGTTGGTCCTGAAATGAATCTGTGCTTCTGGGCATTTGTATTAGCTTTTTCCTGCTATGTAACAATTGCTCAGACTCGAGGGGGTTAAAGCAGCACAGATTTACTGCCTCTGTTTCTGTGGATTTTTCTCAGGGCTCATGCAACTAAAACAAGATGTCCTTGGGAAGTCCAACAAGAGCAATAATCACTCCCAAGCTCACTGGGTCATTGGCACCATTCAGACTCTGGACTGTAGGACTCAGGCGACTCTTTTTTGTCTCTCTGGGCCTCTGAGCTCTTATTGGCTGCCTGTCTCTGCTCATGGCCCCTCTGAAGCACGACAGTTTATGCCTTTGAGGACAGCAGGGGAGATTTCTCTCACTGTGAGTCTCTGTGACTTCAGGGACAGCCGAGACCCTTTTACAGGCCCATCTGATGAGACGGGCCCACCAGAACACTCTCCCTTTTGATTAAGTCAAAGTCAGCTGATTAGGGACTTTCATTAAGAACTTCTGCAAAATCCCTTCTGCTATAGAGTATGAGGAATCACAAGAATTGCAGTCACCAGAGCAATGCACTATGGTATCCTCCCATTCCAGCCCACACTCCAGGGAAGGGATTTTGCAGAGGGTGGGAATCTCAGGGACCTCTTAGAATTCTGCTACCGCAGTATGCAATGGGTCTGTTTCTGGTCCTCAACTGTCCTGTCAGACCAGTCTGAGCTCTCATCCAACAGTGTGCCGAGTCTCCCCAGAGAGACAGAGACACAGAGAGAAACAGGGAGAGAGAAACTGGCTCGTGGATTACAGAGGCTGAGAAGACCCTTGGTCTGCCATCTGCAAGCCAGAGCTCCAGCAAAGCCAGTGGGGTGCAACACAGTCAAGGGCAGGAGGAAAGAGATCAGTGTCCAGCTCAAACAGGCAGACAGGAGAACACCTGCCCCTGCCCCACTGGTTGTATTCAGGCCCCAGGGGACTGGATGGTGCCTACTTGGGGCAGGGCAATCTACTCTACAGAGTCCACCAAGTCTGCCAATTCAAATGCTCATCTTGTTGGGAAAAAAAATCCTCACAGACACATTTCAAAATATGCTTCATCTGGGCACCATGTGGTTGGTCAAATTGACACATGCGAGTGGTCTAGATATCATTGGAAGTGTGGTCATCTCAGGGGAGGATCCTGGAACACAGAGCCCGAGGGAAGGAGGAGGTGCTGATACACTCGCAGAGGTCCAGCTTCAGGGCAGAGTGTGAAGGCCAGGGGAGTTAGGCAGCACAGGATGGAAACTGATGCGAGATCATGTTCCCAGTGGTGTCCTCGGCCCCATAACAGACCACAGAAGACCTCATGGACCATTGGTCAGGGAACCAGCTCAGCCAAGCAAGGCTGCTCAGCACAGACTGGAGGAAGAGCAGTGGAGGTTAATCTGCCTGGCTTCCTCCTTGGAAGTTCCCTGTAGGGAGTTCACTCTCCTGCACTTCCAAATGCAGTCTTGTCCCCTTGGGTACTCTGGAAACCCCGGGGCATGGGGGGGGGCATCCCAGACCCAGGTGCAACCCACCTGTCTGCATGAAGTGCTCCTTCGTGGTAGCAACAGAGGCAGGACAAGTGCTGACAGTCCAGGAGGCAGGTGAGGCTGTGAGATCACAATGTGGGTCAAAGTGGGTTGACTGTGACTGGGCTAAGTCCTGGAGCTGCCCAGGCAAGCACATATGGAGGAAGGACAGACAGAGGCATGGAGAGCGACCTCGACAGCCAGCTGGCACGGAAATGAGTCAATGTGCATAAAGAGGAGGGGAGAAAGGGGCATTAACAACTTTAGTCCTGTACTTTAGGACTACTTTTATTATAAAGATAAGATAATACATTTAAATGAAAAATGGGACCAACACAAAAGTTTGCATAACAAGTCATTTTGTGTCCTAGATTCCAAGTTGCAGTTTTTAGAGAAGCTTTTTAAACTTTCTCTGGCTTGCTCAATCAAAGGTAGATAGAAGATAGACAGAAGATAGACAGACAGACAGACAGACAGATACTGACATGTGTGTGTGTGTGTGTGTGTGTGTGTGTGGAACCTTTCAGTTATACACATAGGATCTTATGTTGCATTAGTTTTGCACAATGGCATTTTACATATGAGAGTGCTAGAGGTAAATTTTAAAATTATAATAGTCTTCAGCTATTGTAAATAATGCTGTAATTTAAGTGGTGCTGTAATTAAATGTTTGTATTGATTCTTTGCATGTAAGTACAAGTAACCTGTATAGAACACATTCCTGAGTATGGAACTGCTTCATAAAGCAATGGGTGGCATTTAAATTTCTATATAGATGCTGCCAATTTGTCTCCCAGCTCTTTCCCCCTAATGTGATCCTTCTTCCTGCTAACCCCAATGCCTTTGATGTGCCAGTCTGCCCACAGCTTCCCTAGCACCACTGGGATCAGCAAACATCTTATTCTTTACCAAACTCCTGGTAAAGAGTTTCCATCTGCATGTCCTTCTTTATTAAAAAGGCTGAACATCTTAGACACCAAAGGTGCTTTTCAGTCACTGATGGACCTGGTGATCTGTCCTTTTAGTTCAGAGTCTCCCAGCTAAGCAGGACAGCCTACTCCAGGAATCCTGGGTCACTCCTGCAAGAGAGAGCACAGCAGACATAGCCCACCAGAAAACTGTGCAGGGACTGAAGGGTTAACTAAAGCAGAGAGCCGGGAAGAGGCCAGTGGGTGTTTTGAACCTGATAAAATGAGGCACAAGGACTGCACATTTTTGGGTAAATGTTGCTCAAAATTTTGGCGCCTTGGAGAGAACCTTGAAATGAATTTTCTGTACAGGATGGTCAGCAGCAGTGACTTACTGATCCTGGGCACAGAGCCTGCCCCTAGTAAATGACAAATCCATGAGTGATGGGAGTGAAACTCCAGATATCCTGCCCTACCCAGCCCTGGCCTCTGCTCCCTGCAGCGAATGCTTGTGGGGAAAGATGAATGGGTTTTAACCCAGAAGGGAAAAAAGTAGATATGAAAGTCAACTCAAAAAGAGGGCTGTGAGTGTGTGTGTGTGTGTGTGTGTGTGTGTGTGTGTGTGTGTGTGTGTGTGTAACTGGAGGGAATAAAGATGCGCCACATGATCTGAACAGTGATGACGATAGAGGTGTTGCTAAGGGTGGTGACAGCGGCTCAGAGCTCATTTACCACCCCCACACGTACAATGTGCCATTTCAGTGCCACATGGAGAGTGGCAGTCCCTGGTCTGCCAGTCACTTGCACCTTTCCCTTCAACAGTGTCACTGTCCAGCTCTCTTGTCCCCACTTCCCATTTCCTTCAGTTGACTGACAGAACTGATCACATTTCTAGGGGACCGTTCCTGGCAAGAGACACACCAGGCAAGCTTTTTTTGATCACTTCCTGGAGAGAGCTGGGGTCCTCTCCTGCAGTGGTGACAGACCCTTCTCTGCACTGGAGCAGGGTCTTAGAGCGCAGGCAATGAGTCCTCCTCAACTACTCTGTCAGTGCAGTGGTCCTGGGCCTCACCCCGCCCCCACGGGGCAGGGATCCTTTTGTTTTGCAATAACTAGCCTAAGGCTACAACCAAATCTCTTGCCTTAGGGGACTGACGAGAGATGTTAGAATTTCTCTTTCTAAACTCACTGCATTCCTTCTCTTTCTCTTTCCTTCTCCTTCATTTCTTCTTCCTCTCTCCAGTCTTTCCTGTGTGTGTGTGTTTCCCTCACCACGTGCTGAGGAAATGCTGGGGCAGGGCGATAATTACATCACATCCACACATTTGGCATCACAGAAGCCTATATTATCAGCCATTCTCTCCTACTTCTGCTCAGAGCCCTTTTACCCATCCTGAAGTCTCTCTAGGCTTAACGGAGCAATCAGGTGAGTGTAGTTGCACAGTTCTAGTTTCCACTGTGGAGAGTTTAGGGAGGTTCACTGTCACAGTTATGACATGTCACAGTTAACTGAAACACGGTTATGTCAGGGTGTCCTGGGGTAGGACTCCCGCCGGCCTTACACCTGCCAATGCAGACTCTAATGTTTTAAGTCTGTCCAGTGGCACCATGGGCTCTTGTGACCTTGCCAGCTGATGTGGTGAATTCTGGATCATTGGCACCTTGGGAAGTCAGTGTCACAGCAGCAAGCCCACGTTGTGGTGGACCCAACATGTGGATGACTTTGAAGGTACTGATGTTGACCAGCCATGACTCTTGGTCTTGAGGATGTTCAGTGAGGTGACCAAGAGAAAATCTGACGTGCACTGTCACCTTATATAGGCCTTGGCTTGCCCTTCATGTCCAGCAGACTTTCACTGAAGAGGCGACACTGCACACATTAGAAGTCCTCCCAGACTCTTCTACTAATGCCCCTGAACTTTTTTCTGCATCTTTGTTCCTCCCAGTACAGAAGAAAGACACCAGTGGTCTCTATAGTGAGCTGGAGTGGCCATAATGACACTGTCTGGCAGCAGCAGCCGCCTACATAGTTGTTCTCATTCTGAACCTGGAAACCAGGCCTGAACCCATCCTAGCTCTCTCCAGCCAGACTGCCTGGAGACATTCAAATTTTACCATCACCTGCAACAGGCTCCTAGCCTCCCGTGGTTACACAAAGCTGTGTGTGACTTGGGAGTGGAGGAGAGCTTGTCTTTCTAATAAGACGAGGCTCACACGGGGCTCTCTGAGCCCCGCAGCTGCACTTGTAATTGTCAGGAAATCGGGATCCACACAGCACCAGTGAAGCCTGGTAATGAAACGTCTGCTCTCCCCAAGACAGCCCTTGTGGTGTGGCCAGGCCAGACAGATGCTCATTAAGTGAAAGGGCTGCAGATTCAATCAGGGCAGGCCAGAAGTAAGCACAGGGAGCAGCTTCCTACAGGGACAGAGCTCACCTTGTTCTTTCTCGTTTTCCCCAAGCCTGGGTGGGTTGAAAGTCTCCCCAGACGAAGCATGAACCCAGGTTCCAAGAATCAGACTGAGAACAGAAATCTCTAGCTTCTGTGCAGTGGATTCAGTCGGATAAGGAACAGCCCCAGGTCCAGCTGAACTTTGGGAGAAATCACTTCCACCGTGGAGAATCTAATGAAAACTTAGCACACACGTCTCAGAAAAAGTGCTCCTCGACATAAAATTCAGCACATGATTTTAATATGTTCACAGACCCCAGGAACCCATCCCTGGGCTAAGGAGTAAAGTAACAAAGACTCCTCTACTACACAATGTCACACATGTCTAGCTGTCTTAGGGTACCGCCCTTCAGTTTTGGGGGCAATGATGGTAAAGTTAATAGCAATGTGTGTTGACAATGCTTCTCTGCTATCTTTGAGATGAATAACACCTACAGCCCACACCTGTTCATGTCTAAGTGACTGCATTAGTCACTTCCTACCACCCAGACAGGATACCCAACAACTGAAAGTTAAAAGAAGACAGGTTTATTTCGGCTCACAGTTTTCAGAGGATTTAGTCTATAGTCAGCTGGCACCAAGGCAGAAATGGCATGGTTAGAAGGGCCTGGTAGAAGAAAGCAACTCAACTCATGGCAGCCAGGAAGCAGAGAGAAAAGGGAGAAACCAGGGTCAAAGAATCTATCTTTCCCGGCCAGTCTTCTAGTGATCTGCCTCTTCTGGCTGGGCCCTACCTCCTAGAAGCACATTCAGGCACAAACTCATCGGTGGATGAATCCAGGGATGAGTATAGCACCTTTGTGACCCAATCAGCTTTCAAAAATCCTACCTCAAATACAAACTCACCCAAGTCTTTCTTGGGAGAGATTTTAGATCTAAAATATCACAGTGATCATTCTTGAGACCTCATGGCAAATATCTTCCCCATCTATCCTCCTCTTTCTTTGAGCATTTAAAGAATTTTATAGTCTTCCCAATGATCAGAATCATCTTAACAAGGATCATAATGGTGATGATCATTTCCTTCTTGGGTTATGCCCATGTCCCCTTTGTCATCTCTAAAGGAGATCTGCTTCCTGGAGGTAGGTGCCCCTCCACAAGTGTTAGAGTACTTTGTGCACAGTGTGTGTTTGAGACCATGTCCTCTGGATGGGTGTCTGGCCCTGGGTGCTATTCATATATAACCAGCCTGCCCACAGTGGTGAAGCTGGACTCTGACCACTGCTGCACATGGCCTTCCCAGTAGGCTTCTGGCAATTGGCATCCACCATGCACAGCCACTCATGGGCTTGGAAGAGGCTGTCCCCGAGGGCAAGTGCTCCTTCCTCCCCTCTGTGAAATATGTTCATGGGCCTTTGACATTGAACTACAGTGCAATTTGTTTATTTGTTTCCAGAGTTGAAAAGACCAACAAATGTCACCCACCGTCACTCCTGTCTCCTGATGTGTCACATAAGGTGTAATAGCAATGAGTACTTTGGTCCCCGTGAATCAGCAGTATTAAGGCTGTGTCTAGATGCCCCCCCTAAAGCCTCATGCAGTCACAGCTGGGGCTTTTTCAGAGGTGGCTGGACCTAGAGTGTGTGATTAGTTCCTGGTGCAATTCTAGGATTCAGGGTGCTAGGACTGAGGGTGGGTGATTACTAAATCAGTCCAATTGGTTTGGCACCGCCCTAATCCCAGTAGCCTGGGTATAATATAAGGGACAGGAAGAGGCTTGTCTTTTCTCTTGCCTGCTTTGCTGCCTTCTGCCCACCATGGACTGTTTCTTCTCTGTGATGCCTACCTGCCATGCCACCCTGCCTCAGAGCCACCCAGTTATAGATTGAAACCTCCGTAAACCATGAGCGAAATAAACCTTTCTCCCTTTAACTTTGGGATCCAGGTATTTTGTCTCAGTGATGAGAGAAAAGTAATTAAGATGAGCAGCGAGATGCAAAGTTCTGGCTAGGGAAAAGTATGTGTGCAGAGGTCCAAACCAGAGAAAAGGAACCACAGAGCTAGAAAATAAAAATACAATGTCACCTTGGGGAAGGTGAAGAGAACAGTACATAAGAACTGTATACTATTTTTGCAACTTCTTAGGCATCTTTTAACTATTTCAGAGTTAAAACTTATGATTAAAAAAACTGCAGGAACTATAGAACTCTATGGTAGTGCTTTCACCACCAGACACTTAAATTCTTTGTAGTTTATTATTTTGCATCTTCAAAATAATGCTACCTCTTCATGTCCCAAGAGATCTTCTTGAGTTCTACCTATCCATCTGTGCTTCTCTCAGAAGGAAGCAGAAAGGGACAAGGAAAAGTGTGTCCTTTTTTAGGGAAACCTGTGGACATCGCATACTACACAGTTACTGGCAACCCATTGGCTAGAACTTAGTCACACTGACTTAATAATTACAAGGGAGGCTGGGAAATGTAATCTTCATCTGGGGTTGCTTTGTGCCAAATAATATCTGGGATTTTTTAATGTTGTAAATTGACAATGAATAAATATATAATAGGGAGTACAAGGTGGTGTTATGGTTTATAAATCAATCTAGTTAATATACCTATCCCATCACCTCAAATACTTAAGACTTTTTGTGATGAAGCCAGGTATGGTGGTGCAGGCTTATAATCCTAGCACTCTGGACAGCTGAGGTGGGAAGGTTGAAAGTTCAAGCCCAGCCTGGGCAACCTAGTGACTTAGCAAGGTCCTGTCTCAAATAAAATTTTAAAGGGGCCAGGGATGTGTCAAGGCCCTGGGTTCAATCCCTAATATAGTGCAAAAAACAAAAATTATGGTGAGAATTCTTAAAATGTACTGCCTTAGCAATTCTGAAATAAATACTCAGCACTATAGCATGAACCGTGTTCAGCATATACACTTGGGATCCTTCCCGTGGAGAAGGGCAGAATGAATCTGGGGCCGGGCAGGAGGCTCTGCATTGGGCCCCATGCAGAAAAGGTCCTCAATTCCCCTACAGTAGGACATGGCCCTGCTTCTGTCCCCCTCTTCCCTGGCTGGCAGATCGAATGGCCAACCTTCTTGGCATCAGCGTCCTTGGCCTGCCTTAGTCAGAGGGCAGGGGACACATGCGCTGTGAATTGGAGGAACGAACCCAACTCCTTCCATCACCTGCTGGTTGCCAGGATAACTATGCTTTCACCCTACCTGGGGCTGGCTGAGGTGGGGTCTGAGCTCGCTAAGCCTAGGAGTTGCAGAAGGACAAAACCTATCACAGGACTGGGCAGTGGCTCTGCTTCTCCCAATCCAAGTGGGAAGGCGGGAGCTGCTGCCCAAATTATCCAGTGCCCAAAACCAAATCCTAAATCCAACTATTGGGAACCAATCAAGGCGGGAGTCACCCTCCCTCTTTCTTGGTCAGCTTTTCCTTGGCTGGGGAAAAAGAAATACCTGATAGACACAACTTAAAGGAGGAAAGGTATATTTGGGTTCAGGGTTTCAGGCTGGCGCCAAGGAAGAAACATCATGGAGAAAGGGCACTGCTGAGGAAAGCTGCTCATTCTGTGGTGGCCTGGAAGAAGAAAGAGTTGAAAGCCAGCCAGAGGGAGGAAGGGACTGGGGACAGAACATACTCATCACAGGAACCGACTTCCTATAATGGGGTCCCACTTGCTCACAGCCTATTCTCAGCTATGACCTCTTCATGGATCCACCCACTGATAGGTTAGTGCCCTGTGATCTAATCACCTTCTAAAACCCCCACCTCTGAACAATGCTCTGATCACGTTCTTCACACATGAGTCTTTGGGGGACACTTCATATTTAAAAAATAACACTCTCCCTGGAGGGGGGCACGAAGGGCTCAGCTCAAGGGCACCAAGACTCGGCCTCTCCCAGGTAGGGGAACACTCTTGACATTTGGCGAATCTGACCTCTTTACTCTGAAACTCCGGGGCATGCTCTCCGTTCTCGCCCAGCTAATTAACAAAGGTTATCAGCGCTTACTATAGTCAGTGCTGTCTGGCCACTGCCTTGTGCACATTGTGTTGGTTGGTTCTAGAGCAGGAGAAGGACACAGGTGGAACCAAGGGTTTCTGGACTCTCATGACCTCTACGGAGCTCTGAGACTCTGTTACTGGGAAGGCACCTTGGGCAAGATCTAAACTCTTCCCTGGGCCTCACCTCCTCTATCAATGGGAGTCATGACCACACCGACCTCGTAAGGGTGGTAGAGGATGAAATGGGTCAAAGCAGGAAATGTTGAGCTCGTAATCAGCCCTGAAGCAGCCGTCAGCATTACATTTCCGTGATGACGACGATGATGATGAAGATGAGGATGATGATGATATCTCCATCTGCAGAAGTGAACGAGAATTGTTTACACTAAGCTCAAGTCACTCACACTCCGAGAAGTTCACAGACAAATAAAAGTTTGAGAACCAACTTTTGGAAGATTCCAGTCTGCAGGCTGCAGCCAGTTCATGGGGGAGAAGGCATCACCAGATGGTGTTAGCTCTGCCTGTGGCGATGCTGAAAGACAGCCAGATTGGAGAAGGGGGGAAGGCGGGAGTGTGAGGTCCATTAATGTCACACCATTGGGGCAACTTTAAAGATAATTTATGTCCACGTTTACACAGGCAAAACTCAGATGCAAGGTGTGGGAGTCCTTTGCCTGGAGTGAAGCGGCCATTTTGTGAGGTCTTTGTCTTGTATGGAGAAAGTAGGACTATTTCCATGTTGAGGGAAGTAGGGCTGTGTTACCAGGGGAGACATGGTGCTGTGCTTGGGGAGCCCCAGTCTGAGGGAGATAGGGCCATCACCTCTCTTGGAAA
Organism: Fukomys damarensis; assembly: GCF_012274545.1. Classification (NCBI taxonomy): domain Eukaryota; kingdom Metazoa; phylum Chordata; class Mammalia; order Rodentia; family Bathyergidae; genus Fukomys; species Fukomys damarensis. Next base: position 7,146,487 of record NW_022900932.1, on the reverse strand, counting down.
TTCCAGGTTGAGGGATAGACTGGGCAGCCATTACTTCTGCTACTTGACCTCTTGCCCCAGAAGAAGATAACCCTGTGTCTTCCCATGTCTAGTGGATAGGCATCTCTTAGTGGTTAGGCAACTCGTAAAGGAGAGAAAGGAACACTTTGCCCAGTCTTTGTATGGAGTCTGCACAGCAGGGCCCAATAAACCCTGATAGCTGCTAACTAATAATTTGGTTCTGTAAATCCGACCAGCCTCAGTGACAGAAGCCTGATGAATCCCACAGGCAGTGACCACTGGTGGTGAGGGCCCTGCTGGTGCTGGGGTTCCTAAAAGACCTGTGGTGGTCAGAGCGGAGGCTGGGACCATCTTCCCTCTGTGGCCTCACAGCCACAGTCAGTGGCCTGCACTTCCTGAGCAGGGCTGCACTGTGACCTTCCGCCTTGGCAGGCTCCCTCCATTAAAACCTCTTCTCTTCACCGCAGCACCCTTGCCCTAGGCTGGGAGGCTGTCCCTGACCCAGTGCACCCAGCCTGAGCCCAGGCTGAGAGGCTGCTAGGGAGAGGAAGATTTGGCAACGGACTCAGGCCACAGCTTGGGTGGCATCAGCTCCTCCCTGTGCAACCTGCAGAGCCTCTTCAGCAAGTGGCCAGGTCCCCTGGAGGTCAGGGCCTCCTGAGTCTGCTCACAGCTCAGCTTTTCACCCCAGTGCAAGCTCCATTCCGCTACCCACTCAGGTTTCCATTTCAGGGCAGCAGGTTGTGAGTAAGTAGGAGACAAAAGACCATCTGCAGAGTAAGAATTCTGACCAGCAACAGTGCTGTTTGGGGATTTGACTATGTGCTGAAGTGTCACACATGATGCACCCAGTAGGTCTTCACAACCATTCCATTTAGCAGATGTGGAAAGTCAAGAGGCACTGGGATGTCTAGAGTCTTGCCCAAAGTCACACAGCCCATAAGAGACAGCAGAATCTAAGCTGAGGTAAATCCTCAGCCCTGGGTGGTGGCTGGACTCGAGTCCGAGAGCCAGACTTTGGCCATCTGGCAGCACGTCTCAAAGTGGGGCTCCCTTTAATAAGGACGGAGGATTGCCCAGCTCCACCAGACCTGCCTCTCTCCAGCCACAGCACCTGGTGGCTCTGTTCTCCCTCTGGAATGTCCTCGTGCAGACATCGTGCTCTGGCTCGTGGACCCCTACCCGTGTCATTCCAGAGCACAGTCCAGGCCACCTCCTCCCAAAAGCCTTCTCTGGCCCTAGGTTAGGTTCTGCAAAATGTCCATGATGTACTACCACTGTCTTTTCCCTCCACTCTGAGAAGTGACACATGGGTTGGGGCTGGGCCAACCTGAGCTCGGATTTCGGCTCTGCCTTTTGTCCCCAAGTCATTGAGCAAATGGGCTAAGCTTCCCGAGCCTCCATCTGTGAAATGGGCTAAGAGTACTGTGTAGTTCAGTGGTTTGAATGAAGTAAAGAGTAAAGCACCACACTCTGGCCACATTTGCCTCCTCTCCTGGGTCACGGTTATCCCAACATTTGTTTGCAGCTGCTCCTGGGAAGGGGGAGATGTCCCACCCGGCTCTACCCACCCCGATGTCCCACCCACACCCCTGCAGCAGATGCCAGACAGAACTGGGCTTCGTGGTTGAATCAGTGTTGCCGAGTCAGACAGGTCCCCGAATCCACAGTGCAGGTGGGGGGGCGCAGGAGGAAGGGGTGACCGCAATGTTCCAGATCCTGACTCCAGACAAGATCTACAGGAGGAGAGAAAGCGGGAAAGAATGAAGCAGGGAGGCAGAGGAAAATGGAGGCTACTCAGACTTCAGGAAGGGAATAGAGCGCCCCAGACTTCAGGATGGAAGGACAGCCACGCCCTTTATCCCTCCACTTGGGAGGAGCGGGGATGGGGGTAGTGGCAGAGGCATCTGGGCTACTGGGGTGCTGGGGTGGTCTCGGATTTCATTGCTTTCTACCCAGATCTCATCAAACCAGAGCTGGAAATGGACTTGAACCGTGACTCTCTCCGCCACCCCCAACCAGCCAACCTGCCCAGAGGAGGAAACTGAGGCACTGAGAGGTCCAAGGCAGGGCCAGGGCTGGGCCTTCCTTTCAAGCAGTCCCGGGATGTGCATTCCTGCTGTATTGCAGGTGACAGTCAGGATGCTCTTGTTCAGAAAAGACAGCAGTAGAAACGCAGGGGAGCAAAACCCAGGGTAATGGAGCCTGGTGTTTGCAATAAAAATTTAAATGTGCCGTCCTGGTGGCAACAGCAGCTTTTATCTGATCAGCTCATCGGTGTCTTAGAAGGCTGGGTTCCGTACATGGCAAAACTCAATTGAATTCATATTTACTGCCCTTGAGTGTGCGTGGGTTATTATTTCCAGTGGATTCATCTCTCTCTTCTCCTCTTCCTCCCCTTTCCGTCTGCCCCTCCTTTCTCTTATTCCTCTGAGCGGTCTTATTATCCAACAATTCACTGGGAAAGTTGACAGGAGGGAGAGACTCTCCGTCTGAGCAGGTTATTTTCTATTTGCTCCTCCAAATAAATCCCCCCCCAACCCGAGCTGGGGCTGCCCTGTGCCCCAGGCTGCTGTCTGGTCAGCTGAGCAGGCCCCAACCGTCCTCAGGCCACTGGGAGGCATCAGTGAGCTGGGGTGGGAGTCAGAGAGCCTTGCCTGGCTCCCTCCCAGGGGCAGGGCATCCATGCTTGGCTTCTGTCCACTGAGGGCCACAGCTCTTCTCCCACGGCTGTGACGGCTGAGTCCCTGAAAGTGTCCTCTGCTATGTGCATTCAGGCCTACAGCGAGAGGGGGACAGGCTCCCCGGTGCTGCCAGTCCTGGGCTCCCACAGCCCTGCCTACACCTCCATCAAAGCCCCTTCATTAAACCTGCTTCCGGTCCCCGTGGGATTCCATCATCTGCCTCCCCCCAGGTCCCTGATGGTTAATGTGTGCCCTGAACTAGGGGAACACAGCAGAGAGACACACAAGGAGCAGGCAGAGGGACCCTGTCTCATTTGTCTTTGTCATCTGAAAGAAAGGACGGGCTTTGGGGCAGTGTCTGCGGTCTGCATGGGAGATGTGCCATCTTACCTTCCATCCCCAAAGGTCCCCAAAGTCCTGCTCCACGCCACATCCTGCCCCATTAGTGGCTGCTTCTAACTACTCCAGAGCTGGCTGCACCATGTGGGGTGGTGGCTTCTTTCTGTGACTTCTTTCCCTACTGTGGCTCTTTTCTGTGACCCCTTTCTCTCTAGGTAACTCGTGGTGGCTCTGGAACTGCAAAGGGAGTCCCTGCTGAGAAGCCCTCTTGCTTTCCTGGGGCTCTTGCAAGTCCAGCCTGGCCGCCAGGCAAGGACAGGCCAGACATTGCGGAAGTAGCCTGGACTCCCTCTGACCCTGATGTGCTCGGAACAGTGGCAGGGCCCTCCTGCAGCCCACCATCCCGAGATATGAAACCCATAGATAAATACCCATCAAGAAGCAATTTCAATTTTCCAAATTCTTTCTTGTTTGTTTGAAGAATTGTGTTATTAGGAGGCCAAGATTAGATATGCAGCACTTGATGTCGAACAAGCACATCATAACAAGGCTGGGTGGTAACCACAGGTTGCTGTGTGGAAGGGGACTTTGTCCTCAAAGTGGTCTGCATGCTTTCACGAAACTCAGCATGGCCAAGGCCTGGATGAGGCCCAGCAACCCAGGACAGGGAGGGGTGTCCTATAGGGCCCCCCCAAGGAGGAGAATAGAGGATGCTGTAAATATCAGACGCAGACTCAGCAGATGGGGCTTGGGCTGCTACTTGGGACATGGAAAGTAGACAAAAACGGCCTCAGGAAGCCCCCATCTGCTGGGAGAAGTACAGCCCCTACCTCTGGTGACCTCCCAGCGTGACACCTGGTTCAGATAACTATGTTCTGTGAACTGCAGCGCCACCTCACCTGTGCCTGCCCCCTAGCCTGGGTGGCTCATATTGGAAAAGCCACTTTTAATTGTAGCCAGGGCCGCCTGTAATGAAGACAGTAAATCAGAGTGACATCCTCAGCCACAAGGAAATGAGGTCTGGGTTATCTGTGGCGCTGGCTACTCCTCCCCTGCTGCGCCTGCCTCCCTGGGGATGAGGGAGAAGCATGGCGCTGGGAGGGCAGGATACCCTGGGTCACCCGCGCAGGCGCGCACACTCTGATTCAGAGGGAGGAAGGAAGCCAGGCGTGGAGAGGGGCGGGCCCTGGGGGCTGGACATGCGCCCTGTGAGGCCACATGGCCCCCATCTCTCTCACCTGAGGAGGAGGGGCCCCTCCAGTGTCCCAGAGCCTCTTCCCGGCTGCAGACTTCAAGTGGGGACCTCAAGGGGCTTAACAGGATGGGGACTCTTAGCAGAAGAACCTCACAGGATGGTACCACATCCCTCATGTGTCACACGTGTCACCCTGAGGCCTCCAGGGAGGCGGATGTTGGGAGCAGAGTCCACGGCCCAGGCCGATGATGGGAGCTGACAGCAGTGGGCCATCTGTGTCACCAGCACAGTGACAAATCACCGGCACCCGTGGAGATTCACGCAGTCAAAGCTGACAAAATGGCAGGAAATAGCAGTTGCTTCCATCAAAAGCTGAGCACACCGGCTACACTCCCTCTCTTCCTCGTTCACGTCCCGGCCTCTGGCTCCCCCTCAAGCCCCGTGCACACCCCGAGACACCCCTTCCGGGGCTCGCTGTGTCTCCAGGCAGACGGCGGCCATAGCACAGCCCAAGCCCTGGCCGCTCCGGGCCGAGCAGGCCCCACCGGTCGTCCGTGGGGGAACTGAGCTCCCCACCCGCCAATAAGCGGCCAGCTGTGGTTAGTCGGTGACGAGAACCTGCAGGGTTTTCATACCCATTTTTCTTTCCCCACGTCTCGCGTTTCCACAGCAGCCCGGCTGTGGGTAGCTTATATAATGATGGTTATAATTAAGAAGTTTGCCTTGGGCAGGATCCTCAGAAGTGGAACAAGGATTGGAAACGAGGGTTTGAGTGTAAGTAGTTTATCTGGGTAGGGATCGCAGGGAACAGGAAGAGAAGGAGAGGAGTGAGATGCAGGCGGGAAGGAGGCCAGTATAGGCCAAATTAAAGTGCAGGTGACTGCGATGGGAAACCCGGGCTCAGCCTCTCTGGGACCCTTGAGGAGACTGAGTAGGAAGAGTTGTTCCACCCAAGAGGCGAGGCAGTCTAGGTACACCGTGCTGTGACCAACAGTACATGTTTAAGGGTTTCCCCCCATTAAGTTTGCTGGCACGTTTAAAGCAGACAATACCGTTACATTTGTCCTTGGGATCTTACGCCTTTACACAGTAGGTCTCGGCTCTTGTTTTTGCCCCCCTTGAGGAGACTGAGTAGGAAGAGTTGTTCCACCCAAGAGGCGAGGCAGTCTAGGTACACCGTGCTGTGACCAACAGTACATGTTTAAGGGTTTCCCCCCATTAAGTTTGCTGGCACGTTTAAAGCAGACAATACCGTTACATTTGTCCTTGGGATCTTACGCCTTTACACAGTAGGTCTCGGCTCTTGTTTTTGCCCCAGACCCTGCCCTCCCTTCACCCCCTTCACCCTTCCCTATTTCAAAGACTTTGTTTCCATTTTCCACATTTTTTATTTCCCCTTATTTCCTTTCCCCTCCCCTTCCCTCTTTCCCTTTAGCCTTTTTCTTCCTGTTTCACACGCTCATTTATACCATTTGAACCTTATTAACACTTAGTTTTTCACACTGGAGAAAGTATTTGGTATTTACACATGTGTGTCCTATTTATTTCACTTAAGAGTATGGCCTCCATATGTATCCATTTTCCTGTGAATGACTCTAGTTCCTCATTCTTTATGGCTGAGTAGTACTCCACTTTATAGAAAAACCACATCTTTAACGAGTCTCCAGTTGTGGGTTTTGGGTTGTTTCCAAGTTCTAGCTATTATGAACTGTGCCGCTATAAACATGGCTGCACGCATATTACTGACTGTGCTATAATTCTTTTGATTCCTTTGGAAAGATACCCAGCAGAGGGACAGCTGGGTCAAATGGAACCTCTAACCCTAGTTCTTTGAGGTATCTGCATATTGATTTCCACAGTGGTTGCACCAGTCTGCACTCCCACCAACAATGGAGAAGGGTTCCTTTTTCCCCACAGCCCTGCCAACATTTGTTATTGGTTGATTTCTTGATAGCAGCCATTCTTTCTGGAATGAGGTGGAATCTCAGTGTTGTTTTCATCTGCATCTCTTGAATGACCAGAGATATTGAACATTTTCCCTCTCTCTCTCTCTCTCTCTCTCTCTCACACACACACACACACACACACACACACACGCACATGCTGCTTTTACTTCTTTGTCTGAGAAACATCTGTTCATTTCAGATGCCCATTTTTGAATTGGGTCTTTGTATTGGGGGGGTCTGATTTTTTTTAGTTCTGTATATATTCTAGATAGTAGACCTTTGTCTGAGGAACAGTTGGCAAAATTTTTTCCCCATACTGTAGGATGTCTCTTAGCTCTGTTGGTGATTTCCCTTGCACTGCAAAAACTTTTTCATACAATGCGATACCAGTTGTTGATTCTTTGTGCAAGTTCTCATGCTGCTGAGGATTTGTTCATAAAGTCTTCTCCTATGCCAGTGTCTTCCAGAGTTTTACCTAATTTACTTTCCAGTAAGTGTAGTGCTTCTGTTTTGATATTTAGATCCTTAATCCACTTGGATTTTAGTTTAGTGCATGGTGAAAGATAGGGATCTAATTTTAATCTTTGGCAATCCACCTTTTCCAACACCGTTTATTAAAGAGGCTATCTTTCCTCCAGTGGGGATGGTTGGCTCCTTTGTCAAGGATGAGGTAGCTGAGTATGTCTGGAGTTGTTTCTAGCAAAAGCTACATTAACATTAATCCTTCTCAAAATTCGCCTTGCTTTGAACTTATCCCATGTTCTTGCCACTTTCTGACACAGTTCTGGAAGTTCTCTTTTGGGAGGGTCTTTAGTTGTGCTGTCCGGGCTGCCTGGATGTTCTGAATAGATTCAGTGTGTTTCCTCTCCTTGTCATTTTGACTGTGGGGAGGAGCCAGAAGTCACATGGTGCCAGATCTGGTGGAAAAAGGTGGATGAGGATGCACCGCATCTTTTCATTTGGCAGAAATGGTCATAAACATTTGACCCACACAGGATGATCAGAAAATACAATGAATGTTTAAATTTTAAAAATTACTGCAGCAAATGACACATTATCATTAATCCAGTTCAAAATACTCAAAATGCTTCCCTTCACTTCAAGCACACTTACGCCATCATTCTTGGCTAGGTAGCTCTTGCTGTAATAAGTGTTTTAAAAATGTAAACATAAACCATATTTTTCAAGCATCCTCTGTATTTATCCTCGTCTCTCTCACTGGCATTGGTGAGGACTTTTCTCTGGGGACATCATACCCGGCAGGCCTGATTCCCTCACAGGGATAAGCGGGGTCCTGCCACACATCAGAGGGGTGGCAGAGGTACCAAGGGTAGGATGTTAGAGAGCATCAGTGCATTCATTCCGTTTCTCCCTCAGTAACATGTCCATCAAACAAATCCCATGGTGGGCGCAGGCGCAGAGGCCTAACTGTCACAGAGCACGCAGGGGACACAGGTCTGTGCTTACTAACGAGCAAATGCATCCGCTCGTCTTGTACAGTGGATGCGTAATGGCCTGAGTGGCTCCCTCTGCCCTTTCGATGGTTTGGATATCATTTCCCCTTTTCTTTGCTGTTTTTGCTGTCCTGCCAGAGGCAGCCGTTTATCTGGCTTTTAGAGAAGTTTGGGGGCGGCCCAGGGAATGTTTTCGTCCAGCCTGTGTGTGTGGGTTTATTCTGCAGCCACTGCTGTCACACTGGAAGCTGTGACTGACAGCTTTGTCAGAATCAGAGGGCCCTGTGCTCAGGGTGGGAGGTCCCTGGGGGAGGGGCCCAATTCCCCCCCACAAAGGGGAGTTGGGTTTGTTCTCAGCTGTTCCCCAGTCTGGAGAAGGGTGTGGCCTCAGAGGGGGGGGATCAGCTCTTCTCTTACTCTCCAGACTGTCACCCCGCCCTGAGTCGGCTGGCACCTTGAGCCAGTGCTATCTGGACCTGAGCCGAAGTCAGAAGTCAGGGTTCCTGACCCAGCCCTCACCCCCAGGGCTCCTCCTGCTTGGTGCCTGGGAGGGGAGGAAGGAAGTCCGGAGCACCCAGATCCTGACCCCTCCCACTCTTATTAATTCACACTTTCCTGGAGCACCCTGGAGGGGCTGAGTCTTTTTACCTGAAGCTGGAGAGGAGAGCATCTTACTTGATTTACGGGCTCCTGGGGCAGGTGGCTCTGGCTGGTTGCTAGGGTATCTTTTAAATGGAAATCAGGGTGGAGAGACAGCACACAGATCCGGCAGCCATCTGCTAAATGTTGCCTCTTCTGCAGGAGCTTCTGACAGGCAGCCTTCCCAGGAGGGGAGGGAGCAGGGCGGCTGGAGCAATCTGGGGTCTCCGCCTTCACGCCCAGGAGCAGGAAATCCCCTTTTCCGCCTCTAGGTCCTTTATGTCCCTGATCTCTCCTTATCGCTCTCTTTTTCCTTTTCTTTTAAATATGAAGTCCTATCTGGAGGCTCTGATTGCAAACCCACAGCCTGGTTCCACAATTTGGCATTTACTGCCAGTAGATTTCTGTATGCGTGCCCGTGTGCGCGTGTGTACAGGCTCACGTGTGTGTGACTCACCACCACCGGGGCCCAGCAGGTGGGTCTTTCCAAGCCAGTGAGGCCCCGGCTGCTGAGAACACGGCGTTGCCTGCCGGCACTTCCCCGAAGCGAAAACACCAGCACCTGAACCAAGTGAGACAGCTCGGTCATCACGGGTCCCCTTGTCCATCCTGTGGTGAAGCAGCCAGCAGGCACGTGGAAGCCTCTGGAGGGGCCTCCTCTATTCAGTGCTCCAGGAGCCAGTCAGACAGTCCATAGTGTAAACAGTGGGTTCTTTCCAGGGCAGGTGGAGGAGTGTGGGCTTTGAACTGCACTTCGTAGTGTTCAAATGGGGATGGTAATACTAGGCCCACAAGGTACGGTGGGGCAGGTTGCTCACTGCACAAGGTTGCTCAGTTGTGTGCCCTGCAATGCCCAGTGGGGATGCCTCCTTCTAAACGCACAAGGGCACCTCTCTCATAGGCTGGTGATAGCACTCATCTTGCAGACTTGCGAGGACCACATGAAGCAATCCAGGAGCAAGGGAAGACTGTCCCCACCCTGGGTAAAGCCCAGGCCCGGGCTGGTTGTAGCACTGTAGGTTGCAGGGAGCTGTGTTTCCCTTCCTCTCTGGCCGCTTCAGATCCCACCCTGGCCCCTGCTACCTCACGGCCCTTCCGAGCAGGCTGCTGCATCCCTCACACTGCTGACACTGGATGCCAGCATCTCTTTGGACACCTGGCTTCTGACCCCCGCGCTCTCCCAGCTTCTCTCACAGATAATCCCGAGGCCTCTTCCCAGCTTGCCCTCTCCCCAGCCTCCCCTTCACTGCCCCCTGCCCAGCTCCCTGCCTTCATCCGTGCCCCACCCCCCCACTCGCG
>NW_022900932.1:7127610-7136431 GCF_012274545.1 Fukomys damarensis | reverse complement strand
CCCCCCCACTCGCGTGTTTGTCCCAATCCCTGCCCCAAAGACTGAGCCCCGCCCCCGCCGCGTGCACCCCTCACACACATTCAGAGTCTCCTCCAAAGTTGGGGTTTAGCTGCTGTTTGTTTGGCTGTTAGTGTAATGTATTAAGTGACAGCTCTCTGAATACAATTTTAATTAAGATTCGATAGTCACTTCCCTGTCAGTAATCTTCCATGCTGATTACTTAAAATATATTTACCCTGCTCTATTATGTCACAGATTTGAATTCATTAGACGTTTGTTAATCCTCAGCAAACTTTTTTTTTTTAAATGTGATTTGGTTAGCATAATTTATAAGGACAGAGCTGTTTGTGCCTCTGGGGTTCCAGGGCCTGCATCCCTAAGTGACCCGACTTTCGTGTTTTTGGCCACTGCCTCTGCTGTCTACCAGGGCCGAGGATGGAGAGGCCTTGAGGATGCTGAAAGTGGCCGCCATCTGTATGGTGCCTGGGTGGTCCATGGGTGTCGGCCATGGGGCAGGATGGCTGGAAACCCAGGGGGACTCCGTGCAGATGGAGAAGGCTCTCTCCCCCCCACTGGACCCTCTGAGCAGGTGTGAGCATCAAGCAAGGCTGCAGGTGGGAACTAGGGCACCCCGACGCCGGAGGATGGGGGTTCCTGGCAGGACGTGTGGCCAGGTAGGCGAGCCCACTGAAGGCAGGGGCTTGGGGGCAGCTGTTCGTGGGGAGCCCAGAGCAGAACTGTGTGGGATTAGGCCTTCCTTTGGCCAGTGCTTTTAATAGGTGACCCATCATGAAAATGATAAACAGAAATTAAATCCTCCAGCACACAGGTCTTCTGTAATGGAAAGTAAATGTTTTCAGCTTTGTTCTGCTGTATATATTCACCTCTGTTGTTGCAGCAGGAAAGAAGCCCACAATGTGAAAACGGGTGAGCTTGGAGGCGATCCAATAAAACTTTATTTAAAACAAGCAGCAAGGCAGGTTTGGCCTGTGAGCTGTATTCATAATGCCGTCCAGTATGGTCACACACAGACCAGATTCTGAAGACGTCGTACAAATAAAGACTGTGACACTTCAGTAATAATTTTGTCGATGACAGATTGAAATACTATTTTGGATATAAGGGGTACAGTGCTATCAAAGTTGAGTCCATCAATTTCTTTTTAAAATATGTTTACCGAGCAATTTAAAATGACATGGCTCAGAGGGTGTTTTTGCTGGTCAGTCCCATCCTCTGAACAGCACTGTCTCTAGGTGAGGTGGAGGGTAAATTGCGGGCCCTTGCAGGGTTTCAGGTGGGGGATTTGCCTTAAAGAACACCATAATGCAATTCAGGTCTGCGTCCTAATGCATATGCTAGGGATAGGTTTTGAAATATTCTACCATATTGAGCTCTTAAAAAACAAAAAACCAGCGAGTTATTTTGTATGTGTCAGGAGTCCTCAAACTAGGATCTATGGAACTCTCCTTTCTGAAGATATTAATAACCGTTGCTCAGAAAGTATATCTATAGTAAAATGAAATGGGAACGACACACAATTAAACATTAACCCAGTGTCTCTACTGCGGCATAATTTCTCCGCTCTTCTGAAGTTGTGAACATCTATGGAGCTTTTGCAAGAGCAAATGAGTAGGCAGCTCTTCCCCATCTTATTGGCCTCGCAAGCTGTTTTTGCAGAACCCTAATTAGCACTCCTGAAGGCAATTTGAGAGATGCTGGTCTGCAGGAAGCCACACAACCAACACGCGTGCTTCCCCCGAAGTCCAACTCAATTGGTTTAACGCCATATAAATAAGGTGCATAAATTCGGTACAACATGAAATAGTGAGAAAACTGAAATTTGGAGGTGCAAAGACTAGCAAGTTCCTATTCCTTCCTGCCCTTGATGCCCACTAATGCAAAAGTGCCCACTAAGTGCCAGGTGCTTGAGGCCTTGGACAGACAGTGGTGAATGACGCAAGCCCGTCCGCCCGGGCTCTAGCCAGCACGGAAGACAAGTGATAAGCACATCCAGCAGGTCGATTGTGGTGTAATTTAGACTGCGGTAAGTGCCAAGGGGGCGGGGACATGCAGAGGGGGATGGAGGGCTGTCAGGAAGGCCCAGGGAGAAGATGGCTTTGGAGGCAAGGGTGAGCCCTCATCTGCACGTGCAGGTAATCCCGTCCCCATGAAGGTTGTCCCGAAACCAACACGAGGCAATACGCACGAGGGTGCAGACCAAGGAGCCAGCGTGAGCGAAGTGCTCAGAGGTTCATTCCTTTGCCTCCCGCCCACCCCTTTCTCCACTTCCCTGAACTCTCAGAGAGCTGGGAACTACGTGGATTCTCCTGGTGGTGAAGTTGTCCAAAGCCAGCCCCCTGCCGCCCCTGGCCAACTCTCTTCTTGTCTACGTCCCTGTTCTTAAGGAATGCTGGCTCTGTTTCATCTTATGCTGAGCCCAAACCAGCTAGGACGGCAGCGCTGTATTTCAGAAAACAGCCATGAAACACTTTTCAAACTCAGTGGTTACCAGATGAATAATTCATGTGATCTCATCCATGCATCCACGCACTTATCCACCCACCCACCCCTCCCTCCTTCCATTCACCCATCCACCCACCACCCATCCGTGTATCCCTTCATCCGACCAATGTTTATTGAGCACCTACTGGGTTCCAGGCACTGCACTAGATGCTTGAGTTACAGCAATTCATAAGACACGTTTAAGTCCCCACCCTCACAGAGCTGACATTCTAGCAGGGGATACAATCAATAAACATAATGAATGACTAAATGCACTATATTAGAAGGTGATAAGAACTAAGGAGAAGATAAGAATAGACCCGTCTTACAGGGCTGTACTCAGAGACTCCAGAGCTGTCGGGCCATCCTCTGCTCCTCCCTTAGGCGCTGGGCTCATGGGAGGGAGGAAGCCACCTCTTGACCCTGACCTTGTGTCCCTCTCTTCCAGGCGCCACAGCCTGCGCGACAGACCATGGAGACCTTGCTTGGCGGGCTGCTGGCGTTTGGCATGGCGTTTGCTGTGGTCGATGCCTGCCCCAAGTACTGTGTCTGCCAGAACCTGTCTGAGTCCCTGGGGACCCTGTGCCCCTCCAAGGGGCTGCTCTTCGTGCCCCCTGACATCGATCGGCGGACCGTGGAGCTGCGCCTGGGCGGCAACTTCATCATCCACATCGGCCGCCAGGACTTCGCCAACATGTCGGGGCTGGTGGACCTGACGCTGTCCAGGAATACCATCAGCCACATCCAGCCCTTCTCCTTCCTGGACCTCGAGAGCCTGCGCTCGCTGCACCTGGACAGCAACCGGCTGCCCAGCCTCGGGGAGGACACCCTGCGGGGCCTGGTCAACCTGCAGCACCTCATCGTGAACAACAACCAGCTGGGCGGCATCGCCGAGGCCGCCTTCGAGGACTTCCTGCTCACGCTGGAGGACCTGGACCTCTCCTACAACAACCTGCACGGCCTGCCCTGGGACTCCGTCCGGCGCATGGTCAACCTGCACCAGCTGAGCCTGGACCACAACCTGCTGGACCACATCGCCGAGGGCACCTTCGCCGACCTGCAGAAACTGGCCCGCCTGGACCTCACCTCCAACCGGCTGCAGAAGCTGCCCCCGGATCCCATCTTCGCGCGCTCCCAGGCTTCCCTCCTGACCGCCACGCCCTTCGCGCCGCCCTTGTCCTTCAGCTTCGGGGGGAACCCGCTGCACTGCAACTGCGAGCTCCTCTGGCTGCGGCGGCTGGAGAGGGAGGACGATCTGGAGACCTGTGGGTCCCCCGGGGGCCTCAAGGGCCGCTACTTCTGGCACGTGCGCGAGGAGGAGTTCGTGTGCGAGCCGCCGCTCATCACCCAGCACACGCACAAGCTGCTGGTGCTGGAGGGCCAGGCGGCCACGCTCAAGTGCAAGGCCATCGGGGACCCCAGCCCTCTCATCCACTGGGTGGCCCCCGACGACCGCCTGGTGGGCAACTCCTCACGGACGGCCGTGTACGACAACGGCACCCTGGACATCCTCATCACCACGTCTCAGGACAGCGGCGCCTTCACCTGCATCGCGGCCAACGCGGCGGGAGAGGCCACGGCCGCCGTGGAGGTGTCCATCGTGCAGCTGCCCCTTCCCCCCCGCTTGCCCGGTCTGCCCCGCCTCTCCGACATCACCGGCTCCAGCAAGACCGGCCGGGCAGGGGCAGGCAGTGGGGGCGGAGAGCCCGCAAAGGGCGCCCCGGAGCGGGCGGTGCTTGTGTCCGACGTGACCACCACCTCGGCCCTGGTCAAGTGGTCAGTCAGCAAGTCGGCGCCCAGGGTGAAGATGTACCAGCTGCAGTACAACTGTTCGGACGACGAGGTGCTGATTTACAGGTGAGCGGGGCGGGGCGGGGCTCGGGGACAGGAAGAGGGGAGCTTTCTCCTCTGTTCCCAGGGTACCTCCCTCTCCCAGGGCGCTGGTGGAGACCCTGGGCCACCCGAGCCGTTTGAGCAAGCGAGGGGAGGTAGGAAGAACGGCCGGTACAAGTCTGAGGAGAAAAGGAGTCCGGCGAGGTGGAGAACGCCTGTAACCCTAGCACTCTGGGAGGCTGAGACGGGAGGACCGCAGACGCTAGATTAGCCTGGGCAACTTGTCTCAAAATAAATGATGAGGGCGACCACGACGAAGACAGGAATGAGAGTGTAGCTCAGTGTGAAGGTCCAGGGTTCAATCCCAAGTACGTAGAGAAAACGACGGAGGAGGGAGAAGGAAGGGGAGGAGGAGGAAGAGGAAGGAGAGGGGGAGGGGAGGAAGAGGAAAGGAGGAGAGGGAGAGGAGGGAAGCGGGGAAGGAGGAAGTGGAGGAGAAGAAGATGAGGGGAGGAAGGAGAGGGGGAGGGGAAGGAGGAGGAAAGAAGAAAGCGAAGATGGAGGGGGAGAGGAGAAAAGGGGAAGAGGAAGGGAAGAATTTCACTTGCGAAGCCTGAAGCGGGTCTGTCAAGGGACCGTGGCGAGGCGGGCGGCTGAGGCAGGCAGGCCCATGGCCAGCGCCCCTGGAGCTCTGCTGTGAGCGCCGAGGGACAAATACGGGAGCCATGAGGTGATCTCTTGGCCGAAGGGTCAGCTCCTGAGGAAGGTGTGTTTCCTTCACCTGGGCTCACAGGCGCGTAGCTGTGGAGGAAGCTTGAGGTCAGGAAGAGTGGGGCTCTAGCATGGCTTTGGGGTCACTTCATTCCCCTGGGTTGCTGCCGCTGTAAAATGGACATAATCTGTACCTGACTTAATGTGGACATTTGGAGGCAGATGGTGAAAGAAAAAGAGAGAAGGGAAAGAGACCAGTAATGAGTGGGTGAAGGGAACCGGCAGTCAGGATCCTGCTGCAGGATGGGCTGGATCAAAGGCCCCCAGAATCGTCCCCGATGCTCAGTTTCTTCCTTCCCATAGGTTCTGGGCTCCTCCAGATCCACTTCCCCTTGGGCAGCCTCTGTGCCCCACAGGGCCTTCCTAGCAGCCCTACAGGAATGAGCACCCCTTTCTCCCACTGGGCCCTGATGGTGTGGACAAGCCGTTGTGAACCTCTGGATTTGAGAGCTGTTGTCCTGCCCCCCACCCCGTGCTCATCCCTCTGGGCTCCAGTCTCCGCCTGGAAGTGGGGACAATGACGCTGAGCTTGCACTAGGATGAGAGATTCAAAGGGTCCTTTCTAGCCTGGGAGAAAGGGTGGTTGGTGCAGAGGAGAAAGCCGAAATAGAACTGCATGACTCGCGGCAGTGATGGACAGAGGCCAGGTCCGAGACGGCTGACCACGGGCCAGTTTCCAGGAAACATGAGGATGGGCTGTAGAATCTCGCTGCCCCAGCACGCAGTGTACTTTGAAGTCCTGTGCGCTTCCTTGGATGCTGGAAGGATTAGCCTGAGAAGGGGCGGGGCTTCCCCAGTCAGCCCGAGCCCAGGGTGGATCCATTGCTGAGGACTTGCTGAATGGCTGAGTCTCTGGTTGGGGAGGGGAGTGGGGAGCAGACCTCCTCGGGAGGAAGAACCCGGGCTGTGTGCCTGAGGGTCGGGACGCCACAGGGATGGAGACGATCCGGGGACCTCGGCTTACCCAGCACCGGCTGTGCTGGTGTGGATAGAACTTTCCGATCCCAGGGTGGAGAGAAAGCAATATGGGAATTGGATTTAAACCTATGCATATATACACTTATATCAAAATACAGAGAGAGGTATATAATTAAATTTAAGTGTACATTTATATTTCTTTTTATAAAAGCCATAATCTGTAGAAATTTGGAAGTACAGAAACATCATAAAGAGAGAAATAAAAATTATTTGGACTCCCACCATCCAAATTTAACCAGAAGGATTTGAAAGTGACTCTCCATTTTATATTGATTCTAAATGGTATTTATGGTCAATTTAGTGTATACCATATTAATCCTTTCCACTCACCATTATATGGCTTGCTTAGTTTCCATGGCATTGAACTGTTTTTCACTTGGCAGTACCATCATTTATTTAACTAATCTTCAATCGTTGGTTTTCAGATTGTTTCTCATTTTTCAATGTTAAAAATAACACAAGGACGGTGTATCTTGGAACATAAATGTACTGTACATCCCTTTCTAGGATCTGAGTTATGGGTTAACAAGTAAATTATAATCTTCGTCTGTGACATACACATATTTACGTACCCTCTCCCTGGTGGCAGGTGACACTGCCCATCCTGTCCACTCTTCTGCCAGTGTTGAACATATAATACCTCTCCTCTTTGCCAGTTCCAGAGGTGAAAACTGGACTTTGGTTTGATTTACGTTTCTTTGATAAGTGAGAGTCAACCTTCTGAAAACGAAGTCTTTTTCTTTCCCTGTGAATTGGTCCCATGGTCTTGACTTTGATAAGAGGCATGAGGTAGAAAGCCCCCAGCTCTGTGGTCAGCATGGGCAAGTGGAGAAGGGAGAGGGAGCTCGTGAGCGGGGAGAGAAGGTGGGGGCGAGCAGGGAGCGATGTGCCAGTGCCACCAAGCTAGGGCCTTTCGTGGGGGCCCCGCAGATACGCGGGCAGGTGTGGGGGCTGTGGTCACTCGAGGTGGGGGCTCAAGTTGCTTTCCTTTGGTGATTGTGAACCTGGAGACACCAGGTTTATGAATGTAATGAACATAAAGCAGTAGCATCAGAAGCCTACGAATTGAAAGTGGGACTTACAGTGGCGACTTCGAGGGCCAGTTGTGGAGAGAAGAGGCACTGTGTGGAAAGTTGGAAAGTTCTTGAAATAGTGTGGGCACACAGTAAGCACCAAAGAAGGGAGGTGTAGCAAGTAGTAATAGTCCCGGGAGTAGTACTAACCTGGCATCCCGGAGAAGAAGATGGAAGAGGAAAATAGGTACACCACGCAGTCTGATTCTTAAGACAGACTCCTGAAATTTCAGGCACAGTAGCAAGCATGAGCACAGCCCAGTGTCATCACAGCGGTGTCACCCAGTGTCACCACGCCTAGCTTCCAGGGAGACCTCGGGTAATTCCGGACACACCGCAAAGTAGAAAAGTCGGCGGAAATTAACAAGGCCTTCCCTTCCCTGGCATTTCTGAGAGCAGAGCACCCCCACCCATTCACCCACCCACACCCCACACAGCTCCGCGGGACATGGACCAGAGTCTCCATGGTGACAGGTAGACTTGGGAAATGTCTTAGGAGTTTCCACTGGCTGGAAAGCCACACTGCATGGAGCCTATCACCAGCGTACAGGACATATGAAAAGCTCTCACACTGTTGGGGACAAAGTGGAGAAATGATGAAGCGGGCCGGTAGTTGGTCAGATATCCAGACTGGTGAGGAAACTGATCAAAAATTGTAGAAAGCCTTTGGCTTGGCCCCCAGAAGCTGCCCCCATTTCTGTACTGCTCATTGAATCTCGTTGATATGGACAGTAGTATAGAAAGTATGTTTTGCAAACTGTCACGTGCACAAAGCTGTCTCCTACCTGCCCATCTGTCCATCCACCCCTCCAACCCTCCATCCATCCATCCATCTACCCATTCACCCACCCATTTTGACACAGGGAACCAGTTACAGTTGTAGAAGTTCAAGGTGAGGAAATTGGCTTGGCTGGAATTCTGTGTGCACTTTTTCTCACTGCTGAGACAAAATGCCCAACACTCAAAGTTAAAAGGAGAAAATATTTATTTCGCCTCACAGTTTGTACAGGTTTCAGTTCAAAATCAGCCGGCTCCAAGGCAGGGTGGCACGGCAGAGGGACATCACAGAGGAGAAACAGTCCCTGGCAGGCAGAAGACAGCAAAAGCAGGTGTCTAGCCACTTTCTGTCCCTGGTGTCTTACCCAGGCTGCCCACCCTAATGGCAGGTAGCCCTCACACCCACTCCTAGCACCCTTGACCCTAGCATTGTACCATGGATCTAGATCCAGCCACTCTGAGAAAACCCCGCCTTTGCAGGAGGCTTTGGGGGGACATCGAGACACAGCCGTGACAGCGATGTCACTGCTCTCAAGGGCTTCATGGTCACAGTGACAGAGCTGACAAAGAGCTCCTGTCATTTTCTGCTGTTAATAGGAGTATGTGGTTCAGATCCTCAGAGGCGACGGCTCTGAGGTGTCACTGAAGCTGGTCAGAGCAGAGCTACTGAGCTTTGACCCAGGCTGGCCCAGTTTTAGGAGTCCAGTTCATAAACTGCAGCCCTAATAAGTCCCGGCCCATTCTGGCTACCGAGTAAACACTGGAAGAACGGAACAGAGGGGACGCGAGCATCTGACCTGCCCACGGCTGAGTGAGAGTGAGCCATCACCAGCTGCGGCACCCACACCGGAAGGGTGGAGCCGAGCTGCACGGATGCCATCCCGGGG
>NW_022900932.1:7123798-7127425 GCF_012274545.1 Fukomys damarensis | reverse complement strand
TGTTGGGGACAAAGTGGAGAAATGATGAAGCGGGCCGGTAGTTGGTCAGATATCCAGACTGGTGAGGAAACTGATCAAAAATTGTAGAAAGCCTTTGGCTTGGCCCCCAGAAGCTGCCCCCATTTCTGTACTGCTCATTGAATCTCGTTGATATGGACAGTAGTATAGAAAGTATGTTTTGCAAACTGTCACGTGCACAAAGCTGTCTCCTACCTGCCCATCTGTCCATCCACCCCTCCAACCCTCCATCCATCCATCCATCTACCCATTCACCCACCCATTTTGACACAGGGAACCAGTTACAGTTGTAGAAGTTCAAGGTGAGGAAATTGGCTTGGCTGGAATTCTGTGTGCACTTTTTCTCACTGCTGAGACAAAATGCCCAACACTCAAAGTTAAAAGGAGAAAATATTTATTTCGCCTCACAGTTTGTACAGGTTTCAGTTCAAAATCAGCCGGCTCCAAGGCAGGGTGGCACGGCAGAGGGACATCACAGAGGAGAAACAGTCCCTGGCAGGCAGAAGACAGCAAAAGCAGGTGTCTAGCCACTTTCTGTCCCTGGTGTCTTACCCAGGCTGCCCACCCTAATGGCAGGTAGCCCTCACACCCACTCCTAGCACCCTTGACCCTAGCATTGTACCATGGATCTAGATCCAGCCACTCTGAGAAAACCCCGCCTTTGCAGGAGGCTTTGGGGGGACATCGAGACACAGCCGTGACAGCGATGTCACTGCTCTCAAGGGCTTCATGGTCACAGTGACAGAGCTGACAAAGAGCTCCTGTCATTTTCTGCTGTTAATAGGAGTGTGTGGCTCAGATCCTCAGAGGCGACGGCTCTGCGGTGTCACTGAAACTGGTCAGAGCAGAGCTACTGAGCTTTGACCCAGGCTGGCCCAGTTTTAGGAGTCCAGTTCATAAACTGCAGCCCTAATAAGTCCCGGCCCATTCTGGCTACCGAGTAAACACTGGAAGAACGGAACAGAGGGGACGCGAGCATCTGACCTGCCCACGGCTGAGTGAGAGTGAGCCATCACCAGCTGCGGCACCCACACCGGAAGGGTGGAGCCGAGCTGCACGGATGCCATCCCGGGGCTGCCAGCTTTGCGTGAAGACACTAGGTCTCAAACCCATGAGCCGGACAGTGTGACTCCCGCTCTTGCTAAATCCACCTGCTTTACCAGTCGGCACCATGTGGCTTCTTAAGCACTGGGAGACGGGGAGCCCTGTCTCATGGGCCCTGAGCTCCAGGTCTGAGGAAAGAGACAGAAGCCTTCGGAGAGGCTCAGGGAGTCTAGCCGTCCCAGACACAGGCGACTGCCAGGTCACCACCGAACCACCTCTATGGGAGCCCCAGGGGCTGTGAACAGTGGCTGACAGGGAGGCGCCAGGCGACCTTCGGGTGGGGAGTGTTGAGGACAGGCCTGGAACTTGCCTAGGGAAGCGTGCCCGCTCCTTTGTGAGCCAACAAACTCCCTGAATATTTAGTGGCTCTGCCGGCCTCCCAAGGCGTCTGTCCTCCCTGAGTACTCATGGCTGAGCCCCGCAGACGGGGCCGGAACCCGCTGAACACGGTGGACTTGGCCCGCTTCCTGTGTGGCCAGGGAGGGTTGTGATCACCCAGTCTGGTCGCCAGGGCCTGGCGGACCCCTCCCCACCAGAGAGAGCGGGAACCTGCTGGGGCCCCATCCCTGGGTGACAAGGATGTGAAGTGCCCTGCATGTCGTTATCAGCCAAGTGACATGCACATACACTTGTCGCAGACAGCCGTCAAGAACACCTGTCACCAGGCGTGATGTCGGAACGGTCCCCAGGAGGGTCGGGGGGAGCAGCAATCTCCCCACCAAAGCTCAGCACAGAATCACCCGAGACACAGCCCCACCTCCTGCTGTGCCTGTCATGTGGCAGAAGTGAGGACCTGAAGGATGAGGGACCCTGTGGTGCAGATGACACCACCCCAGCCCCACCACGCTCTGTCTGAGATTCTGGGACATCCCCCACCCCGAGGGAAGGCTGAGTCTTCTGTCGCTGCTCTGTGTCCATCAGGGGACCAATGAGCCATTCCCCACCCGGCAGGGTCTTACCTCAGACCTCAGAGGCCCCTGTTCCCACTGGCAAAATATAGCCACCTGCACTAATGAAGCCAGCCCCTGGGTTCCGGAAGCAAGGCGGGGACCTGGCGGGGACTGGTGCCCCTCAGGCAGTGGGATGGGCCGGGTGCAGGGGAAGCTTGTGGACACCACTGTACCCAGACAGCCAGCCTCTTCTGAAAGGGTGAGCTGAGCCCGCACAGGCAGAAGAAGGGACGGGGGATACTGCGGTGCACAGTCAGGGAGAGAGGGGGCTCCTGGGTCAGAGCCAGGTCGACATCAGCCTGGCTTGGATTTTCTATTCTTGCAAATTTTGTTCCTGCTGTTTGGCTGTCGAAATTGGACTTCCATGAGTGCTGAGTGGGGTGGCTAGGATAATGAGTCTGTGCCCCTTGTAGAGATGATGAACCATGGAAACAGCCATCTGGGAGCAGGTAGCAGGTGGCACCTCCTCAGGTGGGCCGCTGTGAGGTGACAAAGCTTCCAGAGGCCTCCCAGGAAACATGGATGAACAGAAAAAGTGACCTAACTTAATGACTTCAACTTATAAGGTTTTATATGCCCCTCTTTTAAGAGAGGCCAATGAAGCGGAATTTCAGTCTGGTTTTCTGGGCAGCAATGGTCCCTAAGGGCCCAGGTCCTTGTATTTTTCTTTTCTACGATCCTCAGCACACAGTATCAGTACTCAAGTTCACCTCATAGTATAAAATGGCTGCGGGAGCTCTAGCTATCACATCCCCTTTCTAGGTAGCAGGAAAGATGAAAGGACAAGGGCAAGAGGGCAGAGTCGGGGATCTTTCAGATGCCCTGACCAATTTCTTTCATTTCATTGAGACAGATTTCTGTGAGAGGCTGGGAAATGTCATTTGGTATTGTTTTTGTTTGTTTTTAAAGCTAGGCACAATGTGCCCCCCCAGTATCACAGAGAAGGTGGAGAGGACCCTGGTACTTCAGAACCTTTTATTTGCGTGCCTCTCCGTCATTTACTAGTCTGGGACCAGAGGCAAACCTTTGCACTACTCTCTGTCTTCATCTGTCATCTGTAGAGCAGGGAGAACATCCCCCCGAGTCAACCATGATGTCCTGTAGGTATCTGGCAGCGTTAGGAGCCTGCCCACTGCCCCCGCCTGTGTCCATCTCCTGGATCTGTTTGCCTCTTGTGGCATCTGCAGAGGGGTCTGCTGTAAAGACCAGGGTGTGAGGTGTACACCACTGCCGTGGGAAGCTCCGACATGCCCAAAGGAGGGAGTGTCTAACGGTGGAATGACAACACCCACAGCAGGCTTGTATGGGTCCTGCGCAAGAGGGTCTCGCACCACATGACCGCCGTCTCGCCCAGTCCCCTCCTGTGCTCAAGACGGTGACCCTGCCCAGGTTCAAAGCCCTTCAGCGCCTTTCTCTGAGAAAGTCCTCTCAGGATCTTGGAGATCCAGACTCTCCAGGACGTCACCTAAGAAGGTCTGTGGAGGGTGGGCTTGGGCTGGGGACTTGGGGTTTGGGGTGGCGGCTACTGGCACCACTCCAGTCACTTGCTGAGCGG
>NW_022900932.1:7115127-7123232 GCF_012274545.1 Fukomys damarensis | reverse complement strand
AAGAGAAGTCTGCGGAGAGTCCCTGCCTGTGAAGCTCCTCGGAGTGCCCGGCAGCGACCCGATCAACACAAGAAGGGGCGGAGCTCCAGACCTGGCTCTTGGGTCTCCCCTCCTTCCTTGTGCGAGCCGAGCCTCGGCCTGCTCCTCTGCAGAATGGGACAACAGGGACGACCCGCTTCACCCGCTGGGCGGCATGAGGAGGAAGGAGGGGACAGGCGCGGAGGAGCGGCACCCTTGGCAACCGAGAAGGCTCCCAGGAACGGAGTCCTGGTGCCAGCGACCTATCGGAATCCGAATCCGAATCCGAATCCGGGACTGGCTTCTGTCTCCTGAGAAGTCCAGAGGGTGCGGCTCCCAAGCTCCAAGGCCTCTGCAGACCCGGACAGGTCACGGTGCTGCCCCCTAGGGGCTTTCTCTGGCACATCCAGCCCTCGGGAGACTGATGTCCCCAGCAGTAGCCCTGGCCCAGGGCAGAGACAGCAGCGCGCTCTGTGTTCTTTCCCTGTAGGTCAGAGCCCGGCTGCCCCTGGCGGGAACCGGCTGAACAAAACCCTTGGACAGACGTCCTCCCCTTCCCCTGCCCAGGGCTTCCGGGGCTGCCACCCAAATTATCCTCGTCTCAAACTCTGCTTCCTGGGAACCCACACAGAGGCAGGCACTGGCCTCCTGGATGGGGGATGAGCCCCTTTCACTAAAGAGCGCCCAAGGTCTGGCCTGCTGACTCCCTCTTAGATCTCACTGGATTCCCTGTCCACACAGGAGCCCAAGCCAGGTAATCATGAGTTCAGGTTCCCCCGCCTCCAAATAAACTCACCACTCCTCTGGGAAGCTGGAAGAGGGGAGAGGATGGCGGGGCAGTGGCAGCCCCTCAGAGCTGCATGGGCAGAAGCTCTGGCCTCAGCATTTCTTGGCATTTGCCCACCCAGGAAGCCGGAGCCGATCGCCAAGGCCAGCAGCGCAGGCAGCTGAACCTGGCTGCTATTACGCTTTACGATGTGGGCTTGTCTTGTCCCTGGGGATGCCTCTTGCCAGTGAGGCCTGCAGTCTGGCGTGTGTGAGGCAGAAATGGCACCGCATGGGGAACAGACGGGCCTGGCAAGATGTCAGATTCATGCCGTCATCTTCAGAGACTCCGGGGGGGGGGCATCACACACAGCTACAGCCTGGGGGCTCTTTACGATGTGGGCTTGTCTTGTCCCTGGGGATGCCTCTTGCCAGTGAGGCCTGCAGTCTGGCATGTGTGAGGCAGAAATGGCACCGCATGGGGGACAGACGGGCCTGGCAAGATGTCAGATTCATGCCGTCATCTTCAGAGACTCGGGGGGGGGCATCACACAGAGCTATAGCCTGGGGGTCAGGGGCAGGTGAAGGCTGGGTCCCAGAGGAGGACAAGATGGCCCCTTGGTGGCTTTGGGCTGAGCTGCAGGCAGGGGGACCCTGGGACAGGGGTCACAAATGCAGCTACCACACCCAGACCTTCTTACTAGGCAACAAGAGAATGACAGTGGGATAAGGAGGCTGTGATTTAGCCACCAGCCCCTCCCATGTTTGCGTGGGGGCCTGTAAGGGAGGGCTGGGATGGCAGATCCCAGGAGAGAGACAAGATTTATAGTGTGCATAAACAGTGTAAGGAGACAGAGACTGGGGCTGCTGCTTAATATGGGAGGTCTGGAATGACAAGGGTGACACTGGAGCAGACCCCTGCATACAGTGAAACAGCCAGATAGAGGAAGTAGCAGGTGCAAAGGCCCTGCGGTAGGAACAAACTTGTCCTGCTGAAGCAGCAGCAAGATTTTTGGGCGCTTGAAGGAAGGATAGCAGGGATTGAACCAGAAGTCTGGCAGGGCTGGACCTGGCAGGGCCTCGAGGCCATGGCAAGGCCTTGGATTTTATCTCAAAGAGGCAGGATCCATTGGGAGAGTGAAAGCAGTGCGTGATGTGACTAAGAGAGAAGGTATTGGCTGTGCAGGGCATGGAGTCCCAAGACCAGTTCAGGATTGGCTCCCCTTGGAGCCTCCGCCCTCCCTGTCCCAGCCCTTCACACACACCCACTTGCTCTGATGCAGATTTGTGATTTCCGCACTGGTTTAATTGGCTCTTTAGGTTGTGCCACAGCATCCTGGGGCATAAATCACCTCTCCAGTGACTCTGGAGTGTATCTGTGCCGGTGCCGGCAGGCGGTGGAGGTGGCCCTAGGTCCAGTCCTGGGAGACTGCACTGCATCCTGGGCCCTGGCCAGGTGGGGGCAGCCAAGGCAGTGGGCCCAGGAAGGAGATCTTGGGAGCTGAGGAGGTGCTGGTGGTGGCAGCTGGCGCTGAACGCCAGGGAGATATTTTTACCGCCCATCAAAATGCCAAGGGCTGCCTCTCAGGGCTGCTTGCCCACCCCGCCCCCCGGCTGGGACTGTCGCTGGGGAGAAGGTCCGCCCAGAAAGGGGCAGCTCAGAAAACTCATCCTCTCCCGTGGGGCGGCACTGGAGGAGACAACTGGGGAGCAAGGCAGCAGTTGGGCGCCACCTCCCCGAGTACCCTGAGTCACCCTTAAGCCCTACTGTCCCCCACGCTGCCCACCATGAGCCTAGAAACAGGACCCAGACCAAATATTCTTCCTTCACGGAGAAAAGGGGCCGAAATTCTACCATTACCGGTGCATTTCTTTGTGTCAGTGATGGGCAGAGACCTGGGAGAGGCTGGGGTAGCTTTCCGTGGGAGCGGCCAATCGGGGCAGTGCTTATGAGGACGCCGCGGAAGCCAGGGCAGCGGCAGGAAGGAGGGGCTCGCAAGGTTACCTGGCAACCTCAAAGCTCAGGGTGCCGCGCATGGCCACACGGCCGCGGGCTGGAGAGATCAAGGAGAGGTGGGCAGAGCCACAGTCCCGGGTCCGTCCGGCTGCTCGGCCTGAACATCACACCCTGCCCGACTGGATCCCTAGGATGGGCCTGCTTCTCACTGCTTCCACAGACTGACGAAGTCCAGGGTGAGAAGGGCAGAGTTCAGGGTCGCCCAGGGAGCCACTCCTCTCTGTGTGAGGCCCTAGGGTGCCCCGCTCCTGCCCTGTCCACCCGCATCCCTGCCGCCCTCAGGGTGCTGACTTTCCCGGTCACTTTCTTGTGCCCCTGACTCAGTACTTGACACCCCCCAATTTAAAAGAGGGGAGGTTTATTTTTGGCTCACATTTTGCTCCGTGGTCCACTGGCTCCAAGTAAGAATCAGCACAGGGGAGGAAAGCACTCATAGCCGGGCAGCAGAGAGAGCAGGCAGGAGCCAGGAAGGCAGATGACCCTTCCGCTTCCGGTTCCGGTTCTGTTTCCTATCCCAGGGATCCGCCTCTTCTGTCAAACCCCACCTCCCAACAGCACCAAGATCCAATCGCCTTCCAACACGCACACCTCTGAGACCCTGAGTTCCGGAGTCATCTTGGTCTTGGTCGTAGCTGTGACCCACATGGGGTCAGGGTTTTTACCAAGAGCCCACCTGCTCGGGGACAGTGGCTGGAAACCTCCTCTTGGTGCCGGCCCCCAAGTCCTCTCTCTCTGCTTCCCACTCAGGTTCTGCTTTCATCCTCAGGGACAAAGCTAACACTTCCAGGAGCTGTCCCCGGGATTTCTGAAGACAGTTCTCAGTGCATCTAACGCTATTATGGTCCCATCCAGCCTCCGCCCTCCCCGCTCCCTGTGCCCTTACCCTTCATCTTGAGGCATCAGGAGGTGGCTGTGCCAGTGTGAGGTCATGTCTGGGCCACAGCAAGAGGGCAGCGCCCGCCTACCCTCCCGCAGCTCAAGCCTTCCGGGGAGACAAAGACCAACACGAAACAGCCCCGCACACCGAGCGCTCACTGTGCGGTGTGTGCTGGGTGTGGCCGGGGCCGTATTTCCCATCTTGCCTCCAGTCGGGTCCCTGCGGCCTCCCCACACGTGATGGCAGGACGCTTGCTGTGACTGGGCTGGGGTGCCGAGTGCCCCGCACAGAGGGCACCCCTAACGAAGCGGCCCGCTCACACTGTTCCGAGCCTGTCTTGTCCCCTCCCTAGGTTGCTCCCAAAATACAGCATCCTCGGGCGGAGCACCGCCCCAGTGGGAACTGTGACTGAGCCCCCCTTGGGCACCTCATATCGGCCATCCTGGGGCAGGCCTGCAGCTCGGCCTTCTCCCTGATCTCAGCGAGACAGTGAACTGTTTCCCCCTCCTCTTGAGTACATTTTGTGTGACAAGTCGCCCCGTGTCTTAGGTTGCAAGCACATGGGTTATGAAGCACAGAGCCAGGGGAAGGAAATGAGGTTAAAAGTGCTAAGTAAGTGCAGGTGCTCTCTCCCCCATGACAACGTGACATCTGGCACGGTCCAGGCCACTGCCCCCAGCTCAGTCCAGTCTGTCTGCATCCGGATGGGCAGATCCAGGCACAAGTCCACTAGGAACCCTTGCAGCCTGGCCTGGGGCTGTGTCTTGTGGCCAGCGTGCCTGCTGCTACACCTGTCTGCTTGCTGTGTGTGCCCCTCAGCTCCCAGCACCTCCACAGCCGCCTGGGGAGCAGGAGTTGCTGTTGCACAGTCTGCATAGGATAGGAATCTCAGGGATCAGAGAAGTCAAGGGAGCTGCTCAGATCTCCCAGCCAGGAAGTCGCAAAGTCAGAATTCGAACTCAGGCCTTGGTAAAGGATGCCCAACCACTCCTCCTCTCAGGATGTGCGAGGGAAGTGAGGACCCAGCTGGGTGTCTTGGGGTCACAGGGGATGGGTTTAACCAGAGGCAGGTGACTCCGTTCCTTTCACACTGCCCTCTTCTCTGCTAATAACCCCAGAACCTTCAGCAGCTGTCACTGGAAACCGTGGTGAAGATACAGGAAGTAGTTAGGAGTCTCAGCCAGGTGGAAGAACCTCCAGACCGCACTGGCGAGGTCTCAGACACAGGCCTTGAATCGAGACCAGAAGGAAGCCTCGGCTGGGAGGGCGGGAAGGTCCCCACGGACGCAGCAGGGACATGGATGGCCATACCCAAGGACCCTGGCTGTGCTGTCCACCATAGCAGGGAGATGAAGCTCCAGGTGGAAGAACCTCCAGACCGCACTGGCGAGGTCTCAGACACAGGCCTTGAATCGAGACCAGAAGGAAGCCTCGGCTGGGAGGGCGGGAAGGTCCCCACGGACGCAGCAGGGACATGGATGGCCATACCCAAGGACCCTGGCTGTGCTGTCCACCATAGCAGGCTGAGATGAAGCCAGGCTCGGTTTGACGCAGTGACAGGGGCTTGGGGGACAGAGAGGGGATTTATGGCTTGGTCTCTGCCCCCACCAGGTGCCAGAGCACCCAAGCCACTGCCACCCCGGCCCAGCACAGCCCAGGCAGGTGTGCAGACTGGAGGGGGCACTATGCCTCTCTGACAGCCTTGGGCTCCCCGGCTCCAGGACACCCAGCAGAGAGCCACGCAGAGGTCACGGCAGAGGCCTTTGACCTTGCAAAGAGGACTGAAGGTCCAGAGCCAGGGCAACCATGAAATCGGGTCATGATTCGGGATGGCAGTGAATCCATCACTGCTTTGTGGGGCTCGGCGGCTCCGTCCCCAACCCTGGCACCCTCTGGACAGCAGGGCAGCTGTGTGCACAGAGGCGGAGAAAAGAAAGAGACGGGGGACTCTGGGGACCCCAAACAGTGCTCGCTGTGGATGAGAGAGCGGTGCTGAGTCCCTGAGACCGTCGCCCTAAAAGGTGACTCAAAGGTCCCCTTCTTGGCGGGGTCACCCCGGGGCCTCCTGATATTTCTGGATCAGCAGGTGAATCTCAAAATGACCTAAGAAGTGGTCCCTCCAACCCTTCGCCCTGCAGGGGAGAGCTGACACCGGGAGATGGTGGGGACTCCTGGACACAGCCTGCTAGGGGCTGCCAGGAAAGATAGGAAAAGTGACATTTTGAGAAGAAGCTGAGATTCGGGCCCGATCAGTGCTGCTCTGGGCGGCACAGCAGGAAGCCCCAGCGCTTTATTCCGTACACTGGGAGAAACGAACGTAACAAATATCTCAGGACAGCGTGCTCAGTACTTTGGGAGAGACAAATGTAACACGTGACTCGGGGCAGCAGAAATCCTAGCGCAATGAGGAACTGTGCAGGTGAAGATTTGGTTCCTCCCAGGATGTCTCCTGCCCTGGAGCATCGCAGCATCTCAGGACCCTTGAAGTCTTAGCTGGGACCCGAGGAGCAGATGGAGTTATGTCTCGACACGCCCGTAGCTGGCCTGTAGACAGGAAAACTAGGCTCTAATCACGACTTTTCCCCAAAATTATGTAGAATCGCTCCCGACACTCCGGGTCTTCCTCTGTTGCAGCTGCTCCTTCATCCAGAAGGAGATGCGGGTCCGGTCACTTTCTGTCACTGCTTGGGGCCCTGGCAGTTGAGCAGCCCAGGGCTGGTTGGTTTGCAAACTGTTTTTACAAACCAGAAATGAAAGCTGTGGGAAACTAAGTATCAGGGTAAAGATGCAGCCAGTAAGATGTGGAGTCTGGATTTGAACCCAGAGCTCAGGTCCTCTGGGTGCTGAATCCCAGGGCCTTTTTTGAAGACCTGGTGCCGGTACCCAACAGCCTATGGAATTTAAACTGTCACAAATGCATACCGAAGCACAGAGACTTGCCGTTGGTCATACAGCTTTCAGGACAGAGCTGCACCTCACACCTCATCCCTGGGGTCCCAACACACGGTGGGTGGGCCAGCCCCTCTCCCTCCCACCAGCTTCTGGCTTTGGATTTTGTCAGGGCTGCACGTGGCCCCACCCCTGAAGTCCCCCAGAGGCCCTTGCTCTCCCCAGCCTCTTCCTTCCTCCCTCCCTTCCTTCCTTTGTTTTTCTTTCATAGTACTGGGGATTGAACATTGTGCAGCCACTTCCAGGACACTGTCCTGAGCCCAGCCCGTGCAGCCATTCAATGCCAGTTCCTCCTCCTCCTCTCCCATGCCCCAGAGGCCACCCCTGCGCTTTCTCCGGGAGTCTGACTGCTCGAGGCCTTTTGTGCCAGTGGGGTCCTACAGAATGTACCCATTTGGAGCACAAGATGGAATTTCATGAACACGAGGATGGCTTCTCAAACGTGTGCCATCCCTGCCCTGGGCCGTGCAGCTCTTCCCCGCTGGACTCCAGCTTCAGTGTCCACGCTGCTGACCTGGGTGCTGTGATCACCTGTTTAATGAGGTGGGCACTGGCTTTGACCCATGCGGTGCCACCGTGCAATTAAGGGGCGGCTGAGGGGGCAAAATCTCCGATCAGGTCAGTGGGTCGGTAATGTCCTCTTGGCGCCAGCCAGCTTTTCTAGCACGGCTTGGACACAGCTGGTGGGAATCTTCATGTTGTACCCGTCCAGGTTTGCGGTAAGGTGTAATGGATCTGACAGGGTTTTCACCTCCTTCGTGAGTGGTGACTTGTGTTCGGTTGAGCAAAGTCTTCTCAGCTCCTCCAGATGACGAATGACAACCGTCCTCATCATCACGGTACTGAAAACCCCAGGAAGGGGCAGACATGCTTTTCCCTGTTGCACTCCATTTCCCACACGGACCACAGTTCACTCGGCAGGTGAGGAAACTGAGGTTCCAAGAAAGGAAAGAAATGGCTGCCTGGGGGAAGGGCTGGTCTGCAAGGAGGGGCGGTGGTATTGGTGCTTCTGTCTGGTCCTACATCTGTGGAGACTTGAAGGAGGAGAGAGAGAGAGAGAGAGAGGGAGACAGAGCTCCTGAGACTTACCTGGATGGGGGGCCTGGCCTGTGTGGGCTCACCCTACAGAGACAGAACCCTGCTTTGGCAGAACAGGACCAGGCCACCATGCTCATGGGAGGAGAAAAGCTTTTCTGCTGACACTGCCGAGTGCTGTGTGACCTGACCGTGCTGCTTCCAGAGACTCCAGGGTGGCCCTGGAAAGGGGGGTACCCAGAAGAAAGGTGATGTCCCCCCGGGGAGCGGGGGCTCAGGCTTTGATCTCTGTGGCTCAGACCCCCCCTGAGAAGAAGGCCAGAGGCAGGTCAGCATGGCCTCACCTGCTCCCTGATCATCCACTGGGCCTAAGGAGCAGCCCACACCCCCCCCATTGTCACTGAGGGACCCCAGTGTGCCCAAGGCCAGCACTGGTTCCAGACA
>NW_022900932.1:7099963-7113998 GCF_012274545.1 Fukomys damarensis | reverse complement strand
TTTTCAGAGATGTGCAAGTCCCTCGGGGGAAATCTTGCATCTGCACATAACCCGAGCACCTCATCCGTCTCTAGGTGGCCTCCAACACCCCACACAATGCCAGCGCGATGCAAACAGCAGTGATACCACTTAGGGCAGGGCCAAGAATAGAATTCACAGATGTGCAAGTCCCTCGGGGGAAATCTTGCATCTGCACATAACCCGAGCACCTCATCCGTCTCTAGGTGGCCTCCAACACCCCACACAATGCCAGCGCGATGCAAACAGCAGTGATACCACTTAGGGCACAGTGACAAGAAGGAATGTTTGTATGCAGTCATTTCTTTTTTTCCAAATATTTCTGATCCTCTGTCAATTGGCTTTGTGGATGCAGAACGTGGGGATAGCGAGGCCCCTCGGCCTGGGCCCTGTCCCATCTGGTGGGAGCTGGGGACCAGCTCATCTTGCTGGCGTGGCTGCTTTCCAGGCAGGTGGACTGGGGCCTCTGCGTTGCTGTGTGTGATGTGGAGGGATTACTCCTGCCTCCCAGTCAGGCGTGGGACAGGAGGCTCAGAGGGATGAGGGCACAGTGCCCTGTGGAGGGTGCTGGGGCAGGGAGCAGAGCGCAAAGGTAGAAGAGGGCATTGTTAGCAACTCAGGAAGTGTGGACTTCATTTCCTCCAGCCCCAAGGCCTTCCCGGCCGCTCTCTCCTCCTCTGGCTTTCTCTCCCGCCTCACTGACACTCCACACCACACCAGCTCCCCCCTGCTCTTCCCTGCGCTGGAGCCTGGGGCCTCCCCAGCTGCGGCACTGCAGAGACCCCCATGGCCGATTTCCAATCTCTGGACCTTCCTCAGGGGTATTCAGGCCACCTCCACCTCCTGCAGGCCTTGTCCCTGAGCCGCAGTCAGGGCCGGGTCACTACCGAGGTCCCACGGCAGAGAAGGAGCACGTGGGGAGGCCTGTGCTGTGTGAAGCCTGCGGGGGCATTTGTGCCTGCTTCGTCTGCCACAGTGTGGCCCCTGCGTGCACCTGACTGCAAGGGAGCCGAGGCCTGAGTTCTCGGTGGAGGCCGTCGAGGGGCAGTGGGCCGAGGGTGTCACCGTGGCGTTACCACGAGGCCCAGAGGAAATCCCTAGAACCTTCTCAATCCCTGCCCGTTCCCGCTGTCTTTCCATTCCTTTCTCTTTCTCTTTCCCATTTGCTGAGACCCTGGATGCCTATTCTGGGTGGCAAACTCTGTGCCACTAGGAAAGAGCAGGCCTATCCTGCAGGTGTCTCTGGAGGTCATACAGGGAGTCCCTTCAGTACGGCAGGGGACACCAAGGGAGGGGCTGCATGGAAGGAGGCAGAGCAGTGGCTATCGTTGCCTAGGAGCAGACTCTCGTGTATCATACGTAAATACTTCTGCCTGGACACACACACACACCCACACACACACACACCCAATCCACCCATGTACATCCATGAAAGGTCTTCAGGACCCACATGGTGAGCTCCATGTTACAGAAAAACGCCTCTCCCAAAAGGTCTCCTTGGGGTCAGCCAGTGCCTGAGAGGCCACCACTAGCCAACTGGGCATTTGAACATCGAGCACAGCTGCACTCCGGGTCCCAACTCATGACCAGAAAGAGGGGCCCCGAGAGAGATAGGATGTGCCTTGTCCTCTCAGGAGAGGTGGTGGGAACACTCTCCAGGGAGAAGGGCTCCCACGAGTTGAAGGAGGAGGGGAGCTGGGGCTGGAGATGGGCTGAGCCAGGCCTCACAGATGAGTCCTGTTAGGCCAGAAAGAAAGTTCTGGGGAAGACGGTCCACTAGCAAGGGATAGAGTTGGCTCACCCAGGGAGCAGTGATTGATAAAGTGTCCCCGGTTGGAATTGCACTGGGTTCAGACAAGATGTGGCAGCTGGCTGAAGAGGGACCATCTTATCCCAAAGTACAATGAAGAATGGTCTTCATAGAACATCCTCGTGAACATGAGGGCGATCTCCCTGTGCCAGATGGTATCCGGTCAGAAGAAAAACAACACTGGGTTTTCGGAAGGGAACTCAGTACAAGGAATGGGTCAGAAGGACAGTGGAGTCACTGCAAGTCAACCAGGGGACTGTGAGCACCACAGAGCTTAGCAACAGCAGGAAGCCACTGTCACCCCACCCTAAGATTGGAAGAACACCCAGAAGATGCGACCAGGACTGGGATCACAGGGATCTCCAGGAGCATCACCTGGAGAAGAAAAGGAGAGAGTTCTGGGCTACAGCTGGCTTCTCTCTCTACCTGGCAGCCTGAGGGCCTGAGAGCCTGAGACTGCAAAGGTGTCTGGGAAATGTAGTTCCTCATGTAGAGGGCAGGTGCAAGGGGGACACAGATCTGAGAGCAAACAGTAGGGTGACCAGGCTGCTCCATGAGTTTCTCTCAGAGCTCTGTGGTCAGCCCTGGGTTTGTTTCCTATCAGGTGCAAGGGGGACACAGATCTGAGAGCAAACAGTAGGGTGACCAGGCTGCTCCATGAGTTTCTCTCAGAGCTCTGTGGTCAGCCCTGGGTTTGTCCCCTAATGTTAAATCGAATAAACAAATGCCACATGGAGAGAGAGAGAGAGAGAGAGAGAGAGAGAGAGCACGTACCCTAGTTTGTTTTGTTTTTCTGGGGTAAGTGATGGCATTGCAATCTCCAATTGTGTTTAGAGTGTGTGAGCTTAATTAAATTTAACACATTGGAGCAACTTAAAATAGCAATTCACGCTTTCTGCTAACAGAGATGTCACTGATTTCTGTGATGGAAAGAAATGCACCAGGATTTTAGGAATATGATTTTCAGACAGGGCTGCGACCCTCTGGCTGTGGATTTCCAGTCCTCTGCCACCTGCCACCTGGGCCACTGTCCCTCTTGCTCAAGTCTTGGCCCAGGAAGGCTGGCCAGTGTGGCGTGGGCTCTGGGCTCCCTGGGGCTCCACTGCGGAGACCCGCAGCAGAGGGGCGGGAGGGCCGAGCGATCGTGGGCGGCTCATTCGTGTGGTCCCTGCTTGCGAGCTTGCCCCAGCAGCTTCTGTTTGTCAACTAAATCCCATGAGCCACCGTGTCTCCATGAGGGGTGATTTTGAAACAGAATATTCAGTGATGCTGGTAGACGCTTTGGTTGTCACATGTGGGGATGTGTTCTGGCCCCCTGAGGTAGAGGCCAGGGGTATGAGTAAGCATCCTGCAGTGCAGAGGGTAACCCCTAATCCATAGCATGTCCAGTCTAGGGGGTCAGATGTGCCGGGGCTGGGCCACCCTTCCTCCAGAAGGACCAGCTTCATTTCCTGTTGTAAACCATTGCTTTCATGAGAATGCAGTGGAGATAAATGATCAGATAACCCTTCCACGCTTGGATGTGCTGAGCTGCCATTAGTCCCTTTGTAAATATGGTCTTTGTTCCTTGGCGAGTGAGTCTTCTGCCTTGACAGGACCCGACTTGTTCTGCTTTTCCTACCAGAACAAGGAGGTGTGGGGTGAAGAGTGTGGGCAGGAGGCCAGGACCACAAGGGTCAGCTCTGGTCAGGCACACACATGCACGCCAGCTCCCCTTTGAGTGGTGGTGCAGCCACACCCCCCGAGAGCCAGCCAGGTGGAAGAGCGGAACTGTCTACAGACGGGCTGGGCTGCAGACCGAAGTGAGCCCAGCACACCGCTTCCAGCTGCCATTTAGCCACCGTCTTCTCGCTGCTCTGGACATGCGTAGCTCCTGCCGGAACGGGACCTAGCTGCAGGGCTGCTTGGCCCTGCTCTAAGGTGGCCCAGCTGACCAAGGATTCTACTGGTGCTGCTCCAGGGAAAAGGTTGGCTGCCACAGGTCATCAGGGACTTTCAAGTGAAGAGACAAGCCATCAGGTGAAGAGACACACCCCATATCTGTCACACAGTGAGGCACAAGTCCAGATGGGGGACCCAAGATATTGTGTGCAAGTCCCCACTGCCTCAGGCTAGCGATCTCAGCTGTGTGACCTCGGGCAAACCACTTAGCCTCTCTGAGTCCCAGCCATTCATCCTCTGTGCAAGGAAAGCACTGATCAGGGCCTCACAAGATGGCTATGACGCATAGGTAAGCTGAGGCCGTGGAGTCCCCGGATGGACCTGCTGGACTGGCCTGCAGAGTCCTTGCTAGATCAGCCTCTCTTTCTTCCTGGCCTCTTCTGCCTCATGCCTTGGGGCCTGGGCGGGCCTGGGACCCCTCCTGGGTGGCTTCCTCAGCAGCCCTGGGTGCACAGATGGATGTCAGTATCTCGTCAGCGTGGGCTCCCTCACTGAGGCTCTTGTTGGCCCTTGGGGTTTCACATTTGAGATCTCAACGAAGCCCAGGGACCCTTTCCTAATACTCTCAGGCCCAGGTGAGTTTCTCTGCAGACAGCAGAAGTCTGACCCCTAAGCACTCAGACCCACTTGATCTGGGCTCCTGGAGGACCCAGGCTACAGCGAACAGGCCCGGGGTTAGGGGGACATCAGACCCCCAAAGGTGCGGGTGGGCGGGATTCCCCTGCTGTAGCTGTGAGGGTGCCCTCTGGACCCCAGCATGGCCCTGCAGCAGCAGGGTCCCAGCCTGAGGCAGCGGAAAGCCTTGCAGGTGACAGGGAGGTGGCCCGGCTCTTCAGGGTGGCCCTAGCATCAACTCAGATGTCCATCGCAGAGAGGGCACAGTGTGGGTTGTGGCCCCATCACATCTCAGGGAACAGGACAGGGGGCCGGGCTGGTGGGACTCCAGCACCCACCTCCCAGAGACAGAGGTGCTACGGGAGCAGATGTGGGGTGGGGGCTCTGAGTCCTGCTCCTCACCCTTTAATCTCTCAGTCCTGCATCTGTCTCTGGTACCCTCTGTGCTCTTGCCCATCCCCTCCCTGTCCCCTTGTCCTTTCACTCTGCCATCCCTGACCCTCTGTGTCTCCTTCCCTCCCAGGATGATCCCAGCCTCCAACAAGGCCTTCGTGGTCAACAACCTGGTGTCAGGGACGGGCTACGACCTGTGCGTGCTGGCCATGTGGGACGACACGGCCACGACTCTCACAGCTACCAACATCGTGGGTTGTGCCCAGTTCTTCACCAAGGCCGACTACCCGCAGTGCCAGTCCATGCACAGCCAGATCCTGGGTGGCACCATGATCCTGGTCATCGGGGGCATCATCGTGGCCACTCTGCTGGTCTTTATCGTCATCCTCATGGTGCGCTACAAGGTCTGCAACCACGAGGGCCCTGGGAAGATGGCAGCGGCAGCTGTCAGCAACGTGTACTCACAGACCAACGGGGCCCAGCCACCGCCCCTGGGAAGTGTGCCCGCTGGGCAACCCCCACAGGGGCCACCCAAGGTTGTGGTGCGGAATGAGCTCCTGGACTTCAGTGCCAGCCTGGCCCGAGCCAGTGACTCTTCCTCCTCCAGCTCCCTGGGCAGCGGGGAGGCAGCAGGGCTGGCACGGGGCCCCTGGAGACTCCCACCCCCTGCCACCCGCCCCAAGCCCAACCTTGACCGCCTGATGGGGGCCTTCGCCTCCCTGGACCTCAAGAGTCAGAGGAGGGAGGAGCTGCTTGACTCCAGGACTCCGGCCGGGAAAGGGTTTGGGACACAGGGGAGGGGCCACCACTCAGACCGAGAGCCACTGCTGGGGCCCCAGGCCGCCCGTGCCAGGAGCCTGCTCCCCTTGCCCCTGCAAGGCAAGACCAAGCGCAGCCACTCCTTCGATATGGGGGACTTCGCAGCTGCAGCGGCTGCGGCGGGTGGGGTGGCCCCTGGTGGCTACAGTCCCCCGCGGAGGGTCTCGCACATATGGACGAAGCGCAGCCTCTCCGTCAACGGCATGCTCTTGCCCTTCGAGGAGAGTGACCTGGTGGGGCCCCGGGGGACCTTCGGCAGCTCTGAGTGGGTGATGGAGAGCACCGTGTAGCCGGGGCCACCCTCCCTCCCACCCTTACGGGGTGGGAGGGGAAGGGGAAGGGTCTTTACTGGCGAGTCTTGTGGAGTTTCCATGGTGATGTTTACATCCAGGGACAGTTTCGTCTCCCTGCCCACAACCTCTTGTCCCCCCTGCCCAGCCACCGGCCCCCTCCATGTCACCTTCCCAGGCCTGTCCCCACCACCCAGCGGGGTGTGCTCAGGGAATCCGGACTCCCTCAACTGTTGGATTGAGCCCTGAGTGTTTGGAAAGGCATGAGTCCGCCTTTCTGATCACAAATGTAGCGACACGCAAGTGGCTTTGGATGGCTTATGGGTCCAGTGTTGTTTTTATTTCTGAATTTATATTTTTCCCCATTTCCCAGACTCCTCTTCTTCATTCACACGGGTAAGGGGTAAGCTAGTGTTACCTCCGTGTGTGCCCAGCAGGCCCGGTAGGGGCCGATCATTGCCAAGTACCAAGACCGGTGAATGGCTGGTTCCAGTCTTGTTTGGGGGAGGACTGTGGAGTTCCCTGCTCAGGGCCACCTCACACCCTGCTGTGAGAGATGCGGGTGACCAGCTCTGAGGCTGACACCTGTACCCAGTGCTTATGCCAGAGGGTCCCTTCAGGGCTTTCCATGTGGAAGGACAGCCTCAAGTGGAAGGGATGTCCCTCTGGGGTCCTTATGGGGTTTTGCTTTTTTTTCCTGGGGAGCTGGGAAGAAAGTCCCCATGAGCAGGTGATGGCCAGGAAGGCTTCACTTTAGCAAAGCAGCATAGGGTGATGGGAGGGCAGTGGCCTTTGAGTCCAGAGCTCCGAGTTTGAGATCTAGAGCCACAAGAATAATGTGTGAGAGGCTTTTTCTCTCTGGGCCTCTGCTTCCTAACTGGCCAAATAGTACTGAAAGGCCTAGGATGCTTTCCCAGCTAAGGATGCACAGCTCTTCCTGACTCCAGGGTCTGGTGTCAGCTCGGTGGCCCGGCAGCACCACTACCAGAGTGTCCCTGTGCTAATGAGGCACAGAGGGAACATTCTAGAGCTTTGAGTGGGGAGCGACTATTTCAGGACCACAGCATGGAGCTTGGGGAGGTGTTTGCGAGTCTCCCTCTCCCTGTCCCTCCCTCGCTGTCCCCCACAGCATCAGAGATTCGCCCAGGCCCGCAGTGCACTAGGCACCAGCAGGGAAGGGGCTGAGCTGCCTACCTCCCGGGGGGGTGTTTGGGATCTGTGACCCTGTCTTATGCACCCTGCTGTGGTAGGGCCAAGTCCACAGTCTGTCCCACGTCTGTCCTGAGAGGCAGTTCCAGGAGAGGCCAGAAGGGATGGCGGGCTCCCAGCTCCTGCCTTGTAGGGATCAAGCCCCTCCCACACAGCCATTGAGAAGTGCTTTGGACACACGAGAACAACTTTCCTGCGCCGGTGTCGCTCCTCCTGTCTCCACTTCCACCCAGGCCTCTCCTCATTGCCAACACACTACCTCTTCCTCGTCTCCTGGGCTCATTGTTTCCTCTCTTCACCCTGCTCTAGTTCCTTCCCTTCCACTCTCCCAACTTCTTTCCTCCTTTTCTTCCTGTTGCTCTGTTTTCTCCCATTCTCTTCTGGTCCTGACAAGGTCAAGAGCAGGCCAGGCCAGACTCTCAGGTCAAGACCACGGGTTGCTTTCCCAAGCCAGTTCCGGTACAGCGGCTGTCCCTTCCTGGTCACAGTGGGTGGCACCACAGAATTGAGCAACTTGAAAGAAAGTGCCCCTCATGCCCTGCCTTCCGATCCCCTCCCTCCCTGGTCCCTCCCTGTCCCTCTGCCCCGCACCCTGTCACAATGCAGCCATCATGGGAACTGTCTCTGATGCCATGTTTCTTTTTGCCTTTGGGGTCAGACACACAGAGGGGACATGGAGGCCATCAGAAGGGG
Organism: Fukomys damarensis; assembly: GCF_012274545.1. Taxonomy (NCBI): domain Eukaryota; kingdom Metazoa; phylum Chordata; class Mammalia; order Rodentia; family Bathyergidae; genus Fukomys; species Fukomys damarensis. The sequence goes on along the minus strand of NW_022900932.1, from coordinate 7,106,210 downwards.
AGGTGCCAGCCCACTGTCTGTCCTCGTCCTCAGCTCCCAGCCTTGTCCTGGCACCATCTGTACCTGCTCTTGTGTTTGTGGTGTTTCTGACTGGAGTTTGGGATAAGCAACATCCTCGGGGTCAGAATATAAATGCCCATCTTCTCCTCGAAGGAGAAGTACAGTAAACTGTGCAGTTTTCAAAACAATCACAAACACTTCCTGGGAGGGAGAAAAAAAAAAAAAAGAACACTCTCCTGTCTGTGAATGTCTGCTGTTCATTTCTCTGGAAACTCTGGGTTTTCTAAAGATGACTTTGAAGTGGCATTTTCTCTTGCACCTGTGTTTGTGACTGCCCGGTAGGTGAGCTTGCTTCTTGCCGAGAACACCTGTGAGGTGAGGCGGAGGGTGCGCAAACAGAGGGTGGGGCGTCTTTCTGGAATAAAGGCAGAAGAATCTGGGGTGACCCCGCAGGCCGAGAAGGAAGGAGTCCATCCTCAGGACCCTGCCACCCGGCCCAGCCCCACCTCCTCTTTCTGGACTGCGGCTGCTACCACACCTGACCACTAGGGGCGCACGGGAACCTCCCCCCCGCACTTGGACCGAGGGATGGCATTTTTTCAAGTCTTGCTTGGCAGCTAGGGAGTGATTAAGCCCCCAAACCCAAAGCGCAGAAACAAAGGAGCTTATGGAACACAGCATCTGTGCCGGTGCTGCCCAAGAGAATACAGTGTGAGCCACATCGAAATGTATATATATATATATATTTATAAACATCTATAAATTTATTTTATAATGTTTAAATACATGAAATTTATAGACATTTTATAAGGTATAAGTATATATTATCTTTTTATACATATACATTATATTTATACATTTAGTTTATTCATTATATAATTTATAAAGATATCATATAAATATATTTTTTCACTACTGGGGATTGAACCCAGTACTGAGCTATATCTCCAGCAGTTTTAAAAAATTTTTATGTTGAGTCAGAGTTTCAATACGTCATTAAGTTATTCAGGCTGGACAGCAGCTTGCCATCCTCCTGCCTCAGCCTCCCAGACTGCCAGGATTAGAGGCATGAGCCACCATATCTGGCTTTATATTTTCTTATAGCTACACTATAATATAAAGAAACAGGTGAAATTAATATTAGTAATATAATTCATTTAACCCACTATGGCCAAAGCATTATTTCAACATGCAGTCACTAAAGTTGGTGATAAGACCACTTATGGACATGTTGCAGCAAGCTTGGAGAATCAGATGTGTGTTTTACCTTTGGCCCAGTGCCTCTCAGACCACCTACATCTTCAGTGCCTGAGAGCCACAAGTGGCGGCATGGGCTACTGTATCGGAAAGGGCAGCTCTGGGCACACAACTGGCTTGGAAGGGCAGCTTTGGAGAGGTGACAGATCACCTGGGCTGAGTCCCTACACTTCCCGGGTACTGTGCTCGGTGCCTCCCATGGTTCTCACTGCTTCCCCCACGTCATTTCTGGGGAGACGCTGGGCCCATTTTATAGATGAAGCTATGGAGGCACAGAGGGGTTAAATCACTTGCCCACCGTCACACAGAAGCCTTGTTTCAAAACCTTAGCTTCATGCCCCTCCCCTCTTGGTGACCTCCAAGGGGTCCCTTGGCTAAGGAGCCCTGCATATCCAGCCTCATCTGGTCCTCTCTGCCACAAGAGGCTGTGAGGTAAAACCCCCACGCCAGCTCTTGTCTAGAACCAAACCCATCTCCTCTGCTTCCTGCTAAAACCCCTGTCCCAGTCAGGAGGGGGCACATGTGGGTCTCAGCCTCCCTCGACACCCAGCTCCCCCACACCGGCGGAGTAGAAACAACTGGGACGCCACGCAGCTCCCTGCCCTCGCTCTAGATAATGACTGGCCGGCAGGTCCCCTCCAGGGAAATGATTTTCATTTCTCCAACTCAACAGTGCTGCCATTCTAAGGGACCTTGGCAATCTTTTTGCTGTTTTAAGGGATGTCATTTTCAGCCAGGTAAGAATAAGGTCACCGCAGAGTCCCCACTTTGAAAGTGGGTAGGGACTGTCATCCCGGAGTCTGGGGCACTGGTATCCCATCTGCACAGCCTAGCTACTTCTGTGTCTTCTCATCTCCACACGGCTGTGAGGAAGGTGTCCAGGCGCAGGCACCAGGGTGGGGCTTCCTCTGTCCCTGCAATCCCTGGGAAACACTGCCAGAAACACAGACTTATTTCATGGAAGAGCCTGTCGGTTGTGGCAGCAGTCAGAACCTGGGTGTGCAGCTCTGGCATCTCACCCAGATTCCCACACCAGCCCCCCTGGGTGACACAGTGGCAGCGGGAAGCTTTTTGTGACAAGACGGATTTGCACAGGTAGATACCGGCAGTGGCTACCTGTGTGTAATGGGACCAGGTCCATCTAAGCTGCTCTCCCTACATGCAAAAGGAATATCGGTCCCTTCCCAGTTTGGAAATATCGATCTGTGCTTTCAGCCTTTAAACCAGAGATTGTAGTTTCTCACTTTCCATCATTTTAATTAAAATCCTCACTTCCCAGTCAGGCAGTGCTTATGACGGGCCTGTGGGTTCCCCTCCCTGCAGTTTCTAGGGGAGGAAACCAACATGCTTCCCAGCTCAAAATGGGAACGGCCCTCACACCTACAGCTGCCCTGTGATCCCATCACTGCCGACAGGGTCTTCTGACAGCAGTGGCCTTGCCCCTGTCTGCAGCCTGGATAATCTCTGGCGTCGAGAACCTCACCAACTCCAGGGAAGCAGGCCCAGACTGCGGGCCCTTCCCCGGTTACTCTCCCCATCTTGCTAGATACGTGATCTTCTGGCCCCTTTAGCCAACACCGAAATGTGCTGCTGGGGACCAGAGCCGCTATCAGTGGGAGGCAGGAGCAGGAAGGGCGAGGTGTGATCTGGTCCTTTCTGATAGCTCAGTGGGTCCTGCAGTTAGATTCTCCCTCCCCTACTAATGAGGAAGTAGGGCTGGAAGCTCACCTATCCCCAAGTCCGTCTGGATCCCAAGGCCTCCTGGCCCACTGCCGGGCAGTCCTCTGGCCAACTTCCCAGGGCCCTGGTCCCATGTCCACCTGGTAAGTTGATGGTCACATGGCCACCTGCATCTGCACCTCCTCTAACAGGTTCCCTGGGACCCCGGCACACTCAGCAGCGACACTAGCTTTGCAAGCAGGAGCTTTTTCTGCCTTGAGTCCCCTAGACTACATCTGAGGTCCCCTGTCCCCCAACCCACCATTACCTGCGTTAGCTGACCTGGCACTGTTCCTACTTCCTCATGCAGACTCACAGATGTCTCTTCTGTCAGGGATCCCACCTCTTAGTACCAAGCAGGAATCTTGCTCACCATATGAGAAGGAACACGGCCAAGAGGGGATTTAACTTCTCAGTTGCATCCCTTAATCCCCTCTAGGGCATCCCCCACCCGTCCTCTGCCACGCCCTCCCCACCCACTTCTGTGGGGGTTTCTTGACACAAGTCTTCCTGTCCATCGGAGATGGCCTGGTTGCCTTATTGACCTAGACTAATTATGGGAATTTCCTACATCTTCATTAGGTGAACATAAAGTTGGCATTTTCAGGTGATATTGAACCTCAAAATTAAACTTCTCATCATAGCTGACAGTTATTGAGTTTCCTATGTGCCGTGTACTTTCTAGGAGCTTTACAGATGATCTCAACTTGTGATCAAAACAATACAGCGACCTAGGTATCACTACTCACCACGCAGAGAAGGGCTGACTGTGGCTGAGGTCACACAGCCAGCATGGGGCTGGTGGAGCCAGGTAAGTGCTCCACGGAGGGCCGGGCTCTGAAATCACCTGCAGAGCCAGGAGGAGGTCAGGGCTGCAGAGCCGTGTGGGATTCGTGTCCAAGGCCCTAGTCTCAGGCTGTCAGGAGACTGAGCCCAGCAGGAGAGAGGAGGAGCAAGTTGCGTGTGCTCATCTGACATGCTCTGCTGACCTCCGTGTGCCAGCACCTGTGCTCTGTATCCAGACCATGAAGCTGAACGTATCTGCACCTGCCTTTGAGGCTCATGCCCTCCCCAGAGTCTAGAGCTTTGGGTATACAAAGGTGAGTTGTTTTCATTCCTTTCAAGACAACGTGCAGCCCTGGGGAAAAGTACTGTTCAGGAAGAGATGGACAGAGGGACCAGCCAGAGCCACACAGCCCAAGATGGCACTTCGGGATGGAAGAAGCCGAGATTTTAACTTCTAAAATTTCAACACATCTGACAGAGAGGAATTAAGATCTGGCACTGGGCAGTGGGTGGCTCTGGGTCCTGCTTGGGTCCAGGAAAGATAGGAGCTTGCAGCTGGACAAACAGGGGCTGACAAACGACCCCAGCTGTCCCAGGAGCTCCTGCGGATTGGTGGGGGCAGGGAGAACAAAGCTGGCCTGGCTGGAGGGCGGCTTTGGGGAACTGTGTGGTCCTAGGCACCCAAGGCAGGGGCAGTGGCTCCCGGGTGGAGGGACTATGCAGTGGAGCAGAGGGGCTGGGAGCCTGTTCTCAGCCTCAGTTTCCTTTCCAGGATGTCAATGGTAAGTGTCAACTTCAGCCAGCTCACCTGCAGAGTACTGTGGAGTTACACAGATCATACATCAAATGGGGAAGGCAGGGTGATGACAGCCATCATTATTAATGACACACAGCATTGAAAACATTATTCTAAATTACAGCATATTAAGGATAATACTAGGTGCGTCAGAATCACAGACTACTCGGGGCTGGCAAAAGCTATCAGGAGTCATCCACTCCAGCCTCCCTCGATAAGTATTAGAATCCCCTGTTCAACATCCATGAAAACTCTCATTACTCTTATTATAAGAAATCCGTGCCTGAGGAATTTCAGCATTCACCCAGGTGGGGTGGGAGGGGGGCTCCCTATGACTCAGGCAGACCAAGGCCTGATGGTCATGTCTCTATCATGGGAAATCTAGAGCCCAGATGGAGAGGAAGCCCCCTCCCCACCCAAACTTTCTGTGGTCTGAGGGTGTTAGAAATTAGGTACAGCACTCAGGAGGCAGAGGCAGGAGGATCCCTGTGAGTTCCAGACCAGCCTGGGCTACACAGTGAGTTCCAGGTCAGTCTCAACTACTTAGACCCTGTCTCAAAAAAAAGAATCTAGGTAGCTTGTCCCTTGCCAAAACAGAGCTGGCCTCCACGGTGTGAAGAGGAGGAAGGAGCAGGGACACAGTGACCTCCACAGCCCGATACCCCTGATTCACAGACCCAGGAGCAGCTAGAAGAACCAGGAAAATTCTGGGTCTCACTGCTGGCTGAAGACAATAATTCTGGCCCTTAATGGTTTCCGAATCCTTGATTCCCCCCAAACTTGTTGCAGGATCAGCATTTACAACTAAAATCTCATCACCTGGCCTCTGGAGTGGCACAGTCATTGCCACCACACCCTCGCCCTGCTTCCTTCCTTCCGCCGGGGTAATAGCCTTCTCCATGATGGTGCCAGGCAGATCAGCCAGGAAGATCCTGGCCCCACTCAGAGGGCCCATTGTGGGCCAGCGGCCTGGGACCACTCTGTCGGCCAGTCTGTGCTGGCCCAAACACCCCCGGGATCCGAGATGAGGTGGTTCAACAAAGTGGGGGGCTGAAATCTCTACACTTTGAGCATTCCGGGGGGACCCCACCTTCTCAGCAATCACGGGAACCTCTAGGCTCCATCCTGGGCCTCACCCAGCAGGGATTTAAAGATGAGGGGGCTGGGGGCGCTCACCCCAGGGCAGGCCGCTGGGCTCCTTCCCTCCCTGCCCCGGGACACAGGCACACCCACTCTGTGTGACCGCGCAGTCAGCGCACGGAGCCCGGGTCCCGAAAGGTCCTTCCACGTTCGCTGCCGCATCACTGCCACCTCCATTTCACAGATTTCCCAAACTGACGGTCAACGCTGTCTATTTGGTGTTTTTCAAGTTCTCGCAGAGCTCTGGGCAGCAGTGGTCTCAGCTTCAGTCTTCTGGCCCAGAACTGGGGATCCTGTCACAGCACACCCCCTCCCTCGGCCCTAGGTGACAGCTGGATGCCACTGCAGGGCAGAGGGCACAGAGAGACCAGAAGACAGCCCGAGCTGGGAGGGAAGCGTTGCACAGGCAGAGGACGGAGCCACAGGACCCCGAGAGCCGAGAGGTGGCTGAGAAGGCCACTGCAGAGTCCTCTGTGGATGCAAGGGCCTGCGGCTTCTCCAGGGCCAACCCATCGGGGCGGGAGTGTCCGAGACCACTGTCCATTGTGG
>NW_022900932.1:7075413-7097297 GCF_012274545.1 Fukomys damarensis | reverse complement strand
CCGCGTCTGCCCAGGCGCCGTCATCTGTCGGGCAAAGGACGGTCCGGTCCCACGCTCCAGGCGCAGGGGTCTGACCCAGCGGGGAGGAGACAGACGACGCCAGGGGCACCAGCCGCCAAGCCCGGAGGGGACCTCTGTCCTCATCCCACCTTGTCTTCTGGACTCTACCTTTCATGAGGAAAGACTGAGCAAGACAAAGGGAGAGGAGCACTGCTTCGTAGATCTAGGGACATCTCAGTAGATCTAGGGACAGCTCAGGCGCGACGCTGGAGGAGGCCCCATCGCCAGGCACATCACCTGGGGTCTTCGTGGAGAAAATGACTGAAGAGTAACCGCCAACGTCCCTAGGCCGTTGGCCACGCCCACACCACCCAACCCCTGCTGCCAATCAGAGGCCCCCCTCTCACCTTGCCACGCCCACCCCTGCAGCCAATGAGAGGCTCTGCTCCCGCACTGGGTCTCCAGAACCTTCCACAGCCTCTGAAGACACCAGCCATAATGCCGTGGGGTTGGGGGGACAGTGGCCACAAGTGAGGCAGGGCCTCTGCAGGGAACAAAAAAGTGAAGGCTAAGCCACGCCTTTCCGTTCGGAGACCCATAGGCACCTGTGACCCAGGGTTACTTGGAAAGGATGTGGGCTGGAGCCCAGGCTGTAAACCAGACAGACACCCCAGTGCCAACTGCTGACTTCTCTCATAGCCAGGGTCGGGTCCTGAGGCAGAAATGTCAGAGTGGGTCTGGCCAGCTTGTGGGGCCTGAACCCCAAATGAAAGGTGTGTAATTAACAAAACACCTGTTTCCTCCTGCCCCTGCCTCAAGCCTGGTAGACCCTGTCCTCAGAGTGGCAGGAGTACAGCCAATGGGAGAGGGTTGCTGAGCAGTGAGACCGTCCTGACCAATGAGAAGAGGAGCTTGTCTTGAAGGTCATGGTAGCCTACCCAATGCAAATATTTATTGGGAGGTACTTTGTAAGATCCTGTCCTCAAGAGTTCAGCTGCACCAGTGTGTTTGAGCTTCATTTCTCTTAAAAATTGTCATAAAATTCACACAAGATAAAGTTCACTATTTTGAAGTGCACAATTTAAAAGTATTTTTGCCTTAACAAATTATGCAATCATTATCACTAACTCAAGAACATTTTTATTCCTCCCAAAACAAAGCCTTGTTACACATCAAGTAATCATTCCCATTTTGCCCGATCCCTTCAGCCTCCGGTAACCTCTCACTGGCTTTTAATTGGAATGGATTTACCTCTTCTGGACATTTTTAGGAATGGAATCATACAACAGGTAACTTTTGTGGCTGGATCTTTTCATTGAACATGACTACAAGTTTGGTCCACCTTGTAACATGCGTCAGTATTCATTTTTAAAGACTAAATAATACTCTATTGCAAGTATGTACTTAATATTGTTTATCCTTCTACCACTTGAAGAGCATTTGGGTTTCTTTCCCCCACTCTTTGACTATTAGGAATACTTTTCTTTTGGACTTGTGTGCAGGTGTTTCTGTTTGGATATTTTCAGTTCTCTTGGATATACTACCAAGGGATAACATGCTTGGCGAATGATAGTCCTTTATTTAAATTTTCAAGGAGCAGTGAAAATGCTTTCCATAGTGCATATGGTACTCACATTCCTACTACTCAGGTATAAGAGTCCCGACCTTTCTGTATCTTTGTCAACACTTGTTTTTCTTCTTTTTAATTATAGCTATCATTTATGTCTGAAGGACTCTCTCATTATGGTTTAAATGAGCACCCACTTAGTGATTTCAGATTTGAGGCATTTTTCATTTGTTTATTTGCCACAGCATCTCATTATATCTTCTTTGGGAAAATGTCTATTTCGTTCCTTTCTCTACTTTAATAAGATTATCTTTCTGTGCTGGGATTTTAAGCATTTTTCAAATACAGTCCAGATGCTAGACCTGGTTAATCTGTTCAAACCATTATCACAAAGTACCAAGATATGGGTGGATTATAAACAATAGAAATATATTTTTCATGGTTCTGTAGACTGGGAAGATCATGATCAAGGTGCTGGTGGATTTTGTGTCTGCTGAGGCCTTCCTTTCTGGTTCATAGGTGGCTGTTTGTTCATACCAGTTCTTACAGGGAGACAGGAACAAGGGGATTCTCTTTGGCTTGTTTATGTAAAGGTGCTGGCCACTTCCTAAAAGGCTCCCTACCAATTCTGTCACCTTGGGGTAGCACTTCCACATAGGAATTTTGCATCAACACAAGCAGTCTAGAGTAAGTTCTTTTCAAGCTATATGATTTGCAATTACTTTTTCCCAGTCTGTTCATTGGTTTCCACTTTCTTGACAGTCCCTTTGATGCATAACATTTTGAATTTCAATGAAGTCTGATTTATCTTTATGTTCTTTTGCCACTTATGTTTTTGGTGTCTTATATAAGAAAACATTGTCAAATCCAAGGTCATGAAGTTTTACATTTGAAAAAAAAGATTATTGAGTTTTACTACTTATTTTCAAGTCTTTCTTCATTTAAAATTAATTTTATGTGTGGTGCATAGAGATCCAAATTAATTATTTTCCATGCCAATATATAGTTGTCCCCACATCCTTTGTTGAAAGCATTGTTTATTTACCACTTCTTAAAAAATCTGCAAGCAAATTTTTAGTACACAGGGCCTCCAAATAATTGGATATTTCTCTACTTTGCACCCAAATATTCATACTTTCCACAGAGAGACTGTTTCTGAACTTCTCATTTGATGTTGGCAAGTACTAAAATCCTAGATTTAAAAGAATAGTAATAGAAATACCTCAGTGATTTTGGTTGAAAGCAGTTCAATACTTGTACCTAGAATCAGGAATATAAAACTGCTTTTGCATTCAAAATTAAAAATGAATTATCCATAGGTGTGGACAATAACAGCAGTAAACCATTATGTATTGTCAATAGAAACCAGTAATTGATAGTTTAGTGATTTTTTAAAATCGTCACCCAGCCTTTTCTTTAGTAATTTTCTTCAACTAATTTCTAGGAAGTTTATTTTTTCTGGGGATTACAAATAACATCTCAATTCATGGCAGTTTGTTTAGCATTAGTGCCACCCTAGTTGTAGAGTATTTAAAAACTTTGATCCCATATAACTCCATTCCCTGATATTATTGTCATAAAAAGCATTGCTGTACATTGTGTACCTATCGACACAGATTTATAGCAATTGTTTTATGAAGTGCAGTTCTTTGAGCTTCTTAAATTTGTAGATTCATGTATTTCATTACACTTTTTTTTTGCTATTTCAAGTATCTTTTTTATCCTTTCTTTCCTTTCCTTCCCTTCTTAGATTTTCATCATGTATATATGGATATGTTTGATGATGTCCCACAAGTCTCTCTCTGTGTCTGTCTCTCTTTTCTGTGTGTGTGTGTGTGTGTGTGTGTGTGTGTAGTAGTAGTAGTAGTAGTAGTAGCAGCAGCAGCAGCAGCAGTAGAGGTAGTAGCAGAAGTAGTAGTTGTAGTAGTAATAGTAATAGTAGTAGTGGCAGTAGTGATTGAATCCAGGGCCTGTGCAGTGATCTTTATCCCCATTTCTTTTAAAAAAAATTGTTTTTGATTTTTGAGACAAGGTCTTGCTAAATCACTAAATTGCCCAGGTTGGGTTCAAACTTGTGATTTTCCTGCCTCAGCCTCCCGGAGAAAGTTCTCTTCAGTTCTGTTCATTTTTCTTCATTGTTTTTTTTTCCTGCTTCTCAAAATGTATAATTTCAATTGGCATATCTTCAAATTTAATTGTTTTTCCGTCTGCTCAAATCTCCTGTTGAACCTCAGTAGTGAATTTTTCATTTTTGTTATTGTATTTTTCAAATTCAGAATTTCTATTTGGTTCTTTTTTATAATTTCTTCTCTTTATTGTGTATATAGACTGTGTATATGTTTATTTACAAATTAGTATTTATTGTATTTCTTTATTTTCATGGTTTTCTTTAATTCAATGCACATGATTTTTCTTTAGCTCCTTGATTATATTTAAAGAGTGGATTTGAAAATGTCACTATCTGGTCTTCCTTGGGGATAATTTCCTTAATTACTTTTTTCTTATTTATTTGCTACAAGTTTTTATTTCTTTGCACACATTAGGTTTTTTTTGTTGAAAAATGAATATTTTTGAATATTATGATGTGCCTGAAGATTTTCCCACAACTCCAGGATGTTTTGATACTTTAGTTGTCACTTGTTGCATGGTATTCAGTGTCTTTTCTGTGCTGGCTTGGCAAAGTTTGTTCCCTTTGTCATGTGTCACCATAGATAGATGTTCCATCTGAATGGTGGTCAGGGAGTTATTGACAGAGATTTCTTTAAACACTTGGAAAAGAAAAACCTCAGATTTTGTAGATGGATGCTCTGTGTGTGTATGTGTATGTGTGTCCACATGCCTTCAACACTCAGCAAGAGAGTTGAAAATTCTGCCTTAGCCTCATTTCCTGCTATGCAGAGCCTTAACATTGTCCAGAAGCAGAGGCTAGGATTTTTGCATATTATTTTCTGAGCATGCACCAATCCTAATTATGTGTGCAACCTTCTAGATTCCCAGGAATATGTTGGTACTTTGCAAAGAGCTTGTTCTCCAAAGCATCTCATTCCCTAGACATTTTCTCCAGGTTTTTAAGTCAGCCCTTTGCTTTCCAACTGTGATCTCTTTCCTTGAACAGGAGCAGCTTTTGCACCTGCCTTGGAATATTTTCAGCAGATTCTTTCAAGGGAGCTGCCTCTCCCCTAAGAGTGTTTCTACTTGGCTGAAGTAGGGCCAGCACTCTGAGACTGGTCTTCAAAGGGTCATTGGACAGATCAGAATAAAGCCACAGTTATTTGGGGATACCATCTACTTACTCTTCCCCCTGTACCACTAGGGGTGCTGCTGTTGTCACCAGGCTGGGAGGGAGGAATAGCGCCATTGTGAGTCACAGTGACACAAAGCTTCTTTATCAAGACTGACTTCCTTTTGCTTGGATGAAATGTTTCCCCGATTGTCCTATGATTTGATTAGATCCCAGGATTCCTAAAAAGCTGATACCCACAGTTTTGGCCAGTTTATTCTTTTATGTGGACTAGGCTTTGAAAGTGTCCTACTCTTATCATTTCTTGTTGCCACCCTCTCCTCTCCAGATCCTCTCTCCCTCTCACTTCATTTTATCAAGCAGCTATTATCTGCTTGTCACTGTTGGGTTAGTTTACATTTCATAGAATTTAATATAAATAGCGTCATACAGTACACATACTTTTTTGCATAGTTTCTTTTGCATAGCATAGTTATTTTGATTCATTCATATTTTAGTGTTCATTTCATTTTATTGCTAATAGAATTCCATTATATAGATGTCCAGTAATCTCTTCATGTATTTGCCTGGTGAATTTGTGTTGCTTTCTGTTTAAGCTAATACAAATGAAACTGCTAGGCTATCAGAGTGCCATTGTATACCTAACACTTTCATTCTCTTGGATAAATATCTAGGATTTGAATCATTGTATCATATGAGTATGTACTTAATTTTTAAGAAGGTACAAAACTACTTGCCAAAGTGAATGTACATCTTACACCAAGAGCAGTTTATGAGTTTCATTTAATGAAATATGTCACAAATACTTCATACTATAGTTTTAAAAAATATTTTAGACATTTGAATATGTGTGCAGTAGTAACTCATTATGGTTTTACTTTATGACTCCTGGGGTTGAGTGTCTTTTCATTTGTTTATTGCCATATATATCTTCTTTGGTGAAGCATCTGTTCATATTCCTTTTGTTCATTTTCTTATTGATGTGTATGATTTATTAGTATTGAGCATTTTTATAAATTCTGGATACAAATTGGTAAGCTGTGGTTTTTCTTTTCTTCTTTTTTAGTACCGGGGATTGAACTCATGGACCTTGCACTTGTGAGGTAGACAGTGGCACCACTGAGCTAAATCTCTGGCCCAAGATATGTAATTCTTAAGAATACTATTTCCCAGCTCTCAGCTTGTATTTTAATTCTTTTAAAATACAATGAAATATGTTATATAATGATAAAGAGTCAAGCCATCAGAAAAATATAGCAATAATAGTTATATTTGCACCAACATCAAAATGCCTAAATATATAACACGAAACAATAGAACTAGAGGGAGAAATAGACAACAGTACAATCATAGCTGTAGATGTCAGCACCTCAATTTGAATAGTGGCAGAACATCCGGACAGAAGATAAATAAGAGAACAGAAGACTTAAATAGCAGTGTAGATCAAATGAAGACAACAGACATAGACAAAACATTCACCCAACAGCAGCAGAATGAACACCCTCAAGTGCACATGCATCTTTAAGAAATTTTTCTCCAAGTCTTCACAAGTTTCAGAAGATTCAAATCATACCACATATCATTTTAGACCTTTATGATATGAAACTAGAAATCAGTAGCAGAAGTGAAACTGGAAAATTTGCAGATATGTAGGAATTAAACACTACTTTCTGGAGCAGCCATTAGGCCAAAGGAGAAATAAAAAATGAAATTATAAAATAGTTCGATGAAAACAGAACATACTAAAATGTATAGATGTAGGAAAAGCATTACTGAGAGGGAAACATATAGCAAAAATATCTCTATTCAAGAAGATCTCAAATAGGTAGCATAACTTTATTCCTCAAAGAATTAGGACAAACAAAGCCCAAAGCTGGCAGAAGGAAGGGAATTACTTAGATTAAAGCAGAAATAAATGAAAATGAAAGTAGGACAATAGAAAAATATTGAGAAAAACAGAATTGATTTTGAGGAATGGCCAACAAAATTGACAAATCCTTAGACAGCCTAAGGGGAAAATAGAAGTCTCCAAAAAGTCCACAGATAAAAGAGCAATAGTATAGTGACCCCACAGTAATAATAATAAAAAAACCCAAGGGACTTATGCACCAATAAACTGGACAACCTAGGATAAATATATGCTCCTAGAAACATACAATCTACAACGATTGCATCATGAAGAAACAGAAAATCTGGACAGACATAAGACTACTACGGAGATTGAATCATAATTAAAAAAAAAAAAAGGACCAGATGGCTTCACTGGTGAATTCTACCAAGCATTTAAAGAAGCAACAACACCAGTCCTTCTCAAAAAATTAAAAACCATGCAATTGATTCTATTGCTGTCTTTAAATTTACTAAGTTAACAAATTCACTAATTTTTTTATTCTCCAACCTCTAGTCTGTCATTTATCTCATGCAGTTTATTTTCATGTACAACGTTATTGTTTTCACCTCAGTTTGGATTCGATTTGGATCTTATATCAATCTGCCTCTCTACCAATTTTTTGAGCATAAGGACTATAATTATAACTGTTTCTGTGTCCTTCTATGCTAATTTGAGTACTTATGTCCTCTCTTGGTTGGTTTTAACTGAATGATTTTTCTCCTCATTATGGATTATGTTTTCCTGTTTCTTTGCCTGCTTGGAAAACTTTTTATTGGATGCCAGACAGTATAAATTTTCATTTATTGGATGTGGAGTATTTATACATTTCCTATAAATACTCTTGTGTTTTATTCTAGAGTGCAGGCAAGTTCCTCGGAGACAGTTAATCCTTTCATGTCTTGCTTGTGAGATTTGATAGATGGAACCATGTCAGCATTTGGTCTAGGGCATTTGGAGATGAGATCCTGCTGAATACACTACACAGTTCTCCATGAATTATGCAATTTCCTAGTTTAGCTATTTGGAACAGATAGTGTTCTTGGCCCTACAAGAATACTCACCTGTCAGCATTTTCTCTTGTACTCTAGGTTGGTTGTTTACATGGCCTTAGAGAGGTTTTTTTGTGTGATTTGTATGTACTGATCCATTTTATGCAAAAATTTGAGAGAGATCTGTAGCTCCCTTCTCTTTTGGACTCTGTGCTATAATTTCCAGCCACCTCAAACTCTTCAGACTCTCACTTTCCCAAATCTGGGAAAATCCCCTCTCCTTTCCCTGGAGGCCCAGAGATTCTCTCAAAGCCCAAATTGTGGAACTCAGTCGATTTCTTCCCCAGCACTTCTAGGGAACTATCCTTCATTTTTTGATGTCCAGCATCTTAAAAATCACCATTTTATGTATTTTGTTTAAATATTTGTAATGTTGGGCAGGAGAAACAACATCTTTGGAAGAATATTTTTAAACTATGCTTTGGAAGACTTTGTAAAGACATTGTGATCAGAGCATTCTGTTTGTAATATTCCTACAATGGTTCTTACTTCTGTTTCCTCTGTGATCTAATATACGATCAGTTCCAATGAATGTTTCATGCCTGCTTGAGAAAAAGATATATTGTTTCGTAAAGGATACATCATGTGATACACACTTAGGAGATGTTATTTATCATTGATGTTGACAAACTCTTCGCTTTCTATGTTTGTTATACTCACATGATCTCTTTTGGCCTGAGAGTTGTATGTAAATGCTCTAATCATTACTTTTTCTGTCTATTTCTCCTTCAATTGCTGTAATTTCTACTTTATATATATAGGAGGTTTTTGTGCAGTCTGGTGCATAGATAATCATAACTTATATGTCTATTGCAGAACATAGCTCATTGCATTATAATGTTTTTTATTTGTCTTTTTAATGCATTTTGTCTGGAATTCTCTGCAATATCAGAGCTGCTTCTCCTGCTTTAGAGTTGTTTCCATTTGGCTGTCACAACTTTTTCCATCCTCTTTCTTCTTAAAACCTTTTAACCATTTTGTTTTAGATGTGTCCTCTGTATATGAAACAGACCATAGCCTATTGCTTTATAAGACATTTCAAAAATCTATTTCTTTTAATAGACAATTTAAGCTCATTCACATTTGCGGATAGGACTAATAAATCAGATGCCAATTCCTTATGTCAATTTGTCTTATAATTCTTCTTCTATGTATTACGTGATGTTCAGGGTGTTTCTTTTTCTATGTGAAATGTCATCTTTGCTCATTTAGAAAGGTTTCCTTTGCTGGTTGCAGAAGTGCACCTTTTTGCTCTAGTAGTTACCCTTGCATTGATACCTTTGAAAATAACCTTATTCACTTTTTTCCTCTTTCTTAACCCTTGCCTGTCTTGACTGTTAATTCTAAATGGCCTGTTTCTTATGGGTTTCCTATTCTACTTTTCTCTTTTTGTCTTTCTTGTGGGATCAAACATTTTATGAATAATTATAATGCTAAATATATACGTTAGAACAAATCGAAATCAATAACTAAGAATTCAGACATAGATGAAATATGCCATTTTCTAAACTTACCAAAGTTAACTCTAGAACAAATAATGAACCTTCATTGAGTTATAACCATAAAATAAAGGGTTCTGTATGGAAGATTCCTAAACTAGAAACAGTGTGATTTGGAAACTTATTAGAGATGCAGATTTTCACACCCCTGTGCACTTACCAACCCAGAAACCTAGGGTGTGGTCCAGCAATCTGAGTTTTCACAGGTCTTCCAGGTCAGCTCAGATTTTAGACTCTGTTCCTCTTCCTTTGTCAATTATAGGCATAATTCACCACATTGTCTTCAATCACGGCACATTAATAATGACAGTGGGTACAGGGACTTCTAGGGCCATTGGACTGTCACAGTGAATCCACAGAACCGTTTCTCCATCTCCTTTCTCTGATATCAGAATTCCTGGCTGGTCAGTACTTGTGCCAATACAGCCCTGATACTGTACTGGGAATGTTGTGTGCACCAAGTTTCAGAATTCATTGGGAACTAGAAGAGGGGTTCTCTGGTCACCCCCTCCAGGCAGTCCAAGGGGGACCAGATTCACCAGGCACTCCTGCATCCTGAGCACTTCCCCAGGGGGCTGCAGGCACCATCTGAATAGAAAATCTAGCTCAGGGTCAGGTGAACACGTCCAGGGGCTGAAGCAGCTGCTGCTCCATTCCCCCGGTCCAGAGGGAAAGAGCTTCACTGTCCCAGTATTAGCTGAAAGGTCCCCAGAGGTCCTGTGACCTGGAGGTGACACTGTGGCTGACACTCATCTCATACTTGAGGTTGCTCTTTTCACTGTTCCAGGCAGCATCACGGAAAAGCCACATGGGTGATGGACACTGCCCAGTCCATCCTTGCCCAGGATGCCAGGGGAAGAGAGGCTGCTCCTCTGAGTCACAGAACCCCTTCCACGAAATGTACCTGCTCTTGGGAAGATGACCCCAGACCATGAGCGTGTCCAGCTCTGCTCCAGGGGACCTGAACCCTGTTGGCCCTGGAGGAAGAAGAGGGACCCCTGGGTAGCCCCCGGACCAGGAACCCATCCCTTTAGTTCTCAGTCCTCCTGGGTGGGGTGGGAAGTAAAAAAAAGCCTCGTCTTAATTGTCCTCACTCTACGCATGCCTTTTAGCAGGAAGGAATATGACATAGAAACTCTGCTCAAGCACCTTGCTTACCTGTCCTGATGGGGGGGCACTATGAGCACAAGGGGGACCGACTGGGCCCCCAAGGTGACTGGTGAGCTACGGGGCAGGGTAAGGTAGGAGGGAGCGGGGGTGGGGCTCTCTCTCCTCGTGCCAGGGTTACTTCCCTGTGAGCAGCCATGGAACCTTAGCCCAAGCAAAGTGGAAGAGTTGGGCTTTCCTGGGGTGCCCTGGCATTCCTTCCCCTTCGCTGAAGTTGCAGGTCCTTCTGTAAGTACCTGAGGTCAGAGGTGCAAGGCAGGAGGGAGCCTGGGGCTCCCCAGGGGGGAAGGGGGTTTCCCCACACTCACCTCTGTGGGGTGCAGTAACCCTCTTTCCTGGACTCGTGTGTAGCTAGTATCAAGGCTTCTGGTTCTTGAGAAAGAGGGGAACCAGGAGACACTTGGAGGCACATAGAGGTAGTGTCAGTGACAGGGAATGCTTGTCCTGCTGTCCGCTCCTGGGCAGTGGCAGGATTAGCTGCCCTCACAGCAACTAGGATGGGACAAGGCTTACTGTTGGGATCTTTGGTACATAGTGCTGAGAACTCTCTTAGCCATGTTTGAGTGTCCAATATGATATTGTTCAATACACCAAATCTCTAGATGGATTCCTCTGGCTGGCTGAAACGTCACCCCCAGGGAGCAACAACTCACTATCACTCTCCCCGGCCACCACTGGACTCTGCTTCTCTGGGTGTCACCATCTCAGATTCGTCATGAAGTGGAATCTAGCAGTCTTGCCTTAGGGTGGTTATCCAAAACAGCCCAAATCAGGGTGCCAAGGAGGCATTCACACTGCCGAGTTCATGGTTGCGCTCTTCACAACATCCAAGATGTAGAGCCACTCACACGCTCATGGACAAATGAGTGGATAAAGAAGACGGGTGTGTACGCGGTGCCATGGACATATTTTTTTTGCTGAAGAAGGAAATCATGCTGTGTACCACAGCCTGGGGTGCGGGGAGGGTGTCCGGTAGAGGCAGACATGGGGAAGGCAGCTGCCCTGGGGGAGTAGGGCAGGAGTGAAGCAGTCACAACGCTTGTATCCTCACCTCCCTCTTGTGGGGGCTGTGGAATCCGAAGAGAGTCAGAAAGGGAGAAAGGAAATTTGCCAATGCTCAGACAGACACCCTCGCGGTGAACAACCGCTTGTGCAGCACACTGAGTCCTGCCCCATTTCACCCTCTAAGCGGTGCTCAGAAGAGTCATTGCTCTTCCTGTGTCACCGATAAGGCCTCTGGGCAGGGAGCATCAGAGCAGGATGTTTCCGACACTCTGCTAAGGAGAAGCTCAGTGTCTTCCGGTGCTCTCCTTCTAGCCAGGACCTTTGGGCTCCCTGCGGGTCTGGGGGAGGGGAGAGGTTTGGCACTGGGCCTTCCAGAGGCTGGGACCCAGAAGACAGCCCATGGGGTGCTTCTGGCCGTCTGCTCTTGGCTGTTGCAGCCTTGGGTGGTCTGGACTCCACACACCCCCTGCACGCAGGGCTTTACCCAGCAAGCCCTTTCCATCCTGCATATGATCCTCACATGGGAGCAGGGGCTGTGGGGATCTCCCAGGCCGATGAGGACTCATTCATCCCCGGCCACTGCAGTTCTGGAGCACACTGTGCCTGATGCCTCTCCCTGTGAAGACCTCACGTGTAACTTCTCGGTCTTGCAGTGTGCTAGGTTGTTGGGGGGTGGTAGCGATTCTTCTCCTCCTGCTGTGTGAATCACCACACACACCCAGGAGGACTTTGAGTAGCTGTGGGTAACACAGAAAAGCCCCTCCTGCTGGAGTCAGGTGTACTGTGAGCATTATAGACCACGCATGGTGCACAATTCTGTGTGCCCCAAACTCCTGCCTTCCAGAAGAGTGCCCAGCATGGGGACGCCACCCACAAACCTGGGCCCTGGCGCCCCTCCCCTTGGTCCTGGTCTGCGGGTGGCACGGAGGACCCAGGGAGCCTGGTGAGGAGAGCCCTCTGCACCTCACTGATCCTCCCCTCCCTTCTCCGTGCTCACCTGTGGCCTGGCTATAGTTAGCGAGCTCAACTCAGTAACCACCGTGACAGCTGCCCCAACAGCCCCCTCCCCTTCTGGAGAGCCTGGAGGGGCTGACTTCCCGTACCTTTAAATCACACCTCTGCTTCTCCAGACAACAGCACGGAAGCCTGGCCCAGTGGTGAGACTCTGACCCGGCTCAGAAGTCCAGTCTCTCTTCTGCACCCTCCTAGCCCTGTAACCACGGATCTGTCCCCAGAGAATTCTGTTTCTTAGCATCTGCTGCTGGAATACCCGTTTATGTCAAACTGGCCTCATTGCTTCTGTGCAGGTGATGCCACCGAGCTCCCAATTACAGACGTGGCTTTGTCTGCAGCCAGTGTCAAATGCGTGCCTACCGGTGTACACATGGGGTCCTCGTGGATGGAGAAGACTTTATCAGGTGCTCACTGTGTGCTGAGCCAAGGTGGTCCGGGGGCAGGTGCACAGTGGTGACAGACAGGGTGGGATCACTGCCCTGAGGAGCTGACACAGCAAAGACGCAATCAGTAGAGCAACAAATGAGATCCTTTGATGTGGAGAGAGGTGCTGGGAGAATGGAGCAGACGGCCACTTTGGAGAGTTACGGTGCTGATAGAGAGGGGTTAGTGTGCATGGGGCTTAGCACACTGCCTGGCACACGGTGGGCGCTCTGCCTCAGATGTTCTTTCTCAGAGCATTAGCGATTTTGATCAGCCTTGCTATCGTTATGGGAAAAGCCCTTAACTTTTAACAGGCATGTGCTCATCTGCCCGGACAAAATCTGGACTGGAAATCAGCGGAGACCTGCCCTGATCTTTACTCCCTGGTCTGCCTTCAAGCTCCTGGCTACTCTGGCCTTTTCAGGGGGTTCCAAGACCATCCTGCCTACAGGGACACAAGCTAGGCGGTTGACGTAGGACTCGCCTCCCAGGGTGAGGTCTTAATCAGAGAAGAGGCCGGCTTTGGCTTTGGCGTGTGGATGAGGACTGAAGGCTCGGGTCTGGGGGCTTAGGGTGGGCTCGGGACCAAGGTGGGCTACTGCTTCATTCATCTCCTCCTGTCCAGTAGGAGAGTTGGCTGGCATCGGGGAAGGTGCCTTCGCTGGCTCCGCCCACTCAGGCCACCATAGGAAGCTGGGTACATGGGGATGAGGGTGTGGGAGGGAGCTGGAAGTGGAGAAAGGATGGAACTGTGGTCTTCCCTGGCTGGAGTCAGTCCTGGCCGGCCATTCTCACAGATGCCTTCCATCTGCAATGCCTGACTCTCCCCAGTGGGGTGAAGAGAAGCTGACGCAAAGCTCTGCCAATTCATAAGCACCCCGCAACACACACACACACACACACACACACACACACACACACCCCACACTGCACGGCTTCTGCACAAGGAAATCTCATTTCTTTGTAAATCGAATTCTGTTTTCCATGCACTTTGGTTTCTTAACCAGAGAAGCCCTGTCACAGATCCTTTTGTGAAACAAGTCCCTCTTTCCATAAATATCACCGTGCACATTTGGGCTTTGACAGTGTAGGAGCCCTTGTCTGTCTCTGTCAGAGGATGTGTGTGTGTGTGTGTGTGTGTGTGTGAACCTGTGTGTGAGTCTGTGTAAGCATAAGTGTGCTTCTGCATTCACTCTGGCACTCAGAGATTCCTGAGCACCTGCCTCTCTCTCTCTCTCTCTCTCTCTCTCTCTCTCTCTCTCTCTCTCTCTCCCTCTCCCAGGCTTTGGCACAAATAAGACACAGGGCTGCATGGAGGGAGCACCTCAGAACTGGCTTGAACACACTGCCCCCTCTTCCTGGCATCCAGCTGCTGCTGCCCTTGGGCATCATCCCCTCAGGAGGAGGAGGAAACAATAATGTGGGGAAGATAGAAAATCTGTCTGTTGCTTGCAGTGGGACAGGGGAGGAGACATGGATTATGAGCTGCTGATGGGAATGACTCGGATTCCCTGGAGGTCACTGGGAGCCCGTGTTCTGTGGCCAGTCATTCACCAGGGTGAGGACGGTGGCCTGACAGCTGTATAGAGGGCTGGAGGATGCCCAGCTGTCCCCAGGGGATTTGCAGGCAGCGAGAAGTCTCTGGAAGACTCCATCATTTATTAATGGTCCCTGGCCCCATCCTGAGGTAATTAGGGTCGGGATATTTTCCTGTCATGCAGCTAATTGCCATCTGCACTGCTTAACAAGGTGGGCCCTGAGTGGCAATCTGGGGCCCTCTGAGCATGGTGGGGAGGGGACATCTGCTTCCTGGGGCAGACAGGAGTCAGGGGACCTTCAGTCTCAGAGCAGCTTCGTCCCCACGTTTTGGGGAAAGTGTCACCAGTTGGCTCCCTCTCTGGGAGGAGGAGAGGGAGACAAGATCCAGCAGGAAGCCAGGTTCTCACCCAAAGGACCCCCAGAGCATCTGATTGGGGACAGGCTTTGACTCCCCAGGAGTGACTCTGAGCCTGGATTCGGGTGGGATGAGCTGAGAAGCAGCTCGAGGCCAAGCCTGGGCAGAGGGAGGGAGGGTAGAAGGTGCTGGAGAAGGGTCTGCTGCAGGGGCCCGGCCGGCTGTCCCTGGGCTCTGTGAGTGAAAGCTGGAGCTGGTTCTACCTCAGCAGGAGGACTGAGTAGCTTCATCTGCCCACAGCAGTCGCCCCTGGCCCAGCCACCCTCCTGTTCCTCCTTCACCGTCTCTAAGCACACAGCTTCTCCGCCAAGGCTGACCTGCAGGCAGCTGCAGTTCTGGGCATCGTTGACAACCCTACCTCAGCTTGGGGTGCCAGATGGCCAGGGCACCGGCAGCCTCTGATGTCCCTTCCAGGCTGACAGGCAGGTCAGCCATTGCAGCTGGGCAGGTAGAGCAGGCATGGGGCTGGGTGCTGCTGGGGGCCAGGCAGGGGCTCTGGGGTTACAGGAGGCTGCAGGAGGGTTCTTCTCCCACCCCCATCCATTTTAGGGGGCCGACTTGGAAGCTGGAAAGAGTTGGCCTCATCCCTGCAAAGCCTCCTGTGCTCACAGGTGGGGCCTTGGGGAGGTGATGGGTGTGATTTTCATCGACGATCAGTCCACTGGCTAGATGTGACATTGGGAGGCAAAGCCTGGTTAGAGGACCAGGGTCACTAGGGAAGTGGCCTGGAAGGCTCTCTCCTTCCCCAGATCCTGCTCTTGCTGCTTCCTGTCCACCATGCTGTGAGCAGCTCTCCCCCGCTGGGCCCCTGTGCCATGCTGTCCTGCCCTAACACCGGGAGGCTATGGACTGAAACATGAGCCAAAATAAACCTCCCCTCCTGAACAGTGTGGGTGTCAGGTATACTGACCCAGCAATGAAGGAGAGACTAAGTGGAGGATCCACTGCCTCCCAGAGAGGACAATGAAAGCAAAAGCCACCCCCCACCCAGGGAGTCCCCTCCTTCCCTACATCCCCAGGGCACAGGAAAAGGGTCTCCCACAATGGCCTGGGGTGGTGGAAGAGGCAGTGGAGAGCAAGAGCTCCCCAAGGGGACAGGGAGCTCCCAGTGTTAACAGCACTCGGTCAGAGGTTACCTGCACCCAATGGCTCAGCACAGGGAAAATAATGGTGTTTGTGCTTACTCTTGCCTTGAGGAGGGGACCTGGTCATGCTCCTCTGTCCCCTGCATCCTGGGGAGCCTGTGCCCTGGGAAGGCATTTTCTGCCTGCCCTATTCTGGGGAGGACACAGCCAGGCCTGGTCTCCCAGGGCCGGGAGGACAGTGGCCTGTTCCTCTCCAGGCTCAGAACCCCAGGAAATGACTGGGCTCGGGGACAATGCCCTGAGGCTGCCAGTAGTGGGAGAGTGTGCGTGTTTTGGATGCCAGGTCACACCTCTCCCCACCCAGGCGTCCAGGGCCCTCCCTGAGCAGAGAGAGACAAGCCTGACCAGGATACCTGCGACCTCTCTGCAGTGGTCCCGTGTGGGGAGGACGCACAGGGAGGCAGCGTCACCTGCAGGTTTGCTGCCTGCATTGAGAAGTGACCCAGGATGGTCGGGGAGGGCTGCGCGGAGGAGGTGGGGCTGACAGGAGCTGAGCGTTTGAACAGGGAGGGAAGAAGAGAGTGCACAGGGCAGAAACCATAGCAGCCAAAGCAGCCAGGATACCCTTCCATCATTGTCCTCGTCCTGGTTCTGGCCATCAGCACATGGCTAATGCTGTGCACGCACCCTGTGCCAGGCACCATCCTGAGTTTCATGCACCCCACAGCATAGGCACCTTTATGATTTTCCTGTTTCCTTGCTGAGGAAACTGAGGCCCAGAGAAGCTGTGCAGTGGGTGCAGCTTCACACAGCCCAGCGAGTGGCGGACCCAGGCTTCGAACCAAGCACCTGGCTCCGGGGCCTCTGCTCCTAAGCAGCCAAGCTTCCTACACAAGCTGGCACTGCCGGGCACCGATGATGTGCCCGACACCATGCCTGGCCTTTCATTCACGGACTCATTTCCACCCCATTGTACAGATGGTGAAACAGACACAGGAAGGTTACACGGGGCCACCCAAGGTCACGCAGAGAGCAGTAGAGGCAGCACCGACCCAGCAGCCAATGTCCACAGAACCACCCAGAGGGGACCAGGGGAGAACATGGCAGGGGTGGCATTGGATGCTGGCTGTGTCTCAGCCACAGGGTGCCCAGGAAGGAGAGATGCAGGGTGTGCACTGGGGCCGCTTGGGGCTGGGAGGCTGGAGGCAGTGGGGGCCTCCTCTTCTTCCTCCTCCTCCATGGTTCCTGTGGCCGTTTCCCGGCGGCCGCAGGTTATAAATATCCCGAGTGACAGCAAGGCCTTTACTCTGCTGCTGACATGGATTCACTGAATGTGTTGCTTCAAGGTCACTGCCAGGGCTGTGGCTTCCACGCTCTGGGACAAGTCTGCCTGGGGATGCGGTGGGGGCTGGGGCGAGGGGGGCGTGGCTTGAGCAGAGCTCACTGGTGGGCAGGTCTGCTGGGCCAGGCCCAGGGTCCAAGGAAGTCCTGCCTGGCTGCTGGATCCCAGGCAGGGGCAGGACCTCAGGGCCAGAAGACTGAGCCAGCATTTCCCAGAGGCCCTTGCTGCTGGATCCTGGCTGTGGGTGGGTCTCGCCAAGAGAGATCCCAAGGGGCCTGGAGGGGCAGGGGACCGAGGAGCCCCTGTGGATGGGAGAGTGCTAAAGCTGTCCCCCAAGGTGCTGAGTTCCTGCCAGAGCACCTCCTGCTTCCGCTACAGGACAGTGGAAACAGGGGACTGTGGGAGGCTGGGGTGACTTGGGGTAATGGTGCTGAGCCCAGGCTTGTGGCTTTCTCGGCTTGCGGCTTCTGACTACTTCTTCAGCAGAGGCGCCATTGGCTGAATGTGGTGCCAGCCAAGTGACCTACAGGCGCCTAACAGGATTCAGGGTCGTCCCTGTGGAAACTGAGCTTACGCACATGAGGATGTCAGCAACCACCAAGGCGCCAGGAGTGGAGGAGCTGGGACTTGAAACCCATCTTCTTCGCTGGGCGCCAGGGTGTAACTACTGCTGTGCCACCCCCCCAGCAGAGCGTCTCTGCCTCACTCCCGAGAGCGGAGGAGCCCCGCCGGCACCCTGGACTCTCTGTGGTTCCTCACCTGACCCCGGCCCCTTCTGACCAGGAAAAGGCAGGTGAGGAGTTAACGAAGAAGCAGGGCCTTGCTCTTCCTTGGTGGGCACTGGGCACTTTGTCTTTTTTTAATCCTTCTTTTCTTCCTTTCTTTCAGTTTAAGCTGGTGACTGTCAGGCTGCCCTGGCATCAGCCTCTGACATTTAAGTCCCTGTGCTTTCTAAATGGGGAAAGGAGATTGGCCGCAGCTTGTGTGGTGGGGAAGGGAGGCGGTGGGTGCCTTCTGGCTCTTGGCTCCTTTGAGAGGTGTAAGCAGGAGAGCGGGGGCCTGTTCTTCCCTGGATTTGGGGGCTTTGAGCTGCCCTGGGATGATCTCGAGGTGCAGGAGAAGCCTCACTGCCCCCTTCACTCTTGACCCTCAGCCTGAATTTCTTCTCCCAGCCAACCTTTGTCTCAGAGGCGGCACCCTGGGGACCCATAACCAAGTGTGGGGTTTGGCCAGCATCGTGGGTCACGGTTGGTTCTGAACTTGAATGCCCACACTCCCTAATTCTCTGTCCTCACCGCTGCCATGGTCCTGCTGGCTACCTTGTGAGTGGTGCCATCTCCAAACTTTTCTTTTGGAAGTGAAAGGGGACCCTGGGAGAGGTGAAGCCTCTCTTTGCATTCTGCCTGGCGGGACTCCCTTATTCCCAGCCACCTCTGGGAACTCCAGGTGACTCTGACTCTGGGGGTTTTGGGGTCAGCTGGGGCCAATGTGGAGCTGGCCACTGCAGGGGTGCAGAGGGGCAGCAGGACCTGTGCAAGAGAGATGGGAAGTCCCTGCCACCTTCCCCATTGTCCTGGGTAGGCTTCATGGGAAGGCCTCACCCTCCTCTAACACCCACCAGAGGCCTGGAATTGTGCAGAGGCCTCATGGAAGTCAGGTCTGGGGGTGAGGCTCTTATCCTGAACAGGAAACAGAGAAGAAGTCATCTTTCCCTCCGCTACACTAATACTGGCACCAAATATGCAGGGCTTTTTCCCCTGCATGAAGCAACTGTGCGATTCTCAGAGGACACCACCTGGGGTGTCCCACAGTGCTCCTTTGTTTTGACAGGGGCTTCTCAGGGTCAGTGCGGACGCCACAGGTCAAGGGCTCATCCCCAGGTCTGCCCACCCCAGGCATGGAACATGAGTCCGGGCTGCTGTCTGTGCTTCTGATCGCTGGCTATAAACCAGGGAGTCCTGGGACCAGCTTCTCAGGCTCAGTTGTTTGCTGGAAGAGTTCACAGAACTCAAGGAAACACCTCACCTCCCTGCTTTTCACAAGTTTATGGTCAAAGGCAACTCAGGATACCCGGATGGAAGAGGCACACAGGACAAAGCACGGGGGCAGAGGATGCAGAGACCCACGGCCTCTTGGGGAGTACCCTGATCCCAGTGCCTGGGATGTTGTCACCAGCTTGTGCATCTCTCCAAACCTTTAGTTTCTGTGGAGTTTCCAATATATAGGTGTGCTTGATCAAGTTATTGGCCATTGGATTAAATTATTCTCCACCCCTCTGCCCTGCTAAGAAAATTCTTAACCTCTGACTCCATGCTGGCTCCCCTAGCCAAGAGCCCCCATTTGATGGTCCAGGGCTCCTCCACCAGCGATCGCAGGCCGGGGTTTATAGCCACCTTCATCTAACAGATAGGAGCTGAGAGGGCCAGGAGGGAGAGCCACAGAGGCTGCACAGGGTACCTGGCTGGGAGGCTGTGGGGCCTTTGCAGCTCAGTCCTTCCCGAGTCGGCTGGAAGCAGGGCCGGGAGGAAGTGGCAGGAGACTGTTCCAGAGGAGGCCTCAGCTTTCTCATCTGCTGTCGTCACTCAAGATGGTGGGGAGCTGCTGACTCCTTTCTGTGGGGGGCCTTTGCCGGCCATGCTTGGGGACACGCAGCCTCTGACTGACGCCATCTGAGCCCCTCAGTCCCCAGGAGTGACTCTGTCTCATGGACGAGAGCCCCTGACATCTGGACCTGTTGGTGACGAATCCAGACGCACATGCCTGTGTCGTCAGCTGTGCAGCGGGCCTGATGAGGCTGGGAACCTGCCGGTAGCTGGTGATCCCCATAGCAAGGAGCTGCCAAGATCAGTGGAAGACTCCAGCAATCTGTGCCAGGGGGCGTTGTGGAGCAAACGGTCTAGAGCGTGGTGGGGGCAGGACACACCCCCACGTCACCGTGGGTGGACCAAATGACAGCCTGGTGCAAGGAAAGGGGCCTCACACTCCAAGGCCCAGCCCCATCAGGCTCTGGACCCCGGGGACTAGCCTCCCCCACCTCTGGAAGGCCGGCAGGGGGCGTCCTGGTCTCCTGGCCTCTGGCTAAACTCCTCTCCGGAGGTCTGCGCAGCTCCCACAGGAGGTGAAAAGTAGTAGAACACCCGCGCCAAGACTCACTCACCTGTTTCCCGAGGGGCCCGGATGTGGATCGACCCACCTGTCCCCGCCGCCTGCCCCTGCCCCAGCTGCACAGTGATGACTTCACACGCCCTCCTCCGCAGCTGCCCACGTTGGGGACGCATCCACCCCACCCGGGTGGCGCCACCCTGAGTGCAGGAAGCCTGCCCGGTGCCGCTGTCCCCACGCTCCGTTGGGGGCACGAAGGCAGGAGCCTGCTCAGTGCTCACCTCGTCCTCTCCTGCCCTGGGTCGTCCCCTCTCCACCCTGGAGACACCCAGCATCTTCCCGCCCACCTGCGTTGTCCCGAGCACCCGACCCTCCTGCCCGCGAGTCTGCCTGCTGGGGCAGAGCCCAGACCCTTCCCCTCGCCCCGCTTCTCTCCTTGCCCTTCTCTGCACGGATCCCACCGAGGTCCTGGTCCTTTTGCTCCCTCCCTGGGCTCCCCTCTGCCTCCTCCACCCCTTTCCTTCCCTCCTGCAGCCACATCGCTGCCACCGAGGTCCTCTCCACTCCCACCCGGCCTCACCCACCCTCCCACCGCGTCTCCCAGGAGCTCCTGCGAGGCCAGCTTCTCACCTGCCTTTCCCGGCCCTGCCCCCACCTCTTGCCCCAGCCCCAGCACCACCCACCCTCCTCTGAGGGACGTCCAGCACTCCCAAAGATGGCACTAGGAGGCAGAGGGCCCCATGGAGCCTGGGAGCAGCCAGGGCCACCAAGAGCCGGGACCCAGACCCTCCTCCGTCCCAGGCTCAGGGGGCCAGGGCTCAGCCGGCTGGCTGTGCTCAGAGCTTGCCTGCCTCCCTCCTCCACCACCACCCTTCCCTCTGGGTTTCCCCCGCTAAACCCACCTCCCTCTCCATGGCTCTGTGTCCTGGCTGGGAGCTGGGAGAGGGGAGTGCGAATAACTCCTCAGCATTAACCACCGATTCTGCGGCTGGAACATTATCTTAATTGAGTCTCAGCTTGTTCACAGCCGCTCAGCTGCCATAAATAATGGATGCTGAGACAGAGGCAAACCAGAATGGCCAACTGCCTGCACCTCTCAGGGCCTGGCCACCCACCTGGAGCTTCCCCGGGAGGCCCTGGTGCTGCAGGGAGAGGGCAGGGCCGGAATTGCTGCCCTCTGATCCTTTTAGCCAAGGGCAGTGGGAGCCACACTGCGGAGGCCCGGCTCTGAGTCTTTGGGCAAACAGCCCGCCAGCTGCTTCACTGCGCCAAAACTGACCCATGCATTCCCTCCTGCACACTCGGCAGATGTTCCTTTGGTGTGTGGCTTTGATCCTGGGGTACAAATCCTGTGGGTGCCCGCTCACCAGGTCCTTGATGGCTGCACCGATTTCAGTGCAGAGAGGGAGAGCCGCCCCTGAGAGAGCCGGAAGCTGTTTGAATGCCTTGGTGCTGTTTGCACAGCCTCCCTGTGTCTCCCGGAGACACTGGACACTCAGCTTCTGCTGGTGCCTTTGCTCACGCACACAGCCCCTCCCCGGCCCC
>NW_022900932.1:7011452-7074917 GCF_012274545.1 Fukomys damarensis | reverse complement strand
CCCCCAGCCCCAGCTGCCCCCTGGTGCCCCTGCCCCTGGTCTTCAAGTCCCATCCCTCCATGACCTGCCGGTGTCAAGATGTCCTCACCGTTGTGATCCTGTCACTGCTGTGGTCCTGAAGATCAGCCTGGGAGGCTGATGTCTTGTGGTGAGGTGAGGATGCCCTGGGGCCCCCTTGGCAGCAGCGGTTTTCCAAGGCAAAGGCTGTCTTCAGGCGCTCTGGGCAAATGGGAAGGTATGAATAAGTCTCCGTGTCCTTTTCCTTCTGACACACTCTTGTTAGTTTTGTTTTGGATGCCTGCAGGGTGGTTGATGGGAAGCAAGCTGTGGTTGTTTAGTGGTTTTTAACTTTAATGGCTTTGGTAATGTAGCTCACTCCCTGTTCTATTCTTGTGCTGCTGATAGCCAGTGCTTCAGGCAAAACCTCACTGGTGGGCCCTCTGGTCATCTCTCCAACGAGGGACCTGCAGCACAGCCATCAGGACAAGGGAGGCCTGGAAGGACTGGGTGGCTCCTCCTGTGGCTGGAGTCGGTGTGGCTGCTTTTGCTCAGTGGGCTGTGCCTCCTGATGTGGTGGTCTCCCTCGGTTTCCCCTCAGTACCCATGGGCTCATTTTGTCACTTGCAAGTGTGAAGTTCCTGGTTAACAGCACCACTAAAAATGGTAAGCAGGTGACAGAGTCCTTCCCAAGCATCCAGGAGAGAGGGTTGGAAACCTGTCCAGGAGAACCAGGCCAGGGATGCTTTGTGATCCTCCCAGGCACACTTCAGCCTGCGGGCTCCGAAGCCAGCAGTCTCCCTCTTTGCTAGGGGTTCTCAGCCAGGGTTCCAAAGGGAACTCAGGGTTCCAAAGGTTCACAGGCTTCTTAAGGAGTTTCTGTGAACACCTGAAATTGTGCCATCCCTTACCAGGGAAGTATGTGCTGTTCCTCCAGCGACGGGCAGGGCAGCCTTCCAAGATGTTCAAAGGACACCAACATGCATTTCATGCCCTGTCCCTGCTCTCAGCCCTGCGGCCCCAGTGCCCCTTCATTTGTTCAAGGCAATGTTTACTGAGTGCCAGATGTGCCAGGCTCCACTGGGGATGTAGGTGAGCAGGACAGACAGGGTCCCTGACCTCCTGTGGCTTTCATTCTGGCTGACCAGGAGACAGGCCAATGCGTCAAATAAACAAACAAACAAAACACTGTCCCCTCGCGATAAGGATGTGTCTGAGATGCTGTCACCAGGGCTTTGCTCATGCAGGGATGTAGCCAAGACCTTCTCACCTCGGCATCCCCAGCCAGAGCCCCTGCTGTCCCTCCGAAAGAGGGTCTGTCTGTCCCTCTCAGCCCTCGCCATCCCTGCCAGCACCACATTCTGAGAAAAAAAGGCCACAGGCTACGCCAGTCAGACCCTCTCCCTTGGGTTACCCCTGCAGGGCCAGGCTTTTGAAGCCCCCAAACCCCTATTTCCCTGTCTGGCAGCAGAGTGTAGAACCAGAAAGGGCTGCTGCAAAGGCCAAGTAAATGACACCCTAATGTCTGCATCCATCTTCCTGAGAAAGAGCTCATCACTGGGCTGTGATTGCAGGGGACAGAGCAACGACAGGAACAGTCAGAGAGGAAGTGCAGCACCCACCGCATCCAGGGAAATCAGGGAAGATACAGGAGGTGGGGACAGAGACAGAGGGGCTGCACCTCCAAAGGGAGCCCTAGGCAGGCTTTCTGGAGGGCATCAGGTCCAGACACCCCCTTGCCTTGAGAGCAGAGGAGGCAGGGGTAGAAAAGCCACCTTTGCAGTAAAACTCAGATAGAGCCAGCAAGAAGCACACTGGAGAGCACTGAGCACAAAGAGAAGGCCGGGCTGTGACCCCAGGAGGGGGCTTTGGTCGCTGAAAACCCTGAGTGCTTTAGAAATAAATGCTTCTTAAAAGAGAAGGCACAAGAAGCAAGGCTTTACTAAGGCAAGTTCAGATTCTCACAGTTCACATCTGCCTGGGTAGGACCACAAAGCACTCTGGGTTTTCTCTGCCACTCTCCTGAGCTCTCCAAGTGGAGATGGAGTGGGTAGGATGAGTTGGGAACATCTGGTGTCGTATGCTGGATTTGCCACTTGCTGGCTCTACACCTATGAACTCCTGATTCATTCTTTATGAAACTCAGTTTTCTCATCTGTAAGTTGAACAGACAAAAATCTGTCCACATGCTCTAAGTTCTGTGTTCCAGATGTTATTTGTGTGTGTGCGTGTGTGTGTTTGTGTGTGTGTGTGTGTGTGTGTTACTGGGAATTGAACCCACACCTTTGCACCAAGGCTGGGCTAGAACTTGTGATCCTTGTGTTTGAGCCTCCCAGAATGCTGTGCAACCATGCCTGGTTATTCCAGATATAATCCTGCTTCTCTCCTGTCCTTTATTCCTAGAATATATCTATGCTACATCCATTAACCTTGTATTAGAGCCTCATTCAGGCAGTCAACTTGGTAGCCATGCCCAACAAGGAGATCAAGAAAGAGCAAATAGCTCTGTCTTCACCAGGTGGGAAGCAATTTGACTACCAGTATTGAAAAGACACAAAATAATAGTTGCTGTAATATGACAGAATCTTATGACTATTTTGAAAGAAGCTCTGAGAAGAGCCAACCACACAGAGGGATGACTCTCAGTGTCAGGGACCTGGGTTCCTTTGGTCTTGTGTTTCCTTGTACTCAATATATGGCTTCCATTTCACAGCTCAGAATTGCAGGTATTTGCAATTGCAGCTTCCAATTATGTATCCACATTCCAGTTAAAAAAATAAGAGAGTTTAAGAAAGCTGTGCCTTTTCCCCTTTAGGAAGGCTTTGCAGACATTTCTCACAACACTTCTTACATCTCAGTGGCCAGAACCCAGTTATATTCAAGAACCTAGCTGCAAGGGAGTCTGGGTAATTGTGTATTATGACTTTATGCATCAGCTGGATTTCAAGCACTGTGATCCAATAAGGGTTTCATTGCTCAGTAGAGAGGGATAATTGACACTTGGCAGTTACTTAGTACTCTCTCTTGACTTTACATATGCTGAGATCTACGACCCTGAAAATTATCATGCAGAAGGTCTACTGTTAGAAGGTGGGTCCCCAGCATAGCACTCAGGGGCAGGAGTCCAAGGTTCTAGGCTTGTCTAGACTGGGGGAAATTGAAGATGTAGCTGATGTCACAAGGCAGGAATTCCTAAGGTGAAACACAACAACTGTGGTGCTTCTGACTCCTACTCAGGCCCTACCAACTTTTGTGTCTTGGACTGGAGCTGTCCCATCCGGGATGTAGAACCTGAGGTGGTCCTTGTAGTAGGGCTTAGCTTCCCAGCTATGTGGTTTAGGAGCCAGGGGATGGGGATCATGTCACTCATCACACAGTGACACAGCCTGAGACAGTGGACACTGTCAGGTGCATGGATCTAAGATGGAGAAACCTGTACTTCTGCTGAGGACAGTCCTGCAGCTGGCTCATAGCAAACCCCCTCTGCAAGGGAAATGGTATTCAAAACAGGAGAAGAGAGCTTGGGAGGCAAAACAAAGCTATTTCACTGAATAAATGCTCTGCATTAAAGCAGCCAGAATTGCAATGAATTAAACATCAGGTCTGAATGAAGGGAAAATGCCCTGATTTATAATTGCTCTGGGCAGGAGGCAGCCTAGGAGAGAGGCTGGGCTCCATCAGGGACCCAGTTTTCCCACAGAGGTGCCAAAGCACAGAGAAGATGTGGG
Organism: Fukomys damarensis; assembly: GCF_012274545.1. NCBI lineage: Eukaryota > Metazoa > Chordata > Mammalia > Rodentia > Bathyergidae > Fukomys > Fukomys damarensis. The sequence goes on along the minus strand of NW_022900932.1, from coordinate 7,071,192 downwards.
CACATTCAGGGTGGTGAGACTTCAATGGAGTCATCTAGAAAAGGGGGTGCCATGGAGAGATGGAAAGTACATGCCTGGGGGTCTGTCAGGAGGCCCCACTTCTGTCTCAACTTTATGTGACCTAACTCAAGTAGCATCTCTGGGCACCTTCTCCCTTTGTCTGGTGGGATAATGACATCTGCTCATTTTCCTTGGTGCTCAGGTGGCAAAGGATGATAAAGGGCTTCGGAGATACAATGTGTTGCTGTCACTTCCTGTTCCCAACCTCCCTGAAGATGCAGTGGTGATCCTGCTGCTGAGGTCTTTGGTTTTTCTGAGGCTGTCAGGCTTCTTCAAGGAGGAGTTAAGCAGTGGAGAGAAGAGCAAGACCCTCTTGGAAACACACTCTGGAGATGCCCATAGGAACAGCTCCACACCAGATGGGTGCATCTTCTTGCAGGCAGTATGGTGCAGTGGTTAAGATCCTGGAACCTAGGGTTGAGTCCCAGCTCTCCTCAAGAGTTAGCATTGCAAGAATTAGGTGAGTTACTTCAAGGAATACATTGGTGATCTTGCCTGGTATGTGGAAGCATTCCTGTAATTTCTCTCTTATTAATAAACTTCTGATGGTGGGCCCATCAACTACTATCTAGTAAAGCAGCCATGGGCTAGCTTTGTAGGCTCTGGAATGATGCCACAGCCTGGCCACTCACCCTTTGCTAAGCATGGGAGCCCCCCCAGGGAGCTTGGTTATATGCAGATTCTGATTCAGAGTCTACACTGCAGGCTGGGATTCTGTATTTCTTTCTTGTTGGGCCACACATTGAGCAAGGGGTAAAGAGTTGCTACTGATGCCATCCCTTTTGATACAGCCTTCCCCAGCCCAGCTATTTCTGGAGGCTGTTGGAGTGGCAGGTCTGCATACTCCCCTCTATCCCCATGGCCACCTACACCAGCTGCTGCCTGAATCTTCCTTCCTAAGGAAAGGGATCATGTCTACACAAGAGGGATGAATCTTGATTTCCACTGCAAGACTCGGTCAGCTTCCAGACTCTCTTCTGCCCCAGGCTCAGGCAATATGTCTTGCTAGGAGGTTCCTGATCTATTTCAAATGACACAGAAATCAGTTCCTAAAAATTCCAAGCAGCTAAGGAAGCTGCTGGGAGAAAAGCAGTGAGTGGGTGGGTATAGCCATGGGCAGCTCCGGCAGGTGCCCAGACCCTGATTAAGGTGTCCCTCGAATGTGTGGCCTGGAGCAACCCAGCTTGTCTGAGCCCTCTCTCAAGCCACTGGTGGGATCACAGGAACCCCCCTCTCCTGATCAACATGCATACACATCAAAAGCCGTCTGCCAGTGACTGCTAAGTGCAGAAAGCAAATTGCAGAAGAGCTTAATTTCATTTTTAAAAAGTACAATCATATATATCTTGCAACCTCATGGGGAAGTCTAGGAAAACTTCTATCCTACTGTTCACAGCAGTTATCTCTGGGGGGAGAGACAGGTAGGATTAGGAGGGGCTTTAACTTTCAATATTGTAAATTTCTCCATTGTTTGAGTTTTGAGACAACGAGCACACATTACTTTTGTAATGGGGAAAATCTTCATTTTAAAATGAAGTCTGCGTGAAGATAGTGGCATCAGCCTTCTAGACAGTGGCCAGCTCGGACACAGTCCCTTCTACCGGCCAGCTCTACCACAGCTCTAGTCACCCATGTGCCCATCTGCTGAGGCCATTCCTACTCTCTGGGATACTCTGCCCTCCCTCACCTAGCTTCTCCATCTCCCACTGCCTAGCGATGATCTGGTTGCTTTCTGAGGCTGAGTCATGGGCAGGCAGGGTCCTCTTCATTTTGCATCCTCCAGCACCTGGCACTGAGGCAGATACATGTTTTTCTACCTTTTTGTTTTGATAGAAATCCCTTAGCTCAGTGGTGGTGCTACAGCAAGTGTGCTACAGTGGGCACGCAGAGCCCTCTCTGTTGGCACACAAGCCAAGTCACCCCAGCAGCTAAGCATCACATAATGGTGCACACAGGGTCCCTGTACAGGCTTGGAAAGGAGTAGCAGTACCAGACAATGACATTATAAGCCACTTGGGTTTTCTAAAAGGTCCACCATCACTGCCTTAGATTCTCCTTGATGCATTTCTAGCCTCCCAGCTGACTCAGCAAGGAGGACTCAGGAGAGGACTTGAGGGTGGGGCCTGGCGTGCTCTAGTGGTCAGGTGCAGGGTGGCAGGATCGGCCCTGGGGGAGGCCTAGGAGAGGCAGAGGACTAAGGAGGAAAGGAAAAGGAAGCAGGACTGAGGGGGACGGAGGTGCCGCCTGTCCCCAGTGTGGTGGCCTCTCCATGGGTCTCTGAGAGGGCTGTGGTACAACTTAAAGCAGAGTAAAGATGGAGGGAAGCAGGGGTGTGCAGCCTGCAGGAGGATGAGTGCAGAGGTCTTAGGGTGCAGGACATGGAGCGACACGACATCTGTTCCCGGCTCAGACGCTGCAGAGGCATCAGAGCCCAACAGCCCTTCAGCCAGCAGATGGCTGTGTTCTTCCTGCGGGGACATCCCGCTGGAGAGACCCCACCCTGCTCCTCCATCTCTGCCCTCGCTCACCATGCCACACACCAGCCACTTGGCAGGATGGGGGGCAGCAGGAGTGGTGCCCACTGAGGTAGAGAGTGCAAGATAGAAGTCCGGGTCAACGATGGCCTCCATCGTGGCCACTCTCTGTGGTCCCCAGCACATACTGTCACCTTCCCCTGGGCCGTGTCCTCCACTCGGTCTTTGCCCGTGGTAGGGGGATGAACGGGCATCAGGAGCTCTTGGCAGTGCCCTCCTAGGTGGGTCCTGTGGCCTCACATCAGAAGAGACTTTTCCAGAGGCCTCCTGCAGACAGGGCCTGCTGCCCACCGTTCCCACCACACGTGGGGAATCTAGAGGGTGACACAGCGCATCACATAATCACCCTGAGGGTGAGTAGCATCTCTGCCCACCTCCCTGTGCCTGGTCCCCATCACCCGACAGCGCAGACCATACACAGCAGTGGCCTGGGCTCTCTGCATGCTAACCTGTTCAGAGGCGGGCAAATAAATACAATCAGGAACCATAAATAAACCTTCTGGCCTTGCCGGGGAACATGCAGCTCCCTGAGGAGCCGGACTGTGCTTCCAGGGCGGTGGTTCAGTTCCAAACCAACACAGCCACCTCCTCAGCAAAGGCGAGGCCAGGGCTCCGGGGTCCTCAAAGATCCTCGCTAGAGGGATCAGAACATAACACATTAGAAAGTGGACATTTCAGCCTGCGAATCAGAACTGTAACGTTGTAAAGGACCTCTCCAGTGACTCAGACCCTGCCTGTGCATTAGGCTCACCTGTGGCGGTTTAAATGCCAGAACAGCCAAACACGGCCCCTCCCTCCTGGCAGATGCTGACGCAGACAGCTGGCCAAGCCGGCTCCTGGGGGAGCCCAGGGTGCACCATGGGTTGGATCCCTGCGCTGCTTGGGGACTCAGGATTCCTCCGCTCAGATCACATGGGCCATTCTTTCCCAGTGCACAAAAGGAATCAAGATAATGAGCAGAATGTTCTGCATTAAAACCCCTTCCCCAGCGCCCTGTACATTTCCTCTCCGTGGGCGCAGGTGCCCGCCAGCAATCACTGAGGAGGCCACGCGAGCAGGAACACGCAGAAGCCATTGGCTGCATTGGCTCAGAGCTATTTTTTTTAAATCTTTATGACCTTTTTGTAAGCCCATGTTCTTAAGCCTATTTTTAAAAATTGTGTTTCTAGCACACATTTAACCAGAGGCAACATTTCTGGCGATATCAGCTTTGGTTACTCAGACCCACTTCAGGACAAGTGGGCTTAGGGTAAATCAATAAGACCCGATCTTTTGATGCACAGAAAATTCCAAGTGGCCCTGCCCCACTCAAGGTCAACTCTGGACACTCTAAGGCCAGCCTGGCCAAGGTATAAGCATCCCCTGCTGATCACCGGCCAGGAGACTTGAGGCAGCTCATCAAACTCTCTGTGCCTGTTTCCTTGCATGAGGAGCAGGGACTCTGCACAGAACCCACCTTGGGGACACCGTGAGGACTGTGTCTGTTCATTCAAGCCTCCTTCAGCAGAACAAGCCAGAGCGCCGCTGGCAGCGTACACTGGAGTGTGTGGGTGACAGAATTGGTGGCTTCCAAGAGGATGCACCAGTTGAGAAAACAGTTCCTTCACCATTCAGCTTTGATCACTCACTCAGCAGTGTGTGCTCACCCTCAACTAAAGATCCAGACAACGTGGCAGCACTGGGAAGTCACCATCCCTCTGTGGGCCATCCTGTGGGCCACACCATCACCATCCTGCTTCGTGCAGTGCTGTCTGCTACCCTCCATACATAGCATGTCCTGTGGATTTCTTCCTGGTGTGTGACACACTTGACTTTGCCCCTGGGTGATGCGGGACGTAGGACAGACAGGCAAGAAAATACAGCACGACGCGGAGTGGCTGTGGGGTAGGTGGCCTGAGAGGAGGAGGCAGGGGAGGGTCTAGACTGTGAGCCAGACTGTGGGTTCCCACAGTGCAGTCCCTGGACCAGCAGCAGCGCCTCCCCAGTGGGGGCTGCCCACCCGGAAGCACCACTCAAAAGCTCCAGGGCAGGGAGCAACCTGAGGTGGACAAGCCCTCCGGTGGAGGCCCACGTGCCCTGAAGCTCGAGCAGCACTGTCCTAGGTCACCTGCCCTGGAGACCAAGCAGGGACGTGGATGATCTGGCCCCAGAGCTGCCTCAGGAGAGGATGCCGCAGACTGGAGCTCCTGCCCGAGATCACTGAGTGAGGCGTGACAGATGATGGGGCAGGCCTGGGGAAGGCAGAAGAGCCCATTTCCCCTGTGGGCCTGACCTTTTCCTGGGAGTCACACCTTGAGTCTCAGCCCCTTCCCTTTGGTTAGGAAAATGTCGCTGCAAACAGCTTCACAGATTCCTCTGGAGGACACACCAAAGTGCACCCCATCCATCATGAATGAGCCCGTTTCCTGCGCACATCAGGCGGGAGCGGGGACAGATTAGCCCTGGTAATGGAGCTAAAGTCAAGCTCATTTGTTTGCAAGATTAGAGGGAAGTCGGAGTCCCTGCTCACAGCTGCGTCTGTCTGGAGTGGAGCAGGGCAGGCTGCAGGAGGCGGTGTCCTCGGCTAAGCTGTGTTTTATTTGTGCGCGTGCCTGGGTCCATCATTCACGCACAGGGACATTTTAGGAGAGAAACCAGAATGTGAGACCCTAGTTCAGCTCAGGCATAGTGGGGATCTGCAGCCTCGTGCCTTTCACCCCTGCCTGGTCCACCTAGGACCCAGTTCTGGCCCTGAATCCTCTCTGTACCCCTGTCCAGGAGAGTGAGGGGTTCTGCTGGTTTCTCAGTACGAAGAAGTAGTTTCTTCTTACAAAAGTCACGTCCTCCTGGATTCTCACACTGAGGACCCAGAGGACCATCCTCCCCTAGTGAACCAACTTGGACTTTCCAGAGGAACCCACTGGGAGGGGACAACTTCCAGGAGACACGACGAGGACCTTTTCCCCTGTGGTTCCACAGTTCCTTCCCTTGGTGTTCTGCCATAATTACTGCTGCCTCACTTGGCTGGCCGCAGGACCACTGAGGCTTCATTAAGAATGTTTCCCGAGAAAGTCACGCTTTCTTTCCTGTCTGTCCAGGGTGGGGTAGTTTAACAAGTCTTTACTGGAAGCTCAAGGATATAACAGGGAGAAAAACAAAACACAGAGAGTTGTTACAACTGGCCAATTGATCTCACAATGGCTGTTTTCTCTAAGGAGGCCTGGTCCTTTCCCCTCCCCAACCCCTGCGTGATGAGGATGTTGGGCGCCATCCTGTTTCCCAGTGCTGGGTGCCGTCTTGGCTTCCAGTGTTGAGATCTCCTGCCTGGACAACAGCTTCTTTGTGGACAAAATCCAGAAGAGTGGGGTCCAGAAAGGAGTTTCTTCTGGCTGTCTAGGAACTGCCTTCAGCATTCAGGGTTGCTGCCCAAGGACCCTACTCTTCTAAATATGACTGCAAAGGAATAAAAGGACATTCTCCTTAGGGGAGATTTTACCCTTTTCCATATAAAGATTTGGTTCCAGCATCAATACCTCCAAATATAACACAGCAAGCCTAAATCAACTGCAAAGATAAATAAATAGAAAACCAAGGCCCACTGCTTTGGAGTTGTGCCCACACCCCTGCCTGGTCTCCAGATGGCCAGGATGCTGTCTCCTCCAACACTGGCCTCTACTCTGGACTTGTGCCCAGAGATCTAGCTGGTCCTGCCCTCCTCCATCTCCCTCTGCAGTACATCTTCCTTCCCCTGTGGAAAGGTCTGGCTCCCCAGCCAGGACTCCCCGGCTCCCTCTCCAAAAGAGGTGAACTACCCCATACCTTAGCTAGAGGAGGACCAGCTGCGCTGAAGGTTCACACAAAGACTTGCAGGGAAGTGTAGCAAGCATGGACCTGAGCTCACACTAGCACTCTGTCCAGGGCTGGTAGGCCTACAAGGCTCCAGTCCTTAGCAGGAGGCCCCAGTGAGGAGGCTCCCACGGCTCAGATTCCTAGTGCTCTATCTTGGGAGAGCCCAGTTCAGGTGAAAGCCTGCTGGTCCTCACTGGGGGAGTTACCTCCACTGTTTCTTACAATCTGTCATGGCTCTCAGTGTCAAAGTCCATGATGCTCAGCAAGACTCACAGCCCCTTTAGCACCTTGCCCTTTCTGTGACCCATTCACTGCCCCAACCACCACAGGCCTCTTGGCTGTACTCACTCTGCCCTCTGCCTGGTGGACTATGACCTGCTCCACAAGATGCAGCTCCAAGGTGACCTCCTTTGGGAGTCCTTCCTGAGTGCCCCCAACCATTCTGGGATTCCACCCAGCACCCACATTTCCCCCGTGTCTCCTGTAGGCCTTCTCTTACCTTTGCTCATGATCTTTCTGCAAGATGAACTCCCACAGTGGGCTGTGGGGCCTTGGTGGTTCCTGCACATCTTTGTCTCCCCAGTGTCCCACCGTGGGGGACACACAGAAGACACCGAATGGAGAAGGAATCAAGAAAGCTGGAGCCAAGAAAACTCATGGAGCTAGGGAGAGCACGGGTTCCCCAGAGCCCCCGTACCCTACTACATCAGCCATCTTCTCTCCTTGCATTCCCATAATGCCGTTCTCCTCCTTAAATGCTAAAGCAGAACCTGTGGGGGAAGGAAGTGTGTGGAAGCCACCAGATGCCTTTCCTCATTGTTTCTGAGCCAGGCATCCCTGCAGGGGTCAGGGCCCACTCTCTGCTCCTCCCACCCACCAGCTGGCTCCTTTGAAACTGGTGAGGGCTAATTTTACGACCAGAGGAGGCTGCAGAAATAAGTGCTCCTGCTTTCGAGACTGGAGTCCCTTTGTGTGCTGCAGGATGGGGTTCCTTCTCTGAAAGGCAGGGCTTCAGAACTCAGAGCCACAGCCATCTTGAGGGTGGCAGAAGAGGCTGCTGCCTGTGGGGCAATGTGATGTGGGAGTGAGGCTGTTTCAAAGAGAGATGGCATCCTCCACGTCCTGTGCTCCACCTCCCCTCAGCCTGGAGCTGCTCAAAGACTCCTTGTTAGCACTTCACACCTCAGGTTTGGGTCAGAGGGACTCTGGAATCACAGGTCCTCGGGAGAGAGCAGCTTAAGTAATTATCAGCAAATTTTTCCGGGAAAATCACTTTCACAGGCGATGGGAGAACCATCTCAGGTGGCTGGGCTGCCATAGCAAAACTGTAGAAGAGTGGTTTGAACACTGGGATTTTATTTTCTCACCATTCTGGGAGTTGGAAGTCAGAAGAAAGTGCTGGCATCTCCAGAGTTTAGCGGGGTTCTCGTCCTGACTTCCAGAGCCTTCTTGCTAGGCCATCACACAGGATAGAGTTCTGGGGTCTCTTATGAGCATGAATCCTATGGCAAGGGCTCTATCCTGTGACCTCATTTAATCCTAATTCTCCCAAGGCTCCAGATACCATGACATTTGGGAATTGAGGCCTCAACATGTGAGTTTTGAAGGGGGCACAGTTCAGTCCACAGTAAAAACCATGACCTACAGGCACATAGGCTGGTCAGGAACCCATGACCCCTAGCCAGAAAAATAAGGCAGACCCCTATTCTTGTGTGGTGCCTCAGATCCTGCAGACAGCAACAGGTGTGTCAGTGAGATTCATCCATGCTGTCGTGTATACCTATAGTTTGTTCATTTTCTTTGCTGTGTAATATTCCATGTGTGGCTATGCCTGTCCTTTCTGTTGTGAACAGACTGGCTTGTTTCCAGTTTGGGGTCATTATGAATAAAGTTACTTTGAAATTCTTATTCATTTATCTTCTGGACATGAGCTCTCATTTCTTTAGGGCTCCTAGTTTCTGCTAGAAGTCAATACCCAGCAATGGGATTGCTGAGGCTCAGGGGGGTCCACAGATGGTTAGATTGTTTTGGTGGAGGAGGAACACGGGATGGTCAGACAGGCTTTTTTTTCAAGTGCCCGTTCCAGTTCTGTGTGACACTGGGCCACTCATTTGCCCCGCCTGAGCCTTGGTGTTCTGCACCAGTAAAACAAGGCTGAGAATGTATCCTTTAAAAAGAGAGGTGACACTTGTGGAGAACCATGTGCAGTGCCTGGCACACATAAGAAAATGACAGCTCTTGTGACTTCGCTCCCTGTTTCTGTTTCACTGTCTTCGCCCAGCCTCTCCTTAGGAAATGTGTGGTTTAAAAGATGGATGCCTGTGCTCATCACCCATAAGCTGGAGTAGCACTTTGGGGAAGGTACCACCATCAGAGCTATGCTTTGCATGTAGATGATTTCCCCTGGTGATGGATGTGTGTGGTTCATGTGGCCTGGAACACTTTTCCTCACCTTTGGAAGCACTCCTGTGAACCATGTGGGTGGATGAAGGTGCTAGTCAGGTGCCCATTCCTGTCTCATACCACCAGCTCCCGCAGTCTACCTAAGACTGGTCATATGATACAGACCTATCCTATCAGAATTCTTCCCTAGAATTAACCACATGATGTAGGTATGACCAATCAGAATCCTTCCCTAAGATGGATCACATGATATAGGCTTGGCCAATCAGAATCCTTCCTTAGGATTACAAAACACAGCTCCAAAACTTGAACCTTTTATTCTCTGGTCATAAAGTTTCCAGATGAGTGTGCATTCAGAGCTGATCACTGGTCAGTCACTCAACTCCCTAGTCCCTGCCTACAATGTGAAAAAAATGGTGAGTGAGATTAGAGTTTATAGGGAGAGCAGCTGGGAAGTACAAGGGTGTGAGGGGCAAGGCAGAGCTGCTGACTGGTGTTGTCTTTGATTCCTGGTATCCTGGGACCAGCTTATTCCATTGTTATTTGGTTTTATTAGATAACAAAGCTCATATTCTGTTTAAGCTACCTCGAGTTAGATTTGAAACATTTGTTTTCATGAGAGTCCAAACAAATATGTCCTATGTGACAAAAGCCTTTGTGGGGCCCCCTGACCTCCCTCAGGTTACACCCAACTGGTTCTTCATACCAGAGCTTTTCAAGCATGCTCTCCACTTGTGCAGTCAAGGCCAGGTTATGTGCCCAGCTCTGGAGAGGGCTCTGGATGTGCAGAAGGCAAATGGGTGGCCCAGCCCTGACCTTGAGCTTTGCAGTCTCACTGTACAAGTTCTCATTATTGCTGTCTGATTTATGCTTTTTTCATTAGCATGATATTGACAGTCAGAAGATTTGATAGATTCTCTATAGGTTGTTTACTTAACGTGGGCTCAGTTAATGCAGGAAAGGAATGATGGTTGGTTTTTAAGTGTCTTAACTATGGCTGCATTTTATTTGCAGCAACGTCCTGGAGACCTCAACCACTGTCCTGGCCTGAGCTGGGGTGTGGACTTGCTGACTGCAGGAAGCTCAGCCTTGCTGGGCTGCTGCCTGCCTAGGGGGCTCAAATAGAACTTATGTCCTCAGCAGTTTCACCAGAAGCAAGTGACTGGTGGGAGACTTAGATTGGAAGAAAAGGCCCAAAGAAGTGGGGAAGGAGGGAAGAGGGTTCTGTCCATTCCTATGCCAGACCTCGAGAGATAGACTGATGCTCCATTACAGCAGCTGCTTAATATGCCTTCTGTGAGAGGGCCGCTGGGACACCAGCTGTGACAGATTGCATCATTTGGGCCCAACTGTTTACCTCTCCCTGTGTCCACACCCTTTACCATGTACCTTTACTGTGTGACCTCACGTGGGCAAGGTGATGTGCTCCATCTCTTGACTCTAGGCTTGATGTGTGACTGTGGCCAATAAGGTGTTTTATGAGAAACAACAAAGCTTTCAATGTGCTCTTTTTTTTTTTCTTCAATGTGCCCTTGCTATGAGAGCATGCCCAAGCCAGCATGTTGGGAGCAAGAGACATGTGGGATAGAGCCAAGTCCCCCTGTTCCCCTAATAAAGGTCAGCCCATAGTACCAGTATCCAGCCCACATTCAGGAATGACAGTTAATCTGCCAATGGATAGAAGAAGAACCGCACAGCTGAGCCCCACTTAAATTGCTGACCCACTGTGGAAGTGGTCATGATTTAAAGTCACTGAGTTATGGGATGGCTTGTGAAATAGCAGTATTGTGACAATGGGTAGCAAATACACCAGCTCCAATGAAGGAAGTGTCAAACCACACGTGTGCAGACAAAACATGTAGAAAAGAATGCTGAACTGCAGGGAGAGCTGTTTGTTGTGATAATTCAAGGAAACACGTACTTTGAGGATTGTGTTTTAAGGCCCGCAGTAACTAAAGCAAATATTAAAGAATTGTTATCAGTCAAGGTACATACATTAAGTAAAATATAAAATTTATTTTGTCACAGCTCATTGGCATGACTTTGAAAACTATTAAATAGTTTGGAAAAGAGATTTGGTCATTAATAAAATGAAATTTTATTGTGCAATAACTATAAACCCAGGCATAATTTTTAAAATAAACATCTTCATCTTTTGTTTCCTCTGGTTCATTTACCTCCTTCTTTTATTTTTCCTTTCATTATTCAATGGTGGGAATGGATCTCAGAACCTTGCACATGCCAGGCAAATGGTATACTATTGTTGCAAATATAACTCACAGTATTGTAGCTCCAGGTGGTATGACAAAGTCAGGCCGAAAAGAATTGAGCACACCCTGGAAGCTGGAGGCAGGTTTATTTCGCTAGTGAATTGAATGGGGACTTCTCCACAAAGTAATCAGTTCTATTCAGGTGGTGAACAGGGTTTATATAGGTTTTGGGAAAGAGGGGTGAGGATACAGTGGCAAGACCCTTAACATTAATTCATTGGTTGAGGTAGATACATTCAGCCTATACAGTTGGATAGAAAGGTACACTAGGATTCACCTTATTTACCTATGTCAGGAAGCAGAGTTCACAGAAACTCTACTGAGAACAAAGGACCGTGGAGGAAAGCATGTCTGGGCAGGTCTGAGTGAGACCTGGACATGTTTTGGGTATAGGAGAGGTTAGAGCTAGGAGGAGCCTTTTGCTTGCTACCCAATTAGCTGTAGCATAGGCTTCTGCTCGTCAGAAATCATTTCCCTGTTCATTCCCCCCTCTTTTTTGATTACAGTTGAATCTTCTACTTGTTTTCTGGTCTATGTTTTACAAGTGTAAATGTAAGCATCAGACTCTGAGTTACAATCAGTTGGTATGACTCTTGGATCTTAATGGAGTTAAGGTATTGAGAAATACAGTGTATAAACCAATTTATAAAGCATGAACTTATTGTTATCAGCATGAGAAAACCAAAGAGAGATCCTAATAAAGCACCTATCCATGTCTTCCAGTCAGTCACCTAGGACACTCTACCAGTTGTCAGGGTTTTCCTGAGTCAATCTAAATAAAATAGGACAGCAAACATCAGCATAAAACCCCAACATATAGCTAAGATGAAACATTTTTGGAAAGTATTCCAGTCATCTGGAGTAACAGTTATTAAGCCTATGCAGATAATAAGGGCAGTCACTATGAGGCAGGGAAAAATAAAGATGTCAGGGAAAGACCAAGTCAGGAAAGCACGGCAGTGGTTCATAGGTTGAGGTCCTCAGTCTTCAGCTTTGTGTTGGCTGATCAACATCCAAAGTGATAGGAGAAGGGCTTTGAGTGTGTTGTCTCCTCAGGGTGATCTTTAAGGGAGTTGTCTCCTCACTCTGGGCCTCCCAGGAGTCATCATGATGGGCCTTCTTGATTCAAGTATGATGAATCCACAGCTGGAGCTCTGAAACTTTAACAGCTGTGGGTGAGGTTCTGATTACCAGGTTGGGCTGTCAGGAGCTATTTTCTTCTGAGAGCTCTTGGGGTATCTGCAAGAGAGTAGCCCTGGCTACAACCCCTCAATTGTCACCTCAGTTTCCACTAGTTCCACACAATCACAGATCTGTCTTCAAAAGGAACTCATTTACTTATCTGGTCAATGTTCCACCCACAGTTGGCTTCAACGGGAGTGAGGATTTACCAGAGGGCAACTGGAGAAACCTGTCCTCTGCTTTGAGAGTGGCAGCTGCCCTAAAGGCAATTACTAGTTGGCAGAGTAACCACTATTTGGCATTTTATAAGGGACAGATAAAAGCCTGTCTTTATCTGAGACAATTTTATGAGACCCATTTTACAACATTTAACTAAGTCCAAATGCAACATATAACAAACAGGAATGAAATGTAATTTTAACAAAGGACATTGCATCATAAGAGAAACAAGAAATTTGCCAATATTTAAAACATACACCTTAAAATTAAGATACTTTTGAAACAAAGAGCTGAAACAAAGTCCAGAAATTATGGGACAAAAGTCAGGACCTATGAAACAAATGTCCAGAGCCTATGTAACAAAAGTTATGATCTATGAAGCAAAAGACCAAAGTTAGAACCTATGAAAGAAACTCTTACCTCTATCCAGTAATCTTGCTGGGAACTCCAAAATGATATAGGGGGAAGAGATGTAACTCCCAATCCTACTAGATATCCGAAATGTGAGTTCATGTTTTCTAAAATCAAAGAATGAATTCTAGGAACAATGGAGGTTAAGATTAGGAAAATTTATTGAGAGAAAGAAAGCTTCTGTCTAAGAGAGACAGGAGGGGGACCCAGAAGGCCCACCCCACTTTTCAAAGATGTTTTATACAGCAAAGCCATGTGGTGAGGTGGATACAAAGCGGGATGAAACTATAAGGCCTGCTGGACATTGACAAGGTGGGCATGAGATGGGGCAAAACCATGACCAATCAATAAGATTATAAGTACAGTCACCCAAGTAATACTGATTAAATGGGGATCAAATAGGACAACAAGTCACCTACAAGCAATTACCCATTCAGACTACCAATCACTGGTACCTATCTCTTTTCCTTTTTTATAATGTTAACCAATGAATGTGCCTTAGTTGTTCTCCATGTTGTGTGTGTGCTGTGCCTACAAGATAATACAATTAACTTATCTATCTATAATATTCCCCCCTCTGAAGAAGTAGCCCTAACTGCTGTAAAGGGGCAAGGTATAAAGACTGCTCTGACTATTTCTGGCTGAAGAAGGTCTTAGTTGTGATCAGCAGTCAGAGATGTTCTACAGAGGGTCTATCTCAAGGCCTTTGATAGGCACCAGGCATTGTCACTTTGGGTAGCTTTAAGTCAGGAAGAACTAGCAACAGCTTTCCACAAAGAGGATAAGGATAAGGTCCATGGGACTTTAGAATCCAACATGGAGGTTGTATTGTGCTTTAGCAATTAACAACTTTTTACAAGATCCCAGTAAAAGAAGCCTAGTACATTTTTCTTTGGTTCCATTTGTATGACCATATGGAGTTTGGCAGCCTCTGGGCAAGAATAAACAAAATTTTAAAGAAATTAGGCCATGTATAATTTAAGCATGAGCACTAAAATGGAAGGGCAGCTTGGGGAAAGCTGAAATTTTCAGTTGGGAAACTGAAACAGTGATTGTAACCTGTTAGCTCTTAGACTGTTTTGTTGAGGGAGGTTATCTATAAGTCTGATATTTTGTCATAAGTTTCTCCAGTCTTAGCTGTAAGACAGAGACAATTTGAAGGATAAGTTTAGCTAAGAAATTTGAAAGTCTAGTTGAGCTTTTATAGATTTTACCATAGTTATTCCTAATGATCCATAACTGTGGTCAGCTACAAGTATAGCTGGAAACTGCTTGGAGCCCCTTTTTATATATAGCTTTATTACTATGGCATTATTTTTTTGCCTCTTTTGGTTACTTTTTTCTGCTGGGTGTTTAAGACCAAGTTAAAGTGAGACCTGTGTCAATCAGTATGAAACTCTTGCTATCTATCAAGGTCAATTAAGTCTTCTCAGGTATTATGTTGGAACTATGTATAGAGCCTCTCAGGTCCTGTCAGTGTCATTCTTCAGGATGGGTCATGGCCTTGCTTGACTGTGGTGCTTTCAGTGAAAGCATGGGATACTTTTATTTCTTTGTGACTGTCCTTTGGCACACAGTACATTTGTCCTCTGAAACCCAGAAATATCCCTATTCAGGAGGTTGAGTGACTTACCAAAGATGTAGGATCCTACAGGAAATGTTCCTTTTTGCCTTGGATCTTTGATGAACTTGAAGGTCCAGCGAAAAATATTGGCTTTCCTTTTAGCCCAGTTACCTTTTTAGTTCTGGTCTCCAAATTTTAATTGTTGAACACCCAGAAGAGAAGGTCACTATTATAATTTTATTTGGACATTAAGCACTTTTGAAATATATAGTTAGAGGACTGCTATTTTTATCAATCATGGTTGTTTTAGTAGTTGAATCCTTGTAGAATGTTAACAGATAACAGTTATATATTATATAGAAAAACTTAAGGTTAAGAGCCACACAGTATCTTAGTATGACAATCATGATGGCATTATCTTTGTAACGCACTCAAATGTCCATCTTAGTATGGGATAGTCTTTTAGTCAAATGCCTCTATTTGATTACAAGACATTAATGTCACATAGAAAACTCGTATCTGTTATCCTTTAATAGGATGTCATCTAAAGAAAAAAATTGTTCAGCTCAAACAAAATAGCTGTACATGTTGTAACAAATTGAATAGACAGACACTTACATAAGACAACTTGTTTATAAACCAGAGTGCATGCAGATGTATTTGGCCAAATTAAATTATAATAACCCTTTCATAATTTTTAGGTTTGTAACTATAAATAATACTAGTCAGGATTTAGTAGGTCAATTAACAGAGATCTCTTGTAATAACAATCAAAAGGAATAAAAACCTTTTAAAGCTGTGAAAGAAAAAATGACTTTAAGATGGGCCCTAAGCTGACAGTTTACCTGCCTGGAATGCCCAGCTAGACAGGCTTTTCATTCTTCCTTTTATAGTAACAGTTGTTTGACAGCCACATGCAACTGCTGCCTCCAAAGGGACAGGCTGTTAAAGGTAATTTTAACTATCTCTACGGGGTGCACTCGGGCCAGGTTTGGGTGTAGAAAGAGAAGAGCTAAGTATGAACGCCATAGGCTTAGACTGACTTGTCCCCATTCTGGCTGGTTCCCTAGGTGTGTGTGGTGTTCTCTTGAATGGTGTCAAGATGGACCCAGAGTGGAAGACCTTCCAGAGGAAGGTCCACTCAGGTGCTAATCTGGCTGTGTGCCTCTCGGAAACTTTAAGACCGTCTGGACTAAGGAGGAATGTCACGTAAGACCTCTGTTTTGTCCTTTTTAGACACGTCTACAGGATCTCAGCTTAGCCCACTCAGACTCCATGATTTGGGGTTACCTCCTCGTGGTGCTCTACAGACGGGACAGCCTATGGCTTACATTGGCCGTTACACTCACTCACGCATTCATATGACAGGCAGAGGCTAAACATTCCAGCCCTCTTTCCCCAGGGACTTTGTCCTGAAGGGCTGGCAGGCAGAGGCTGGCAATAATTAAACCAGGCTGAACTAACAAACAAACAAGTCATCAGGCAAGACTGAAATTTAAATCAGAGACAAGGGAGAATCTTCTCATTTGAAAACAAAATGAGGACTTTATCCTCCTAATGGGTCAGCCAGATCCTCCTTCTGCCCAAATGGGGCAGGATCAAACAGATAACAGAAAGATACACTAGGATTCACCTTATTTACATATGGCAGGAAGCAGGCATCACAGGAACTCTACTGAGAGCAAGCAAAGGACAATGGAGAAAAACATGTCCCAGTGAGTCTGAGACTCAGACATGTTTTAGGTGAAGGAGGGGTCAAAGCTAGGAGGAGCCTTTTGCTGGCTCTCTCGTTAACTGAAGCACAGGCTTCTTCTAGCCAGAAATAATTTCCTTGTTTAGACCATTGAGGTGTACCCCACCCCCTGCCTCCTTGTCTTAACAATTTCTCTTCCATCTTTGTGGCCCCTTCTCCTCCACAGATACCTAGTGTCCTAGATTGGTTTGATGTCTCTGATAAGTAAAGAAAAGGTTAAGAAAACTTACTCGGCTTACAGTGTGGTAGCACTTGCATACCAGGACACTAGAAGCAGAGTAGAACTTGAAGCAAATTTTCTTCCACATAAGGTAACAGAGGACAGGAAATGTGGGCCTTGGAGACTTGGAAGGAGCAGAACACAGCTATAGCCGCACATCCTTGAAGATGCATATTTTATCTAAAATCTGTGTGAATGTGCTGGGGTTTCTGCACCGGGGTGCCACCAGCACCCTGACAGAAATAAACAGAACTTTGCTGGGAAACATACCTTAGACATAGATTGCAAAGGATTCTGACCTAAAAGAGTGGAGACTATGGGCTCACAGTTTAAAAATCCCCCAACCCACAAGGGAACGAGCCACCATAAATAAGAGTTATGAAAAACAACATATTCAAGGATCATCTGAGCAAAAATAGAAGTACTATAAACCTCAGCCACTCAGTGTATTAGGCAGGGTCCTGCAGTAGGATCTGTAGAAATGTGTGAGGTGTCATTATGAGAACTGAGTCACATGACCACAGGGCTAAGGATTCCCCAGAAGTCTACAGAACCAGGAAGGGGTGGTACAATTCAGCCCATTCAGCCTGATGCCCATGAACTTGAGGAAGAGGGGAGGAAAGAGGGGTCATTGGTGCAAATCCCAGAGTCCAAGTGTTCCTGGAACTTTAGGGCAAAAGCCTTCACTCATGGGTCCCAATAGACCAGGTCTGGCCACCGTCCCAAATGCCAATCAAGGAGCTGAGCAGTAAGGGCAGGAAAAAGGCTTTTATCAGTGCAGCCAGGCTGGGAGCAGAGTTAGAAGTTCAAGGTCTGTCTTCCAGCACTGACTAATGCTTTGGGATCTTATAGAAAAGGAGAACAAAAGCAAGGGTTGGGTTTGCACAGCTGGAAGTGCAGATAATCCTGGTCGCCTAGGTGTCCCGTTGGTTGTTACGTCAGGACTGGGTCTGTGTGGTAGCCTCAGGTAACTCCTCAGGGCTTGAGGCGACAACCTGGCTCCCGTGAGATGAAGGTTCCCACATGAGGGGAGGGATTACCTCATCATGGGGTGGTCTATGAGGTTCTGTTTTTCTAGGAATCTGACGACTGCAGGTTTAAGGCAATGACTGGGGCCTTCCAGGCATTGCTCCAGGGGTTCTGGAACAGGACACCGTAAAACTGGCAGTTGGCTGTCCCTGCAAATCTTGCAAATACCTTCTTACGCTCATCTTGGTGTCCTCATCTTGAAGGGGAACAAGCTGGGCTAGGCACCTTTAGGACTAATCAACCTGTTACTAGTTTTTAGGCAGAGGCTCCTTCAGGGATTAGCACACCTCCAGCTTCTGTTCCCTTCACTGGCTTCACCTAGGACCACGATCGCCGTGTAGCCTCTGCCCCAGTAGGGATCAATCCTATGCCAAAGTGAGCAGTTACTAAAAGCAGCATGGCCTGGGCTGCGGGTGGGCCGGTGGCCCCTTAGTTCTCCTTAATGGGGAGGCATCCAACAGAAGACAGGGCCAGAAGGGAGCAGTCTAGTCCTGAGCTGCCTGGTACTGACTCTCCTGGTGACCTTGTACAAGGACATCCTCTGTCTAGGCCTCCACAGCATCATCGATAAAACGAGGGCTTTAAAATCCCTGACCACCTCCGATTTCAGGAAGACCTGACCAACGACTACAGGCAGAGCCAGCTATTAATATCTGTTTCCTGCCTGGGCTTTTTTTTTTTTGCCATGTTCTAATTCCACACAATGACCCTGTAATATGACAATCTTCTCCTGTTTCATAGATGAGTTCACCAGATTGGCAACTCCCTGATGTCACAGACTCGGCGGTGATGGCGCCAGGCTGTGTCCCTCTCCATGGTGACAGGGCCCTCTCTCCGCTGCCTCTGGCCCATGGGATGAGAATCTTCATTCTCTCCCAGAATCACACCCAAAGGGTCACTCAGAGAACGCGGGCTGGCAGGGGAAAGCAGGTGTGTTTATGTGAGTGTGCAATGCACAGTGTGACTGTGCTTGTGTATATGCATGCACATGTGTGTGCATTCGTGTTTGCATGTGTATGCATGTATTTGTGATCCCATGCACACATGTGACCATGTGTATTTGTGTGCATGGGTGAAGCATGCATGAGTGTACCTGCTTGTGTGTGTCAGGATGTGGCTGTGGGTGCACGTGTGGCTGCAGATCAGCGCCTGCAGCCTCTGAAACCAACAGGTGGTCTTTCCTGCTGCCTCTCTTCCTGTCTCCCTGACTCCTTCCTCTGTGTCTCATGGCAGAACTACCTGACTTGGTTTTCTTTTGCAAGGAAAACAAAACCTGCCCTTTCCAAACTCCAAATGCTTTTACTTGCTAGAAAATCTATAACAATTAACCAGATCTGCCAGGAAAGAAAAGCCTGGGTCCTGCTGAGATGGTCTGAGCAAAGGCAGGATGTGCTTCAGTGCAGGTTAAAAATGCAGAAGGACCATCGGCATATGATATGGGTGCAGTCTTTTACTAAAGAGATTTAATGGCCCACAATTCAATTTGAACAGAAGGAATCCCCCCAGTGACTCCTTATAGAGTCTTCCCAAGTCCTGAGTCAATATCTATGGGGCTGGTGAGGAGCAGCTATTGATTAGCTGTCTCTGCCAATGAGCCTTACAAGCCAAGGAGGTTGGAGGGGAGTCGTGGGCACTGTTACTTGGTGGCACCTATTGACTGGCTGCAGTGTAGTCCAGACCAGGATGAAGGATGGCTGGTGTGGGGCCTGACTGCTGGAGGGACTTTGGATCCCACACTGGGGCAAATGAATCTGACTTCTCCATCCTACACAGGACCCTGAAGCCAAGTTCCCAATAATTTCAGGACAGAAGCTCATGGAGTAAGATCAGAACTGATCTTTCCAGACTTGAGATTTCATGGTGCTTTGACCCACTGAAAAGGAAGAGGGAAGTTGCTGGGACACCACACTTATCCTTATGCCATTGATTTAATGGCTTCTGAGCATTTTAGAAAGTCCTAGTGATAAAACCTATGCATTAAAACACATGCACCATTCAAAGAACAACACCTCAGGCCCTTGCTCTGAACCTAGTAACTTTGGCTTTGTACACAATTCTAATGAACTTGAATTTTTTAGTTGTACATGCTGTTTCCGTACCAGTAAATGACGAATAAGACTAAGTGGGTAAGGGAGGGCCCTGCTAAAGGTAGCAGCTGGTCAGCGGTAAGAGGTAATAACTGACCAAAGAGATCCAGGATGGGGAAGGAGCTCACATCTGTGACCTGTTAGGGGAAATGCAAACAGTTCCCAAGTTCCTCCATCAGGCCACCGTGACAACCATCGCAGGCTGGGTGGCTTAAACAACAGACAGTCACTTTCTCATGGTTCTTGAAGATGGGAGTCCAAGATCCAAGCACCAGCAGCGCAGGATTCTAGCAATCTCTGGCCATGTCCCCAAATGCCATTGATTCTTTGTGGGTACATACAAGATTCTGGGGTCTCTTCCCCCTCTTTATAAAGATACCAGTTGTATCAGGCTAGAACTCACTGTCACGACTTCACTTAACCTTAACTCCTTAAAGCTCCATCTCACATAAGGTGAACTTGGAGGCCAGGTCTTCCCCACATGCCTTTGAGGGGACACCTGCAGTCCCCAACAGTCCCCAAGGCCTACAGTGTCCCTCAGGGTACAACTGATGCTCACGAAATGTTAGCAAGGCGGCAGCTTTCAAATCATGTACAGCCACTTGCCTTTAAGATGATAGGGGGATAAGGGATGCCCTTTATGAAGATCTCCCTTCAAAGGAAGAGACTGTTTGCCAAAATGTTAGCCTTTAAGGGAGCAAGCTCCAACTATTTAAAAAGAATGTCACTCTGGTGGAACAGTTCTTTTTATACTATTTCTATCACAGTCCTGCCAGAGCTGTTAAGAGACATTGCCCTCAAAGTAAGATCATTTGAGGAGATTCTGAAAGGGTGACTTATAAGGGGGCAGACAGACTGGGAATCCCTGGAGGAGGGAGGAGTGCCGGGGGTCAGGCTGCTCAGTCTTCTGCCTAAAGCCCAAGTCACGGTACTCTGAGGGACAGAAGACCAGGGGGAGAGGGTTTGCCACCAAGCACAGGGGACTTAACCCTCCAAGGTTGGTATGGAAGAGGAGGAGCCCAGGTAGGCACATGGGGGAAGTAACTGTTACGATCTAGATCTATAATGTCCCCTCAAAAGCTCATGCGTTTGCAGGTGGGGTGTCAGCGAGAGAGTAATTGTGAGAGCACTGATCTCAGTGGATAGAGCCATTGATGAGTTCTCAGCTGAACGGCTGCTAGAAAGTGGGCCGGGCTGGCGGAAGTAGATCGCCGGGAGTCACGCCTCGCGGGTACCTCTCTTCTCCAGCTCTTTCCCTTCTCTCCCTTCTTCCCAGCAGCCATGAGGTGAGCAGCTTTCTTCCACCAGACCCTTCCACCGTGATGCTTCTCCCTTGGAGCCAGAAACTGACCACACAGTAGCTAAGCTAACCTGTGCGCTCTCTTCTCCCCCTAGTCTCTTGCGGGGCGATGCGCCCAATCCAAGCGGAAGTCAAGCATCTGTGGAGCCTTGGGTTGAACCATGGCGTCCACTTCCAGGGTGGAGCTGGGTGGCACCCAGGTGGTGGCAGGAGTCGCCTGGCTGTGGCGTGATGTGTCGGGTGCAGGCCCTGGAAGGAGTCAGTTCCCTCCTCCACTCCCCTCCGGCCCGCTCTGGTCCTGCCGGACGCTTTCCTCTTTGCTGCAGGGGAAAGCTCATCTCAAGTGCTTCCTGGCACCAGCTCCCCGAGGCCCACGATCAAACACACACACTCCGGTCCTCATCTTCAAAGAGCAGAGAAACTCATTTCACACCACCAGGTGTTTGGAGTGGAGCTTCACCGTCGACTCAAGGCTTGGCCGACCTGAACAACTAATTCCACGATGCTGTGGCCGCCGCCGCCGCCACTGCCGCTGCTGCTGAGGGCAATTGCCTTCTCCACACCTGGCCGATTGATTTGCACCAACCCGCTCTAATTAGCACATCGCGCGCTATGATTAGGCTTCCCGAGAAAGCGTGCCAAATGCCATTAATTATGGATGTGATCTTAAATTATTCACGTACACTGTTTTTTTCCCCTGATATGTCCCTTTCATTTCCCACTTTTTGTCACATCTAAGAATAGCTCCAATTAAGCCTCAAAAAAGTGGAAGTTTGTTACGTTAAAGAAAAGGTAAACTGAAAATGAATCACTTCTTTTCTCTCCTGGGAGTGTTGTTGGCGATGACCAGGTAAATGGTCGACACTGGGCTCAAATGCACAGCCCTCCTGCCTCAGCCTCCCAAAGTATAACCAGAGTACAGGTGGCAAGATAAAAACTGGACAGCAATTCTGCTTCAGACTCCCAAAGATCGGCATCCCTGCCCCGAAGACGTCAGCTCAGACCCCGGAAGTGTTGGGGGCTCAGCCCTGTGCATGGAGTGCAGTGGAGTCTTGGGCAAACTGTGTGACTCTCACTCCAGAGCCCGAAACTGCTCTCCTGGGACATCGAAGGGGGAAAGAAACAGGCTGTCAGGATTAAAGACCTACTGAGATGTGTGGCTCAGTCATAATTGCCAGAAGAGTTCATAAACGTGTAGAGAAAGGTTGCTGGTTGAGTTAGAACTTGAGCTGGGCTCAGGGTGGGAAGGAAAACTCAGAATTTTTTGCACAGTTTTACCTAGTTTTATATTTTATGAAAAACACTCTCCCATCAGTTTGCTTCTTCAGGCCGTGAAAAACAGGCCCGGAGGCGATAAAACATTCACATCTCCCAGATGAAAGAAACCGAGGGTCTGAAAGGTCATGGAATGGACTTGCCTAATGGTCCAGGACAGTGTGGTGAAGCTTGAACCAACAGCTTGACCCGGAAGTATTTAGCGCTGTTTTAATGACTGAGTCTTGGGGTCATTGGTTGTGCACACCGCGGCGGGGAACTGACACCACAGTACCTGGCACCGGGACCTGGGAAGGTGGAGATGGGTCTGCTTGGCTGTCCTCACAGCACATGAAACAATGTCACAAGGAAAAGAACAGAAAACCCAGATCTAAATCTTTTGAAAATAACAGGCTGCTTGCTGAGGGTTCTCTGGAGGAGGGAAGAGAGGGAGTAAGAATTAAGTTTCACAGCAGACAGCAAAAGCACTTGAGAGTTTTCTCTCGCCTCTTATTCTTTCTTGAAAATGTGTCCAGGTGCATCTGCACCCAGACCGACTCCTCCGGTTTTCTGCATCCTAAAGCTTCTAAAGGCTGCACTGTCTCAATATCCTCTCCTACCTTTCCCCCAAGAGCAGCACTACAGAGCTTGACCCCACATGGCACAGATGCCCTCAGAAGGCAGGGATGCTGTGGTCCTTCCGTAATCCGGGCCTTGTCACAGCACAGCCAGGTCAGCGGGACTTCAGAGGAGGCTGTGCCTGCCCACTGCGGTGGCAGGAACCTCACAGAGGGTCAAGCACCAGTGCCTCCGGGAGGAGGTGGGCTGTTCTGCAGGTTGTACGAAGGCATAACCTTGGAGGGAAGGGAACGTGCCTGGGATGTGGTCACACGCGCACACACACACACACACACACACACACACACGGCACAAAGACCCTCCCAGCTGCGAGGCTCTGTGGTCCTCAACTTGCCCTGCTTCTCAGGACATCTGGGAAGCTGCAGAGGACTCCCCCTCCCCATTATAAGCAAGTGACAGGCAGGAAGGTGAGGCCAGGGTGCGAATACTCTGGCGCACCTCACAGCCCTCGGCGCACACGGCTGCTGTGCCCCACCTGCCCCGGCACGGCCCTGAGAAGTGGAGGCCTTGCAGAACTTCCCAAACCAAGATTTCCCGAGAAGGTGGCAGCCGGAAGAGGCTGCTCCCTTTGGCTAATTCACGGCCTCAGCGGCTTGTCACGTTCTCACAGGCAGCCCTGGGGCCTGGTCCTGCCCTGCCGATTCAGGCTCCTTCGCTCCCCACCATGCAGGAGACACAGGACATCAGAGCAGGCCACTGGGCCGTGTCTTCCTCTCTGCACACTGTTTGCTCCTGGAGCAGACCCAGCTGAGGGAGCGACGGGAGGTTCTCCCCAACCCCGAACCCGAAACCCTCTCTCGCCATCTTTTCTTCCTAGAGCACTGAGATTCCACCACAGACGTGGCCCCTTTCTTTCCCTGGCTTTCCACATGTGCGCTTCCCTTATTTATTTATTCATTCATTCAACATTTATTTCCTAGGTGCAAGGCTCCAGGTAGCGCACTGTGCCGGGAGCCGAGGCAGCTTGCAATCTTGTACAACCTGAGAAATACGTGTGCAACCTTGGCTGATGAAGTCTGACCCCGACGGGAGACCCTGCAGGTGGGAAGGAGGGGACTCTGGGGGAGCAGGAGGAAGAGATGAGCAGGCTCTGGGCTAAAACCTGTCTGCCTTCAACTTGGAGATGTGTTAACTGAGCAGTTTGTGAGTCTTGGCAGCATCAGGAGGGCTGTAGAGAGGCAGCCCTCAGATTCCAGGGCCCCGGAGGGGAACCGCAGTGGAGCTCTTTCCTGTGCTTTTCTTGAAGCATCACAGTCCTGGAGCCAGAGCCCTGGCCGAGCAGTCTAAAGGGCTGAGGAACGGCCCTGGCGAGCTCTCTGCCTGCAACTTAAGGAATCCCTTTATCTCCAAGCATCCACACGTCTGTCCCGGAAGAGGGATTGGTACAGCTTCACCTGCTAAGAACCCATGAGATGGCAATTATGGCTGCTCTTGATGAGCTATTGATACTTATTAGATAAATATATATTTAGCCCCTACTGTACACTGGACACAGTAGGGGATCACAAACGCATAGGATAGGAATCTCTGCCTTTCTGGGGCTTCCAGTCTGGCAGGGGAAGACAGACAATGAACAACATTTAGTGCACCTCTGGGTGTCACAGGTTTTGGGGAAAAGGCAACAGAACTAGGAGCTAGGAAGAACTGAGGGAGGGAAAGTGGCTACATTAATCAGAATGGCCAGAGATCTTTGAATAAGTGACACAGTGATACCTGAGCAGGAGCTGGTGGAAATAGGAAGTGACTCCCAGTTATCTGGGGTAGAGCATACTAGGCAGAAGGAACCACAAGCGCAAAGGCCCTGGGGTAGGAGTGTGCTGCAAAGATCATCTTGTTTTCTCATGAGGCTAATGAGGGGAGACTGTTACATCATGGTTTGCTACTGAACTTCTCTTTTCTTTGCATCTCACGATGCCACGTTGGCAGCTCTTGGGCCAAACCTCTTGCATGCTTGTCTCTCTTTGCCTCCACTTCCCCAGTGGATTTCAGCCAACTCCTTGTTCTCACAGTTCTGGTCAGGAGCCAATCTGAGATCCTTCTTGTGCTCAGCCTTGAACGTGCAGCTCCAGGAGGTATAATAATGATGTCAGTAAACATTCATTGCATTCACATCCTCTCCACAGCCTTACAGGTGGTGAGCTATCCTCATGTCAAAGAAGGAGACTATAAAGCACAGAAAGACTTGGTGACTTGTCAGAAGCTGCACAGCTGGTAAGGGACAGGCTTGATGTCCAGAGCCACGGAACAAATCTTTGAGCGGAGAGCTGACATCCAGTCCCAGGGAGCTTGTGCCGAGATGGGATCAGAAAGGCCTGGGACCTCAGGATAGATGTCACGATGCGGGACAGGATGGGCCCAAGGAGGGTGCTCCAGGAGGAGGGATCTATGAGCGTGAAGGCCCAGAGGGTAGTGGAGAGGAGAAAAGGGGTGCATTTAGGGATCAGCAGAGCCACAGGTTGGCTGGTTCTTCCCACAACCTCACTGTCCCTGGAGAAGCCTTAGAAGTGATACCTTTCTGAAAATAATGTATCTCCACCTTGTGCCTGTGTCTGACAATTGTTTATGCCATGATTCACACTTTACTTGGGCTGGAAGTGAAGTGAGTTCAGTCCCTGAGCCCAGAGGCTGGTGGGATCCAATGCATCTGTGTTAGGGTGGGGCCAAGAGGAGATTTGTCTGGAGAATCTGCTTGGGATCAAGCGTTTCCCCGTCACCCTTGAGCAAGACCAGGAGATGGGGCCTGGGGTCATGGTTTGGAGAAGAAATGGCTCCCAAAGTTCCATATTTGGTGCTTGGTCTCCTATGCGGCAGTGTTTAGAGGTGGAGCCTGAAGGAGGTGATTAGATCATGAGGTGCTAACTTTGTCTTTAGATTGGCCCATCTATGAATTCGTAGCTTAATGGTTTCTTAGTTACTTTTCTCATTGCTGAGACAAAATTTCTGACAACCAAAGTTAAAGGAGGGAAAGTTTATTTCAGCTCATAGTTTGTATAGGTTTCAGTCCATAGTCAGCTGGTTCCAAAGCAGGGCATCATGGCAGGGGATCATAGCAGAGGAGAAATAGTCCATGGTAAGGCAGCAAGAAGGCAGCAAGCAGCAACAGCAGTAGCAGCAGCTGCAGCTGCAGCCACAGTAGGAGCCAGCCTGCTTTCCCTGTATCCCTTTGTATTCCATCTGTAAGCTTACTGATTGATGCCACCCATACGCAGGATGGAAATTCCATTATCCACCCCACCCCAGTCACAGCATCACACTCTTAATATCACACCCTAATCCAGCCACCTTCAAAACTCCCTACCTATGACTGCATGAAACTTTGGTGCCGGGTCATCTAGATACAAGCCATAACAAACTCAGGAGATTATGGAAACTGGTTGCAGAGAGTGTCATGAGTGTATGCCCTTAAGATACCTTGTGCCTGGCCCCTTCTCTCTCTTGCTTGCTCTGCTTCCTGGATGCAACAAGGTGAGCTGCTTTCCTCCAACACCTCCACCTTCTGCCTTGATAGTTCTGCCTCACCATAGGCCTAGAAGCAGTGGAACCATTTACCCTGGACTGAAACCCTTGAAACCGTGAGCCAAACTGGATCTTTCCTCTTTTAAGTCAATTTTATCAGGTATTTCATCCTAGCAATGTAAAGCCAAAAGCAGAGGAAAGGATGGTTCTACATGGATATCCTGTCGTTCTCCCTCTGGTCACTCTCATGGGATTGATGAGACACTGAACATTTTGGGGTTTGTTGTCCCACATCCTTTATAAAACCGTCTATGCGATAAATCCCTCCAGAATGACAAAGGGTTCTTTCTGAATTCTGAGCAAAGACCACTCTGTTAGGAAAAAATTTTATCTTTCTAAGATACACTTGTTAGCTTCCTTTTATCTGCTTCCAGGAACTATCTAACCTAACCACTGGCATCTGGGGTACTATATCCTCTAAACTCACTATAGCTTCTTGCAATGGCCTACAGAAAACCGACAGTCCCGGGGACATTACCATCGAGGTTGGAAGTAATCACTCTTCCTGGAAAATCACTTCTGAACACAATGATAAAAATCATTTTGTTTTCCTAGAATCTTAAAGAGAAGAGAGTTGTTGGAAGCTGCCCAGGGACTGTAGTTTCTCTAGAAGGTTCTGTGGGTTTAGATAATCTTGCTGGCTTGACTCTTCTGTTGAGAAACACAGGCTCTGCAGGACTGAGGATTCGTGTTTGAGACATGGGTGGACTCAAGCCCATGTACTTTTGAAAATCACAGGGGAAATGATGTGAACCAGTCATAGAAACATGGGGTGCGTGGTCTGGAGGCTGGGTGTGGAGGGACTCTCTCCTTGAGGGCCTGATGTGACTCTTTGCACACAAAATCATTGGAATTTGTGGGTTCTGGCTCCAAGAGACCAACATACTCCCAGCCCTCAAACCAGAACCCTTAACGACAATGTGTGTGTGTATGAGTGTGTGTGTGTGTGTGTGTGTGTGTGTGTGTGTGTGTGTGTGTTTTGGCCCGGTCTACCAGGGCATTCAGAAGTAAAATTCATGTTCAGCTAGTGACTAGACATTTCAGGCTCCTGCTATTATTAAGACTGTGCTAAAACAAAACAAAACAAAAAAAAGAACGAAGACAACCATAATTCTAAAATCCACCTCAAAATTAACTGCTATCCTCAACAAATGACTGCGAGATCCCAAAGAAGAAAGGTTGGTGGCCAAGATCCATAGGATTAGGAAGGGGCCTTTGCCCTATGCCTGGCATGGGGCTCCCCTCCCCTTCAGGCCCTTTGCTTCCATCTTGCTTGTCCTGATGTGCTAGCTGGAATAACCTTATATCCTCAGCACTTTTAGGTCCTCTCTACACTTTAAACCTTTATTTGCCCTCACAAGTCTGTCCATTTGCATATCTTCCTGTAACCCTCCCTCCTTTCCTCTGTATCCTTCCCTTGCCCCACCCATCCACCATCCATCCATCTACCATCCATCCCTCTCCTTCCCTCCCTCCACCTCTCCACCCCATTCCACTCTTAACAAATACTGAGCACTTTTCCTATGGACCTGGAATGGGCTAAGAAATTAGCATCTGCCTTCCAGCAGCCATCACACCCAGCAGGGTGAGATTTATCGGTGGGGAAGATCAGGAGGTGGTAGGCAGCTAGAGGAGTAATCAAGCCTGTGTTAGGGGAGCATGGGCTCTGGGGACAGGCTGAGTTAGAATCCTGCCTCTGCTGCTAATGGCAGTGTGGCCTCGGGCAAACCACTGAACCTCTCTGTCTCACCTGTAAAATGGCACCCCATCATACCCTCCTCAGAAGGTGTCTGTTCTGCTTATCTACTGCTGTGCAGTCAAGTACCCCGGCCATATTATTATGATCATGTGCATGAGTTACTCAGGCCAGGTGTGGCTGGCTGGAGCTGCTTCTCCACACGGTGTCCCCTGAGGTTACTCAATGACATTCAGCTGGCCCGGAGGGGCCAAGATGACAGCAGATGTATGTCTGCCACCTCAGTTGGAATGGTGGAAAGGCTGGGAAAGCCCCAGAGCACTTGTGGGGGTCCTCCGTCCCGGGAGGACCTGCCCACGGTGAAAGAAGGTGGCTGGTCTGCAGACCTCATCCCCAAGCTGGCTCAGCACCGCTCCACCATCTCCTGCTGGCTGGAGCAGACATGGGGCTGTGGGGACTTGAGAAGAGAAAAGCCAGACCCAGCTCCCCAGAGAAGTGAGAGGCCCTAGTGACCATGGTCACAGGAAGATGGACAAGGTTGTCTATGAGTGACCAGAGCAGTGACATGGGAGGGGCCTGCATAGGTGACCTGGTGCATGTGAGCGTCTCGTTGCACTGTTCAGAGAACCCTGGGCTTTGCCAACTCCAGTAGGAACCAAGCAACTAACTAGAAAGGGGCAACTCTCAGTCCCTTCCGGGACGTCCCAGATAGCCTGGAGGGGGACACAGGGACGCCTCTTTGCTGCAGGCCCAGCTCAGAGCATCTGCCAGAGCCCGGCACACACGCAGCAAAGCCTGCAGCAGGCTGTCTGCCCGGCTGCCCCTCCCAGAGCCCACTGCCTAATTGGAAAGGGCCATTTCAACATCTTAGCAGAAAATGGAGTTTTTCTTTCCTTGATGTCGTGATTTGACTGGGAGTTAGCAAAGCATCAGTAGAATCCTAAATGTCTACTTTAAAAAAATCAAGCCTTGGACTGGGCCTGGCGCGGGCCGGGCGCTGCCTTAGTGGGAGAGAAATAAAACGCGCTCATGCGTGCCTGTGTGCTGTGAGCGTGGCGTCTCCCCGTGCCAGGGCTTCAGCTCCTGCCTCTGCCCAGCGTTGTGGGGGCAAGGCTCACATCACACACAGCACAGGGCCGGGAGAGGACACTGGGGTGGCACAGCTACCCAGGGCCTGCATGCTGGTGCCAGCCGGGCCCAACACATGTCCTGTTCGCACATCCTCACCGATGGGGTGGCTAAGGGCGATTTTATCCCCTTTTATGGTGGGAGGTCCCGGAGCCTAGAAAGGTTGGGTCAGCTGCTCAAGGTCATGCCCATCATAAGGGGAGAGATGCAGATCCTTATCCGGGGCAGGGTCTTCCCCACCCATCACTGACTCTCAGTGGGTCCAAGGCTGGTACCACAGCTTGGCTGGTGGCTGCTTAGGAAGACCCCAGAACATAGCAGGCGCAGAGATGATGTGAAGCCAATGCCACGGTGGAGAGGATGGCTGTGGCGAGGGACAGGTAGAGGATCTGAGGGAGCGTGGGACCATGGTGGTACCTGGAGACTCGGGAGCCTCTGGTTCACACTCCAGCCATGATATGAAGTCCCTGCCTCGTGGACCTAGGAAAGTCTCCTCACCTCCTACAGCCACCATCCCTCTGTTTTTGAGTTGTGGGATTGTGCACCTACGCTTTCTGAAGTTCGCTTCGGTTCAGAGTCTCTGGAAGTCTACCTGGGCTGCTGCATACGGCGGCACATGATAAACGGCTCAGCCTCACCTCGGTGCTGCTCGGAGACTGTTACGTGTGCCGTGTGACACGTTGGCCTTGGGCCCTGGAATTGAGGGTATGGATGGAAGGGATGCGAAGGATGGACGGAGAGTGCAGGAAAAAGGGAGGGTTTCCAAGCCCAGCAGGAACGTGGTCTGAGCTGACTGTTCTCCCCGATGCAGATGTGGGTAAATCTCTATACACTGCCCCGGGAGGGCCCGGCAGGTGTGAGACCCGCAGAAGAAGGTTTGTGATGACCACGCTCACCTCCGCTCTGACCGTGCAGTGCATTATTTCTGACTAACAGGGCCAGAGCTGCTCCCCTACAGACAAACCCCTTTCACGTGGAACATCTCCTTCACACCTCCAAACCCCAATAAGCTGTGATTACCACAGCTCTCCCCTCTGAAGAGTCCCAGGTTTTTGCTCCACCATTTTTCACAGAGCTGCAACAGCTGTCAATCCTACAGCTCAGAGCACCTGATGACCCACTGAGCTGCCGTGACAGCTGCTGCTGTCCTGGATGCCAAACCCTCACCTCTGTCTTGACTGCAGCAGGCTAGAATTTCAACGGAGCAGTAGGATTGAATTTGGACCAATCAGTAGGCTCTGATCAGAAGGCTCAAATTTAGACCAATTTGGACCAATCAGCAGGGTAAGATTTGGACCAATCATCAGCCTGCAGCTGCTATATAAGCAGAACTTCTCTCGTAGTTCTCTCATTGGCCTGAGAGGACTCTTTCTGGTGTGCTCATGCCTTACTTCAGTCTCATTCAAAGAAAGTCTTGCTCCAGTGGTTCTGGCTGTAAATCTACTGGTGATTTATTTCTTGGCTAGTGTAGACTTAAGAGGCTCTCTAAATCTATTTGGGATTTTTTACTGTAAGTAGTGTGGGCAGAGCGGTCACATTGAAAAGAGCTGTAAACTCTAGGGGCTGCTGGCCCAGAAGCGTTCCAGAGACCATCCGGTGACAAAGAGCAACAGAGACCAGCAACGGGTACTCACTGGTGTCACCTGGCAGCACTGGGATCCGGCACCGTGGCTCCCAGGGTGAAGGCTTGCAAGCAGAGTTCTAATTCATGACTTCTATCTGAGTCAAGCAGAAGAACTCACAGCTAACTGGGAACTCTCAGCCTGGAGCTCCCTGAGGCTGGGGCTCCCTGAGGATGAGGCCACTTTCTCTATCAGATCTCAGGTCTCCTCCCACCTTTCATTCCTTTGATATTTCCGGGGGATGTTGAAGGCAGCAAGCACTGTTCTAGGCTCTGAACACTGTTGAAAACACAGACAGTATCTCTAGTCTCATGGAGCTGTGGGAGGTGACGACAGAGAACAGACTGTGAAGTATGGTAAGTGAGCAGAGTCAGTGTCACCAGTGTGGAAGGCTGTGGGATGTGCCTGTTTGACCTGGGGTGGTTTGGGAAGGCCTTTCTGAGCTGAGATCCAGATGATGAGATGCATGCGAAGATGAGGTGAAAAGCCTTTCGGGCAGAGCCACCTACAAGTGCAAAGGCCCTGAGGTAGCCAAAGGAACAACAGAAGGCCAGTGTGTCTGCTGATGGGCAAGGAGGTGGCATGAAGAAGAGTTGGTGGGCACATTGGGTGAGCACTGTGAGTCACACAGGGCCTTTTAGGGAAAGGGTTGTGACTTCTGCACTGTGGATCTCTCTGAACTTTCTGCGGCTTCTCTGTAATACTCTGGCAGGTTTCTGGGCATCTGCGTGTGAGGACTTTTATCCTTGCCTCACCTTTCTCTGCCCAGGACACAGAATTCTGCCAGGGCCAGGCAATAATGGAAGCAGTCTCTGCCAGAGCCCTTCCTGTCTCTGTGCCTTGGTACAGCCCATAGGAGCGCTGCTCATTTCCTGTCCCCAGCTTGGTTGTCACTGATGTGGCCTCTGGCTGTCACTCATTTCCTGCTTCATGGCACAAATTCAGCCAAGCCAGTGCAGAAGATGCCCTTGACCCCTGCCCGGGTGTACAAACAGAGCTCACGAGAAGGCCTGTCCTTGTCACACTCACCACAGGGCAGTGGGGGCACCAAGAGCCACCCTCGGAAGCCACACTGCCCGATGTTAAGTTTGCCGAGTTATTTACCCTCTTGGGCCCTAAGTTTCCATCTCTAAACAGAGATGAGATTTTATACTCGGCAGGGTTGGGGCTAGAGAGAAAATTACTTGGTTCCTCTGCCATGATGGGTGACAGTTCAGTTGGACTGGCGACAGTGCTGCTTACTACGTGCCAGGTGCCAGCTTCATTCTTGGGGTGACAAGTCTCATTCGATCGCCCTCTGCCTTGATCGTCACGGTTCCACGAGGAAGGTGTGTCAGAATCCCCACAGCTTAGACGGGGACTCGGGTCCAAAGAAGTCACACGGCTCTCCTGGGACCTGCCGGAGCCACTCCTGTCCCCCAGCATGGCGTGTGCTCTTGTGGTGGCTGGGCCCGCTGGGATGAGGGCAGGTGGGGTTCCCAGTAGTGTAAATGTGCCTGTGGCCAGCGTGCGGTCCCTGCAGAGTGTGGCCCAGCCGCATCCTGGAGGCAGCCATCAGCCCTGGGTGTCAAAGGCGCCCCTGCCTTTGGAAACACCTGTCCCAGAGCAGTCCACATGAGCGGTTCGGGGCAAGGGACCATCCGGACCACCCGCACATCGGGCAGAGCCAGGAGGAAGCCCAGTCCTCCCCTTCACCAGCACCTTCCCCAGGAGGAGCCTGGGGCACAGTCCCGCAGCCTTCCGGGAGGGGAGGGCTGGCTGGTGGGCAGGGTGCTGTCCCCTTAGTATCCCACCCTGCCCTAGCTGCAGCCCAGCGCCTTTGGTTGGAGTCTCAGATTTCCATGCCCACAGCCGCCCCCAATTGAGAAGGTATCGCTAATGACATTTCTGCTCTCTGTGGCCTGTAATTAATAACTGTGATTAATCTGGAGCACTTAGTCGAATCACGCAGGCCTAATTGGCCGCCACGCCTTTCCCCTTCTGATGGAGCTGATGCCACTTCTCTCAGCAGGACCTGTCCCGGGAGGGTTCTGCGCAGCAATTTGCGTGACATTTGGGAGGCAGAGCTGAGCCACGTGCTGGGGGCAGGGTCTTGAGTCCAGGTGAGGCACGAGAGGAGGAGTCCTGGGTCCTCGCCAGGTGGTGGAACAGATCTGCCCAACCCTTGACTTACACGGATCAAGACGGCGCCTCAGGGTTTATTGTAGTTCCCAAGGCAGCTCAGCCCTGCTCTGCTCTCCTGTTGGATGGGATGAAGATGGGAGGAATATGGGCTGCCTTTTTCAGCTTCTTGAGCTTGGGGCTGGTCTGTATTCTATCCGATTGGAAAGCTCCCATTAGAACCCTGGCCTCTGTGTGTCTGTCCATCTCTCTTGGGCCACAGGTGGGTTCTGGAGCATCCGGTCCTGGGCAGATTTAAGGGAAGAAAAATCTCTTTGCTCTACCCATTAGGTTTAGTGAATGGGGTCCAAATCAGAAGAACGATAGACGGATTCACAAGAGGAAAACAAACAGAAGTCTTTCCCTACAGAAGAAATATCATTAGAGCACATCTCAGCGAGCATCTCACAACCCGAAGTGCATTATGTTCACATCGTTTTCCTCCTGCAGTAAGTCACTGTGGTCCTGGTGACGGGCCGCCTGACGTGGTCCCCTCATAACCCCCGCCCCATCACGGGAGACGATGTACAAGGGACAGGACCCAGGGGAAATTCTGGTGCTGTTACTTAGAAGAGCATGAAGAAGCGGGTCAGGAAAGTAGGCAGCACTGGCTCTCCGGCGATCAGTTATCCGGCGGTCTTGTTGGGTTGAGTGACTAGCCCATGAGTCCCCAGCCATGGCTGGTGGGTGAGAGCACACGCTTTTACAGACGGTGTTTCAGGAGCAGAGCTCGGCCCATTCCCTTGGCACATGCTCTGTGGCTGCTTTTGTGCTCAACAGCAGAGTGGAGTATTTGGGAGTCAGCCTTTATGACATAAAATGTAAAGTATTTGCTATCGAGCACTTTACAGAAACACTTTGCCGGCCCCTGACATAGAATGTCATAGCTGAAGGTGACTCAGACGTGCTGTGCCTCCATACTTTCCCTCATCCAGGTGGAAACTGTGCTCCCACCTCCCAATTTAGAGCCTGGTGCTACAGCCTGCTGTGAGGACAGATCGGGGTTAGGACTCTGTACTTACTGCCAGCCACCAACTCAGCTGTAAGGGTCACCCAGAGCCCTGGAGGACCCAGGTGGCCCGGAGGGGAGAGGAGAGCTCCAAGTCACCACGGACAGTCCTCCCTTTCAACACCTTCCTTTGAGGGAGCAGAGCCTCGAGCAGGCCACCCGGGGTGTCTGGATTCAGCCTCTGTGGTGGGGCAGGTGGCCAGGGTGTTCCTGATGTCCAGGCTTTGAACCCCAGGATCAAGATGGCTTCAGTGCAGCCCAAGAGCCCGCTACTCTGCAGCCAGCCCCTGCTCTTCATCACCTCCCCAGAGACTGCCCAGAAAAGGGGAGCACCATTGGCTTTTGGGGGGGGCTAGGGTGGGACTAGAGATTGATCCCAGGACCATCCATCCCCATGTTAGGCAAGTGCTCTAACTACTGTGCTACCCACTCACCCCCAGCCCCTTTTATTTTGAGACATGGTCTTGCTAAGTTGCTGTATCGTCCAGGATGGGCTCAAACTTGCTATCCTCCTGCCTCAGCCTCCCTAATAGCTGGGATTACAGGCATGCACCACTGCTCCCAGCAGCACTTGTGTTTTTATGGCTAGTACCTAGCAACGTGTGTGAGTCAGTCCAAGGACTACGGTCCTGCTGCTTCTCCTTTCCCCAGGGAACACTGTTTCCTGCACCTGCACCCCTGGGCAGAGCAGGGTTAACATAAGTAACAGCACGGGCTACTGTGTCTCTGACACTTACCCGGCCTGGGTGCTGTCCTGGCCCTCAACCTGAATCTGCTGGCTCTTCACCGCATCCTTTTGCTTAGGCGTTGGTCGCAGGTCGTGGAGCTGGTGTCAGCAGGGCCTCAGGGCGGTAGATTCTAAAATGTACTGGGTTTTATTAGACACGTGCCTGAGAAAAGCATAAGAGGAACAGGAGGCCAAAGTGGCAGGGACAGGCTCTGCCAGCCCCAGGAGTCGAGAACAGTAACTTCCTGTTCCAGGAGTCTGGTGCTGGGCAGCAGTTTTGGGGCCTCTGCACCTCCTGTGCTCAGTCACTGGCTGGTGCTGACCAGGAGGGATCGGCCTCGGCTCCAGTGTGGAGGGACACCCAGAAGATGCTGCTGTCCTCCCGTCTGCTGATGCCTCCAGTGCCATCTCGCAGCAGGCTGATGACCAGGGTCCCATTTCCAGCAGGCTGGGGCTGGAAGGTGGTGAGCTCAATCCTCTGCTTTACCGCACGGTGGGTGTTGTGGGTGAGACAAGGATCCCTGGGCCAGGGCTAGTGTTGTGTGTCCTGGATCTGCTACCACCATTCAGTATGTGCCTTTGGGTGAGTCATTCATTCATTCACTGAAACACTGAGCACTTTTTGGAAGTCAAGGCCTGTGCTAAACCTTCCCACGGGGATGGAGGACCCCAGCAGCCACCACAGCACTGAGCAGTACCATTATGGAAGGGAAGGTGGGACCTCAGGACACAGGGGAGGACAGAGACATGGCTGCCACTCTGCACCTCAATTTCTTCACCTGAAGAAGGAAGTGGTTGGACTCAAAGCCCTCTGAAGCCCCTTTCCCACTCCATGAAACCAGCTTTGGGTCAAATTTGGGGTCTCGCAGAGTCTTCTGTGCAGATAAAAAGTCTGGGACTAGGGCATAGCCCAACCAGAGAACCAAGCTGGGTTGTGTGAGCCCAGCCCTGAGCTCTGCAGCCCCAGCCTGCTTCATGCTCAGGCAGTGTGAGCCACACCTCTGGGCCAGCACTCAGTGAGTGCCTCTGTGTCTCTGTGGTTCCAGACTCCCAGGCAGGGCCTCCATCTCCACTTCCCTCCAGACACGGCTGATCCAGACTGGTCCGTGAGTCCAGGCCGGGAGCCAGGCCAACCGGGCGTGAACCATCTGTTAAACAATAGATTGATGGATGAGTCCTAAAGAAATCAGCAAACTCATTTAAAAAGCCAGTCACCCAGAATTTCCCCAGTCCTTTTCCCCACGCAGCCATGCCCAGACCCACAACCTTGAAGAGGTCCCTTGTCTTGTTACAAATTGTTGCCAAGAAAATCTATGGTCAATTAAACAAGCAAATGTTCCTCTTGCACTTTTTCCTTTTCCTCTCTTAAATATGCTCCTGTCTGACCTGCAGGAGAAGACACTGGGTTCTCAGCTCTTCTTTTCATGGGACTAAACCTTTTCTCCCTAGGGCACAGACTCCAGGACTTGGTTATTAAATCAGCAAAACCCAAATGCTCCCAAGATGAACTCTTGATGGTGCAATAGCGGCAAATTACCTTGCAGACTTCCAGTCAGTGCAAATCACAGCGAGGGACATCCTCAGGAGAAAGCACCCTCACAAAAACAGCCCATTGGGTCACTTGCTGGTTTATTACCCAGATGTTACCGTGGATGCTGTGGTGGCTGACAGGAAGTGGGACATTCTTCTCATCACCTACCAGAGAAAGTCCCAGAGATGCTGCATGTTCAGGCTGTAGATTGTTGTTCTGTTCTTTCTTAGCCATGTTTAGCCTTGCCACAGCCCTGCCCCGACTTCTCCTGTACAGCGTCACTCTCCTTGCTCTGACTCTGTCCTTCCAGCCTCTGCTTGTCTTACTCTCTCTCGTCTTCTTGATGTTTTCCATCCCGCTCTCTCCCTCCTCCCTCGCTCTCACCTTCCTTTCCTGTGGTGGGTCCCCTGCTACACCCACTTCACTGTGATCCTCCTAAACTCTGGCTGGTCTTGGGCAGTGTCTTCTTGGTACAGCGTCACTCTCCTTGCTCTGACTCTGTCCTTCCAGCCTCTGCTTGTCTTACTCTCTCTCGTCTTCTTGATGTTTTCCATCCCGCTCTCTCCCTCCTCCCTCGCTCTCACCTTCCTTTCCTGTGGTGGGTCCCCTGCTACACCCACTTCACTGTGATCCTCCTAAACTCTGGCTGGTCTTGGGCAGTGTCTTCTTGACCCTCAGCCAGTCATGTGGGGGTCTCAGTTCCATTTTCTCTCATTCCCCCAGAAGATCCTGTCTCGGTGCCGGTGCCAAGGGTCCAGTCTGGTCCTAGACAAGGGTCAGATGGTCCCAGCAGGCAAACCCAGAAAAGCCCCCGTGGTGGGGACACATGCTGGCGGATGTCTGCCCTGCTCACCCCTTGGCCAAGCACCCTGTGCACTCGGTGAAGAGGATGGGGCCAGCAGGACCTAGTTTCCTGGGGAGGGAATCCCAGAGGGATCTCTCTGAGCCAGCTCGGCTCCTCCCACACAGTAAGAGCAAGGCCGAGACCACTGTCAAGCCTTAGTGGGGGGAACTAGGAAGGCTCTTGAACATGTAGATTGCTGGCGCCGCCCCAGGGAGTCTGCTCTAGACTCCTTGAACCAAGCACACACTGTGAGAGTCCCTGGTCCCCCAGGGCAGTGGCCTAGAAACTTTTTGACCTGAATGCCCCCTCAAAAGAAGTGTATTAATGTATGAGCTTTACACAGGTAAAACTGAGTGCTGGGATATTGAGAAACAGAAGGAACGTTTTTTTTCATTAACATAAAAATAAACATAATGGAAATTTTCTTATTTTCTTCCTGTCTTCCAAGTGCTATTTTTAAGATATGTGCTTGCCATGCTGGAAGCCATGGCTGCAGGACAGGATAAGAACTTTAGCCGGTGAGAACTGCCAGGCCCTTCTCCTCCCCCAGACCTGCAGCCTACCTTCTTAGCTTAATCAGCAAAGCTAATTCGTGGGTAAGAACCCAGCCCCTTAGGGTCAGGTCAAGATCCCGAGGCTTCCCTTTCCTCCCCCATAATTCCTCATGGTTTTCTTGCCTTGATGGGCCGCAGCCGCCTGCCTTTTGGGGTTCTCTGAGAGGCTGCAGACCCCTGGACTACATGGGTTGCCTTTTTCTGCAGGAGTGGTTGCATCTCTCTGTAATGTTCAGCCTCTGCCAAGGCACTGTGAATCAGGAGAGCTGATCCAGTGGCGATCACGTTTCCGGGGGTATGCTTCCTCATCTGGAACATAACAGCGCTGGATTAAAGGATGGCTCAGGCCCCTTCCTGCTCTGACAGGCCAGGACGGAGGACCAGCATGAGTGGCAGCACTTGGGAGGAACCGGGGAGAGGGGACAAGCTGATTATTAGTAAGGTCAGTCAATCACCCAACAAGCTCTTTCTACCTAGAGGAAGTTCTGGGAGAACCCAGGATTCCCCAAGAAAAGGCAGTAAGATTTTTGGCCAGGACTCCTGGAGCAAGGTCAATGGTCCCTGATCATTATGATGTTACTTAACCTTAGCTGTTCTTTTGTTTTTTTTCTCCCATTAAGTTTATTGGTACATTTAAAGCAAACAATACAGTTACATTTATCATTGGGATCTTGTACCTTACATGATACGTCTCAGTTCCTATTTTTTCCCCATACCTCTGCCCTCCCTTCACCCCCTTCACCCTTCCTTTAGCTATTGTTTTAAAAAACAGGACTGGTCTGCCCGATCCCTCTGGAGCCTACCATGGGTGCGTGGTGTGATGGTTAATCGCCACTGTCCCCGATGGATTAAGGGGTGATTGGTTTTGCTTGGGCACCAGCTCATTGATGAGTTCCTAGCTGAAAGGGCTGCTAGGAGGTACGGCCTGAATTATGGGAGCTTGACCTTGGGGACTGTATCTGGTCCTTTGCCACTCTGGGCAGAAAGGTTACAGGGCCCGATAAGGGGTCAAACAGAAAAGGACACACTGGGGAAGAAGGGGTCTTGGTTAAGGGACACTTGAGGAAGGCAGCAAGGGGAGAATAACCCCTTCCTCACTCAGCCATCCCTCCCCTGCTGTAGCTTGACCCTGGCCAGGGACAAGGCCATGAAGCTTTGGGGCTCGAGGCAACCGGAATGTTACTTGGGTAGAGGGCTGTGCGCCCCAAGGGGCCTCAGAGGGGCAAGCGGTAGCATACAAAGATGCAAAATTCATTTCTTACCATGGATTACATCCAGCACCCTCAAATACCACTGTCCATAAGGGGCCTTGGTGGCATTTGGCACCGGTATGGGCTTAGAGTCATCCAGAGCATGGCCGGAATCCTGGCTCTGCCTCACAAGCTGCGTACCTTGGACAGACTGCTTAACCCGCCTCAGCAGTGGCTTGCATGCGAGATAATAATGCTGACTGGAGGTTTATCCTGGGGATTAGAGGTAATAATTGAGAAATGGCTGGCAAGTGGAGAGCTTCATAGGGGCCGCCGCATTCATCCTGGGTTCTCAGAGTCATGATGGGATTATTTACACTGGAGCTGGGGCAGGGAGCTCGGCCACCTCCGTTTCTTTGGGTGTCACCACAGTGGAGGGGGGCCCTTCTTCCTTTTCCATCCTTCCCACCCAGCCCTCAGGCAATTTTGGGTGGAACGATTTATAAATTACAAGGTGTTTATTGCTTCTGGAGCAAGGGCAGGCCAAGCCTCGGTGAAATTCACCGAGAAATGAAGCAGTGGGAGGGACTGAAGTGAAGGCAGGGACCAGAGCCCGAGCAGAGTTGCTCATCCCGAGCCTCGGGTTGGTGCATGCTGTCCGTGTAATTCTCACATGCAGTGGCTTCTGGGAACAAAGGGACTCCTCTAGCTCGGAGGGAAACGGGCCAGGCAGCTTCCTGGGCACCTGCAGCAGTGTTTCGGGGGAAGAGGAAGCCCTGTCCCTTGCCCCTCCTCCGGGGACCCGGTCCAGAGGCTCCTATCCATACCTGACACTGACCCTGTAGATCCTGCCCTGCTCCCGTATGCGCTGCGGCATTGCCACACGGGACCAGTGCCATCTCGGCTGCTTCACTGCTCTTGCGCTTTGGGGGACACTGTTAAGGAAGAGTAAGGGCTCCTCCAAGGCGAACACTTACACTGCTGTGACAGCCGGTCTGATAACCAAGACAGCTCCCGGGCGCCCAAGGGGCAGGGATTCCATAGACAAAATACTGTTCAAGTCCTGGGTGGGGCGGCGTGAGACAGTCAATTTCCACCTGCTTCTAGGATGTCATATGATTTAAACCTTAGCCATCATTTATTTCCGGGATTTCCCCCTTTAACGCTGGGAGCACGTTTGACCACCAATAACTAAAACTCCGGAAAGTAAAAGCGAGGATCTGGGGAGACTGTGGTATTTCTCCTTAACAAACTCCAGGGCTCCCTTCGTCCTGATAAATCTTTCAGGCTTTCATAATCAATCTCATCGTACAGGAACTTCAGCTCCCCCGCCTGGAGGAAGGGCAGGTGGACCCTGCCTTGTAGAGTGGCTGTGAAGCCTTGATACAGCCAGTGTGGAGTCTGGGCTGGGTCAGGGACGGAAGACTGGTCTGGTGGCCCTGGGTGTGTCTTGCTGCAGCAGCAGCTCAGCCTCCTGCCGTGCAGGCGCAGCGCCGCCTCTGGGAACAGGTTGGCCTGGTGGGCATGGATGCCACCTCTGTGATTAGAAGCCGTTGATGCCGCAGCTGGCCGCCCGGGGCTTTGCTGAGACACTGGTAATTATGCCTGATGCTCAGCCCTACACAAAGCAGCCAAGAAGCCGGCTCGGCTGGAGCCTTCAGTCCTGAGCTGATTTGCATTAAAGCCAGTAGCTGGGCTGGCAATCCAGCCACACATGTGCTACATAGCACGTATTCTTGAAAGGTTGCAGATCTGGCTTGTCACTGGGGCTTTGGTAGCAGATGAAGGGGACCAGGGCTGCAAGCCAGCACTCTGGGTTGAAAGGGATGACAATACGGCCACTCAGAGAGGTTGTCGTCCATGCAAGGTGGTTCCTGTCCTGGCTGGGGGCTGTGATGGTTTCTAGAACTGAATTTCTCCAGCTGGGCTCTCATCCAAGTTTTTGAGCTTTCCAGCTGGGTGGCCTCTGGCAAGATCATTAGCCTCTCTGTGCTTTGGTTTCCTTAATGAAAAATGGAGTAGAAATGTGTTATGATGAAGCTCTCATAGAGGTCGGCTGTCATCATCTTCGTGTCTACCACCACCTGCACCTGCGTCTTCATCTGCTTCCATCGCTGAGACAGAGTTGTGCAGAGAGCAGAGCTCTGGATTTGGGAAGTGAGTATTAGCACTCACTCATTATTATTATCTTTCCAAGCATCATTCCATATGGGATTCGAGAAACATTAGAAATATTCTTATGCTGCCCCATGATAAGAGAATAAAGTCCACGGGAACTTTGGGTGAGGGGAGACTGAGGTAAGGTTGGTGTACAGAGCTCTCATGTGGTCCTGCGGCATTTCCGGAAGTGGCCGTTATTCTGGCCCTATGCTCCCTAAGAATGAGATGAGCTGTAAAACATACAGACAAGGCCAGGTGTGGCGGTGCACGCCTGTAATCCCAGCATTCCGGAGGCTGAGGCAGGAGGATCACTGTGAGTTCAAGACCAGCCTGGGCTGGTTCCAGTCAGTCTCGACTACATAGTGAGACCCTGTCTCAAAAAACCAAAACACAAAACAAAACAAAAAAATATATTCAGACAAACATAGTCAGCTGCAAAGAGGATGAACCTTGCAAATAGGAGGTTGATAAAGAAAGCAGGCCAGGAGTATGTGCTAAGTGGTTCATTTATATGAAGTACAAAACCAAAAACTAATGCATGCTGTTAGAAGGCAAGAGAAGTATCATCCTCAGGGGTAAAGCAATGGCTAGAAAGAGAGCAGAGAAGGATCTTGGGGGGCAGGTCCGGTAACGTTCTAAGTTTTTCCTGGGTATAGATGACGTGGGCATGTTCAGTTATGAATCCACCAAGTTGAGTATTTATGCTGCATGTTTATGAATATCTCTGTGTTTGTGTGTGTGTGTCTCTGTGTGTGTGTGTCTATATTGTGGAAAATTTAGTTACTTGGTCTACATTTAGCTGTTCAGTACACTGAACTGTATAAGTAATGTTTACTGTTCATAGCAAAAACAAACAGCTAATCTTTATGAACTGAGTCCCTGACACCAGGACTCTATTAACAGCTGTGTTTCCCTCCCAGCTCTCCTGGGAAAAGGCATGGTAACTTTTAAGCCTCATGCACTTATAAGTGAAACTTTTCAGAGCTTACTAGATATAGGGTGTGTGATCCTGGGATTGAGGATGTGTGGTACTAAATTAGTCCACTGATTGGAATTAGCATAGTTCTCAGTGTGGCTGAGTGGATTTATTGAAGACAGAAGCCCCACGCTGGGTGTAGGTGGTATCATCTAGAAGGCTTGTAGCCTGAATGGGATAAAAGGGAAAAACAGGCTGCTTGTTGCTTTCTGCTTCCTGCCTGCCTTGCCATGGACGGTTTCTCCTCTGTCATGTCCCCATAGCATGCCACACTGCCTTAGAGCCAGCTCAGTATGGACCAAAACCCCTACAAATTGTGAGCTGAAATAAATCTTTCCTCTTTAACATTAGGTGCCCAATATTTTATTTCAGCAACAAGAAAAGTAACTAAAACAGTACCCCACACTTTCAGATGTGGCAGCTGAGGATGAGTGACTTCCTGCATCCCCAGATATGTTCATATTTGTGCCCTCCATCCCCCATGCACAGAGCACAGAATCTGGGGCACAGTGGGGTTGCTTAGGCAAAGCTGGAGGGAGGAACGGAGGTTGGCAGAGGGGAGTGCAAGCTGGGATAGTATTGCCAGTCACCAGTCTTGACACACTGAAATCATTTCTGTGTCTGCTCTCTAATTCCTAGTGTGCACATAGGCAAACACCGCCTAATTGCTTTTTGTTGCTAGGGTTAAAGTGCTCTGTCACTGAGCCTGTGCCTCCTCACTGTACCATTGTGTGGCTGTGGCCCTTCTTGCCTTATTGGATCCCTTGTCTCCACAAGCAGGCACAGCTATGTTTACATGGACGCTTTCCCTGTTCCTTTAGGGAAGACTTTAGCAGGAGCCACGGGGTTCCAGATAGGATGCTGGGGAGATGTCACCCTCTCCTGGCTCCGAAAGTGCTTCGCCTCCCCTGGGATTGTCCAGGACATGGCTTTCCAGCCCCATGGGAGGATTGCATCTTTATCCACCGCTTGTATTACACTGAGTCAACATTCAATGAATAATGAATTATGATGATAATAACTCGGGGAAATTTGTGCTCGTGCATCGATGAGCTCCAAAACACAGGGAAACTCACTGCGAATTACACCCTGGGACCAGCGAGTGAATAACAGAGGCGCCTTCCCTGGAGACCGTGACATGAACTCATTTAAATTAATAAATCCCACTTTCCTCCGTGCCTGAGTAACAGGCTTATTTACGTGTTTTAGAATTGACCAAAATATCTGAGTGAGGGGCAGAAGAATTAGAGCTCCTTCTTCATGCGGAAAGATGTTTGAGCTATGGTCTAAGCTTGCTAACTCATATTTTGGCTGAATCTACAGAAAGAAAAAAATATAATTCAACTTGATGAATAGATTGCTTCAAAGTCTGCAGGCTGCTGAATAACCAACTGGGCTAATTGTTTACCTTTCAAACTGCTTCTTTTGCTTTTGCTGGGTACGAGTCTAAACGCGAACACAGACAGGTCGTGCTGAGTTCAAGGGTAGGACAGGTGTGTTAGCTCTCCCAGGCCCCTCTGTGGAGAAACTTGGGGCCCCAGACTGACACCAATGCTCATGCTATAGATTCTGGGTCTTCATCTGGGTGTTAGTGGGGGAGATCTGGAGAGAGAGGAGAAGCAGGACATGTGGGGGCTCAGGACAGATCCCTTCCTCAGTGGGGTGAAAATAATATTTCAACAGGACAGATGACTAAACAGCAGGTCTTCCTCCTCCAGGGCTCAAACTGCTGAGGTGGAGAAGGTACAGCTCTGCTTTTTGTAGCCCATTTCTGTTCTCTATCTTCTATTCTCCTCTGTCCCAAGGCACTGGTCACACCATCCACCCCACGTGGTTAGGGCACAAAGGAATTCCCATGCTAACGTCACAAAACTGCCCTCACTTTAGACACGAGGCACAAGCTCTGAAGGGCCCAGGCCACACATACCCCACTCCCCTGGCTTCAAAGCTGGGGCTCCCCAAGACCCTCATGGGTTCAGTAATCCCCTGGAATGATACATAGAGCTCAAGAAAGTACAATCCTTAGCATCACAATTTTATTATAAAGGACACAAGCTGGGAACAAGTTAAAGAAGAGACTTACACGCCACCCTGCTGGGGCACTGTTGTCTGTGTCCAGCCATGGCATTTGTCTGAGCTTCAGCAACCGTTTTTAAAGGGATTTCTTTACCTAAGCAGGACTGATTGACACTCAGGCCATGTGACTGAACTCTGGGGGTTCTGTAGATATAATCAGCATTCTAGAAGATTCTGGGGCCATCAAATCAGAGAACGTCTTTCCTCACATATAGGAAGCTCTCAGTTGAGATCTGTGGAGAGCATGGTTAAGCCCCCAGGGTCCGTCTTCTTCATCCAATCCAAGGAAACAGCCTCTCTGCAGGCTCCTTTGCAAA
This sequence comes from Fukomys damarensis, assembly GCF_012274545.1. Taxonomy (NCBI): domain Eukaryota; kingdom Metazoa; phylum Chordata; class Mammalia; order Rodentia; family Bathyergidae; genus Fukomys; species Fukomys damarensis. The sequence continues at coordinate 7,026,933 of NW_022900932.1, read as the reverse complement.
TAGGATCTGTCTCTGTGTTGAAGACTGATCACATTTAGCCAAAGAGGAATTTTTCTTCCAGGCTTTGAGACCCAGAGTAAAATCCCAGGCTGTGGGTGTTCTGTGGAAAGTAGATTTTTTTCTCTCTCTCTTATCTCTGGATGTGGACAGTGTTTGGAGGAATAGAACTGCCCAGGACACTGAACACCTGTTCTCTTTGTTCACTCTGGAACCTCAACCAGCAGTGCTATGGTGTTATTTCAAGGGGTTAGAAGCAGGCAAAGCAGAAAACATCTGATCTCCAAAACATGCTTGATCTACAGCAGGGAGGACTGAAGCTAGACCTTGGGGTGAATTTTCTGAAAGCTAGGGGAGCAAGTTTTGGGACAATGACAGGGACCTAAAAAGATTACAAAATGCTCTCTTGTAAGTGTCTACATTGGGGTGGGTCCTACTGGTGGGCAGAGGACTGATCAGATTTTTAGGACTCAGGGGACAGAACTGAACAATGGCTGCCTTTCAGTGAGGAGTCTTCTTGCCTGGGTGCTATTAGAATTTGGACAGAGTCATTCTTAGTGGTAGGAGCTGCTCTGTGCATTGTAGAACTGCATTGTAGTAGCTTGTTAGTACCTCAGTGCTGTCACCACTGAGGAGGGGGACACTTCTGTGTCTACAGACATTGACAAATGTTCCTGGCAGGGACCATCACACTGTCCCAAATTGAGAACCACTCCTGTGCTTGAACCCTGAGGCCGAGAGAGCACTGGTCCGGTACTTCTCAGCTCCAGTGTCTGACTATTCTACCAAATTGAGCCCAAATCACTCCATAGTACAACAAAAGAGTTATATCCAGGCCCACCCCTGAGAAACAGAGTTTGCAGCCACTGGGTCAGAAACACTGTGGACCACAAGGCCATCCTGCCCCTAAAAGGCTTCTGTAAAAATATTTGTCTTCCAGTCCTCAAAGACTCCCCGGTGTGGGAACCTCAAACGCTCACATGGCTGGTGCAGTTGGGGAGGAAGCTGCACACTGGAGACCCCCCCCCGCCATTGTGATCTGCACTTAAATAACCAGCACCACAGGCTGAGCTCTCACAGAACCCAAGGGCCTAAGATCACCACTGATGGACAGAAATTACTGCCAGACTTCCCGTCTGACTTGTTTTTGAGGCACTAATTTCAGAGGTTCCTTTTAGCATCAGGTGAACAGAGCAGGGTCATGCACATGTAAGATTAGATCCTGTGCCTTTGCAACTGTGCCATTTTGTTGAGAACGGATTATTATTATTATTAATTATTATTTGCGCTCATCTTGATTTTCAAGAAATGATGGATTAAAGTACTGTTTGACTACTGAGGTTTATAGTGGCCTCTGAAATGTTATACTCCAGCAAGCTCCTCACTTGCCTTACCCACGTCTTGACCCTGATCGCGAAGGGTTTACGATGCAGAGCTGCAGGCCCAGGGTGAGCAGTCCATGTGAGCAGTGACTCATCTCATTGGATGTGATCTTCGAGGACAGAGCCCAAATGCAGGATTCATTCTCACCCCAAAAGAGAACTTGTCAACTACAGGTCATTTTACAAACTTGCTAATAAGCCTGCCAGTGTCACTCTGGAGAGATGGGAGCTGGAGATTTACCTTACTCATTTCCTCTAGTCGTTTAACATTAGTCATTTAATCTTGATCAAGTGGGAATGATTAATGAAATGATGAAGTGATTCCCAGATAATGAGAGGCCTGAATTAATACTAAAAAAGTACCAGAGTATGGAGTTTTTACTTTCCCCTGTTTTTTGTGCTAATGGGATTGAACCAAGGCCTTCTTGCTGAGCTACATCTCCAGCCCTTTCTTGATTTTAATTTTGAGACGGGGTCTCCTTAAATGGTTAAGCTGTCCAGACTGAGCTCAAACTTGCGATCCTCCTGCCTCGATCTCCCAGAGTGCTAGGATTATAGGCATGCACTCCTGTGCCTAGCCTCCTTTTTATTTTGTGATTTATTTTTCTCTTGGTTTGAGAAATTCAGAGAAGAAACAAATCAACAAACAAACTAATATTTTGTAACTATTGAAGCAACTTCCCATTTGATGGTGAAATTGACGTCCAGGGAGACCCAGTGACTTGAGCAGGGGCCAGTCTTAAAGGAGAGCTTACACATCATAGTGCGAGCCCACGGGCGGGAAGGGAAGCAGGAGGGCAAGTGTGTCTCCATTTCTCTAGTTGGGCAGAGACATACGCTGCTGTTTTCATTAAGAAATTAATTAAGTAGCAGCTAATTCTCACAGTGGCAATGACTGTTTCTAATAACCAAGCGTTTACTTTGCTGCAGGAGGTAGGGTTTCCTGGGGCTGGTGGCAGGTGTTACCCATGTAGGGCAGAGGGGCTAGGGCAGCTCCCAAGGGTACACAGTTGGATGGAGGGGACCCTGGGCCCCAGCTCCATAGCCCTGGGTGTGCACTCCTTTCCCTCTGGGTTCTCTGTAGCTATTATCTGCCTTTTCTCATCCTCCTCTCTCCTCCTGGGAAGAGAGGGGCACAGAGCACTCCGGCTTCACTTTGTGCTCAGGGAACTCGGCACACACGCAGGTCTGGCCACTTGTCCAAGGACAGCTCTCTAAGCAAATTGCTGGCAGAGCCTTTGCTGGAGCCAGGACTGCTGCATTTTCTGCCTTCCCTGGGCTCTGTGGCTCGGCCTGCAGGGGCTCTGCCCGGTGTTACGCAGCCCACTGCATCCTGGCACAGTGGGCCTGAGGCAAGAAAGAGTCTCGTGGTGGAAAGGTAGCCAGGAACTTGAGGGAAGAGTTAGAGAGGGTAAATGGCTGGGAACAAGTTACACCTTTCAAAGTCATGCTTTGACTGCACCCTCTTCCTCCGACCAGGCCCCACTTTCACCTGTCAACTCATCAGTGGAATAATCCACTAGGTGCCTGAATGCTAGGGCAATGGGGATCAAGCCCTCCACACGTGAGCCTTTGGGGGACACTTTGTATATAACCCATAACATCACACCAAGGACCATTCTGTCACCCCTTGCTAGCTCCCATGCCTAGCATGGTGCCTGGGTGAATATGTTTGGGAGACATTGTTCCTTTCCCACCTCCTCAGCCTGGGATCCTATAATCTGACCCCTTTTCTGGGAGCTTCAATTCAGAGGCAGAGCCTTCATCCCTAGATGGGGGGGGGTACAAAGGCAAGTGTGTGGTAGATGGAGGCGGAAACAGAAAGCCACCTGCCTGAGCCAGACTCAGCTCCAGCCCTCAGTGGTCTCAGGAAACTATGAGACATCTAGATGTCCGTGGGGCTTGTCTCTGCGATGTCTCTGGAAATCCTGGCATTAACTTTCTCCTTTAGAAAGGATTTGTGTGATGAGATAAAATAAAACACAAGTCTGAGCTGCTGTCTGTAAATTAGGACACAGCCTTCTTTCTGCTACCAGACTTCAAAAGCTACCGGGAGGACAGGATGGGTAAGGGTCTCAGGCAAGGGTTTCCGGAAACACCCCTTGCTCCCTCCTTTGTCCTCTGGCCCTCTCGCCTCGTTGTGGGAGCCGAGGCCCAGCTGAATCTCTGCACTTCTGTGTCCTCAGTCCTCCATCACGATCCCCAGCCAGCCTGTTTCCTTGGAGTTTCCCTCTCCCCGCCCTTCCTGCTCTCCTTCCTTCCTCGTGGGTAAATGAGAGGAAAAGCTATTCCAGCTCCGTGTTCTCCACATCTGGCGATGCTCCTCTCGAATGTCTTCTCTGAGAAGCTTCGTGTTTTCAATTACCTTCTAACACACCTCGGGGAGCCCAGCCAAGCGGGAGGATTAGTAGAATAATGAGTTTAAATTATTTAGCTTTATTTCCCCCCTGTCTTTATTCTGTGGCAATATTGAATCTAATCCAGGTCCAGATGCATTGAATGACACGTGACAGGTCACGGCTAATAACTGATCTCATTTTCAAATTAATATGCAAATTCCCCCCTCAGTGCTCAGGAAGAAAACATGGGTTAGGGATGGCAGGGAAAGAGAGGAGGGTGTCTGTGCTCCCTTGTCACCTGGAGTCTAATCAGAATTTCCACAGGAGAGACAAGGCACAGGGGATTTGCTAACAGGGGATTTGCTAATCTTGGATGAACAGGTCCCCAAGTGTGCTGCTGTCTCCCTCTGCAGGGACACTGTGGCGTCTTCCAGTGGTAGATCCACCCCACATTTCACAGGTGAAGGAGCCACAGGCTGAGGTTCACCCTTTGCTTCTCTGGCATGGGGTTCTCTACAGGGCCATCTGCAGTGCTGATCACTGCCAATAACTCCTGGTTGGACAACCGCAGGACTACGAATGTTGAGGGAAAACAGACACCACCCACCTTGGGCCAGCCTTTGTGATACCCACTAGAGCAGAGATGGTGAACCTTTTAGAGACAGAGTGCCAAACTGCAAGCCAAAACCCACGTATTGATCACAAGGTGCAATCCCGTAATTAAACCTGAATACCGAGGTTCTAGTTTAGAAGAAACAACTCTACATTAACATCTCTTGTCTTAAAAAGAAAATCACAATAACACGCAGGCCCCAGGTTTGCCACAAGTGCACCAGAGATAGGCTTTTGTCCTCTATGATAATCGTCAACTCCACCTGACACGTGGGGAAACCGAGTGCCAGGAGGCGTAGAGACCTACGCAGCAGCAGAGGTTCCAGGGCTGTTCTATCCAGCCAGGATCTCCTCAGCCAGTCTGGAAGAAGCTCATGAGAAAGTGAGTCATCATCTTCCCCACTGCCCCCGGAAGATGGATATTGAGAGAGACGGGGTCACTGGTTGCAGATGATCCCAAGCTGGTGAGCAGTGTATCTCTGGCTGGGAGCTGAGCCCAAGCACGGAGCCTCCTCGTGGCCTGGAGAGTGACGCTTGCCAAGCCTCCTTAGACAGTACTATCTTGGCGGGAGGCCTGTCCCGTAGCCACTCAATCTTCCTGTTGGTTTCTTTCGTGTTGTTTGCCCTTCTGTCTCTTCCCTTCTCTGGGCCACAGCTTTGGCTGTCAATACAGCTGCATTTCAGAATCCCGGGCTGTTGAAGGAGGAGAGGGAAGTGAGGGGATGGAAGCTGTGGAACGCAGTGATCAGAGCCCAGCATCCTGGAGGGAAGGTGGGGAGCAGGGATGGGATGGATTATCAGGCTGTGCTGTCCAGGGTACCAGCGACAGTCACGTGTGACTGCTTCGATTTGCACTTACGTCAATTCTAATGCAACTGAAACTTCTGTCCTTCATTCACACTAGTGTTCACACGTGGCTAGTGCCTGTCATGTTAGTGAAAGCAGAGCATTGCACAAATGTGAACAAAGGGATTTTCTGAGCTTTAAGCACTTGGTTCCAGGTTTGATCCTCAGGTGAGTCTTCACCTACAGCACCCAGCTCAGGGCTCTGCCTGCCATGGGCTTGGTACCTGACACCTAGTGTATAACACTAGAAAGGAGTGAAGTGACTTTGTTTGCTCATCTGTGAGTCAGGCCATTTGTATTCCAAGAAGAGCCACCATATATAACAACCCATGGAAAGGCACGAGCTCCCCCACCCTGGTCTTACAATCAAGTCAAGAGCCAAGGGTCCTTTTGATTCAGGTAAGAAAAACAGAGGACACCAAGGATGAGATGGTTTGGGGATCCCTGGGGGGTGTGCTCCCCTCCTGATTCTCTCCTTCCAAAAGGAAGGAGCTTCCAAAAGTATAAGAGCTCAGCATGAGGAAACCGGCACCAAGCAGAGGGCAGGAATGAGAGAGGTGGTGAGGGAAGGGGAGTCAGAGACGTAGGGAGGGTCCCGACAGGCACAAAACCCTGAGGAGTCACTTTCCCATCTGTGAGACACAACACTCCACACTCACAATTTAAAGGAGGGGAGGCTTTATCTAACTGGTTTCAGGGGATTTAGTCCATGGCCAATTGGCTCAGATAGAAACAAAATGGTGGAAGGGTGTAGTAGAGCAAAGAAGTTTAGTTCATGGTGGCCAGGAAGCACAGCAGGGAAACAGTGGCCAAGAGGAAGTGGTGAGGGACCCTCTATTGCACCTGAGGTCCATGACCCACTCAGATACCTAGGAGTGTGCTCCATCAACCCCAAAGCAGCTCCCAAGCCAGTCAAGTTGGCAATCGAACTCAAAGACCACCTGGTTTTGCCATCTTGCATGGTGCATCCAGAACATCACGGAGCAGGAAGGACACTTATTAGTATCATGACCACTATGCAAGTGAAGGCAGGAAGCTGCTAAGGGGCTTCAGGGACTTGGCCAAGGCAGTTCTCTTGCTGATAAGGACTGTAGGAAAGATGGAAGTCTGAAGAAAGCCCAGGCCTGGTGAAGCAGGAGCTGAGTGCAGGCTTTGAAATGCACCACACAAAGGATTTTCTGGCTGAGAAGGGAAGCCATTTATCAGCAGAATCCACAGGTACAATGGCAGCCAATGGGGGAGAGCAGAGCAAAGAGCACAGGAGTTGGGCTCAGCCAAGAGGCCGGTGGAGAAGAGGCAGCTGCACAGTCACCAGCAGTGGTTCTAAGTCACCTGTGATGCCAGTCCAAGGCAGAGGCCACAGGGGCAGAACCAAGGGCCCCATGTCCTGAGGTAATCCCTTCACCAGCCCTGCCCTTGTACTAGCTGGCCACTGGACAGTGGGGCCTGGATGACCTGGTAGTGAGCAATGGGGCTGCTGAGAACCTTCTATGTGTAAGTTTATCACATAGGGAATTAAGTTAGTCCAAATAAAAATCCATTTTTGTTGCAAGTTATGTAATAGGTTGACTATCTCTATTTCCTCCCCCCACTCTGGTTATCTTGATTGCTATTTTTCATAAAGATATTTTGCAATGACATGAGCAAGGAATACACTTGACATTGTGACCCGGTACACATACATATGCTCTTGCATGTATGCACACACACTCCTGGTGTTTCTCAGCAGCACTCTCATTAAGATTTATGTTCATTTTCTCTTTTCTTGTCCTCTCCTGGCCTCTTCCTCCTCTGTCTTCACTCTGTTTGATTAAAAAGAGATGCTTTAAATGAATCTTGCCCCTCACTAATGGGTCTTGACCTGTGGCCAGCAATACCAGTCCTGAAAAGTTGCATACAAACCTCTTGCTGCCCTTCTTCCAACTAATCTGCTAGTATGAAGATATGGCCTCTGGTCACTTATGCAGGGCCTGTGGAGGTCTTCTTAAAGCAATAAAGAGAAAATATCTCACCGCTTCTGCTTCTCAATCCCAGAGAAGCAATTGATATTTATCCAAGAGGCCATCCATTCTCTGGTGTGGGTTTAGCTCTTCCCATAAAATAGCTGAACAGGGACATTGGGGTTGGTCATTAGAGTAGCCTGTGGCTGTGTGCCTGGCCCTTCGCTAGCTATTGTACTGGATTTATCTCACTTATCCTTTGCCCCAATCCTGTAAGGTCAACATCATTAGGCCCATTTTTCAGATGAAAGAACTGAATTAAGAGAAGACAACTGTCTTAGTTTCTTCCTTCATTATTTGGATAAAATACTCAGTGTAGGGATAGGACCCCAACAGATGGGATAGTATAGGAAAAGTTCCCTTAAGAACAACAGGAAGTTAACCTAGACTCTCTGTGGTTAGCAGCTAGGCCAGCTATACTCAGAGATTAGCTAAATTCCTCTTTGTATGAACCATGCCAAGAAGGGCAAGCAAAAATAAGACTTTTCAACCCTCCCTAGAACTTTCATTACAGATCTCTAGCAACAAGTGTGGACCCAATCAGAAATAGCCACCTGGGAAGAATGAAATGGGTCTGGGGCCTCATACCCCATAGAACAGGACCACAGACCCATAGGCAGCAGTCACCCAGCGGGGGTGGCCCCCACTCCTCAGAGTGGCTTTGTATCACTTTCTTCTGTAAATAATCTTCTTTTGCTTTACATCATTTTGAACTCCTTTTCCTCTCTCTACCATGAAGAGAGAGACGAACACAGAAAAGCTGGGGCACGGTTCTGAAGACCACCCTTCAGAGCCCTGCACTGACACCCACATCTTCAAGGAGAAGAGATTTATTTTGGTTCATGTTTCAGGAAGTTTTCAGTCCTTGCATGGTTAGTAGCAAAGTGGAAGGGTTTGGGTAGTGGAAAAGCTGCTCGTATGGTGGCAGCCAGGAAGCAAAGAAGGAAAAGAGGAGGAGCCAGGGAAGCCCCTGACCTCCCAGGGAGGCCATGCTCCCAGTGACCCGCCTCTTTCAACACAAGGCCCCTCCTCCTGGCAAGTTAGCTACATTTGTCATCCCATAATGAGCACATGAGGCTTTGGAGGGAATCCAGATAGAAACCATAACAGCAGCAGCTCTCAGAGGTGGAGCTGGGATTTAAATCCAGATCTCCGAGTACATACAAAGCCTTGATCAGCATGGTTCTAGATAAACAAAATGCCAGTGTCTTTTGTCCAACCTCCCTTTCTCTGTCTCTCACACATCTACACACACACACACACACACACACACACACACGCACACTATGATTATCAAATCAAATCTACACGTGTTTATGGCATAACTGGCTGTGATATGGGTATGGGGCACATTCTGATTCCAGCCGTACTGAGCCCCCTCTTCTGGAAGATGAGAGGCCCCTCAAGGGATCTTACACACACCACAGCTCCTTCTGACTCAGGAGGGATAATGTGTGTACTGTGGGTCAGCCTGCCTCACGATGTGTTATGTGGCACAGTCTTTGTCAAAGTTAGCATGGAATAGCAGAAGAGAAAATCCCCCCAAATTCGGACTAGCAGTTTGAGAAGCAAAATCAAATCCTGGCTTTTTTACTTAGGAGCTTTCTGTTTTTGAGAAAAGTATTCAAGTCCTCAGGTTCCTCATTTGTACAATGGGGAAACCCCAGCGTGCACAGTCGCTTTTTGGAATTAGCAATTACATATTAAGTACCTGATGAATAGCAGATGTTCAATAGCTGTGCACTATTATTACTTGGGAGTAAAGACTATAATCATAAAGATTCTTTTGGTTGCAAGCAACAGAAACTGACCAAGTAAGTTAAATGAAAAAGGCACTTTGCCTGAGGGATCCTGGAATAGCTCAGAAGTATGAAAGGAAACAAACCAACCAAGATGCAGCGTAGGAGCTAAGCAAAGGCAGCAGTGGGCTTCTCAAATCACTGCTGTTGGAAAAAGTCAGCTCCAGAGACTCCCAGAGAGTAAATTACATTGTGTAGACAAGGCCCAGGAGCCCCGCCCCCTTAGTGTTCACTACAGAGATGATGTCCTTAATGATGTCCAAATCTGGGCTCAACCTTTGCTCCTGAAGGGATCCCGGGCTCTGCAGACATAGATGATGTGATTTTTCCATTGCTGTAACACACTGCCAGCTGGAGCTACTAACTCCTTCCACCATGAACAGCCTTAACAAGCCAGAGGATAATTAATGAGTGTCATCCTGTGTATCACTAGCAATGACAGTCACCAGTTACAAGCAGAGTTGAAGAAAGAACACAATCTCCACTTTGTGTTCATTGATTCCCACCGGCTTCTATTTTGCAGACCGCTCAACAATACGTGATGTAGTCTGTGCCACAAATGTTCCTGTGTTGCACCTCTGCACGCTCCTAATTCCCTTAGAAGCCAAGGAATACAGTTCACCTCAGTCAGTGAAATATCACAGTCCTTCCTGTATTCCAAGTGTAACCACTAAATGGGACCTCAGAGATCTCCAGGTTTGGTGGCTCCCAGTCCTGGTTGTACATTAAAATCTCTTGGGAGATTCCAGTACTGGTGCCCAGGTCCCACCCAAGAGATTCAGACTTCATTGGTTGGGTAAGAGCCCAGGAATCAGGGCTTTAAGATAATCTCATGTGCAATCAGGGTTGAAAGCTATTGCTTTGGCCCTAGTTTTATTTCATTTCCCAGACAGGAAAATGGAAATGCAATGAGGACCATTAAGCATGTGCCTAAGGCCATTTGCCTGGGTATTTGTCAAACGAGGATGGGAACCCAAGTGTCCTGATAACCTATTGAATTTCGTTTCTCAGTGGATAACGGATTGTCTTTTCCCCACAAAGAATCAGAAGGGTTTACAAAAGAGATTTAGATTTGTCATGGAGTAAGGAGGAGTCTCAGGCTGAGAGGAACCAAGACTGGGACAAGCAACCAGAGACCCTGGAAGATGAGTCACAAATGAGACTTAATGTATGAGACACACATTGTGAACCATAACACATCACAACCATGTGTGTTTCCGGTGTGAGCACGACCACGGTTGGGAGCGATCCCTTGGCCACGGTGTCTCAAACCTGCAGTGATGTAAAGGGAAAAGGGAAAACTCAATGTACACAAAGAGCTGTGACCAAGAGAATCTACTCAACCCAACTTCTCCAGACTTTATCCAACAGAAGCCAAACGGCCTTTTCCTTAGGTGGGTCTGTACCTTCTGCTCAGTTGAGAAATACAGATATAGATGAGGAAAAGTAAAAGAAAAAAAATAATAAAGAAATGTAGAATTTAAAAGGGATTAAAACACAAGAAGTATAATAGTTATATGTGGGTATAAGAGGGCACACAATTTGGAATATTACCTAGGGTCTTGCTTCATTATTTTCTTAAAAACGTAGAGATACGCTGATGAGGGACAATCTCTAAAAGCCAAGTGGACTGCAGGATTTATGTGATGTTTTGCTATCAGAGGTGATTTTGGTATTGTGATGGTTCTAGAAATGGAAGTGGAGAGAGTTAGCCTCAGAAGTGGGCTTGCTTAAACAAGACTTCATTAGAGTGAGCTGGATGCTGATTGACTAACTCTCAAATGTTATCATTGATTGGTCGAGTGTTTTAGAAGTGTGTTCAGTGAAGCAAGTTATCATTGATGGATTAGTCTGAGGTAAGCTGTCACTGACTGATCAAACAGGTTTAAAACCAGTCCTATAAAATAATCAGTCTTTTTCTGATATGGAAAGGCTTCCTTTTTATTTTCAGTTGATAGTTCAAACTTGTCGGTTAAAGGATTTGCATCTCCAGATTGAAAAGACCATCCAGAGGCTAGCACAATAGGTCAAAATAGGTCCAAGATGAGGTGCAGTATCGTGGGCTTTCAGAACATGACGGGCAAGGAAAAAACTCCAAAGAGAAGGCAAATTGCTCACAGATAATTAGGAATTAGAATACTTATTGACTTTGCAATAGCAACTCAAAGCTAGAAAGCAACGGAGCAGTCACAAAAACCCTGAAGGAAAATTATCCTCCCCCTAGAAGTCTATCCCCAGCCAAACTATCACCCCCAAATGAGAGCAGAATCTTCAAATACACAGGGTCTCAAAAATCTTATTTCTCTTGCATTGTTTGTCGATAATATTCTTGGGTGAAGAGTTCCACAAAAACGGGAGAATTGGCCAGAAAGATGAAGAGTAGAGCTACAAAGAGAAGGAAACCCATAATTGGAGAGAGGTAAAGAAGATACAGAAAGATTGACGAGTAAGAATTATACAACAGCCACGCAGGACAATTAGTCTAGCTGTGACTCTTGTATTGAAGATGTATAAATGAAGATCCCAGCTGCTCACCTTCTTTTTGATCTACAGGCAAAATTTTCTGTTGAGCTTAACCAGGTTCTTACTTGCCACAGGTGTGTGTTTGTGTGTGTGTGTGTGTGTGTGTGTGTGTTGTGTTCCTGGTTCCTGACCATGACTTAGATTCTGTCCAACTCAGATTCCCTTGGAAGACTTCACCTAGCAGGCGCCATGGTACCCTTTTGTCACACAACTGCTTTTGTGTCTGCTATCCAGTTTTGGTGTACATGCATAGGTGATAACAAGTTAAAACACTAGAGCATAGGGATTATTTCTGGGGTTAAGGGATAGGCAGCTTGGGAGAAATACACAGACTTTTCATGTATAGCTGTCCCTCAGTATCTGGGAGGATTGATTCCAGGACCCCCTCCCTCCCTAGGGTCATCAAAATCCACAGACATTCAGGTCCCCTGTTCTATATAAAGTGATGTCAGTGATGTCATATTTACATATAAGAAGAACAAATCCTTCTGTAACCTCAAATCATCTGTAGATTACTCTTATATCTACTGTAATATAAATGCTATGTGAATTGTTATTATATGTATTGTTTAAGGAATAACAAGAAAAAAAGTCCATGCATGTTCAGTATAGACACAATTTTTTCCAAATATTTTCAACCTGCTGTTGGTTAAATCCACAGAGGCAAAACCTACTGAAACAGAGGGCTGCCTGGACTGGTATTTCTCAATGTTCAATAAACTCATAATGATTCTTTAAACTGTAACTATGTTTTTTATAGTCTTCTGTATATATGATGCATTTTGCAATTTAAAAAATCTCAACTATCTGATATAAATGAACCAGCAGTGATGATTATGATGCTTCTTTCTGAAGATGCATTATTTTCAATGCTAAAAGAGCTCAGTGAAAGCTCCACATGGTTAAGACAAACAGCTTCTCTGTTATCTTCCTGCTGCAGAAGAGATTGCTTTTCAAAAATAAATAAATAAATAAACTGATTTCTGACTATTTGAAATCTAATCAGAACGAAACACGTTTTAATTTTGCTGATTATGGTCTACATTTATTAATGGCTGAATACACATCTGCCCACACTTCCCCACCCCACCCACCACACCAGGGCTTCCTAGTCACGGTGACATTGGACAGAGTGGTGGTACCTCCTTCCCTTCATCATGAAATGACAGCTGGAAGCTTCCCTTTGAACCCGTGTGAAGTTAGGGCTTCCCAGGGCTGCTCCTGACCTCCACAGAATAATTACTTTATAGCTCCTCATTGATAAGGGGGCTCCCTGGTGAATTTGTTTCTCACATCCTTGGTCAAAGGAAGAGCTTGAGGATGTATGTTTGCAGATAGAGGAGCAAGTCTCATGTACAAATTCATCCTGGCATTCCAGTCTTCTAAGACTTTGAATAGCTTCCTCTCCAGCATATGGAGGGAAGACTGGTGTTTATACTTCACTGGGCATGGCTACTGTGGGGTTCGGGGACATAGACAGTCAACCAAGCAAACTGCCCAAGCCACTCCCAGCCACTAGAGCTAGCTCAGGAATCCAGAATCTGTGTTTCATGCCCATATCAATGAGTCCTGCGTGTTCGGGGACATAGACAGTCAACCAAGCAAACTGCCCAAGCCACTCCCAGCCACTAGAGCTAGCCCAGGAATCCAGAATCTGTGTTTCATGCCCATATCAATGAGTCCTAGCTAATCCAACACTACATTTCTGCCATCCTGATCTAACTCCCCTAAATTCCATCCCATTTATAGCCACCAGATTTCTACATAAATCAGGGAAAACAGCCCCTTTAAGTGAGCCCAGCCATGCACCTGGGGGCTGTGGGGGAAAATTGCCGGAGGGTAGCACATTCAAAGCTAAATCCAAAGCAGCACCTCCACAGCGCTTTTGCTTCTTTGGCTCTCACTGTCCTGAGCCTTCCCTCTGGCTTTGACCCTGGCCCATCAGGCTGGTGACCTGCTCTTGATTCCTCCTTCTTCTCCTGGCCTTGCTCTCCTGGTGTTGACCTCTGTCTCCCCTGCAGGACCTAAAGGATGTGCAGTTACTGAGGCGCTGCCACCTCCAGCCAAATGGGCCCGCTGTTCACCAACCAAGAAAGGGGACTGAGAACAGGCAAATGTACAGGTCCTGCAGATGAGCAATAGTAATGACGCCGATGCTCAATGGCAAAGCTTCTGGCATCTCACAGCATTCACATTACTTTCTATCTGTGCTAAGCCTAGATCTGTTAAAATGGATCACGCGGCCACCACACCGCTGGGCTTTGTGAGTAAGAAGGGGCCCCCGTGTGAATTATGGCTGAGACAATCCTATTGCAGTTGGAGAACAAATGCGAAAGCAGCCCGTTACCACCTCCCTAACATGGTTTGTATGGTTTTGCTCATTAAATGTGTATAATTACATCTTAGCTGCTTTTGTTTGCATTTCTTAATTGATAGCGCGAGTGCCTTTTTGCCTAAGATGATTTACCTTCAAAATTTCCCTCAGCCCTTTCTTCTTTTCCGCTTTGATCCCTTTATTTTGTCCAATCTGAGCGGCTACCTTGTATATTTTATCAAGTCTCCATAAATTTTAGACAATAAATATTTCTGATTATATTTATCAAATATATCTTCCCTTTTCTGTTGCCTTCCTTCTAATGTTTATTTTATTGTACAGAAGTCCTTGGTTTCATGGATTTCAACACATCCATCTTGTTTCTGATGATATCTTTCATTTTTTAATATTCATAAATGTATCTCCCCAGAACTGAGATAAATACTCTGTTCCAGTTCTCCTAGATAATTTTTTATGGATTGGACTTTTATATGTATAGTTGATCCATTGGCGTCTGTAGGGAACAGTAGTTTAAAGTCTGGCCTTTGGCATCAAAAAGATATGAGTTCAAATTCTATTCTTTCCCTTTGCCTCCTACGGGTCCTTGAACAGAAATCTTTCGTCTTTCTGACACTCTTTTCTCAGATTAACTCACCATGATACATTTTCTTTCCTAAATATTTTTAATAATGAAATACAGTACACAAATAAGTGCATAAAACAAACACATGCCTTATTATCTTTTCCAAGTTATGTCTTCCTCCGTATTCATTCTTCCAGATTCTCCTCCAAGGTGGTCTGTAGAATTTTAACACCGATGACCCCAAGTCTGGCTTTTGTATTGTCCCACACAGTGGGGGCACTTGTGGCTCATGTCATACCAGAGGAAGGGGATTTTAGAGGCTGAGTGGTCAGGACAGTCACCACGGCGGGCTGATCATGAGAACAGCTCACTGGGAAGAGGGCTGCAAAATGAAGGGGCAAAATAGTGAACCAAGACTCGGGCCTTGAGATTCAATGGCCAAGAATCAGGACGGAAAAGGTTAGACAGGGGTGCCGATGAGAAACGAGCAAAGAAAGTTGGCAGAATTGGTGACAGTGTCTACAACAGCAGGTGAACGAGGTATTTCTGTTACAGCAACCTTGATGCACCCGAGTGGTGAGAGCTCTGAGGGGCTGAAGAAAGCCAAGGAAACACAGGTGCCCTGTTCTTTACCACACTTAGCATTCCTAGGCATGGGGTAGCGCTCTCTTCTTCTAGTCATTAATGTCTTCTTGCTGCCATTAAATATTTATCATGTTATTTGAATAAATCTCTTATGGTACATGCTATTCAACTTTTTTATTACCATAAACGGGTTCTTTGTTTTCATTTTATTTTCAGTTTGCTACTGGTATATAACAACACGATTGATTCCGGAGGCTGCATCTTATACCCCATAACTCCAGAGAATTCATTTATTACCGCTAATAATTTTTTGGTTGATTTCTTTTGATTTTCTAGGTCACTAGTAAAAAAGAATATTTGTATTTTTTTCCTTCATATATTTATATCTTTTATTGTCTTCTTTCTCTAGCAGTTATTATAAACTCTTCTGGAACTATGTTAAAGAGGCTCTGTGAAGAAAATATTTTTGCTTTTTTCCTGTTTTTTTTTTTTTTTTTTTTT